>NC_053040.3:471798730-472422724 GCF_002575655.3 Aegilops tauschii subsp. strangulata | reverse complement strand
GAGGCCCAAAGATTCAGGTTACCTTTCTAGGTATTTCAATTTCAGGCTTGCATTATTTCTAGAGGCCCAAAGATTCAGTTCACCTTTCTAGGTATTTCAGTTTCAGGCTTGCATTATTTCTAGAGGCCCAAAGATTCAGTTCACCTTTCTAGGTATTTCACTTTCAGGCTTGCAATATTTCTAGAGGCCCAAAGATTCAGTTCACCTTTCTAGGTATTTCAGTTTCAGGCTTGCATTATTTCTAGAGGCACAAAGATTCAGTTCACCTTTCTAGGTATTTTAGTTACAGGCTTGCATTATTTCTAGAGGCCCAAAGATTAAGTTCCTAGTCGGCAGCAAGCGGCCCTGCTACCCATGCCGGTGTCGACCTCAACTCACAAGGGCCGGCGTCGGAGGGGTTCCCGGGGCTTGGGCTCTACAAAGCCTTCCTCCAGAGCGACGATGGCGAGCTCCTCCCTCGGTGCGTGAGGGGCTCCGGGCTCCCTCCCTATCGTGAATGACTTCCGTGATGAGTTAGCTCATTCTTTGTTTCATGAAGTGTTTTTTTATTTTGTGAAGCTTGATTGACGACTTGTATGTTTAAGTGGGATATCTCATTTGTATGGACAAAGTAAAAATTATCATGTTTTGCATGCTTGATTTGTATAGATGGTTCGTTTATGTCAATTGTGAGCGGGAGGAGGCCACAGAAGAGCCGGCCACACCAAGAGGGTGCTTGGATCCAAGGGACTTATTTTAGTATGACTAAAAATAGTCTCTTTAAGAGGCTAAAGTTCCAAGCACCCCTGACTAAAGTGGGGCTAAAACTAGTCTTGAGACTAAAAAAATTTAGTCAGGGGTACCCCTACTAAAATGTGGATTAGTCCTCTCTCTCCTCATTTAACTCCTCTCATTTAACACAGGCGAGTTCTGGATTGGAGGGTTTGGAGGATAATAAATGCTCATTAACTTGATTTTAGTCTCTTTAGTATTTGGATCCAAGCATGGGTGAGGCTAGCAAGTTTTAGTCCCACTACTTTTAGTCATGAACTAAAACGTATCCAAGCACCCTCCAAATTCGGCAGGAAATAGGGTCCAAAGTAGTCAAATGATTGACATAGAGCATTTATTGTCAATCTAACCCTGCCATCCATACACATCTTTGGTTTAGAGTTAGTTCAGGGTTAGAATCTAACTCTAACCTCTAACTGAGTTAGAGTTCTCCTCGTCTCGGTTCATCGCCATCATACTTTCCCCATTCCTGTGTTTTCAGTATCCTGCGAATCAAAGAGGCCCTTTTTTTTGCGGGAAAAATCAAAGAGGCCCTTAGACTGGTTTCGGTCCGGTCATTTTTTATAAACGTGTTATGTCCAAAATTTAATGAACGTGCTCCGGTTTCCACAAAAATAATCCGGTTTCATGTAGTAATTCATTCATTCATTTATTCTTCTGCGGGGGGTTTGCATGTAATTCGTGAGGTCTGAAATGTAAAGTACCCCGGCATATGCTCCGAGTCGTGCATGCACTACGACCCAGATGCTCTATGTCCCACATGTCGACGAATGGGAGCACGTGGAAATAGCCTAGGAGTACATATAGGAGGATAAATGCGTGAAATAATATGTACTGTGAAGCGTAGCCGCGGTTCGAAAGGAAGACCTAAAGTGACGACAGCTATAGGTCGCACGCACCCAACTAGTGGTACTAGACATACGACTAATTTTTCCCTAAAAAAAAAGAGGCACGAGTGCTCAGTACTCCTATTCTATAAACACGAGTCCCATCTGACAACAGCGTCCGTGCTACAGCTAGCTCTCCTCCCTCGTTTCTCTCTTCTAATTCTAAAGTCGGCCGACGCCCGGTGGGCGGGGTGGGTTTGCTCAACTGCGGCCCCACCTCACAGTGAAAACGTTACGACTGGAATAAAAATGCCATATACTCCCTCCGTTCATAAATATAAGCCTTTTTAGATACTATTTCAAATGGAATACAGCATACAGATGTATGTAGACATAGTTTAGAGTGTAGATTCACTCATTTTGCTCCGTATGTAGTAGTCACTTGCTGGAATCTTTAGAAAGACTTATATTTGGGAACGGAGGGAGTACTATACTAATAAAACATTAAGGCCACGAGGCGATGCAGTGCTGGTTACAGGAGGCAAGAAGAGATGCATCCATCGACGACGTCCACCTCCTCGACTCAGGGCGCCGGCCCACCGAACGGCGCCCAAGTAGCAGCGGCTTTCGTGGCCAGGTCGACGTGCTTCTGAACAATGGCGTCCAAAGATTCCAGCCGCTGGAAGAAGGCCAACGTCTTTCTATCCTCGCTTGCCTTGTAGTGGCCTATGTAGACGATTTCCTCATAGACGTGGATGTGCAGGTCGACGGTTTCTTGCATGGCGAGGCGCCGCGCGGCGAGCGCGGCCTCAAGGTGCACATTCTTCGTCGCGACCTCCGGCACCTGCAGGGCCACCAGGGCTTGAAAGAGTTCATCACCATGGAGGCCGATGAGGGTGGCAGGCAATGAGGAGCCTGGGCGCGCGGGCTGGAGCAGTACGGCAAGGTCGTCCGCGCGCTTCTTGACGGCGGTGAACTTGCGGATGGAGTTGACCATCATGTCGTCCATGCGAGAGGCGAAGCCGGCGTCGGCGAGGGCTATGATGCCTGCAGTCGCCAGCACCGTCTGGAAACGCGGTGCGGGGCCGCAGGCCGGCGCCTTGGATGATTTGGCACAGCCGACTGCCGCTCGCGTCCATCGCCTCCATAGGTGCTTGTGGCTTCTGGTCACTTGGTCTTGGATTGGAGTGAGCAGTGTTGCGCAGAGACTTGGGAGTAGATGGATTGGAGTGGTGGGGCGCCTTTATTATATGAGAGTCCAAACTGTGTTGCATTCACATCATGCTGGCTCTATTCTGCTTCTCCAATTAATTCCCTCTGCATGTAATTGAGGATGCATCATTGACCGTTCAACGTCTCGGGAACCGCTACCCTCTCCCTCCTTGGCATTCAAGCACCTATGGACCCGTCGACGACGAGGTGCCTATGGTGACTTCGTAAATTTCAAGATGATAGTGTCGTGCGTGTGTGCATTCATAGGGGTGAGTGTATGCGCGTGTATATGAGCGCTTGCGTCTGTACTGTGTAAAAAACGTAAATGCGTGTCAAAAAGAGACTAGTCAGTATACTCAATATTGTGCACCTCGGAGAGGAAAATGATAGAACTAGTACGTATTTATTTACGGTGCAGATTCACTCATTTTGCTCCATATGTACTCCGTCTCGGTGTAGTCTAGTCACTTGTTGAAATCTCTAGAAGGGCAAATACTCCTTTCTGGTTACAGGGCTATACTAGCAAGTAGTTGTACGTACTAGTACAATAGTGGGCTCACATAGCAATTTTGTCTCATGCAAGAGCCTGGCTATATGCGTGCTCCAATGTTCGCAACTGCAACGTTCGGTTTGCGCTTGGCTCTTCGCCTCTTCGAGAAGACGAACAATGATGTTACTACTACTGCTTCTACAGTGTCGAATCCACTGCTGCATGTCCGTCCACCGCGAGCGGGACGGATAGCTTGTTGTAGAAGTACTACTAAGCAAAAGCATGTCCTCGTTTGCGAGCAGCCGCGTGCATGGGTGAGGGAGAAGGCGTGTAGTAAAATCAAGCTTCTCCTCGTTGTACGAGTTGACGCGACACATCATATCACTGGCCCCACATGCTTGCCTCTAAACTTGGCTGAAAGACCCGCAGTGTACAATATATTTGCTACAACCTCTAACATTTACCCACCACAAATTAAAATATATGTGGCCGTATGCATCATTCTGATGCAGAGGCCGGGGAGTCCCCCCTTTTCAAAAAAAAACAAATTAAAATATATATTCCGGTCTTGACCAGATGAGCGTGCAAACTACAATCACCAGGGTGTCAGGTAGGGCCAGAAGACTATTTTAATTTTTTTTAAGAAACTTCGAGACGGCCACATAGCATGGAGCTGACCCCAACGATTTTAAGCTTACAGGCACGATACACGCTATCCTAGACTACTCTACACATGAAACTGCCACACGAGCGTCTGGCTGCGCTTGGCTGTTCGCCTCTTCGGGAAGTCGAACAATGATGGAGTACTACTGCACTGGAGGAGTACTACAGTATGCTTCTGGCCATCTGACACCGATTGAACTGCTGCATGTCCACCGCGTGCGGGAGGGAGAGCATGTAGCGAAAGCTTCTCCTAGTCTTGCCAGCCACCACGCTCATGGGCGAGGGAGGGACGCTCCTGCCTTTGCGTGTATGACAGGTGGGCCCGACAGGTGTGTGGCCAACCTGTCATACAGCCAAAGGCAGGTGCAGTTAAGTCCGCGAGGGAGAGGATAATCAAACTTCTCGTTGATGTACGAGTTGACACGACACATCAAAGTACTGCACTCGATATATTTCAATAATTTGCGTTTACCGATGCATTAATTACAACGCATGCATGCATGCCGTTACTCTCCTTTTGATACTTGCATGTGTTGATTTAATGCACCTTGAAGTAGTATAAAATATGTGACGGTAAAGCTTTGTAATACCCCAGCCCAAGTTGAGAGATGGTTGTGCACGAGGAGGGCGAGATCATGCAGACCGAACAGGACCCGACGATGGAGCTCTCTAAGGTCCCGATGGACCTCACCGTGCTCCACTGCCCCTTGTGCCTCCGCCCCTTGACGCCTCCAGTGTATGAGGTTCGAATACACCTCATCCGTTTGGCTGATTGAGCAAGGTGCAGGTTTCTTGATTGATGTGTTGTTCGATTGATTTCTGCAGTGCAAGGGAGGGCACCTGGCCTGCGCGGACTGCCGCGTCGAGCGCCCCGGGAACCAGCGGCAGTGCCAGAAGTGCGAGCGCAGCGGTGGCTTCGACGTGCGGAACACGGCGGTGGACTCCGTCCTTTCGTCGGTGAGGGTGGAGTGCCCACACGAAGGCTGTGGGCTCTACGTCACTTACCACAAGCTCGCCGATCAGCAGAGCGTGTGTCTGCTCGCGCCCTGCAAATGCCCCGTGCTCGTCTGCGGCTACGAAGGCCCGCCGCCGGTGCTCTACCACCACATCAGCACCGCGCATCCCATGCCCGTGCACAGGATCCAGTACGGCAAGGTGCCCCAGCTGCAAGTGCCACTGTCGGAGCCACGACTCTTGCTGTTCGCGGAGGAGGACTGCCGTGCGTTTTTCTTGGTCGGCGGCGTGCTCGACATCGGTGCGCCTATCGCTGTATCGGTCGTCTGCATCAGAGCGGGGCGTCCCCACTGCCCCACTATGTGGCCAAGCTGTGGGCGAACGGCCCGCCGGGGGAGCCCAAAGGCACGACCGACGCCGTCAAGGTGGAAATGGAGGTGACAAGCAGCAAGGATCCCGGCGACGTCGACGTGCAAGAGCTGACCTTCTTGACAGTTCCGCCCAAGCTGCTGGCCGGGGCTAAGCTTGTGTCCCTCCACATTCAGATTGACAAGCTCACGTCCTAAATGTTTCTACAGTGCCTTCTGTTTATCTTAGTAATTAATGCTCTTGTTTTTCTCAAAAAATTATGTTTATCAATGCATTAATTGCAATGCATGCATGCATAAAGTACATGCATTGGTCAATTTTCTCTTAATACTTGCATGCAATGATTTAATGCACCTTGGAATCTGAACATGTGTTGGGGAACAACCAAATTGAGCCTTATAAAATGGAAAAACTAAAATTTTGAGATAAGCCCTATAAAACCGGAAAGGAGGGAGTAGAAAAAGAAGTACTCCATTCGGGAATAGTGCCGCACTTCGAAACTAGAACCGTCAATAAATTTTGAGCTTGCGTCTCGTCACATTCCAAATTACTCCACGCCATCATATTGAATTGCAAACCTGTTCACACCGATCACAACCTAAACGGTTTCCCACTTAGGAGCGTATTAGTACCACGCTATATTGAATTGCAAACCTGTTCACACCGATCACAACCTAAACGGTTTCCCACTTTGGAGCGTATTAGTACTCGGTTATAAATACTAGTATGCCAAGATGACTGCACATTCCTCCTCAACTCCTCATCCACAAAAACAAACAAGTCATTCAGCATCCTTCCCTTGCGTCTGCCATGGCCAGCGTGAGTTCTGGGTCGAGAGATTGACACCAGGGAGAGGCGAGCATGGAAGCGGAAGCACGAGAGATGTCCCGCCTCGCTGCGAGAGCAGCCGACATGTCCCGCCGCGCGGAAGTAGCAGCACGGAGGTCCCGCCGCGCCGCTGAAGCAGCACGGAGGTACCGCCGCGCCGTCGATGCAGCAGACTGGTCCGGCCGCGTCGCGGAAGCAGCAGAGATGTCCCGCCGCGCCGCGGCGGCCTAGGAAAATTTCTCGTGGGTAGGCGACGACTGTTACAGGCGCATGCATGCGATCGTCCATAGCCAGATGGATCAGATCTCCGGCTGGGCGAGGTTGCAGGACGACATGAAAGCCTCGTTTGAACAGGCTACCGGCATCATCCGGCAGCTAAGTGAGGGCAATGAGAGGCTCCGGGCCGAGCGTGACCTGCTGAGGGAGAAGAACGTCCGAAGTGCAGACCAGCGGGAGGAGACCAGTGCCATGTTGAAGAGGACCGGCGTCATCGTCAAGAAACTTATGGACGAGAATGACATGCTCCGCAACGAGCGCCAAAGGCTGGTGGAGGAATCCATGGATGTTCTCAAGCAGCGTCTTGAGGACACGAAAGAGCTCATCGCCGCTCGCCGCGGAGACTAGTTCCCGCGGCCTGCAGCAACGCATCAAGAAAGTAGAGATCAGCGAGCCAGATCCTTGTCTTCCTTCTTCTTTTGCCCTTGTGTATTTCGGGCGTAGCCCCATGTGGCTTTTTTAATTATCTTTCTAATTATGTAAGACAATTAATCGTCCTTATCTTTCTGTGGAAGATCAATGTTGCGAGGCTGGAATGAAGAAAACTCTTGCTGTGGCGACCCTAGCGTTGCTGTTCTTCTAGTTGCTGCTGGGCTTCCTTCAGTTTCCTGGTTTCTTTTGATGTAATAATTGGTTTAGGATGTGGATTGTGTTGTCAGTTGTGAAATGTTGGGTTCTAGCGCGGATGTTTGGCCTTTGTTGGCCTCTTGGGATGTTGCGATTTCAATCTGGTAGCTTTTAGTCCTTCGTGTTAGGCTGGAGTTGTGCTGAACTTCTTGTGAATTGTGGTGGTTTTCAGTAATGAAAATCGGAAGGGCCAAGCCCTTCTTTGATCAAAAAAAATTAATTGTCCTTATCTATACATCAGTCTTGCTATAAGTCGCAGTAGATGCCATATAGGTCCGTCGGATCTTACATCAAGATCCGTGCTTTCAGATTTTCTTTTTTCTCTCTTAAATCTCAGTCGAGTGAGACATAGCCACGCCATTAAACAGAGGCTCGGGCGCGATTAATGGAGACCTTGGGAGAGATGTGGACGGTAGATGGAGGTCAAAGGGCTCTCCTCCCGATAAGCACGCGCAGGGGTCTGATCGCACGCCTCTCGTACTCAAATAGCTACCCTGCATGGTGCCTCCTAGCTAATAAAAAATGGGGACGCGTGGCGGCACGTAAATGGTACTAGTAAGTAGAACGCCCACGGTTTCAATAATACTTGTGTTTCCGATTGTAACCTGACAGCACTTGTTCCAAAATGACTTTGTTGATTGTTAATGTGTGCGCCTTCCCAAATCGGACTGCAAATTTACCACAGCATGTTGGTGCCATGTCATGGCACCAAGCCAAGTTTCATTATTTTCATGCGTGTTTTGGATTTACAGGAATTAAAAAACTAAGTTTCTCAATGTTTCCAACCCAGCCACGACGCCCAGAATTTTGAATTTCATTCCCATTTCTTGCATGGAACCTAGAAATTTACCCGAGGACACACATGTGATTTTTCAACCAACTTTGGTGCACTGGAACATGTGCTTGTATTTCAAATTTGAATTATGCACACAAAGGTGACATGTTCCCTCCCAGAACCACGAGCCTTCTTGAGAGAAGCTCCGATTTGCAAGAAGCTTATACCTAAATTGGTTCCTATTCGGCCAAATTTTTTTACCACGGCATGGTACTACCATGACATGATGCCATGCCAAGTTTCATGATTTTAAAACCAAGTTTCTCAATGTTCTCGACCGAGCCATGATGCCCAGATGTTTGAATTTTATTCTCATTTTTTGCATGGGACCTACTCCCTCCTCCCATCTATATAGGGCCTAATGTGTTTTTCAAGACAGCCTTTGACTATTGACAAGATTAATAACACATGAGATGTATACTATGAAAATTATATTAGTGGAAGCTCCTTTGACATACAAATTTGAAGGTATGCCTTGTGTAAGGTGCATGTCATATATTATTGCTCTAACGTTTGGTCAAAGTTAGCCTCGAAAAACGCATTAGGACCTATATAGATGGAAGGAGGGAGTAGAAATTCACCCGAGGACACAAATGTGATTTTTCAACCAACTTTGGTGCACGGGAGCATGTCCTTGTAGTTCAAATTTGAATTATGCACATCAAATGACCAAAAACTCAATTAATGTGTAAATAAGGCCAAACGAAGCCGGAATAATTCCAAAATTTAACAGGGCACTCATGTAGTTCTATGTTTCCTTTGTAAATAAACTCAAGGGGGACAACGTATATCGTTTCGCACTCAAAGGTGGCACGTTCCCTCTCAGAACCACAAGCCTTCTTGAGAGAAGCTTCGGTTTGCACGAAGCTTATACCAAAATTTGTTCCTATTCGGCCAATTTTTTTACCACAACATGGTAGTACCATGACATGACATCCATGCCAAGTTATATGATTTTCAGACGTGTCTTGGATTTACAAGAATTTTAAAACCAAGTTTCTCAATGTTCTCGGCCGAGCCACGATGCCCAGATGTTTTAATTTTATTCTCATTTCTTGCATGGGACCTAGAAATTCACCAGAGGACACAAATGTGATTTTTCAACCAACTTTGGTGCACGAGAGCATGTGCTTGTAGTTCAAATTTGACTTATGCACATTAAATGACCAGAAACTCAATTAATGTATAAAAAACGACAAACGAACCCGGAATAATTCCAAAATTTAACAATGCACTAATGTAGTTCTATGTTGCCTTTGTTAAGAAGCTCAGGGGGGGCAACGTATATCGTTTCACACTCAAAGGTGGCACGTTCCCTCTTAGAACCACGAGCTTCCAAATCGGCCCAATTTTTTACCACAACATGTTAGTGCCATGACATGACACCATGCCAAGTTTCATGATTTCCAGGCGAGTTTTGGATTTACATGAATTTAAAATCAAAGTTTCTCGATGTTTTCGGCCGAGTCATGACGCCCAGATGTTTGAATTTCATTCTCATTTCTTCCATGGGACCTACAAATTCAACCAAGGACACACATGTGATTTTTCAAGCCACTTTGGTGCACCGGAGCATGTGCATGCAATTCATATTTAGATTATGCACATTAAAAGTCCAGAAACTCAATTAATGTATGGAAAGGCCAAATGAACCCGAAATAATTCCAAAATTTAACAGGGCACTCATATAGTTCTATGTTGCCTCTGTAAATAAAATCAGGGGGAGGCAGCGTATATCATTTCGCACACAAAGGTGACACGTTCCCTCTCGGAACCACGAGGCTTGTTGAGAGAATCTCCGGTTTTGCAAGAGGCTTATACCAAAACTTGTCCCAATTCAGCCAAAAATTATATGTATGTAAACAGGGTTTTGATTATCCCAAACATCTCGCTACCTAGACCAATAATGTACTATGATTTGAATTCAATATAAAATGGACACAAATATTTGAATATGAGAGCGTATGGTACATGTAGTTCATAGTGAAATATGATTACTGCTATATGTATGTTTTTTGTTATCAAGATAATATTTAAATTATTGTATAACTTGACAACAATCGTATTCAAATAAGGAAAATTGATACAAATTTAGTCCATATGGTAGACGACAATATATATGTTCACATGGTGGAGTAAAATGTTCATATATGATGGAAGATCAAAATGTACGACTACATCAATTATAAACCGCAAGGTCACCTAACGATATATTCGAATTCAACATAACATGGATTCAAAAATTGAAATTCGAGATCATGGCATCTGTAATCATATAAAAAGGGACATTACTCTTTCTTTGGTGGGAATTGATTTGTTTTTTGTTGTTGTTGAGGGAAGTGCGAATCAATTTGGTACTGTGCAGGGTAATCTTGTTCTCCCGATTTTTTTTACATTTTTCTTGTAGTTTTTTCAATGGCATCTATAGCAATATAGTAAAAGGGGACATGACTCTCTTGCGTCTTGTATGAATTGTTTTTCTACACGTTAAGTTTGTTCTGCCGAACAAGGAATCCGCACCTTGTTATCCCGAAATTTTCAAGCTCGAGTATCTTTTGTCTCACCTGCTTTGAAACTCCCGCTTCTTCAACCTGCGCCGCGCCTTGTTATCCCGAAATTAGGACGCGCGTGAGAACTCCCTCCTCATCCGAAATCGCTCCCGCAGCCCAGACACGCGAAATCCCCCTTCTACCCCTCAGCCGGAAATGAAGCTCCACGTCGCGGTGTAAAAACCGGTGGGGGTACGCTGGTAACTTACCCTACATTTCGGACAAGCGCGTCCCTAAGCTTGGCTCCCCCTCCCCCTTCGCCCCCCCCCCATTCATACACCGAGGCCGCCAAAACCCGCGAAACCCCACGCTCCTCCGTCGGCCTCCCGACCGCCGCCCAGCCGGAGACTCTTCCCCGACTACGTCGTCCACTGCAACAGCTCGCCGTCCCTCATCCACCACACCGGATGAGGATCCGTTGTCGATCTCGTCGTCCCACCGGATCAGCCGCCCCGTCCTCCACCTCCAAGGAGCTGCCCCAACGTTCTCCTCGTCTATCGCGCCACCTCAATCCCCATAGCGCCGTCTTGACATGCCCCACCGGAACCGCAGCACCCTCACCAATTCCTCCGATGAAGCCGAGGCCAACTCGGCGCCACGAAGGAGGTTCTGCACTCACCGCTGCATTTTATCTTTTATTCGATCTCACGGGGCTGCCGGTGCTCGATACCGAGCAGACATGGTGTGTCTCCATCGACGGCGCCGTCGCCGGCCACATCATCCACGACGTCTCTCCCCCATGTCGTTGCTTCCTTGGTGGCGACTTCCACAACGGCACTAGCTGCAGCTGCTCCGGCTCTCGCTCGCGCTGCGGCTCTGTTCTTGCTGTCGGTCGCGCTGCTGCACTGCTCCTGCTTTCGTTCGTGCTGCTGCTCTGCTCTTGCTCTCGCTTGCGCTGCTGCTGCTGCACGACCTCCGGCAGCTACAGGAGTTGCTGCTTTAGCACTCGCTCGCGGTGCTACTGCACGACTTGCTCTCTGCTAGTGCGTTCCCTGCTCGAGCGTTTGCTGATTTAGATCACTGCTTCTCTGCTACTAGTGCTCGAACGCCCTAAACATCTATTGCAATGTTCTGTTACTAGTTCAATCAGTTTCGTCAGTAAAATTCAGTTTCAACTGTGAAGTTCATTTTCTTCAGTTAAGTTCAGAGTGAACAATACGTACAGCATCTGTCGGAGCGGTCGTGGCGCGGCTGATGTGTTTTACATCTAGCACTTTTTGGTGATGTATTTTACATCATCTATTGCAAATGATATTAGGGTCCCACTTCAGATTAACGTTGTCTGTCTTGTCATGCTTCAGTCTCGTCGTCGTACACCTTAGCAGAGCTGCTCCAACGACGGAACCGTCCATCACAACGGAGCAGTACCCTCGGCGCCGTTTCCAGAGGCCTCGGATCTTCTTCCCCACCTCCGACAGTCACACCAGCATCATCACCATCCTCCACGTCCAAACCAATGATGCTGAGGTCGACAAGGCTATGCCAAAGAGGTTGTACACTCGTCGCATCACTTTGTTTCTCCATTCCTCTGTTCTTCCAATTCATGTGAGCCAAACACCCAGGTTGACTGAAATCCTATGTTTCCAAATGCTCTGTTTTGCACGTGCATTCCTATCCTATTCATGTGTTTTTCCTGTCCCTGCGTTTATAGAATACTCCAATTCTAAGGAGCCCTTACAGATTTACTTCATTTTCAGATAGGCGTCAAAGAAAAATCTGTGTGTTATGTCCTGCTCCTGCCGTGCCGGCATCCACCCCACCTGAGGTGCACCATCGACAGAGGCGTTCACTGCAGCAGAGATCCCCCCTGCAAACTTCCTTTCGCTGCCTCAGATCATCTTCCCTGTTGCCGGCAGCCACGCCAACTGCATTACCATCATCGACTGAGCAGATGAACCTGAGGACTACACAGTTCTGGAAGAGAGGTCGCAGTCTTTCGTGTTTGCTTATGTTATACATCGGTTATTATTACATGCTACTTTATCGTTCAATCTTGAGTTTTGAATTGCCCATGGGTCTCATATCGAGCCAACAACGAATAGTATCTGTCTACTATCTGGTTCATCTGGGGTCTTCTATGTGGTTCATGTTGGGTGGGCAACAAACAATAGATGATCCATTGTCTATCTTTTTAAACTGAAGCTATAATCTACCTGCTATCATTAGTTTTGGATCCATCCACTCGTTTGCTACCATCAGTCTTGATTTTTGCATGCACCCCTTAGGCCTTACAAAATCTAACTATTTTTTTATTATGCATGTCAGATATTGTACACAATCGTACTGAACATGTAGAGAAAAAGAGAAGACCGTTGCGTGCGAATATAATGTCATGCAGACGCCGCTCCATGGTGGGCGAAGTGGCCCCCCTCCTGCATTTCCAGATTGTATTCCAGAGGAAGATAACTGTTCAGATGGAGATTCAGAAGGATCCGACCACGCCTGTTTACCATCTGAGGTGTTTGCTCTGACCTGGCATGCTGATGTTGGTCATATCATGCATATGGCGCCTTGCATTGCTTACATTATACATCTTATATGTCATCAGCTTAGTTTAGATTTGCTTCGTGTGAATGCCACCTGTTTGGTTTCTATATCATACTCCCACCATTCCTAAATATTTGTCTTTTTAGAGATTTCAACAAGTGACTACATACGGAACAAAATGAGTGAATCTACACTCTAAAATATGTCTATATACATCCGTATGTGGTAGTCCATTTGAAATCTCTAAAAAGAAAAATATTTAGGAACGGAGGGAGTATATGGGAATTATGCAATGCCATCTTCTTTAGCCAGGCATCATATACGTGAATCATGCAATGCCATCCTGTTTAGCCAGTCATCGTATATGTGAATTGTATTGTGCCATATTTTTTTCCATAATGTATTCCATTTGTCAACAATGTTTATACATTCATCTACTCTTCCTGTGCATCAGCCATTTGAGTCGGTCATGGGAAAATCTGGAGTGAAAACAAGGTCTTCTGAGCAGTCAGTGCTACCTGTCGATGCAGATTTCTTGCTGGTTACCGATAGCTCCTCAGAGGAGGATTCAGAGAGAGATGACCAGTCGTATCCCCCCCCCCCCCGAGGTGCATGCTCTAACTTAGCTGGGTTATATTGCTCATATCATGCATATGGTGTCTTGCATTGCCATGCCATCTGCTTAGATTAGACATGCTTTGTGTGAATGCCTCCTGTTTGCTTTCTGTATCAGGTATGTGAATTATGCAATGCCATGTTTTTCAGCCAGTTATCATATATGTGAATTATGCACCGCCATGGAGCCAGGCATCATATATGTGAATTATCTCATGCCATCTTTTTTTTCATTACGTATTCCATTTGTCAACAATCTGTGTATATTGAACTACTCTTCATGTGTATCAGCCATTTGAGCCGGTTATGGAAAAATCTGGAGTGAAAACAAGGTCTTCAGAGCATTCAATGGTACCTGTTGAAGCATATATCTCGATGGTTACAAGGAGCTCCTCAGAGGAGGATTCAGAGACAGATGACCAGTCCTATATCCCACCTGAGGTGTATGATCTAAGTTGCAATGTTTATATTTCTCATACACTAGTCGAAAACAGGGCTTTGGTCACAGGGCAGTATTCACATTAGTCCCAGTTCGTGCGGCTAAGGCATTAGTCCCGGTTGGTGCCACGAACCGGGACTAAAGGCTGCGATGCCCATTAGTCCCAGTTGGTGGCACCAACCGGGACTAAAGGTTAGACCTTTAGTCCCGGTTGGTGCCACCAACTGGTACTAATGGGCTTTGAGGCATTAGTACCGGTTCATGGCACGAACCGGTACTAAAGGTCCCATTTTCAAACTCTACCCCCCCCCCCCCAGTGGACCGCCTTTTCAGTTTTAGAAAAAACAAAAGAAAATGATGGAAATGTCAAAAAAATAAAATAAAATAAGTTTTCCATGTGATATGTGGTCTAGTTGTTGGGAAAATTTACAAATATGAATTTCGACTTTATTTGCAAAATCTCTCTGGAATTTGTAAAATGGGCATAACTTTTGCATACGAACTCGGATGAAAAAGTTTTTTATATGAAAAATCATCTACTCGAAAAGTTACATCCGAATTTAACTAGGGGGAACCCCGTTAAACATTTTCAAAATCCTCAAAAACCTAACAGAAAAAAATGTTACGGGGCTTTTAAGATCTAGAGTGGAAAAAATCGAAAAAAATTCAAACTTACTAGTGGCGCACCATTTGCTAGGTGCGCCACTAGTAACAGAAAAAATGTAGTTTCAATTTTTTTTTTGGAAAAAATGTGGTCAAATCTGGTCAAACAATGGTCAAACTGTGGTCAAACAATGGTCAAACTAATTATTCTAGAATATTAGTGTTACTAAATAATTATTTCAGTTATTTTGAATTTTGGTCAAATCTGGTCAAACTGTGGTCAAAGAATGGTCAAACTAATTATTCTAGAATATTAGTGTTACTAAATAATTATTTCAGTTATTTTGAATTTTGGTCAAATCTGGTCAAACTGTGGTCAAACAATGGTCAAACTAATTATTGAAGAAATATTAGTGTTACTAAATAATTATTGTTTTTTAAAACAATAGTTTCAAACTCAAACAGTGAAATGTGTCACTTCATGCTCAAGCAAAATTTCTAAGGGTTAATAGGATTGACATTTTACTATTGTCAGGAAAACAGCAAGTGCAGACTTGGAAACGAGGGAGAATAGAACCCGGAAGTTAAGCGTGCTCAGGCTGTGGGAGTGGGAGGATGGGTGACCGTTCGGGAAGTTAGATGATTTGGAATGATGAGGGGTGATTAGAGATTAGAGGATAAATTGAGCAGTGATGAGGGGTGATGATTAGAGATTAGAGGTTGAAATAATTCAGAAATTTGAAATTCAAAAAAAATTCAAAAAAAAATCATAAAATTTCCTTTAGTCCCGGTTCGTGTAAGAACCGGGACTAAAGGGGAGAGGCATTAGTAATGACCCTTTAGTCCCGGTTCAAAAACCGGGACTAAAGGGCCTTACCAACCGGGCCAAAAGCCCCTTTTTCTACTAGTGATATGATGCATATGGTGTCTTGCATTGCTTAGTTTAGACATCATATGCACAATATTGAATTCTATCTGCTTAGTTTAGAGATCATACATGCGAGTGCCAGCTGCTTAGTATATGAATCAATTATGTCAATTATATCATGCCATCTTGTATACTTAGACAACATGTATGTGAATTATTTCATCCCAACCTATTTTAGAAAGACATCATATAGTTTTGTCATGTCATCCTGTTTAGGTACTCATCATATGTTGAATTATGCCATTATATCCTGTTAAGTTATGCATCATATATCTGAAACTATGTCATGCTATCCTGTTTAGTTAGGCATCATATATGTGAAATTGTGTCATGCTGTCCTGTTTGGTTAGACAACATATATGTGAATTACCACATCTGTCTATCATACAATGTTTGTACGTTCAATTTCTTTTCTTGTTTATCAGCCATTTGAATTGGAGGGGCTGATGGCAGTATCTAAGGGAGCAAAAACCCGTTCTTCACAAAAGACAGTGCTACCCGTCGATGCAGATAGAACCATGGTTGTACTAGCCCACAAACTAGCCCCACCACACATAATCGAGACTCTTCCAGATCGCACACTTACACCGTTGGGCAGAGAACCAGCTACAACCCATCTAACCGCAACCCCAGCGGATAGTAACCCACTTATAGTTGACAAAGCACCATGTCCACCACAGAGTACCCCCACACGAGCAGTTTGTAAAGCTACTGCAGTGCCCAAAGCACGAAGACCGCCACAGCTAACCCAAACTCCACGTTTAAAGCAGAAGAGCAACTGTTCTCAGGTCAGATTCCGTAGCTTTGGTCCATACTCCTTTGTTGTTGCATCACTGTATTTACTCATACCAACTACTTTCGAATTTGAAGGATCCAATTGAAACTCCAATGGCGCAACAGGTATGTTTTAAACCTATTTCTTTAACTGGATTGATGTTCTAACTTCTTACTCTATGTTGATTTCAGTTTAAGTTGTATAAATAATTATGTTCTCATGTGATGCACATTACAAGTGCTGCCAATGCTGTGTAGTTTCTCACACTTATATTCTGTCTATGTTGTTGTGTCTTAAAAATATATATGAGTTGAATTGTGTCTCTATCTTGATTAGGGAACATAAACTAGAATGATATGGACAATACAGTGACCATAGTACATAGATATATGTTTGTTTCATGCTGTTATCCTGTCCACCTTACTACTGAACCGGTTTACCAAAATGAGTTTCGTATACTACAAGCTAAACCTGTGATGTGTCTGCTTGTTTCTCTTGTAGTATGCAAACAGAATATTGGAGAAGAGCACCCCAGTATGCAATGGTAGAGAAAGTAATGCAGATAAGGTTCAAGATAGTGAGACAACCCTGTTGGTCTCCAAGAAAGGTGATAAAAACGATCTTGTAGATAGTGAGAAAACCCCACAGTCCTGCGTTGATGTAGTCTTCGAGTTACTGGCCAGTACCGCTGGCACAAGCTCTTCGAACTCGCTGCCTGAATCACTTCGGCTTCTTCAGTCTCAGCTACAAGCTGAAAGGCATCAATCAGCTGTGCTGTGGCAAGAAGCCGAAGGACTGAGGAAGTCCCTGCAGAATTCAGATGCGTACTTTCTTGTGCAACAGCAAGCACTGGAGGATTTAAGCGCCAAACAAGAGAAAGTTAATAAGCTTGCTAAGCATCTTGCCAGCATTATGGGTACCCAGGATATTGTTTCTTGAACTCTTCTGAAGTGGTTTCAGTTCTGGACTTGTTTTGCTGCGGCGTTTATATGCTGCTTTGTTCCCTATATTTGCACTAGTGGCAAACTTTGATGCCTAGTGGATGTAATATGTGTAATAGCCGTGATAGCCTAGCATAAGTTGCTTGCTTATTTATTTCCTTGTTGTCTTGTTTATTTGTTTGCGTGTAGTCAGTGCAGTTCTTTTTCCGCGGTTTGCTAGTGGCTGCAATAACCTATTGTTTAAAACTAGGCCACAATAACCATGGGCTAATATTTACTGTAGTGACACTGGGCCTCCTACGGGCCGTAGAAACAGTGGGCCTTCTACGGGCCGTAGAAACAGTAGGCCTTCTACGGGCCGTAGAAACAATGGGCCTTCTATGGGCCATAGAAACAATGGGCCTTCTATGGGCCGTATCATCAATGGGCCTTATACGGGCCGTATGATCGATTGGCCAAACATGGGCCAATAACAGGCCGCATTATGGCCATAAACAGGCTAGAGTTGGAATCGTCCGTTCATGGGCCGACCATAACGGGCCATCGTTAATAGGCCATATTTGATGACGCTATGAAAACGACCCAACGTATTAACGGGCCACAAACGGGCCGACTGTAACCACGGGCTGAATTTGGCCCACAAGCAGAAAATGACAGTAACGGGCCGTAAGTAAACGAATGCTGGAAATGAGCCCAAGAATAAATGGGCTCTGAGAAGGCCGAAAGATAACATGGGCTGGAAACAGCCCAATGGAATAACGGGCCGTTAATGGGTATAAAGTGATACATTGTTCATTACGGGCCAGTTTCACCACGGGCCGTTAATGGGTGTAAAGTGATACACTGTTCATTACGGGCCAGTTTCACCACGGGTCGTTAATAGGCCAAGAGTTACATAGGGCCTCATATGGGCCGAAAGACGTCATGGGCCATACATGGGCCAGAAGTGAAAACATGCTAGAATCATATTGGATGGTCCAGATGACGCTACTGGGCCTAATTCGGATAGGGCGTAACGGGCCTTGGGTTAGCGGGCTGTAAATGGGCTATATGCGAACAGGCTTTCCATGGGCCGACCCGCCACCTTTTGACCAAGTCAAACGGGTCGGCCTTTTCACAGGAATGGGCCTCTGTTGGGCCGTGCCACGTGTCGACGTATCATAGGCGCCTTCCGTCCAATGAGTGGATGACATCTGTCCCAACGATGAGCCGACATGTGTTTCCTCCAGCCAATGATGATTTTTCACGTGGAAAATCCCCATTGGTCGGGGCTGTTAATGGGTTATCGGATCCAAAACCCGACCTGATAGCTTAACGGTGTTCCGTTACGGTGGATGCCACGTGTCGGTCACCCTTGACGAAAGCACTTCTGTGACGGGCGATTTATCGTCATGGAAGTGGACACTTCCGTGATGATAATTTTGGCAATGTCATGGAACACTTCTACGACAGCACAGGTATGACTATCTTGATTCTGTCATAAATTTGTCATGGATGTACATGCATGACAGAAAACGCGACCTACTGTGACAAACACGTATCATCACGGAAGTGTATTTTTTTGTAGTGTATGGACCACCCAGCACTGGGGGGCTCCGGCGGCCTACCTTACGAGGTGGGCTGCCCGGCCTTTACCCATGAGCTGCGGCAGTTCCAGTGGCCATCCCACCTCACGTTCAAGCCTGACGTCGGTGAGAAGTACACTGGCAAGACCCATCCGTCCGAGTTCCTCAGCATCTACACCATCGCGATGCAGGCTGCCGGAGCTCGCGACGTTAAGGTTCTTGCCAATTATTTCCCGCTGGCACTGAAGCCCAATGTTATGTCTTGGTTGATGCACTTGCCGGCAGATTCCATTTCTTCTTGGTCGGATCTGTGCCATGAGTTCGTTGGCGCCTTCACAGGAGGCCACCAAGCTCATGGCCAGGCCAGTGATCTGCATATCATTCCCCAGAAGGAAGGGGAAACCCTGCGCAAGTACATCCAGAGATTCAGCCGGGTGCAGTACAACATCCCCGACGTTCATCCCGCCGCTGTGATCAGCGCGTTCCATCAGAACGTGCGCAACCGCAAGATGCGCAAAGAGCTGGCGATGACCAAGGTTAAGGATGTGGTCGAGCTCTACGTTCTGGCCGATAGATGCGCCCGGGCTGAAGAGGGAAGGAAGTACCCCGGCGAAGATGCCGGTGCGGAAACCGACTCTACCAACAAAGACCCGCCACCCCGACGAAGAAGGGCCGGCGTCGCAACAGGAAACGCAAGGGCAAGGCCGTACTTGCCATCGAGGGGTCTGACGACACCGGCGCTGCCAAAAAGGTCAAGGCAGACGGACCCGGCAAGGAGATTGCTGGGTGCGCCGCTTGCCGGGCCTTAGCAGCTGCCGACAAGCCAAGGGGCTCCGGCAAGCAGTACTGCAAGATCCACCACACCAAGGGCCACGACCTCCAGAACTGCTGACAAGTGAGCTTCTTGCTGAAAAGCAAAAAGCTGAGTACGAGAGGCGGGACAAGGAGAAGGACCAGGATGGTGCCGAGGGATCCGGCAAGAAGCGTGCCGGCCAAGGAGGCCGCCGCGGCAAGGACGACCAGTAAGAGAGGCCCGCCCGGGGCCGTGACAAGAGAAGATGAAGAGAAGATAGCATTCATCACCCCATGTGAAATATGGAAGCATACATGGATGACATAGTGGTCAAGACCAAAGACGGGTCAACTCTTGTGCAAGATCTGGAAGAGACATTTGCCAACCTGCGCAAGATCAACCTCAAGCTGAACCCTGAGAAGTGTGTCTTCGGTGTTCCGTCCGGCAAGCTTCTCGGGTTCTTTGTGTCGCAGCGCGGGATCGAGGCAAATCCAGAAAAAATCAAGGCTATTGAGCAGATTGAGGCGCCCAAGCGAATCAAGGATGTGCGTCGGCTCACCGGCTGCGTCGCCGCCATGAGCCGATTCATCTCCAAGTCCGCCGAGCGCGCCCTTCCTTTCTTCAAAATCTTGAAGAAAGCAGGCCCAATGGAGTGGACCCCAGAAGCCGAGGCAACATTGCAGGATCTGAAGAAATACCTTTCGTCCACGCCAATACTGGTTGCGCCTAAACCACAAGAGCCGTTGCTGCTGTATCTGGCGGCGACGAATCAAGTGGTCAACGCCGCACTGGTGGCACAGATGGAGGTCGACGAGGAGGCAGTGACGGCTGCAGAACCAGCGGATAGCAAACCAAAGATTCCCCCTGCAGGGCCTGGTGCCGGCAAGGCGAGGCCCCCGGCAGAGTCTGATGCCACCAAGGAAGTGCCCGCGCGGTCGGGTGAGGTGGTGCAGAAGAAGAAGATGATGCAACACCCGGTTTACTTTGTCATCTCCCTCTTGCAGGGAGCTAGATCGAGGTACTCCGGTGTGCAGCAATTGCTCTTCGGCCTCCTTATGGCCTCGAGGAAGCTACGTCATTACTTCCAAGCCCACGAGATCACTGTCGTCACCCGCCTCCCGTTGCAACGAATACTGCATGACCCAGATGCAACCGGAAGGATTGTGGAATGGGCCTTGGAGTTATCAAGTTTCGGTTTGAAGTTTGAAAGTACCTCGACAATCCAGAGCAGAGTCTTGGCGGAGTTCATTGCAGAATGGACCTCAACGCCTGACGAAGAAATCCAGGAGACCACTCTCCCCGGCAAGAAAGCAGACCGCGACTGGATCATGTACTTTGATGGGGCTTCTCGCTGCAAGGCGCCGGTGCCGGTGTGCTGCTCGTCGCGCCCACCGGAGAGCACCACAAGTATGTGATTCAGATGCACTTCCCCAGGGAGATGTCCACCAACAACACTGCTGAGTATGAGGGATTGCTCGCCAGTTTCAGGATTGCGGCAGACCTCGGGGTTAAGAAGCTCATCGTCAAGGGTGACTCGCAGCTTGTTGTTAGGCAGGTCAACAAGGATTACCAGATCCCATTGATGGAGGCCTACGTAGATGAGGTGAGGAAGCTGGAGGAACGCTTTGACGGTATCCAAGCGAAGCACGTCCCCTGAATGGAGAACGACATCGCCGATTACCTGTTAAAGCGTGCTGCATTCAAGCTACCTGTGGAACCAGGTACCTTTTTGCTCCGGTTAACTCAACCATCCGTCGAGCCATCAACGGGGCAGAACAAGCGGAGGAAGTCAGGTCCCGGCAAGTACTTTCCTACCGAGCCCCCTTGGGGCTGCCGGCAAGGGTGCTGTCGCGGACGCTGGGCCTGCCCACGAGCAACTGGCTCCGGCAGGGCGTCAAGCCCTGGCCGTAGAGACAGCCGCTCCCATGGCGGAAGAGATGCCTTTGGTCCTTGCCGTCGAGCCCCAGGCTCCGGCATGGGCGCAGCATACCGTCCAATTCCTCCAAACAGGGGAGCTTCCTGAGGAGCAGGAAGAAGCGGAGAAAGTAGCCCGTCGGTCCGCCCTGTACCAGTTCGTCGATGACGTCCTATACAGGAGAAGGCTGAACGGTCTGAAACTGAAGTGCATCCCCCGGGAGGAAGGATTGGAGCTGTTGGCAGAGATACATGGAGGCATATGTGGCTCCCACATAGGGTCGAGGGCCCTTTGCCGGAAAGGCGTTCCAGCAAGGTTTCTTCTGGCCCACCGCCCTCTAGGATGCGACGGCACTAGTAACAAAGTGTGAAGAGTGTCAGTTCCATCCAAAGAAGCTTCATCAACTAGCTCAAGCCCTTCAAAAAATCCCTCTCTCCTGGCCATTCTCGGTCTGGGGGCTCGATATACTGGGCCCTTTCCCCCGCGCAGTCGGGGGCTTTGAGTACTTGTACGTTGCAATCGACAAGTTCACAAAGTGGCCGGAAGTGGAAGCAGTGGGAAAGGTAACTGCTCAATCAGCCGTCAAGTTCTTCAAGGGACTGGTCTGTCGTTTTGGTGTGCCAAACAGAGTCATCACCGACAACGGCACGCAGTTCACAAGCCACACCTTCATGCAATACATTCAAGACCTCGGTAGCAAGGTCTGTTTTGCTTCCGTGGCACACCCACGGAGCAACGGCCAAGCGGAGAGGGCAAATGCTGAAGTGTTGCAAGGCCTGAGAACGAAGACCTTTGACAGGCTGCACAAGAGTGGAAGACGCTGGATTGATGAGTTTCCAGCGGTTCTTTGGTCGATCAGGACAACGCCAAATCGAGCCACCAGCCAGACACCTTTTACCCTGGTATACGGGGCAGAAGCAGTTCTCCCCATGGAACTCATATACGGGTCACCTCGAGTGCTCGCTTATGATGAGCTTGAGCAAGAGCAGTTGCGCCAAGATGACGCGACGCTCCTTGAGGAAGATCGTCTTCGAGCGGTTGTGCGAGCAGCACGCTACCAGCAAGCCTTGCGCCGCTACCATAGCCGCAAGGTTGATGCCCGAAGCTTTGAGGAAGGCGACCTTGTTCTTCGGCCCATTCAGTAGGCCAAGAATTCCAACAAGTTGACGCCAAAGTGGGAAGGCCGTTATCGGGTAATGCGAGTCACCAGGCCCGACGCAGTCCGCCTGGAGACCGAAGATGCTGTCCCAGTGAGCAACTCCTGGAACATCGAGCATCTTCGCAAGTTTTACCCATAAGGCGCGGCTTGCCAGGCCTCCCGGCAAGCCACCTTTTGTACAAGCTTTGCCGGCAAGGCATGTAACCCTTCGTACAAAGCCAGGCGCAGACCCTGAGCATACATAAATGAAGCGCTGGCGCCCTAAGTTATAGCATGCATGCTAGGTCGAGTCTCGTCCTTGGTTAGGGTTGATAGTGCTTAGCGGCGACTAACCCCTAGCCTAGAGGTCGAGTGCGCGTCTATTTGTTTCTTTTCTGTCCTCCTTTGGTTCGCAGGGCACATGAGCACTTCTGCTGAGCTACTTGGAAGAAAGGAAACGGACCGGCGTCCCGACCCCGACAAACCAGAGTTGCCGGGGGCTGCAAGCACAAGGATCAAACCGCGGCAAGACAAGGTTGCCGGGGGCTGCAGATCCAGATAAGTCTTTCATCCTCTATCATGCATTTCGGAACGGAACTGGGATATGTGAAACCTCGTTTTATTTCTAGGCCACCGTGCTCCCCTTTTCTATACCCAAGGATTATCTCCTGGGCCCGGATTTGGTTGTAGTCGTGGTGGCAAGGAAGTAGAACGAGGAGCCTAAGCCCGCTTCATCCCTGCCTTCGCCAAGGGCGCGAGAATGGTCGAGCGAAGTGGGGGGACGGCAAGGCCTGTTGCCGGGTGAAAACATTTATCATAAATTGTAACAAGGATTCGCTCCTTGTCGCGGGGTCTACCCACGAACGAAAAACCCAGCAAACATCCCTTTTTCATTAAAAGCATCCCACACAGGTACAGTCCGTACGGAATGAAAAACATGAGCAAGGGGGATTACAAGCTTTAAATTTAACAAGGCCCAAAGGCTTACAGATTAAAAAAGAGATAAGATGCCCATGATCCCTTTCTTGTCCCTCTCCTCAGGAGGCAGGTCAAGGAGGCGAAAGGGAAAAAGGGGTGCCTAGGCGAGCTACGAGCAGCAGAAAGCACCGAGAGAACACCTCGGTGGCCGCCCACAGGTGGGCCGGTGATGACGGTGCCGGGAAAGGGGCTGGAAGACGAGGCGGCAGGACCGACAATACGCGATGAAGTCGTCGGTGCCCGCGTACTCCGAGTTGACGGCCTTGCCGCCCGCCCTCTTCCTCTTCCGCTGCCTCCCAACGCCAGCCGCCCAAGGAGACGGCCCCGAGAAGTTCAAGGAGCTGGCCCCACCCCCGGCAAAACTCTGCCGGAGGAGCAGCCAGGTGCAGATGCTGCTGCTGCCGCACCCGCCCAGGCGCGGGGCGTCCGACGCCTAGTCGGACTCGTCCCCGTCATCTGCCCCGTTGTCCTCCTCATCACTTTCGCTCGAGGAAGAGCTTCCATCGCTGGAATCTCCGTTCGTGGAGCTCTCCACGCAGCACTTCAGGCGAGTCCCGAAGTCTCCGAAGACCTTGACGGAGAGCAGGCCGTCCTCCATTAATTTGAAGTAGAGGACGAGCCCCGCCGTCAGGCTGTGGATGCGAGCGAACGTCTTCCATCCACGACGGAGGTACATGTCCCGAGGAGCCGGGAAGTCGACGTCGACCCGCGTGCCCCAATTCCCACAGCCCCTCATGTGCAATCTGAGGGATTGGGGCGGGTCACGCTCCATCTCCTGAGCAAACGGGGCGGGAAGATGAAGACGGCGACGCGGAGGCCGGCGCAGCCTGATAAAGAACTCGCGGGGCTGGTCTCCAACATGGCCTTCCATCGGAAAATGCATCATTGGTGGGGGCGAAGCCGGCGCGCTGCCCCGTCCTCCTCTTCCCCGAGCACTACGACCTCTACCCCGGCCTCGCCCACGGCCTCGCCCCCTCCCCCTTCCCCTCGCGGCCGGTTCCACCACCGCGGGCTCAGGAGGAGGAGGGACGCCCTGTCGAGCGACGACCCTCACTACCACCGTCGAAGGACCAGGATTCCCTTTCTCCATGTCGAGTGAAAGGAAGAAGCAGAAGCGAGAGGAGATAGATGACAGAAGAGTGCGGGACGCCATCCCCCCTTCCCCCTCCTTATAAAGGGGCGGGGTCAGGGCTCGGCCGCCGCGCTCGGCCAATCCAGCCACCAGAGGCGCAGGGAATCGGGACCGACCCGCTGCCCCAACCAGCGACGGCCCGGTTTCCCGCCTCCACCGCTTGCCACCCCAAGCGCATGGAGGACGCGTGGCGAACGTGCAGAATCGAGGGGACGGGTGAGGCGACCTCTCCCCACCCCATGATAATGGGGTGTGGACGCCTTGAAGACCGCGACCCGGCCCCACGCGGTAAATGAGCCACGCCTCCACGCCTCCCTCTTTTTATGGGGAAGGCGCGAGCCGCCTCTTTACTACGATGTGACGCATGCATGCGGGAACCGCCCCACGCATACCGCCCACGTCACGCACACCCCTCCACGCCACGCCGCGCCGCGCGAAAAGTTTTACCGCGGTAAAAACCGCCCCGCCTGCCCGCGCACCGTTTTGGGCCTCGCCCAACAACGTGTCGCGCTTATGTGTGGCCCAGGCCCGGGGGCTCCTGTCGGTGTACAAAAGGAGGGGCGCACTTTTGTACCCCTTTACCTGTGCACGGGCAGTCAGAGCCGCGCCCACGGTCACACCAAGCAGTACAGGGGAGGTGAGCCAAGGTAAGACCGAAGCCCAAGATAACCAGAGCAACGCCAAGGCCAAGACCACAAAGAGCAGAGGGACGAAGCAGGTTCCCCCGGCAAGACCCTTGCCGGAGTAGCTCGCCCCACACCAACAGAGTGAGCCACCCTTGAGCCCACGGTCCCCAACACCATCAACCACGTTGGCCCAGGGCTCGGGAAGCACCTCTGTGGTGGCATGCAGATCTTTGTGAAGACAAGACATATTCAAGATCAGATGAGGATTGGAAGACAACGATCCTCGGCAAGATCCTTACCGAAAAGAGCCACAAGACCCCCGGCAAGATTCTTGCCGGGGATGACAACACGCCACGGCAAGACCCTTGCCGAGCCCCCCGGCAAGGCTCTCGCCAAAGACGCCAACAGGGCCACTGCCAGGCCCGCACCAGCCAAGTCTCCACCGCCGTTCACATGCAGCTGCCAGCCCAAACCAGCTAGGCAGGCACCTGCGTGGCAGCATGCAGCTTCCAGGCCAACTCAGCAGGCGCATGTGTGGCGGCTTGCAGATCTTCGTGAAGACCCTACCACCGCGCCACCTCAGCTGCCTGCCTGCCTACATGGCACCGCATGCATCGCTGGCCAGGGCGCGTGTCGAAGCGAAGAGGAGCGGCGACGGACGGGACGGGCCTCGCCCCCGTCCCCGATAAAGCTAGGGGACACCTCAGCAGCGCATTAAATGCGACTTGTCCTGTAATACGAGCGATAAGCTCCCAATACTCTACGCCTTTCCACCTCCTGTATGCCACTGTGGCAGCCCCTTTCGCCTATAAAAGGAGGCCCATGGCATACTGGAGAAGGATTCGGCTCTTTCGAACCACACGCTCACCACAGCTAGTTCGAGAGCTCAAGAACTCTCTAAAATACACCCACCAAAGCAGGACTAGGGTTTTACGCATCCTCACGGCCCGAACCTGGGTAAATGATCCTTGTGCTGACTACTGATCCTGCTCTTCTTGCAACCACGCGCCCCGGCAACCGTAGTAGGGATTCTTGTGATCCCATAGGTGTCGTTCCACACCGACACAAGAACTCTTTCTTTGACTGTTCCATTTTGAACTACTTCAAAATCTTGTCAAGGTATGTACTCATTGAAAAAACTTATCAAGCATCTTGATCTATCTCTATAGATCTTGATGCTCAATATGTAAGCAGCTTCACCGAGGTCTTTCTTTGAAAAACTCCTTTCAAATACTCCTTTATGCTTTCCAGAAAATTCTACATTATTTCCGATCAACAATATGTCATTCACATATACTTATCAGAAATGTTGTAGTGCTCCCACTCACTTTCTTGTAAATACAGGCTTCACCGCAAGTCTGTA
This sequence comes from Aegilops tauschii subsp. strangulata, assembly GCF_002575655.3. NCBI lineage: Eukaryota > Viridiplantae > Streptophyta > Magnoliopsida > Poales > Poaceae > Aegilops > Aegilops tauschii. The sequence continues at coordinate 472,396,025 of NC_053040.3, read as the reverse complement.
TAAAACTATATGCTTTGATCAACTCATCAAAGCGTATATTCCAACTCCGAGATGCTTGCACCAGTCCATAAATGGATCGCTGGAGCTTGTACATTTTGTTAGCAACTTTAGGACCGACAAAACCTTCTGGTTGCATCATATACAACTCTTCTTTAAGAAATCCATTAAGGAATGTAGTTTTGACATCCATTTGCCAGATTTCATAAAATGTGGCAATTTGCTAACATGATTCGGACAGACTTAAGCATCGCTACGAGTGAGAAAATCTTATCGTAGTCAACACCTTGAACTTTGTCAAAAACCTTTTCCCCGACAAGTCTAGCTTTGTAGATAGTAACACTACTATCAGCGTCCCTCTTCCTCTTGAAGATCCATTTATTTTCTATGGCTTGCCGATCATCGGGCAAGTCAACCAAAGTCCACACTTTGTTCTCATACATGGATCCCACCTCAGATTTCATGGCCTCAAGCCATTTCGCGGAATCTGGGCTCATCATCGCTTCCTCATAGTTCGTAGGTTCATCATAGTCAAGTAACATGACCTCCAGAACATGATTATCATACCACTCTGGTGCGGATCTCACTCTGGTTGACCTACGAGGTTCGGTAGTAACTTGATCTGAAGTTACATGATCATCATCATTAGCTTCCTCACTAATTGGTGTAGGAGTCACAGGAACAGATTTCTGTGATGAACTACTTTCCAATAAGGGAGCAGGTACAGTTACCTCATCAAGTTCTACTTTCCTCCCACTCACTTCTTTCGAGACAAACTCCTTCTCTAGAAAGGATCCATTCTTAGCAATGAATGTCTTGCCTTCGGATCTATGAAGACACATTTCTCCGATTTGGGTTTGAGCTTATCAGGATGAAACTTTTTCACATAAGCATCGCAACCCCAAATTTTAAGAAACAACAACTTTGGTTTCTTGCCAAACCACAGTTCATATGGTGTTGTCTCAACGGATTTAGATGGTGCCCATTTTAACGTGAATGTAGCTGTCTCTAATGCATAACCCCAAAACGATAGTGGTAAATCGGTAAGAGACATCATAGATTGCACCATATCTAATTAAGTACGGTTACGATGTTCGGACACACCATTACGCTGTGGTGTTCTAGGTGGCGTGCGTTGCGAAACTATTCCGCATTGTTTCAAATGAAGACCAAACTCATAACTCAAATATTCTACTCCACGATCAGATCGTAGAAACTTTATTTTCTTGTTACGATGATTTTCCACTTCACTCTGAAATTATATGAACTTTGCAAATGTTTCAGACTTATGTTTCATTAAGTAGATATACCCATATCCGCTCAAAATCTTGTGAAGGTTAGAAAATAATGATACTATCCGCGAGCCTTAACACTCATCGGACCTCATACATCAGTATGTATTATTTCCAATAAGTCAGTTGCTCGCTCCATTGTTCCGGAGAACGTAGTCTTAGTCATCTTGCCCATGAGGCATGGTTCGCAAGCATCAAGTGATTCATAATTAAGTGATTCCAAAAGCCCATCAGCATGGAGTTTCTTCATGCGCTTTACACCAATATGACCTAAACGGCAGTGCCACAAATAAGTTGCACTATCATTATTAACTTTGCATCTTTTGTCTTCAATATTATGAATATGTGTATCACTACGATCGAGATCCAACAAACCATTTTTATTGGGTGTATGACCATAGAAGGTTTTATTCATGTAAACAGAACAACAATTATTCTCTGACTTTAAATGAATAACCGTATTGCAATAAACATGATCAAATCATATTCATGCTTAACCCAAACACCAAATAACATTTATTTAGGTTCAACACTAATCCCGAAAGTATAAGGAGTGTGTGATGATGATCATATTAATCATGGAACTACTTCCAACACACATCGCCACTTCACCCTTAAATTAGTCTCTGTTCATTCCGCAACTCCCGTTTTGAGTTACTAATCTTAGCAACTGAACTAGTATCAAATACTGAGGGGTTGCTATAAACACTGGTAAAGCACACATCAATAACATGTATATCAAATATACCTTTGTTCACTTTGCCATCCTTCTTATCTGCCAAATACTTGTAGCAGTTCCGCTTCCAGTGACCAGTCCCTTTGCAGTAGAAGCACTTAGTCTCAGGCTTAGGTCCAGACTTGGGCTTCTTCACTTGAGTAGCAACTTGCTTGCCGTTCTTCTTGAAGTTCCCCTTCTTCCCTTTTGCCCTTTTCTTGAAACTAGTGGTCTTGTCAATCATCAACACTTGATGCTTTTCTTAATTTCTACCTTCGTCGATTTAGCATCACGAAGAGCTTTGGGAATCGTTTCTGTTATCCCTTGCATATTATAGTTCATCAAGAAGTTCTAGTAACTTGGTGATAGTGACTAGAGAACTTTGTCAATTACTATCTTATCTGGAAGATTAACTCCCACTTGATTCAAGCAATTGTAGCACTCAGACAATCTGAGCACATGCTCACTGATTGAGCTATTCTCCTCCATCTTGTAGGCAAAGTTCTGTCAGAGGTCTCATACCTCTCGACACGGGCATGAGTATGAAATACCAATTTCAACTCTTGGAACATCTCATATACTCCATGTCGTTCAAAACGTTTTTGAAGTCCCGGTTCTAAGCCGTAAAGCATGGTGCACTAAACTATCAAGTAGTCATCATACCGAGCTTTTGTCAAACGTTCATAACATTTGTATCTGCTCCTGCAATAGTTCTGTCACCTACCGGTGCATTAAGGACATAATACTTCTATGCAGCAATGAGGTTAATCCTCAGACCAAGTCCGCATCATTGCTACTAACATCTTTCAACTTAGTTTTCTCTACGAACATATCAAAACATAAACGGGGAGCAACGAGCTATAGATCTACAACATAGATATGCTAATACCATCAGGACTAAGTTCCTGATAAATTAAAGTTCAATTAATCACATTACTTAATAACTCCCACTTAGATAGACATCCCTCTAATCATCTAAGTGATCACGTGATCCATATCAACTAAACCATGTCCGATCATCACGTGAGATGGAGTAGTTTTCAATGGTGAACATCACTATGTTGATCATATCTTCTATATGATTCACTCTCGACCTTTCGGTCTCCAATGTTCCGAGGCCATATCTGCATATGCTAGGCTCGTCAAGTTTAACCCGAGTATTCTGCGTGTGCAAAACTGGCTTGCACCCGTTGTAGATGAACGTAGAGCTTATCACACCCGATCATCAAGTGGTGTCTCGGCACGACGAACTTTGGCAACGGTGCATACTCAAAGAGAACACTTTTATCTTGAAATTTAGTGAGAGATCATCTTATAATGCTACCGTCAATCAAAGCAAAATAAGATGCATAAAGGATAAACATCACATGCAATCAATATAAGTGATATGATATGGCCATCATCATCTTGCGCTTGTGATCTCCATCTTCGAAGCACCGTCATGATCACCATCGTCACCAGCGCGACACCTTGATCTCCATCGTAGCATCGTTGTCGTCTCGCCAACTATTGCTTCTACTACTATCACTACCGCTTAGTGATAAAGTAAAGCAATTACAGGGCGATTTCATTGCATACAATAAAGCGACAACCATATGGCTCCTGCCAGTTGCCGATAACTCGGTTACAAAACATGATCATCTCATACAATAAAATATAGCATCATGCCTTGACCATATCACATCACAACATGCCCTGCAAAAACAAGTTAGACGTCCTCTACTTTGTTGTTGCAAGTTTTACGTGGCTGCTACGGGCTGAGCAAGAACCGTTCTTACCTACGCATCAAAACCACAACGATAGTTCGTCAAGTTAGTGTTGTTTTAATCTTCTCAAGGACCGGGCGTAGCCACACTCGGTTCAACTAAAGTTGGAGAAACTGACACCCGCCAGCTGTTCGGGAACGTAGTAATTTAAAAAAAATCCTACGCACACGCAAGATCATGGTGATGCATAGCAACGAGAGGGAAGAGTGTTGTCCACGTACCCTCGTAGACCGAAAGCGGAAGCTTTAGCACAACGCGGTTGATGTAGTCGTACGTCTTCACGATCCAACCGATCAAGTACCAAACGCATGGCACCTCCGAGTTCAGCACACGTTCAACTCGATGACGTCCCTCGAACTCCGATCCAGCCGAGCTTTGAGGGAGAGTTCCGTCAGCATGACGGCGTGGTGACGATGATGATGTTCTACCGACGCAGGGCTTCGCCTAAGCACCTCTACGATATTATCGAGGTGGATTATGGTGGAGGGGGGCACCGCACACGGCTAAGAGATCCAAGGGATCAATTGTTGTGTCTCTAAGGGGTGCCTCCCTCCCCGTATATAAAGGAGTGGAGGAGGGGGAGGGGGCCGGCCACCCTTGGCGCGCCCCATGAGGAGTCCTACTCCCACCGGGAGTAGGACTCCCCCCTTCCTTGTGGGAGTAGGAGAGGAGAGGGAAGGAGAGAGGGGGGAAAGGAAAGGGAGGCGCCGCCCCCCCCCCTCCTTGTCCAATTCGGACTGGGGGGGAGGGGGCGAGCGGCTGCCCCTTGGCCGCCCCTCCTCTTCTCCACTAGGGCCCAATAGGCCCATTAGTCTCCCCGGGGGGTTCCGGTAACCCCCCCCCCCCCCGGTACTCCGGTATATGCCCGATACTCCCCGAAACCATTCCGGTGTCCGAACATAGTCGTCCAATATATCAATCTTTATGTCTCGACCATTTCGAGACTCCTTGTCATGTCCGTGATCACATCCGGGACTCCGAACTACCTTCGGTACATCAAAACACATAAACTCATAATATAACCGTCATAGAACTTTAAGCGTGCGGACCCTACGTGTTCGAGAACTATGTAGACATGACCGAGACACACACTACTAGGAAAAGGGCTATAGATGGAATGGCCACTAATGGCGCACCAGACATGTGGTGCGCCATTGCTATGTAGCAGTGGCGCACCATGTGCTGGTGCGCCATTAGTGTGAAATAAACTAATGGCGCACCAGGCACACGGTGCGCCATTAGTAACAATTTTTTTTCCAGACATACTAATGGCGCAGCAGGGCACAGTGCGCCATTACTAGTTCTAGCTAGTAATGGCGCATCAACAACACAGTGCGCCACTACAATATTTTTTTATTTTTTACTTTTTTGCAAAACTACTAATGGCGCACCCGGGGCAGTGCGCCATTACTAGTTTAAGCTAGTAATGGCGCACTGCTGCGTGGTGCGCCATTAGTGTCTTTTTTTTGCAAAACTACAACGCCGCCCCCACCTCCCCTCGCCTCATCGCCCCACCGTCCCAACCACCCGCCGCCGCCGACGCCACCCGCCACCGCCCCGGCGCCCCTCGCCCCGTCGCCCCCCTCCCCTCGCCGCCCCCTTGCCCCACCTCCCCTCGCCCCGTCGCCCCATCGTCCCAACCACCCGCCGCCGCCGACGCCACCGCCCCGGCGCCCCTCGCCCCGTCGCCCCCCTCCCCTCGCCGCCCCCTTGCCCCACCTCCCCTCGCCCCGTCGCCCCAACCACCCGCCGCCGACCCCCGGCCCGCACCCTCCCCCACACCACCGTCGCCGACGACCCACCGCACCCTCCCCCGCTCCATCGGCCGTCGCCGCCGACCCCCGGCCCGCACCCTCCCCCACTCCACCGCCGCCGACGACCCCCCGCACCCTCTCCCTCGCACCCTCCCGGGCCCGCTCTACCGTCACAAATGAATGCAACTAAATTTGCAAAAAAAAAGCAAATTTGATTATATTTTCAAATAACAAATTTGATGATATTTTCTAAAAAATCATTACTGTTTTTATAAAAAAATATTACTGTTATGATTTAAACAAGTTTGAACATATTTAAACACAAATAAATATCAAACAGCATTTTAAATGCATAAAAACAAAAATTGGGGAGCCTGGGAATCGAACCCAGGACCTCCTAGTGTGTGTGCTGCGTGCTGACCAATCGGGCTAGTGGGCGTGTTCTGATGGAGATAGGGATAGGTGGAATATAACCTGACCAGTCGGGCTATTATTAAAACAAAATTCTAATGGCGCACCAGGGGGAGGTGCGCCATTGCTAACCCACTCCACTTGTTCCCCTCGCACTGTGCGTGGCCTCTCCCTCCCTCCCTCGCCAGATCCCCCACTCGACCCCAACCGTACGCCGCCGCCCCCTTGCTCCGACCCCTCCGTCCGCCGCGCCTGCACGCCGTCGGCGACGCCACCGCCGCTGTGGTCTTGCGCTGCCTCGACAACGCCGCCCCGACCCCCGCGGGACTCCACCCCCGCCGCCCCCGCGCCCCCCGAACGGGATCGGCCGAGCGCGCGCTGCCCGCTCCTTTCCTCTCCTCCTCCCTCCGACGAGGGCCTCCTCCAGCCCCTGCAGCAGCTGGCGAGCGCGGCCCCGACGCGCCCATCCCGCATGCCCCTGCCATCCTCCGCCACCGGCCCCTGCTCTCCTTCGACCGCGGCGAGCGAGGACCCGGTCGAGCTCGGACCCTGACCGCGACCCCTTCGCCGACCCTGACCCCGACCCCGACCCCTCCGGCGACCAGGTACCTCTCCTCCTTCCTCCTTCCTCCCTCTCTCCACCATTACCCATTCCCTCCCACCTCTCCAGCACCGACTCCATCACCATCGACTGACTCCCTCGCAGTCGAGATTCGCCCCGTCGACGTCTAGCAGCCCAGCTCGACCTCCAGCCACTCCAGCTCCCTGGTGCGCCAAAAAGGTAGCAGCTCGTAGCCTCGTACATTGCTTTCAGTATGGGTCTAGAATCTCTAGCAGATAGTTCACTAGTATAACAACAATGGTCATTGTTTAGTATTTGGCACTTCTGTTTAGGTTAAAACAATGTTATTTTTTTGTTCTTTTGCAAAGATTAGAGTGCAGCAGCCCTGTAGATTGTGATTAATTACTATATGATTCAGTTCTAAATATTTTGTTTTATGATCCCAGTGCAAAGGAATTCATATTTTAGTTTACATCTGTCTATGTAGTGTGTTGTGAAGGACAAGTTTGAGAAGTGGTGGTGTCGCAAAGCAATCCTCTCCATTGACAGGTACAATGTCCACTCTTCCACATGTCTTATTTTTTTAATGCAATTGCTTCATTGTCATATTACATCATTAACTGTTATATATTCCAAATCGTGCAAAACTTCAATAGGGCAAACCTTATGTGATGATACAGGTTGTTAGTTGCTACTAGAAAGTGTTGAGAGATATTAAAGCGGTGTAACAATTGCTGTCGGGTTTAGCAACTGATATCTTCTTCATCTCCTTTTGCACTGCTTACATGTAAGGTATTGTAGTTTAGGTGCTTCTTTCACCAGCTGCAAAACAATGAATGTACCCCAAGATTTCTATTGGAACTGGACATGTGTTAATGCAATTAGGTGCTTCTTTCAACAGCTGCAAAACAATGCAATTTCATACGTTTTCACCAGCTGCAAAACATCATAAAAATACCATTAGGTACTTCCGTAAACACAAAAATAGAAACAATGCAAGACATGGCTTGTCTCTGATCCTCTGTTTTCTTTTTTCATTGGTTGCATTTTGATCCTAAATGGCAATCAATAAGTCTATTATTAGGAATCAGCAAAGTTGATTATCTATTCTACATAATTTCTAATCTGATGTTTGCATTTCCTAACTGTAGCATTTTTTCTCAGACCAAGGAAAATGAAATCGACTAAAGAAAGAAATAGCATTTACCAATTACCACTAACCATGGCACTAATGTTTCACCTTAGATCATATGTTTGTTCTCTGATACACATGTGGGAAACCTTCTAAACAACAACCTATTAATGGTAGTTGTTCTTTGTATTGTGGAATACATCGCATGTTTTATAAATTGGGTCAGATGTATAATTAGTCGATGTATAATCCTGGTACTAATTGGTCTCTTCTGCTGCTTATCAGAGATGGGGGGAAGCAGCCACCGCCGCTCTACCTTACCGGAGTACGAGTTGGATGCTTTCGAGTTCTTCAGTGTCATACTTGGGACTTCAGTATCAGCCACGAGGCAGGTATATTAAACGAGAGATCTCCCCTTCACCCATCTCATTATCATAACTCTGTTGTTTGCTACATCACTCCTTGTCCCAAATTGCAGAGGCTGCCTGACACTTTTATGAACATGCTGGGTGAAGATCCGCCAGATAATGTGAAGCTCCGACAGGCCGGCAGCGGGGTTCGCAGGCTGTGGGACGTGGAGTTGGTGATTGAGGAGGGCCACATGTACCTGTGCCGTGGCTGGGAGAAGTTCTACAGTGCCTACGACCTGCGGACCGGGTACTTTCTTCTCTTCAGGTACGACGATGACGCCACAATGCTCATTGTGAAGGTTTTCAACGCGACTATGTGTCGCATGCGCTACGCTGACGACGAAGATGCCAGTGCGTTCTGCCTCTTCTTATTCCTCTACATTTGGCTTTGTCTCACATCGATTGTTAACGGTCATTGTTGCATTTGGACAGGCAATGGGAGCAGCAGCAACGACACTGGCTACAGCCAAAGCAGCAGCGATTATGGCTGTAGCAAAAGCAACAGCGATTCTGGCTTTAGCGAAAGCAGCAGCGATTCTGGCAGCAGCAAAGACAGCAAGAAGGATGATCCGGACTGGAGTGGGGGAGAAGAGGAGCAAAGTGGGGATAAGGAGCTGCAGGATGACGATGGGCGTCAGGCTGAGGATGACCTAGCGCTGGTGGTGGCTGACCATGACCAAGAGATGGTGGTGGCTGACCATGGGCAAGAGATGGTGGTGGCTGAGGATGACCTAGCGATGGTCGTGCCCGTCCTGCCTGAAGGTGGCCTCGCGATGGTGGTGGTGCCTGACAATGACCACGCACCGGTGGTGGCGCCGGCGATCCCACAGCTGGGCGACATGACCACGCCAATTGTGGTAGAAGACTACATCCCACAGCTGCCTCCACCGCCTCGCCGCTCTTGGCGCATCAGGCTGAGGAAGGAGAAGGAGAGGAACAATGAGAACTGAACTATGTCAGGTATGTCAGTTTCCTATATGCTTCTATGCTTATATGCTTAGTTTATATGCTTAGTCTCCCATAGGTTAGTCTAATATGCTTATATGCTTATATGCTTATGCTTAGTTTATATGAGAAAAGAAGACTATATGCTTAGTTTATATGCTTAGTTTTCTAATATGCTAACTTAGAGAGCTTATATGCTTAGTTTCCTATAGGTTAGCTCCAAAATTACTTATGTTAGCACAAAATGATCAACTTTACATAATAAGCTTATAGTCTTCTTCTTATTCTTCTTCTTATTCTTCTTCTAGTATTCTTCTAGTGTTCTTCTTCTTCTAGTATTCTTCTAGTCTTCTTCTTCTTCTTCTAACTTCTTGTTTATCATTTTGCAGATTTGATTTAATTCACGGAAGCTTGCATGGATGGAGTGCTTTTATTTTGTATCAATGTGAAACTTCTGTGAATTGATGGATAACGGTGTTGGATGAACAATGTGAAACTTTTGTAATATGTAACGATGGAACTATGTGTTGGCTATGTATGTATATATGATGAAACTTGTGTGTTGGATATGATTGTTATATGGATGCTTGTTGTATATATATGTGTGTTGGATATCTCATATGTGAAATAGTGACCTGAGATTAAGAAAAAATGATTTTTTTTAATTGTTACTAATGGCGCACTTCCATGTGGTGCGCCATTAGTATACCAGCTACTAATGGCGCACCTGCGGGATACTAATGGCGCACCTGTGTTGCGCCATTACTAAAATATTCTAGTGGTGTGGTACTAATGGCGCACCTATAGTGCACCATTAGTAGCCAAAATAGGTGCGCCATTAGTAGGCCTTTTCCTAATAGTGACATCTCCGGTCAATAACCAATAGCCGAACCTGGATGCTCATATTGGCTCCCACATATTCTACGAAGATCTTTATCGGTCAAACCGCATAACAACATATGTTGTTCCCTTTGTCATCGGTATGTTACTTTCCCGTGATTCGATCGTCGGTATCTCAATACCTTGTTCAATCTCGTTACCGGCAGGTCTCTTTACTCTATCTGTAATGCATCATCCCGCAACTAACTCATTAGTTGCAATGCTTGCAAGGCTTATATTGATGTGCATTACCGAGTGGGCCCAGAGATACCTCTCCGACAATCGGTGTGACAAATCCTAATCTCGAAATACGCCAACCCAACAAGTACCTTCGGAGACACCTGTAGAGCACCTTTATAATCACCCAGTTACGTTGTGACGTTTGGTAGCACACAAAGTGTTCCTCCGGTAAACGGGAGTTGCATAATCTCATAGTCATAGGAACATGTATAAGTCATGAAGAAAGCAATAGCAACATACTAAACGATCAAGTGCTAAGCTAACGGAATGGGTCAAGTCAATCACATCATTCTCCTAATGATGTGATCCCGTTAATCAAATGACAACTCTTTGTCTATGGCTAGGAAACATAACCATCTTTGATCAACGAGCTAGTCAAGTAGAGGCATACTAGTGACACTCTGTTTGTCTATGTATTCACACATGTATCATGTTTCCGGTTAATACAATTCTAGCATGAATAATAAACATTTACCATGATATAAGCAAATAAATAATAACTTTATTATTGCCTCTAGGGCATATTTCCTTTAGTCTCCCACTTGCACTAGAGTCAATAATCTAGATTACACCGTAATGATTCTAACACCCATGGAGCCTTGGTGTTGATCATGTTTTGCTCGTGGAAGAGGCTTAGTCAACGGGTCTGCAACATTCAGATCCGTATGTATTTTGCAGATCTCTATGTCTCCCACCTGGACTTGATCCCGGATGGAGTCGAAGCGTCTCTTGATGTGCTTGGTTCTCTTGTGAAATCTGGATTCCTTTGCCAAAGCAATTGCACCAGTATTGTCACAAAAGATTTTCATTGGACCCGATGCACTAGGTATGACACCTAGATCGGATATGAAATCTTTCATCCAGACTCCTTCATTTGCTGCTTCCGAAGCAGCTATGCACTCCACTTCACATGTAGATCCCGCTATGATGCTTTGTTTAGAACTGCACCAACTGCCAGCTCCACCGTTCAATATAAACACGTATCCGGTTTGCGATTTAGAATCGTCTGAATCAGTCTCAAAGCTAGCATCGACGTAACCATTTACGACGAGCTCTTTGTCACCTCCATAAACGAGAAACATATCCTTAGTCCTTTTTAGGTATTTCAGGATGTTCTTGACCGCTGTCCAGGGATCCACTCCTGGATTACTTTGGTACCTCCCTGCTAAACTAATAGCAAGGCACACATTAGGTCTGGTACACAACATTGCATACATGATAGAGCCTATGGCTGAAGCATAGGGAACATCTTTCATTTTCTCTCTATCTTCTACAGTGGTCGGGCATTGAGTCTTACTCAACTTCACACCTTGTAACACAGGCAAGAACCCTTTCTTTGCTTGATCCATTTTGAACTTCTTCAAAACTTTGTCAAGGTATGTGCTTTGTGAAAGTCCAATTAAGCGTCTCGATCTATCTCTATAGATCTTGATGCCCAATATATAAGCAGCTTCACCGAGGTCCTTCATTGAAAAACTCTTATTCAAATATCCTTTTATGCTATCCAAAAATTCTATATCATTTACAATCAACAATATGTCATCCACATATAATATCAGAAATGCTACAGAGCTCCCACTCACTTTCTTGTACATACAGGCTTCTCCAAAAGTCTATATAAAACCATATGCTTTGATCACACTATCGAAACGTTTATTACAACTCCGAGAGGCTTGCACCAGTCCATAAATGGATCGCTGGAGCTTGCACACTTTGTTATCTCCCTTTGGATAGACAAAACCTTCCGGTTGCATCATATACAACTCTTCTTCCAGAAATCCATTCAGGAATGCAGTTTTGACATCCATTTGCCAAATTTCATAATCATAAAATGCGGCAATTGCTAACATGATTCGGACAGACTTAAGCATCGCTACGGGTGATAAGGTCTCATCGTAGTCAATCCCTTGAACTTGTCGAAAACCTTTTGCAACAAGTCGAGCTTTATAGACAGTAACATTACCGTCAGCGTCAGTCTTCTTCTTGAAGATCCATTTATTCTCGATGGCTCGCCGATCATCGGGCAAATCAACCAAAGTCCATACTTTGTTCTCATACATGGATCCCATCTCGGATTTCATGGCCTCAAGCCATTTTGTGGAATCTGGGTTCACCATCACTTCTTCATAGTTCGTTGGTTCGTCATGGTCTAGTAACATAACCTCCAGAACAGGATTACCGTACCACTCTGGTGCGGATCTTACTCTGGTTGACCTACGAGGTTCTGTAACAACTTGATATGAAGTTTCATGATCACCATCATTAACTTCCTCACTAGTTGGTGTAGACGTCACAGGAACCAGTTTCTGTGATGAACTATTTTCCAATAAGGGAGCAGGTACTATTACCTCATCAAGTTCTACTTTCCTCCCACTCACTTCTTTCGAGAGAAAATCCTTCTCTAGAAAGGATCCATTCTTGGCAACGAATGTCTTGCCTTCGGATCTGTGATAGAAGGTGTACCCAACAATTTCCTTTGGGTATCCTATGAAGACACATTTCTCCGATTTGGGTTCGAGCTTATCAGGTTGAAGCTTTTTCACATAAGCATCGCAGCCCCAAACTTTAAGAAACGACAACTTTGGTTTCTTGCCAAACCATAGTTCATAAGGCGTCGTCTCAACTGATTTTGATGGTGCCCTATTTAACGTGAATGCGGCCGTCTCTAAAGCATAACCCCAAAACGATAGCGGTAAATCAGTAAGAGACATCATAGATCGCACCATATCTAGTAAAGTACGATTACGACGTTCGGACACACCATTACGCTGTGGTGTTCCGGGTGGCGTGAGTTGCGAAACTATTCCGCATTGTTTCAAATGTAGACCAAACTCGTAACTCAAATATTCTCCTCCACGATCAGATCATAGAAACTTTATTTTCTTGTCATGATGATTTTCAACTTCCCTCTGAAATTCTTTGAACTTTTCAAATGTTTCAGACTTATGTTTCATTAAGTAGATATACCCATATCTGCTTAAATCATCTGTGAAGGCGAGAAAATAACGATACCCGCCGCGAGCCTCAACATTCATTGGACCACATACATCAGTATGTATGATCTCCAACAAATCAGTTGCTCGCTCCATAGTTCCGGAGAACGGCGTTTCAGTCATCTTGCCCATGAGGCATGGTTCTCAAGTACCAAGTGATTCATAATCAAGTGATTCCAAAAGTCCATCGGTATGGAGTTTCTTCATGCGCTTTACACCAATATGACCCAAACGGCAGTGCCACAAATAAGTTGCACTATCATTATCAACTCTACATCTTTTTGGTTTCAACATTATGAATATGTGTATCACTACTATCGAGATTCATCAAAAATAGACTACTCTTAAAGGGTGCATGACCATAAAAGATATTACTCATATAAATAGAACAACCATTATTCTCAGATTTAAATGAATAAACGTCTCGCATCAAACAAGATCCAGATATAATGTTCATGCTCAACGCTGGCACCAAATAACAATTATTTAGGTCTAAAACTAATCCCAAAGGTAGATGTAGAGGTAGCGTGCCGACGGCGATCACATCGACTTTGGAACCATTTCCCACGCGCATCGTCACCTCGTCCTTAGCCAGTGTTCACTTAATCCGTAGTCCCTGTTTTGAGTTGCAAATATTAGCAACAGAACCAGTATCAAATACCCAGGTGCTACTGCGAGCTCTGGTAAGGTACACATCAATAACATGTATATCACATATACCTTTGTTCACCTTGCCATCCTTCTTATCCGCCAAATACTTGGGGCAGTTCCGCTTCCAGTGACCAGTCTGCTTGCAGTAGAAGCACTCAGTCTCAGGCTTAGGTCCAGACTTGGGTTTCTTCTCTTGAGCAGCAACTTGTTTGTTGTTCTTCTTGAAGTTCCCCTTCTTCTTCCCTTTGCCCTTTTTCTTGAAACTGGTGGTCTTATTGACCATCAACACTTGATGCTCCTTCTTGATTTCTACCTCCGCAGCCTTTAGCATTGCGAAGAGCTCGGGAATCGTCTTATCCATCCCTTGCATGTTATAGTTCATCACGAAGCTCTTGTAGCTTGGTGGCAGTGATTGAAGAATTCTGTCAATGAAGCTATCATCCGGAAGATTAACTCCCAGTTGAATTAGGTGATTGTTATACCCTGACATTTTGAGTATATGCTCACTGACAGAACTATTTTCCTCCATCTTGCAGCTGTAGAACTTATTGGAGACTTCATATCTCTCAATCCGGGCATTTGCTTGAAATATCAACTCCTGGAACAATTCATATGCTCCATGACATTCAAAACGTCGTTGAAGTCCCGGTTCTAAGCCGTAAAGCATGGCACACTGAACTATCGAGTAGTCATCAACTTTGCTCTGCCAGACGTTCATAACATCTAGTGTTGCTCCTGCAGCAGGATTGGCACCTAGCGGTGCTTCCACGACGTAATTCTTCTGTGCAGCAATGAGGATAATCCTCAAGTTACGGACCCAGTCCGTGTAATTGCTACCATCATCTTTCAACTTTGCTTTCTCAAGGAACGCATTAAAATTCAACGGAACAATAGCACGAGCCATCTATCTACAACAACATAGACATGCAAAATACTATCAGGTACTAAGTTCATGATAAATTTAAGTTCAATTAATCATATTACTTAAGAACTCCCACTTAGATAGACATCCCTCTAATCATCTAAGTGATCACGTGATCAAAACCAACTAAACCATAACCGATCATCACGTGAAATGGAGTAGTTTTCAATGGTGAACATCACTATGTTGATCATATCTACTATATGATTCACGCTCGACCTTTCGGTCTCAGTGTTCCGAGGCCATATGTGCATATGCTAGGCTCGTCAAGTTTAACCTGAGTATTCTGCGTGTGCAAAACTGGCTTGCACCCGTTGTAGATGGACGTAGAGCTTATCACACCCGATCATCACGTGGTGTCTGGGCACGACGAAACTTTGGCAATGGTGCATACTCAGGGAGAACACTTCTATCTTGAAATTTAGTGAGAGATCATCTTATAATGCTACCGTCAATCAAAGCAAAATAAGATGCATAAAAGATAAACATCACATGCAATCAATATAAGTGATATGATATGGCCATCATCATCTTGTGCTTGTGATCTCCATCTCTGAAGCACCGTCATGATCACCATCGTCACCGGCGCGACACCTTGATCTCCATCGTAGCATCGTTACTATTGCTTCTACGACTATCGCTACCGCTTAGTGATAAAGTAAAGCAATTACAGGGCGATTGCATTGCATACAATAAAGCAACAACCATATGGCTCCTGCCAGTTGCCGATAACTCGGTTACAAAACATGATCATCTCATACAATAAAAAATAGCATCATGCCTTGACCATATCACATCACAACATGCCCTGCAAAAACAAGTTAGACGTCCTCTACTTTGTTGTTGCAAGTTTTACGTGGCTGCTACGGGCTGAGCAAGAACCGTTCTTAACTACGCATCAAAACCACAACGATAGTTTGTCAAGTTAGTGCTGTTTTAACCTTCTCAAGGACCGGGCGTAGCCACACTCGGTTCAACTAAAGTTGGAGAAACCGACACCCGCCAGCCACCTGTGTGCAAAGCACGTCGGTAGAACCAATCTCGCGTAAGCGTACGCGTACTGTCGGTCCGGGCCGCTACATCCAAGTATACCACCAAACCAAAGTATGACATGCTGGTAAGCAGTATGACTTGTATCGCCCACAACTCACTTGTGTTCTACTCATGCATATAACATCAACGCATAAAACCAGGCTCGGATGCCACTGTTGGGGAACATAGTAATTTCAAAAAAAAATCCTGCGCACACGCAAGATCATGGTGATGGATAGCAACGAGAGGGGAGAGTGTGTCCACGTACCCTCGTAGACCGAAAGCGGAAGCGTTAGCACAACGCGTTTGATGTAGTCGTACGTCTCCACGATCCGACCGGTCAAGTACCGAATGCACGGCACCTCCGAGTTCAGCACACGTTCAACTCGATGACATCCCTCGAACTCCGATCCAGCCGAGCTTTGAGGGAGAGTTCCATCAGCACGATGGCGTGGTGACGATGATGGTGTTCTACCGACGCAGGGCTTCGCCTAAGCACCGCTACAATATAATCGAGGTGGATTATGGTGGAGGGGGCACCACACATGGCTAAGAGATCCAAGGGATCAATTGTTGTGTCTCTCAGGGGTGCCTCCCTCCCCGTATATAAAGGAGTGGAGGAGGGGGAGGGGGCCGACCACCCTTGGCGCGCCCCATGAGGAGTCCTACTCCCACCGGGAGTAGGAGAGGAGAGGGAAGGAGAGAGGGGGGAAAGGAAAGGGGGGGCGCCCCCCCCCCCCTCCTTGTCCAATTTGAACTGGGGGGAGGGGCGCGCAGCTGCCCCTTGGCCGCCCCTCCTCTTCTCCACTAGGGCCCAATAGGGCCATTAGTCTCCCCGGGGGTGCCGGTAACCCCTCGGTACTCCGGTATATGCCCGATACTCCTCGAAACCATTCCGGTGTCTAAACATAGTCGTCCAATATATCAATCTTTATGTCTTGACCATTTCGAGACTCCTCGTCATGTCCGTGATCACATCCGGGACGAGGAACTACCATCGGTACATCAAAACACATAAACTCATAATATAACCCTCATCGAACTTTAAGCGTGCGGAACTTGGATGCTCATATTGGCTCCCACATATTCTACGAAGATCTTTATCGGTCAAACCGCATAACAACATACGTTGTTCCCTTTGTCATCGGTATGTTACTTGCCCGAGATTCGATTGTCGGTATCTCAATACCTAGTTCAATCTTGTTACCGGCAAGTCTCTTTACTCGTTCTGTAATGCATCATCCCGCAACTAACTCATTAGTTGCAATGCTTGCAAGGCTTATATTGATGTGCATTACCGAGTGGGCCCAGAGATACCTCTCCGACAATCGGAGTGACAAATCTTCATCTCGAAATACGCCAACCCAACAAGTACCTTCGGAGACACCTGTAGAGCACCTTTATAATCACCCAGTTACGTTGTGACGTTTGGTAGCACACAAAGTGTTCCTCCGGTAAATGGGAGTTGCATAATCTCATAGTCATAGGAACATGTATAAGTCACGAAGAAAGCAATAGCAACATACTAAACGATCAAGTGCTAAGCTAACGGAATGGGTCAAGTCAATCACATCATTCTCCTAATGATGTGATCCCGTTAATCAAATGACAACTCTTTGTCTATGGCTAGGAAACATAACCATCTTTGATCAACGAGCTAGTCAAGTAGAGGCATACTAGTGACACTCTGTTTGTCTATGTATTCACACATGTATCATGTTTCCGGTTAATACAATTCTAGCATGAATAATAAACATTTACCATGATATAAGGAAATAAATAATAACTTTATTATTGCCTCTAGGGCATATTTCCTTCACCAGCCACCTGTGTGCAAAGCACGTCGGTAGAACCAGTCTCGCGTAAGCGTACGCGTAATGTCGGTCGGGGCAGCTTCATCCAACAATACCGCCGAACCAAAGTATGACATGCTGGTAAGCAGTATGACTTGTATCGCCCACAACGCACTTGTGTTCTACTCGTGCATATAACATCTACGCATAAAACCAGGCTCGGATGCCACTGTTGGGGAACGTAGTAATTTCAAAAAAAATCCTACGCACACGCAAGATCATGGTGATGCATAGCAACGAGAGGGAAGAGTGTTGTCCACGTACCCTCGTAGACCGAAAGCGGAAGCATTAGCACAACGCGGTTGATGTAGTCGTACGTCTTCACGATCCGACCGATCCAAGTACCGAACGTACGGCACCTCCAAGTTCAGCACACGTTCAGCTCGATGACGTCCTGCGAACTCCGATCCAGCAGAGCTTCACGGGAGAGTTCCGTCAGCACGACGGCGTGATGAAGGTGATGATGTTGCTACCGACACAGGGCTTCACCTAAGCACCGCTACGATATGACCGAGGTGGAATATGGTGGAGGGGGGCACCACACACGGCTGGGAGAGATCAACAGATCAACTTTTTGTTTCATGGGGTGTGTCGTGGTTTTGTCACGGCAGATGTCCTAAGGAAAGGACTTAGTCGTGGAGCCATCGCACGGGTTAGCTTAAAGGGGTTAAAGCGGACAAGGGACACAGAGAGTTTATACTGGTTCGTCCCCTTGCGGTGAAGGTAAAAGCCTAATCCAGTTGTTGTGGAATTTCTAGGGTTACGATGACCAGGGTGCGAATACGCTTTGCCTGAGTCTCGAGTTGTTGTCTGTTGTTCTAAACCGCCGCCGGGTCGTCCCCTTATATACATGGGTTGACGCTCGTCGGTTTACAGAATCCCGAGGCCGGCTCATAAACGTGTCCGGCTCGGTATCTGCTCTATCTTACAACACAAGTTTACATACCCATACCGGTTTATGTCTACAAGCCTTGAACCGGCTTTGGGCCCTGGGCCTTCATAAAGCGTCACCGTCTTGTCTTCATGGGCTTCAGGCATAGTGAACTACTATGGGGTTAACCCGGCCTCTCCCGGCCGGTTTATGCTCAGTAGTAATATCCCCAACATTAGGCCCCAGATTGATTTGAACTGGTTCATGTCAATCCTCAATACTTCAGAAGAATCTTCTTCAGCACCTTCACATAGTCTTGTAAACCGCCATGACGTCACCTTCTAGGACCATGATAAATCGCCATGACATCATCTGTTATTAAAAACTGCGTATAACCCACCTTCATTAATGGGCCTCCGACAATCGAGGCAACAGAGCTGTCACATATCCCATTTTTTCGGGCTCCTCGATTCTCGCGCCTACCTTTTATCCATTCACCTTATAAATAAGGCCGAGGGGTCCCTTTCACTTTTCCCCTTCGTGCCTCTTCGCGTCATCTTCTTCCTCGCGCCGACCGACCCTCAAGCTATGCCGCCGCCGTCGTCCTTCGCCTCTGCCTCAACGACGGCCGTTGTATCAACCTGACCGTACCAGAGAAACGCGGCGATCCTCCGCTGCTTCCTCAGCACCAGTAAGTTCCTTCTTTCCTCACTCCAGATCCACCATTAGGGTTCGGTGTTCTTCATAGCTCTTCAAAGTTCTTGAAGCTGTTCTTCCTTGTTCCTCTTCAGTAATACCAATTCTTCAGTAATACCAATGGCTAGTTAGATCTGATTTCTCCAACGCCCTTGTAGTTTAAACTCCTTTTTTCTTTGTTAGGGCTTAAAACTCATCTGAACTTGCTGAACTCTTCAAACGCTTGAACTAGGTCAGAATATATTTTAATTTTCCTACGCACGGTGGATCTGAAATTACCATGTCTCGTCATGAAACTTGTTTTTCCTTCACTTACGCACCTTTAGACATATATCTTCAATATCAGATTAGGCGGTTTAACCTCATAGAAAAATGATGACCCGGTAGATACCATTAGTCCCCTGTTGAACCGCCAATGCATTCGTCATTGTACTGTCTCCATTGTCAAACTCCGGTTTACTGATAACAAACCCCGGTTTAACAATATGCTTACATCCTTGTACCGCTTTATAGCTGTTCACTGTGTATCTTAAACCCGCAATAATCATGTTTCAGCTTCTCACTGCAATGGCCAAGCAAGTCTATGAATGCAACTGGGTTCCTTCCCAGGTCACGGAAGATCAGTTAAACAGATGCGTCACAACGGGCGCTTTGGCCAAGAAAGATGTCATCCACTGGAGGGCCCCTAGCCCGAAAAATCCTCCTACACCCAAGGACGGAGAGGTAGTCGTTTTTGTTGACCATCTGGGCCGAGGCTTTAGCCCTCCCGGTTCAAAATTCTTCCGAGATGTGCCGGCTAGTTTTCAACTTCGCCCTCAAGACATCGGTCCAAATTCTGTGACCAACATCTGCCACTTCCAAGTCTTCTGTGAAGCTTATCTGCAAGAGGAACCTACAGTTGAACTGTTTAGGGATTTCTTTCACTTAAACCGTCGCACAGAGTTCATAGATGGACCCAATATTGAATTGGGCGGAATGGCGGTTCAGAAAAGGAAGGAAGTCACTTTCCCTCATCCCAAGCTCCACAGTCACCCCAAAGAATGGAACCAGACCTGGTTTTATTGCAAGGATACATCTCCAACTGATGAAAACCCCCTGCCGGGTTACCGCCCTGAACGCCTTAGCAATACGCATCCTTTTCCTCAGAGGTTAACAGCAAAGGAAAGGGCCAACTATGCCCCATAGCTGTCGAAGTTTAGAGCCTTTATGGCAAACGGTTTAACAGGTGTTGATTTTGCTCGTTGCTGGATCGGCTGGAGCATCCTACCCTTAAGCCGGCGCCCCGGCTTGATGTGTGAATATACAGGGAGTTTGACCGACCCTCAACGGCACATTAATATTCAACTGACAGAGGCTGAAATTACTGAGGCTGTCAAAAAAATGTTGAATGAACCGGAGGCCGCCTGCAGCCAAATCGGACTAAGTCCTTTCTGTACCTTCAACAAACCGCCATCTGTAAGAATTATCTAACTTCCTTACTGTAAGTTACCTCTTTTCAACATATTTCCTGAGAGTTTGTCTGATTTTGACAGGGTGATGATCCGTTCAGGAATAAAAAGCCACAAGACAAACCAGCAAAACTGCAAGACAAACCGGACAAACCAGTTCGCCCAAAGACCAAGGTTGTTAAAAAACCTGCCAAGAAAAGGACAACTGCATCCTCCGAGCCAAATGCTGATGACGATGTGGGTAACCCGGAATCAGAGGTAGAACTTGACTCTCTTGGTTCATTTTTCATACACCTCATTGACAATGATTATTATCAGGGCGACGCTGAAGGCAGTCACGCTGATGATGTAGAGGTAATCATTCTTTCCTCCGATTCAGATCCTCTGCCAACATCAAAAATCTGTCGAGCAAACCGAAAAGTAAAATTTTCTCACCCCCTTGCTTACTTGGACCCAAACTTTCTTTTGAAGACGCAGCAGCACGAGGCTCGCCGCACAACCCGGCACAGCGGCCAGGTAGTTACCTCCGCCGGTTTACCGAACACCTCGGTTCGGAAACGCCGATCAGAGGTCTCTTATACCCTTGACACTTCATGCCCCAAAGCGGGTTGTTTCCGTCAGCCTCTTAACCCATCTGATTCAAATTATCAGGGTACTTCCCACTCATCTTCTGGCGAGTCATCAGCCACAAAGCTTCCACCCCTCAAAACAGTTCTTGGGTGAGCTATACACTTGTTTTTATCCCTGATGTGTTATTTTTATAGATTGTACTGATCCTCATATTTATGTTTCTCAGTGCCAAGCCTAGACCCAGCAAGAAGGCTCGGTTGAATAAACCGGCTGATGATAACGTGGCTGTTGAACCGGAAAAGACTGCCGATCCTGGAGAGACCGATGCTGACGCCATGCTTAATGACCCACCGCCTCAAGACCATGACTTCTTTGCTGAACAGGTGGAAGTTGACACCACAAGCCGTGCTGACCAGCCAACCAGTCCTGTCCGAACTGATGACAAACCGGTCAGTCCAGTTAAAGATACTGACAAACCGCCAACTCCAGTAAAGGCTGCTAATGACAAAGATGATGATATTATGATTACTGGCACTGGCCACACCACTCCTAGCAATCCTGTCGCTTTGTCAAAGCATACTGCCAAAGATGAGCTCTCTGCTATCGGCAAAGGCAAATGCACTAGTAGAAAACGAAGCTTTATCACCGGTTCGTAAGGGCCTTTAGTGCCGGTTCTGCAACCGGCACTAAAGAGTGGAGACTAAAGCCCCCCCCTTTAGTACCGGTTCGGCACGAACCGCCACTAAAGGCCCACCACGTGGCGTGAGCTTGCACGTACCGGTTTGTGTTACCAACCGGTACTAAAGGTTTTTTTTTGAAATTTGTTTCTGAAAATTTTGGAAAAAAAATTTGAATTTTTTTTCAATTTTCGATTTTCTGAATTATTTGATGATTTAGTCTCTAATCACCCCTCTTAACTACTCAAGTGTTGATCACTCATTCAAAATCATCTAACTTCCCGGCCGGTCACCCATCCTCTCACTCCCCCAGCCTGAGCACGCTTAACTTCGGAGTTCTATTCCCTCTACTTTCCAAGTCTACACTTGTTGTTTTCCTGACAAATGTAAGCTGACAATCCTATTAACCCTCAGCAGTTTAGCTTGAGCATTAGGTCACATGTTTCACCGTTTGAGTTTGAAACTATTATTCTAAAAAACAATTATTATTTAGTAACACTAATATTTTTTCAATAAGTTTGACCACAGTTTGACCATAGTTTGACCACAGTTTGACCATAGTTTGACCAAAATTCAAAAAATTGAAATAATTATTTAGTTACACTAATATTCTTGAATAATTATGTAGTAACATTAATACTTCTTGAATAAGTAGTTTGACCATAGTTTGACCAGATTTAGCCAAAAAAACTGAAATTTGAGCATATCTTTTTTCCTTTTGGAATTTGAGGATTCTAAAAATTACAAACAGGCCGTAGGCTATCAAAATCATATGCGGATTTTCGTGCTGAATTTTTTGATATATTATACATTTTTTTCTGACATCGTATGCAAAAGTTATAGCCGTTTTACATTTTCCCTGCACTTTTTGCAAAACATGTCCAAATTGAAGTTTTCAAATTTTCCTAACTAGTAGATGTAGTAATATAACTACCTCTCGAAGGATTTTATTTTTTGAAGTTTTTATCATTTTCTTTTGATTTTTTCAAAACTGAAATGGCGATACACAGGGGGGCTAGAGTTTGAAAATTGCCCCATAGTCCCGGTTTGTGTCTCCAACCGGGACTATAGGTCAGACCCCTTTAGTCCCAGTTCATGGCACGAACCTTTAGTACCGGTTTGTGCCACGAACCGGTACTAAAGGTGATCGTGGGGCCCCGGCCTGACGCCAGTCTGCCACCACCCCTTTAGTACCGGTTTGTGGCACGAACCGGTACTAAAGGTTCAACACGAACCGGCATTAATGCATAGCCGCTCGAACCGACACTAATGGTACCATTAGTACTGGGCCAAAATCAAACCGGGACTAATGTGTCTCACATTAGGTCCTTTTTCTACTAGTGATGGAATGCCGATTTATCAAGCTACGCCCATCTCAATGCTCAAGACATTCACTCTGGCTTCTTGAACCGTCTGTATACCAGCCGTGACTATGAAGCTGGTTTGGTAAACTTGATGAAGGAGCGATATGAGGTAACTACATAACTGTTTCTCTCTTACGTCCAATTGCAACTTATCAACTCCAGTATCCCCCAAGTGACGATTTATGATACCAATCTGAACCGGGACTTAGTAATCACTTTATGTTTGCAACACTGCATCTTTTTTCACTGGTGTAGCCCCCAAGGGCTGGTTTAGCTTTATAAAGATGAACCGGGACTTTTAACAGATTGCCCAGATCAGAACTTGGAGCAAACATACATTAGCCCCCAAGTGCCAAGAGTAATACTTGTATTATGCTTGGGACTTTGTAGAAATTTCTGAGAACAAGCAAATATGCATTAGCCCCCAAGTATCAAGTGCATAACTTGTTATGTGCTTGGTACTTCAATCATGTAGCATCAACTCATTATACGTCTATCTGTTATAGGCTGAACTGAGCAAAAAGGAAACTCAAACCGCTGATCTGAAAGAGAATATCAAATCCCAGCAAGCTGAAACCTCCAAGGCAAAGGATGAACTGACTAGCGCTTTATCCGCTATGGAAAAGCTAAAGGAGGATTTCAACAAAGAGTGTGCGGATTGGAACACGGAAAAATCCGCTTTGCAGAAAAGAGCCGAGGACGCAGAAGGAGCTCTTAAACCGGTGGTAGATGAACTGATTGGCATAAAGCGGCAGATACATGCCATGACTGCTGCTGTGTTCGGTAAGCATCCTTGCTTTATACTTTCAACATATCTTCCCATGTGTTGCCGGTTTACTGACATTTGTAATGATGTAGGAACTCGCATTAGTCATCTGGGCTCTGATGTACAGAAGAAGCTGAAGGCCGCCTACACGCTGATAGAGCAATTGTATACCGGCGCGCAACGAATCATCTGCACCGCTTCTCACAATAACCGCCCCCGACGTTAATCAAGGATACCTTAGCCAGGCTATCTATGTTGCCTGCCCGGGTCGAAGAGCTAAAGAGATCTGCTGCAAGGGCTGGCGCTTTGACTGCACTAACCCGGGCAAAAGCATGGGTGCCTGATCTTGATCCGGCAGACATCATTAAAGGCTACCCAAGCTTAAAAGAAGACGGATCAGAATTTTGCAATGATGATCTCCGCGCCATAAACCGGGAAGTTCGTCCACTGGCTTGTCAACTTGCTGAAGAAGCTGGTCTGTCATTTTACCGGGCGAGTTATGACACCAATAACAAACGGGTTGCTGCACCGACTCCTGAGGCTCAAAACCTGATCCGTCCAATCCGTAAGCACACTTATGCCCCTGATATTGAACCGTCCACCCTTATAAGCGACGAAGCTGTGTTCCAAGCGTTAACTGGGATCGACTGGACAACTATTGACTTCCAGCCGCTGGGTAGAGACGAAGAGGATGAACCGGTGCAAGATGATCCGCAGTCGTCAGGTCAAGCTGGTGACCAATCATAATCCGGAGGCCGGTTTAATCTTCCACGTGCTGCAACACGTATTTGAGAAAACACTTATCCTTTTGGGCACTGAAACGCCTTGTAATAGGCTAGTTAAAAACACTTGGTCTGTTATGCCTTCGTGCATATTTATCTGCAACTGATGCTTGCTAATCCGCCATGCTTAAGATATGATGTTCATAATCCATAGCAATTTACTCAAGCTATCCCTACAGATAAAAAGCTTAAAGCGCCCTAGTGGCTTACCACTGGGCGGGTCATAATGCCCAAATATATATATAACCAAGGTTTATAGCCAAAGTTATAAAAATATAAACAAATATGGAAATACGTGATACATGTGACCTTGAGTCATAATGTTGGCTGACCAACTTTGTAGTGAGGGTAACAACCCTAATCCGGAGCATCAGTAACTCCTGTTATATGATGCCAGTTTACAATAAAACCGTTCCTGGTTGTGATAAACACCGGTTTATTCAATACTGGTGACTTTTAGTCGAAACCAGACCGGGCTGATAGTCTCCGGATTATACTTTGATCATGTACTGACAACTTGGAGTTGACAGCCTAACCGGGTTGATGAACACCGGTTTAAAAACATCACAAATCTTGTCAAAAGAGAGAAAAACTTAGCAAAAAGCAAATAAAAACCCTTGTAGTCGAGGCTTTCCATGGGCTGCCAGGCCACTGAGTTAAACCATTTTTGCAAAGCCTTTTAAGATGGTCCTCAATCCTTAACCAAACATCATTTTAACTTGACAAGTTCAGGGTCTTATTAGAGTAACTTGGCAAAGTTTGATGGGTCGTACCAGGTTTACCTGGGCGGAGTGACTTACTTAAAGAGGCTGGCTAACCCGGGCTTTTAGGTGTATACACCAGGCTTCCAAGCCATGGCTTGATAGCCTATTACAAGTGTCGATTCTTTGTTCATTTCGACAGCAAAGGATCCCCAAGTAACATTTTGAGTTGTGCTCAATGGGTGCCTATGTTTGAGTTGTTGTTTTATAACACTCTATTTGGCCCCGAATTGATTTGGCTTTGAGCCGATCAAGAGGTGTGACTATGGTTTAGATACGACCAAGCCCCCAAGTGATGTTGTGGCATTGCGCCGATCAAGAGGTGTAGCTATGGTTCGGATACGACCAAGCCCCAAGTGATATTGTATAAAGCTTTGATAAGCTGAATCAAGGGGTAAACTGGACGCCGCGTTATAAATAGAAGCTCCATGTAACCACACATGATGTAAGAAAAACACAGATACCCCGCTTTAGCTGAGGTTCCAGTTTATTATATTGATCATAATATATACATTGTCATAATATGTACATAAGCAGAGCCTATGGCTCAAGTATAGTAGGGCCGAAGATGAGCAATATTTCACGGCCGGTTGGTCTCCTCCTCCGATTTACGTGAGTCTTTGCGCTCTCAAACATCGATTAGGTAGTATGACCCGTTGTGCAGATTCTTGCTGACCACAAAGGGTCCTTCCCAAGGGGGGGGATAGCTTGTGCATATCCGTCTGATCCTGGATGAGTCGAAGCACCAAATCGCCTTCTTGAAAGGTTCTGGTTCTAACCCGGCGGCTGTGATAACGACGCAGATCTTGCTGATAAATCGCCGAACGGGCTGGTGCCATGTCACGCTCCTCATCTAACAGGTCAAGAGCTTCCTGCCGTGCCTTCTCATTGTCAGCTTCGACATATGCCGCTACACGGGGTGAGTCATGACGGATGTCACTAGGAAGAACCGCTTCCGCTCCATAAACCATGAAGAACGGTGTGTACCCTGTCGATCTGTTGGGTGTGGTATTGATGCTCCATAACACAGAAGGTAACTCCTCAACCCAACAACCCGGCGTCCGTTGCAAAGGAACCATAAGCCGGGGTTTGATGCCTCTCAAGATCTCTTGATTGGCCCTCTCCGCTTGACCATTGGACTGGGGGTGAGCAACTGATGATACGTCAAGCCGGATGTGCTCACGTTGACAGAACTCCTTCATGGCACCCTTTGACAGATTGGTACCATTGTCTCTTATAATGCTGTGTGGAAAGCCAAACCGGAAGATCACCTTTTTGATGAATTGAACCGCCGTAGCTGCATCACACTTACTGACTGGCTCTGCCTCCACCCACTTCGTGAACTTATCAACCGCCACCAAAAGGTGGGTCTTCTTGTCCTTGGATCTCTTGAAGGGCCCAACCATATCCAGCCCCCAAGTTGCAAACGGCCAAGTGATTGGAATCATCCTCAATTCTTGAGCCGGTACATGAGCATGTCGTGAGAATTTTTGACATCCATCACACCTTTTGACCAAGTCCTCGGCATCGGCATGAGCTGTTAACCAATAAAAACCATGACGAAACGCCTTGGCCACCAGAGACTTTGAACCGGCGTGGTGACCACAATCTCCTTCGTGGATCTCATGCAAAATTTCACGGCCTTCTTCAGGAGACACACAACATTGAAACGCCCCTGTCACACTGCAATGATGTAACTCTCCATTGATAATAGTCATGGACTTGGACCGCCGGATTATCTGCCTGGCCAAAGTTTCATCCTCTGGTAACTCGCCCCGGTTCATATACGCCAAATATGGAACCGTCCAATCCGGAATAACATGAAGAGCCGCCACCAACTGAGCTTCTGGATCAGGAATAGCCAAATCCTCTTCACCAGGGAGCTTGACGGGCGGATTATGCAACACATCCAGGAAGACATTAGGTGGAACCGGTTTACATTGGGAACCCAAGCGGCTTAAAGCGTCCGCCGCTTCGTTCTTCCGCCGGTCCACATGATCCACCTGATAACCTTTGAAGTGACCTGCAACAATATCCACCTCACGACGATATGCCGCCATGAGTGGGTCCTTGGAGTCCCAAGTGCTGGACACTTGTTGAGCCACCAGGTCCGAGTCACCGAAGCACTTAACTCGGCTTAGGTTCATCTCCTTAGCCATCCGATGACCATGGAGTAATGCCTCATATTCAGCTGCATTGTTAGTGTAAGGGAACATTAAACGGAGAACATAAAAAAACTTATCACCTCGTGGGGAAGTTAATACGACTCCAGCCCCTGAGCCCTCCAATTGCCTGGACCCATCAAAATGAATAGTCCAATAAGTATGATCCGGCTTCTCTTCTGGCGCTTGTAGTTCTGTCCAATCATTGATGAAATACACAAGTGCCTGAGATTTGATCGCCGTTCGGGGTATGTACTTCAACCCGTGAGGCCCGAGCTCGATAGCCCACTTAGCAATCCGGCCAGTTGCTTCCCTGTTCTGAATTATATCCCCCAAAGGAGCAGAGCTGACCACCGTGATGGGATGACCTTGGAAATATTGCTTAAGCTTCCGGCTTGCCATGAAAACTCCATACACCAGCTTCTGCCAATGCGGGTACCTCTGCTTGGACTCAATAAGTACCTCACTGATATAGTAAACCGGTCGTTGAACCGGATATTCCTTTCCGGCCTCCTTGCGCTCCACCACAATAGCCACGCTAACAGCCCGGGCGTTAGCTGCCACATATAGCAACAATGGCTCTTTGTCAACCAGACCAGCGAGAACCGGTGGATTAGCCAGCTGCCGCTTTAAATCCTCAAATGCTTCATTAGCGGCGTCACTCCACACGAAGTTATCCGTTTTCTTCAGCATCTGATACAAAGGGATGGCCTTCTCGCCAAGGCGACTGATAAACCGGCTCAATGCGGCAATCCGGCCTGCCAGGCGTTGAACATCATTGATACACTTCGGTTTGCCCAAAGAAGTAATGGCTTTGATCTTTTCCGGATTAGCTTCAATGCCCCTGTTAGACACCAAAAAGCCCAAGAGCTTGCCTGCCGGTACACCAAAAACGCACTTGGCCGGATTAAGCATCATTTTATAAACCCGCAGGTTATCAAAGGTCTCCTTCAAGTCATCAATCAATGTCTCCTTCCTCCTTGATTTCACCACAATATCATCTACATATGCATGAACATTGCGGCCGATCTGATCATGAAGACAATTCTGCACACACAGCTGATAGGTCGCCTGGGCACTCTTGAGCCCAAAGGGCATAGACACGTAACAGAAGGCTCCAAAAGGAGTTATGAAGGCTGTCTTCTCCTGGTCCTTAACTGCCATTTTGATCTGATGGTAACCAGAATACGCATCTAGAAAGCTCAAACGCTCGCAACCCGCCATAGCATCAATGATTTGATCAATACGAGGGAGGGCAAAAGGATCTGCTGGACAGGCTTTATTGAGATCTGTGTAATCCACACACATACGCCAAGTGCCGTTCTTCTTGAGCACCAGCACCGGATTAGCCAGCCACTCAGGATGAAATACTTCGATGATAAACCCAGCCGCCAAGAGCCTGGCAACTTCTTCCCCGATAGCCTTGCGTCTTTCTTCATTGAACCGGCGAAGAAATTGCTTGACCGGTTTATACTTGGGATCAACATTGAGAGTGTGCTCAGCGAGTTCTCTCGGTACACCTGGCATGTCAGAAGGCTTCCACGCAAAGATGTCCCGATTCTCACGGATGAACTCGGTGAGCGCGCTTTCCTATTTCGGATCCAAGTTAGCGCTGATGCTAAACTGCTTCGACGAATCGCCAGGCACGAAATCAACAAGCTTAGTCTCATCAGCCGATTTAAACATCAGGGCCAGATCATAGGAAGAACAAAATCCTCCACTTCCCTAACAAAATCACATCTGCAGCTAGGAAAAGCCCACATACCACTTCCTGGCAACCTGGACCGACCCCTCATCCGTCATCACCACCTCTGCCGACGCCTCCTCCACCTCCACATCGTCACCGTCCTCAATCTTCTGCACCACCGCACACGCATTAACCCCCGTGAGACGCCAAGCCATGGCGAGAGGAAGCAGCCGGGAGAGAGGGATTGATTCCTTACCTTGAGGTTCAGCAGCACCCCGTGAGTAGGCGCTCCGCTGTCGCCCCGCTGCTCCACATCCAGCGTCGCAGCACGTCCACTGCTCCACATCCGCCGCCACGTCCACACCGGCGTCGGGGCACGCAGATCCAGCGTCGGCGCACGCAGACCCAGCGCCTCCGCCACCCAGAAGCTCGTCGCAAACCTACTTTCAATCTGTTTATAGAAATCAATACTACTATCGATGGGATCATCATAACAAAAACTAGAATTGACAGAATGGAACACCAACCAACAAGTAAGTGGTGGATTTGTCGAAAGTCGTGATGATATTACTGAAGAACGTCTTTATCAGAACATTTTTGCTTCTCACTTTGGGCAATTAGCAATAAAGGAATTCCAATGAATTGTATTTTTATTGATCAATTAGAATTGACTTCTAGAACGCTAAAAAATCAGTCTTTTGACCTCGGGTTGCTGGATTTCTGGCGCCCGCCGTGGGAGAAAACGGGGTGGCGCAGTGGGAGGAAGCTGGCAACGACAGGGAGGAAAGGAGAGGCCAGCGACGACGGGAGGAAAGGAGAGGCCGGCGACGACGGGAGGAGAGGAGAGACGGGCGAGAGGAGCAGATCTGGGGGAGGCGGGTGAGAGGGGAGGCGAGAGTGGAACGAGAGAGGGAGCGAGTGGAGCGGTCAGCAGTGGGAGGGCATTCTTGGAAAGTAGAAAATTTTCGTTACGTTAAAAAAATTGCACGTGAATCGCTTTAACGACTTACATTTCGGAACAGAGGGAGTACAACTTTAGTACAAAGGAGCATCGACTAAAAAAAGGAGTATTAACTGGGTTCATCAATTAATATAGATTGGAGGCGGATATTCATTTCTGAGCTCGGGCTCAGATGAACCCTAAATCAGCATCGTCCAGCAGCATGGGGATCTGTGCCGCCAGTGGTATTCTATCTCTGTATTTCTCAGGTATAGTACTAAATAAAAGCCATGTCGCAGGCGTATTAAATTTGACGGCAGCGCGCCCTGTAGACGCGGAACAGGTAACCCGACCATGGCTCACCCAATTTTCCGAGCCAGTCTGAGCCGTGTCATCCCATGGACTCAATAACGGCCACCATGACCAGCGCCTCATAAATATATCAAACCATGGGACGCAATACTAGCAGGTTTGCAAAACTGAGATTCAGGTATACCAACACCCTCACCCTCGGCCACACTAAAGCCAATAGAACAAACATTTTAACAACCAGTGAACCAGAAACAGTTCTGACAAACAAGATCATCGTTTTATTATCTGATTCAGTCTTTTTGCCACCTCGAAAATGGAGGAACAAGCATGGAGCACTGCTCACTAGAACACACTAGAAAATCTTCAGCAACTAAGAACAGAGTACAAACTTAAATATCACATCCCATTTTTTCAGCAATTCCCAGTGGCCTGGTACATATGTTCCAGTGATGGCCTACCATACCATAGTTCTTGCATTTTCCAGGGTTTGCACGGCTTCTTCGGTGCATCCCAGGGCAGGTTGTTCACTTGTGTCCCTCGCGCCGGCAGAAGCTGCAGAACTTTGTCCATTTGCTCAGACCCTCGTAAGGTGCCTTCTCTAGTATCTGTCGGCCTTCCAACCCCTCTGCTTATCCGGGACTGCAAGACCTTTGCCAATCGGTCCTCAAAAGCCAAACAATCTCTCTTCTCTGCTAACGGTGCACTAGTAACCAACAATCATTCAGAC
The DNA here is from genome assembly GCF_002575655.3 of Aegilops tauschii subsp. strangulata. Lineage (NCBI taxonomy): Eukaryota > Viridiplantae > Streptophyta > Magnoliopsida > Poales > Poaceae > Aegilops > Aegilops tauschii. The sequence continues at coordinate 472,364,708 of NC_053040.3, read as the reverse complement.
TAGCTAACATGTGCTCGAATGACTCTGCACTCGCATCCCCCATCATCATGACATCCATAGCTTTCATATATAGCGTCGAATGTCTGCACGTGAAAGACAAGTTAACTGAATGTTCTTCACGTCCTTGGTCCATCGCTTGACAATATGCTTAACAGGAATCTCCTCTAAGTGAAGTACATCCATGAACTGTGACAGCAAAACACGGTTTTCAGAAATGTACATCCTCAAAGCAGGTCACTCGCATCTACACAACCTGCTATTCTCAGCCTCTGGCTTCCTTGTTTTCCAAAAAAAGTAGAAACGCTTTGTTAGTGACACATTCAACTATTCTTTTTGAGTTCATATACTTGAACAAGCGGCTTTAAGAATTTACCGAGCAGACGCAGACAATCTCCTGCATTGATTTGGTCCTCTCTGCGTTCAATCTGCTTTTCCCATATCTTATCCCAAAGCCAATCTGCCACGAATACAAATTGTATAAATTGTACGCCTCAAATTGAATCGAAACTTAGTCCTAGTTCAGGACAAACCACACATTTTTGTCGGTTTCTCCGCATACTTGTGAATTGACTACTCAAGGGCACTCATTCTTGAAGGAAATGGGTTCTGTCTGGCAGCACGCTCCCTAGACGCAACCTGTATTTCCATAGAAAGACAACATTGGTCAGTTTCAACACGAGGGAACAGGGGAGGAGGCGCAGAAGGCATACTTCGCATAATTATTAAGCTAAGCAGACGGAATGAGGGTCGGATATCAGATGCAAAATACATTTGGCATGATGGGATGCTTGCATTATTGGAAGAAAGATATTTTCAACACATTCAGAAGTTGACATGTACCCAAAGCAAACGTGGGGTAAATACGGAAGACAATTTTATGTATGGATGGTTTGCCATGGAATACAAAATCATGCCTCATACTCTTTTTTCTCAACCACAACTTGACTTCTCAGGGTTCTACATTTTGCGTTCCCAGTTCTGATTTCGTTAGGATTACTGAATCATGCATGTACCTATTTGACACGTGCAACTTCAGTAACTACTCTTCTGTCAGCTTCTAAAATTCAGCATAACTGTGATTTTTGTTTGTTCTCAAACAAAAACTAGTGTTCTTTTCCATCACAGAGATCATGGCGGCCAATTAAAGTATGTAGTTCGACAAACGGACTAGCAATCAACAAAAAAACATATTAGATGCATGGCAATGGTTTCAGACCGCAACTTATTGTTCATCCTGGCGCCTCCGGATTCACCCTCTGTCAACTGTTCGGACCTCGTCGGAGACGCCTCGCGGCGTCGCCGCCCGCCGCCCTCTTCCCACACCTAGCTAACGCCGCCAACTCGCTGCCCGCATCCGGACCCAACGTTTGAGTCAGCCGGCTCAACGCTTGTCGCACAATTCCACGAGAGAACCGCCAGAGGAACCGGATCTCGGTGGTCTAGGATGTTCGCGAATTCTTCACGGAGGGGAAATCTGCAAAGGCATGGCCATGTCGAGGCGCACAATTTGTCAGCCGTTGACCCATGTCCAGTGCAACTGGAAAAATACATAGATCTCCAATTTGGGAAGGGTTCCCTTACCTGTCGATCGCGTCGAGAAGGAACTCAAGGCCATTATCTTCCATTGTTGGTTAGCTTCAGCCGCCATAGACTTGAACGGCAGTGGGGATGGAGTATAGCTGCTCGCGGCGGCGGCGGCGGCTTTGTTTCGAGGACCACCGAGGGCAAGGGTTTGTGGGTTCAGCGCGGTCCCACCCAGGGGACGACCTCTGCTTATCCATTGAAGCGGCACCACGAACAGTCGGTCGCCGTCTAGCTATTGATCGAAGACGGCTCTGTACCTAACATCTGTTCCACGGCTCGGCCTAAAAGTAAACGATCTGGTCCACGGACCAGCCAGACTCGCGCTCGGGGCGGACGTCCACGCATACGATTCTGGCCCACGTACGCGCACTGTTAGCTACCCTGCTGCGCTGTATAACGATTTACAAACGTACCATCGCAGACTTGTCAGGCCACATTATGCGAATCCCCATACGAGAACCAACGAGAGAGATTTAGGGAGCAGGTGAGCCCGAGCACCAAAACTCCGCGTCCAATTGGAGGGAAGTTTGTTCTTTAATTACTAAAATTACCTGGTAACGAAAGTTGATTCCTTTTAAATGTAATAAGCTGATTCTTACCAACATGTCCTCTCTTTTTTGTGCCGTTTCTCTATCAAAAAATGACAGTGGTATGAACATAAGTTAGAAATATTAGCCACCACCTTCAGCAGGCCCAACTGCACCTAACAGAGAAAAATGTGCGATGCGATGCATTTGGAAATCAGGAGCCTTCTCTTCTATGTGTGGCAAACAAGCTGTTCAAATGGATTTGGGCCAGCAGGTGCATGTTGAAGATCTTTGCCTAGCTTGTCCCAAGTGACCTCTCACTTTTTAAGGGGAGAAGTGGAAATAATTACCATACTCCGGACGTGCTGTTTTTGTGCTCAAGCTCAGATGAGCTTGGGTGAGCAGTAAAATCCAGTTTTTTTTATAAACTACTCCCTCCGTTCCAAAATAACTACAAAGTTGACACTGTTATTTTGGGACAAACATTTCGAGTGCTCACAAAATTTCATTGGAAAATGACATTCGTGGAAGTCGTGGAAAAAGATCAGCACTTTAAAACGCTTTTGAAAATAACACTTTTGGAGCATCAATTTTTTTTTTCACGATGAAATTTTGCAAGCACAGAAAACATTTGTCAAAGTTCACCACACAAAAATTTCAAAATTTGTTTTCTTTTCTTGCAATTTTACTGTTCATCACAAGCTCAAGTGAGCTCGCGAGCATAATATGACTTTTGCCATACTCCTTGCTACCATCAGCCTGCATATGTCTTGACCAATTTTCAAGAAGGATTATTTTCTATGTGAGGACTTCCTCCGCGGCCGTCGACGGAGAGACCGCTAGAGTTTCATCGTCAGCGCTCATCGACGGCAAGCCCATCTTTTTTTAAGCGGGCTTTAACCCTTTTCCATTAAATGAGCAACGGAAATACAACGCCCTTCCAAAAGATGTTCAGAAGACGGGAAAGGAAAAAAGGAAGTTTAAAGTATCGTCGGAAAATACACTTCAGATGCTCGCAATCGGAACACCCAGTACAGGACGAAATCCCGACGACGCCACAAAACACTATCCTACCAGTAGTTCAAAGCTCAGGCAGGAGCAAATAGTTCGGCTCGCACGCGAAAGCAGATAAGAATAAGTATCAATAACCAAAACGAGGGCTCGAGGAGTAAGTGTGTGTAGACAACATCTAGCAACTTCAAAGGAATCAACTCGTCGCAGAGTCCCCATGCGCACAATCCTCATTATTCTAGTGGCATTCTCTCTAAGCATCATCGCACCATGCTCAGTTCACCTTGGTCTTCCTTCTTAAGCAAACCTACCCAATATATATATAAGAGAAACACAACTTCAAACGACATTCTAGGGTACTTGAATTCAAAGGTCGTCCGGTTACGACAATTCCATGTCGCCCAGCAAATCGCAGCCAACCCAACCTTATAGAACTTAACACCGTCAGGAAAAAACATGTAACACCAAAAGAAGAACTGCCACAAGTTATTAGGACAAATCTTAGTTCCAAATACATAATATAGTGTACGCCTAACTACTCTAGCAACTGGAGAAAGGAAAAAAAAGGTGTTGAGAAGTTTCTCTCTCATTGCAAAAGGAACATTTTGGGTTACCACCCAGTTCCTCCTTTTCATAATGTCCCTAGTCAGCATCTTGAAAATATTGCCATAAAAATATCTGGATTTTAAAAGGGATTTTAGCTCTCCAAATCCATTTAAAATCACAGCCAATAAGGTTCCTTTCAAGATGTCCATAAACATATTTAGTAGTAAAAGTCTTTTGGGAGCCAAGGGACCAAACTACTTGGCCAGGCTTAGTTGCAACGTTTATTGAGGAACATTTATCAGCTATATTGTCTTGCATACTACATCTACTAAACTACTGAGGGGATTCGATATATAAAGGAAGGTTATCTCCAATAGGAACTTTCCAAAGTCTGGAAATATTGCTAGAATTGATCCTTAAGAAAAAGGGTTTTCCCCCGCTTTATATTATAAAGCACACCACCACTACATCGATCCAAGTACAGAAGAGGAACAAACTAACAGAAAAACGGCAAAGATACAAGATGCCAAAAGAGCCGCTAACAAACATCGAATGCCCAAGCGCTGGCTTGAGCATCGAGGCTCTCGGCGAATAGGATCATGCAGACGACGCGACAAGGACAAGGGAGCAGCCCGCCGATAGAGGAAGACCGTGCTCCATCACCTCCATTAGGCCAACCAAAATTGGACCCCCATCCGTCTCTACCCCCGAACGCCGTCGACAAGCAGAGCCACTCACCTCGAGTGGAAGGATAGGAACAGTAGGCTGCCGAGGAGAGAGCGAGAGCACAACTACCTCACCGAGCAAGCGACACCCCAGACTTCGACACGGCCGTCGGCAAGGAACACATCCACCGCAAGCAGCCAAGCGGGAGCCCACTGACATCCGGTAGTCCACCGCCATCGCCACACCGCCGACCACCACACCACAGTTCCAAGGTGGCGCCTTCAAGAAGAAACACGACGCCCGAGCACCGTCGCCACCCAATCCGGGGATTTGGGGTTTTCACCCGGAACATGGAGGAAGAGGGCAGTGTCAGATCTCGATGCCGCCTTCAGGAAGGAGAGCGACGCCCGGGGCGCCGCCGGCATCGTGGCCGCAGAGACGGCCAAGGGTTTCCCCCAATCCAGAGCCACCGCCCCCAACCCCACCCAGCAACCAGATCCGGCGAGCCAGAGGCCGTCGGTGGCATGGGTTGGCGAGGCAAGAAGGCGCGCGAGGGGGGACCACCATCCGCCAGATCCGCTCTGAAGACCGCGGGGAGGTCCCGGGAGCCAGCTTCGAGCTTGCCGCCGGCCCGCCGCCCGCGCGGCCAGGCCGGCGCCCTTCCGCATCCGCTCCTGCCACCCGCCGCAGGGCAACAGGAGATCCAGCCTCGGGTGGCCGCCGCCACCTCTCCAAGCGCAGCGCGCAGATCCACCGCCGCGAGGCCCTTCACCACGGGGCCCGACGCCGGCCCCGCCGCCACCGCCAGCCACCGAGCCGCTACACCCCTCGCTAACGCAGCGCCGCCGCCCAACGCCACCGTCCCGCGCCGGCCGACCTCGAGGGGGGAAGAGAAGCCCCGCCGCCGCCAAAGCTGAACGGGCTTTGCCCGTCAGCGAGGGCCGGCGGCGGCGAGGGAGAAGAAGGGGAGGGGAGGGGCGCTGGGCCGGCGGCTAGGGTTCCCCCTCCGGGTCGCTCGCGGGAGCGACACGGGAGGGGAGAGACTCTTGCCACGAGGCGCTAGAATTGATCCTTTCTTCCAGCCATATAGTGATCTTTAACTTTAAGGGTAGCTTTCCAAATAAAGGAGTCAGTAAACTTTTCTTCATAGTAGCAATAGCATCTATTTTTCAGGTACTTGCAAAAATGATGTCCTCCCTAAGCCCTTTTTGAGTGTCAAACCACCACCAAGGAAACTGTTGTTTTGCTTACGCAAATCCTTAACCTCAAAGCCAGCTTTGCATTTAAATCTACAAACTCAAGACCATTTGTGAAAATGATGTCCTTCCTAAGCCCTTGTTGATCTCTTCGACAAGAGGGCCATACCGCGATCTGTCCAGCTCCTTGGTCGGCAAAGCTTGCACCATGCCTTGGCTATCGGTTTCTAGAATGACTTTGCGTCCTCCCAATTGTAGCACCAGCTGAACACCCCGCTGGCAGGCCAACAGCTCCGCGTGCTCTGGATCGTCGATAGATCGAAAAAATGGCACATTCCTCCCACAAACACACCATGATGGTCGCGTACGACTTCTCCACCGCCTCCTGATCCATCCTCCTTCATCGTGGCCCCGTCACTGTTCACCTTGAGCCATCCTTGGACAGGAGGTCGCCAACTCTCCATCAGCTTCCCTCCCTGTGCGGCGACCGGTGATGTGTGCGCATTAGACCACTCCTCTAGCAATCTCCAAATACGTTCGACCAAAGACCGGGCATCCTCAATGGGCTTTCCATCTCTTGTAGCATTCCTTGCGAGTCACATATTCTCACGCCCAATATGTGACCCTATCCGAGAGGAACTCGAAGGTCCCACCAAGGATAGACCCGCATATTGAAACGCTTTTGCAAGGTGGATATCATTACATCAACTTTACATAATAGAGGGAGAAACTTACAAAAGGCACAAACGCCCCAAGAATACATCAATACATCATACATAAGATCAACATCCGACTACGGATGAAACACAAACAGAAGCTCAAACGACATCCACCCTGCTAGCCCAGGCTGCCGACCTGGAACCTATCCCCTGATCGAAGAAGAAGCAGAAGAAGAAACTCCAAAACAAGTAACATCGCTCTCGCGTCATGATCATCGCAAAACCTGTACCTGCAACTGGTGTTGTAGTAATCTGTGAGCCACGAGGACTCAGCAATCCCATTACCATGGGTATCAAGACTAGCAAAGCTTAATGGGTAAGGAAGGGGTAAAGTGGTGAGGTTGCAGCAGCGGCTAAGCAAAGTATGGTGGCTAACTTACGCAAATAAGAGCGAGAAGAGAAGCAACGGAACGGTCGTGAAGCTAGCAATGATCAAGAAGTGATCCTGAACTCCTACTTACGCATAACATAACCCAAAGACCGTGTTCACTTCCCGGACTCTGCCGAAAAGAGACCATCACGATTACACACGGGGTTGATGCGTTTTAATTAAGTCAAGTGTCAAGTTCTCTACAACCGGATATTAACAAATTCTCATCTGCCACATAACCGCGGGCACGGCTCTCGAAAGTTTATACCCTGCAGGGGTGTCCCAACTTAGCCCATTATAAGCTCTCACGGTCAACGAAGGATATTCCTTCTCCCGGGAAGACCCGATCAGTCTCGGAATCCCAGTTTACAAGACATTTCGACAATGGTAAAACAAGACCAGCAAAACCGCCCGATGTGCCGACAATCCCGATAGGAGCTGCACATATCTCGTTCTCAGGGCAACATCGGATGAGCACTACGTACAACTAAAACCAGACCTCAAGTTTCCCCGAGGTGGCGCTGCAAGTGGCTCTAGTTCGGACCAACACTCAGAGGAGCACTGGCCCGGGGGGGTTAAAATAAAGATGACCCTCGGGAGCGCGACTCCCAAGGGAAAAAGGCTTAGGTAGGCAAATGGTAAAACCAAGGTTGGGCCTTGCTGGAGGAGTTTTATTCAAAGCAAACTGTCAAGGGGTTCCCATAAAACCCAACCGCGTAAGGAACGCAAAATCAAGAAACATAACACCGGTATGACGGAAACTAGGGCGGCAAGAGTGGAACAAAACACCAGGCATAAGGCCGGGCCTTCCACCCTTTACCAAGTATATAGATGCTTTAATTAAATAAGAGATATTGTGATATCCCAACAAAATTCATGATATCCGTGTTCCAACATGGAACAAACTTCTTCATCTTCACCTGCAACTAGCAATGCTATAAGAGGGGCTGAGCAAAAGCGGTAACATAGCCAAACAATGTTTTGCTAGGAAGGGTGACAAAGGTTAGAGGTTCATGGCAATTTGGGAGGCTTGAAGAGCAAGTGATAGGTAGCATAGCATAGCGATAGAACGAAGCAGCTAGCATAGCAATGATAGTAATGAGATCCAAGGTTATGGTCATCTTGCCTGAAATCCCGCTAGGAAGAAGAACGAGTCCATGAAGAAGATGAAGCCACGAAGGCGAACGAATCCTCATGATCGCAACGAAACAGGAACTAACGAGAAGGAGCACAACCGGAAAGAAGCAAACAACACGGTAAACACTCAACACATAAACAAGACATGATGCTCAACCAAGTATGATGCATGACAAGGCTACATGAATCTACTCATGGCAAGAGATGATGCATACAAGAACAACACATCAAAGCAAGTTTAAATGAGGCCGGAAACAACATATGACAATTCCGGTAAGTCCTCATATGCAAATTTCAAAATTGGTCCAGATCTGAATAAACTTTATGTTCAAGTTGTTAAACAGCAAGTTAAGATGCACCAAAATAATCTACACGAAATTCTAGTCAAGTTACATATAAAGTTCATTTAGTTCGGAGCTACGGCCTAGAAGATATGAGCACAACAAGTTAAACATGGCATTGCTACAAAATGCATCCAAACATCAAGCAAACACCTCAAAACAAGGATGCAACATGATAAGATGAAGCTACATGCAATTCTAAGCAAGTTTCATATAGAGCATGCTCAAAACGGAGCAACGGTGCAACACATACACTCCAAACAAGATATAACAACAATCTGTCCAAAACTGCAACTAGGCATATTGCAAGCATCATGAAAATATGCTACAGCACCCCAACATGAAAACAAAAGGTATAGGTGTGATGTACAGGTAAAGCATTACAAAACATGAACACTGAGCTATCTCTAGAAATCACTAGAGCATGCTCAAAAGGACATGGCAAGATTGCAAATAATAACAGTTTCACAGACTTGGCAGAAATCACTCGACATGGCAGAAATAACATCAGGTTGCAAAGTTTAGAGCTATCAAACAGCATGCTACAGGAACAGATCATAGCAAACAAAGGCATGGCATGAATCTACTAATTTCATAGAAAAAAAGTCCCTTACTAATCACGAGCCAAAAAGGCACAGGAGATATGATGGCACCCATGTAAACATAGCAAGTAATATGACAGATTCAGACTTAGCAGAAAAACTGAGCATGGCATAAACAGAATTATGAAGGCATCTTTGCGAGCTCAAATCACTCATCACAAAGCATTTAATGGCATGTGAAGGCATCCAACACTAAGATGGCATAATTATGAAGCTAAGAATGGCAAGATCAAGTGGGTGCATGGATCACTAGCAAAACACATGGCAATACTGGACTTCATGTTAACAGGCTGACAGCAACATTATTTAGCAATTTGAGAGCAAGATTAAAACAAGCTACAGCGGGCTATAAATGTAAACAAAGGCATTGATGGATAGAACATAACATGTATAACCAAACACCCTTAGTGAACATCTCCAGATTATGCATAGAACTCATGGTGACAGCAGGTTTAAATAGCATCACAATGTTACAGCTCCAGACTTAGCAGAAATGACTAAGTCACAGAAATTAGCAACATCATGGAGGCTACTTTGCATGCTTGTGCTAGTCACCACACATATCATAAAAATACAAGACAAGCACTCCTGTAAAGATGGCATGATGTAGTACAAAACACATGTAAAGATCATGCAAATAGGATGCACACACAAAATGCAATGAAAAAGACAAATCATCAAGTTCTGTTAACAGACACCAGATAACATCGTATAGCACTCTTGCAACGATGATTTGGGCATCTATATGTACTCAAATGAACATGACACAATGGAACAAAATTAAGAGCATCTCATGATGACATTTTGATATATTATATGCATGAAACGGAGCAGCAAAATGAAGTTATGGCATGTCAAAAAGTGGGCACCATAATGTATGAATTTAGGGACTTAGACGAAAATATACCCTCCGAAACTGGACAGGTTCGTTCCGGGATGGAGAGATCCGGGCGCGGGGAGGCCGTTTGGATCGTGGGCCTGGTGGATCTGGTCCAGATCTGGCCGGCGACGAGCTCCGGCGAGGTCAGGCGACCGGAGGCGGCGGGGTTCACCGGAGAGGGTCGGGGACGGGCTGGTCCGGCCGGATCCGGCGCGGCGGCGGCGGAGGGCGGCCGGGCGCGGGGCGGCGCCGGGGCAGCGTCGGCGGCGCGGGGTGAAGTCGGCGCAAGGGCGCGCCGACGAGGTCGGTGGCGGAGCCGGCGACGGCGGAGCGGCGGAGGAGAGGCGCGGGCGGCGCGCGGTCGAGCCGCGGCGGAGGTCGGCGGCCTCTGGCGCGGGGCGCTCGACGGCGGCGGCGCGGCGCGGGGTCGCCGGCGGGAGGAACTCCGGTGGCGGGGCGGCGGGCGGCTCGGGCGGAGCGGCGACGGCGTTCGGGCCGGGCGGGCCAGACGTGGGCTCGCGGGCCCGCGCGGCTGCGGGGGAGCTGGCGAGGCGACGTGTCGCACTCCGGTTGGGCGCGGGCGGCGGCTGGAGGCGGTGGACATGTCCGGCGGCGGGATGGACATGCCCGGCGGCGAGAGGAGCGAGGCTAGGGTTTCGACTGCGCGAAATTTCGGGGGATGCACATATATCACTAGTAGAAAACAGGGCTTTGGTCACAGGGCAGTATTCACATTAGTCCCGGTTCGTGCGGCTAAGGCATTAGTCCCGGTTCACCTGGGCCCTTTAGTCCCGGTTGGTGCCACGAACCGGGACTAAAGGGTGCGATGCCCATTAGTATCGGTTGGTGGCACCAACCGGGACTAAAGGTTAAGGTTAGACCTTTAGTCCCGGTTGGTGCCACCAACCGGTACTAATGGGCTTTGAGGCATTAGTACCGGTTCATGGCACGAACCGGTACTAAAGGTCCCATTTTCAAACTCTACCAACCCCCTTGGACCGCCTTTTCAGTTTTAGACAAAACAAAAGAAAATGATGGAAATGTCAGAAAAATAAAATAAGTTTCCCATGTGATATGTGGTCTAGTTGTTGGGAAAATTTACAAATATGAATTTCGACTTTATTTGCAAAATCTCTCTGGAATTTGTAAAATGGGCATAACTTTTGCATACGAACTCGGATTAGAAAGTTTTTTATATAAAAAATCATCTACTCGAATAGTTACGTCCGAATTTAACCGGGGGAACCCCGTTAAACATTTTCAAAATCATCAAAAATCTAACAGAAAAAAAGTTACGGGGCTTTTAAGATCTAGAGTGGAAAAAAATCGAAAAAATTTCAAACTTACTAGTGGCGCACCATTTGCTAGGTGCGCCACTAGTAACAGAAAAAAATATAGTTTCAAAAAAAAATTGGAAAAAATGTGGTCAAACTAATTATTCTAGAATATTAGTGTTACTAAATAATTATTTCAGTTTTTTTGAATTTTGGTCAAATCTGGTCAAACTGTGGTCAAACAATGGTCAAACTAATTATTCAAGAAATATTAGTGTTACTAAATAATTATTGTTTTCTAAAAACTATAGTTTCAAACTCAAACAGTGAAATGTGTCACTTCATGCTCAAGCTAAATTCCTGAGGGTTAATAGGATTGACAACTTATTATTGTCACGAAAACAACAAGTGCAGACTTGGAAACGAGGGAGAACAGAACCCGGAAGTTTAGCGTGCTCAGGCTGGAGTAGTGAGAGGATGGGTGACCGTCCGGAAAGTTAGATGATTTGGAATGATGAGGGGTGATTAGAGATTAGAGGATAAATTGAGCAGTGATGAGGGGTGGTGATTAGAGATTAGAGGTTAAAATAATTAAAAAAAATTCAAAAAAAATCATAAAATTTCCTTTAGTCCCGGTTGGTGTAAGGTGGAGCTCCACGTGGCCACGGCCTTTAGTCCCGGTTCGTGTAAGAACCGGGACTAAAGGGGAGAGGCATTAGTAACGACCCTTTAGTCCCTGTTCAAAAACCGGGACTAAAGGGCCTTACCAACCGGGCCAAAAGCCCCTTTTTCTACTAGTGTATATAGGTAGATGGAGCTAGGAGAGTCCAAATGAGGTGCGGTTTTCGCCCACACGATCGTGATCCAACGACGGAGAGCATGGGGGGGGTGTTAGCTGGGTTAGTGGGCTGATTTGGAGGGGTGTTGGGCTGCAAGACAAAAGGGCTTTCGTGCTACGCGGTTAACCGTCGGGGCATCAAACGACCTCCAAATGGAACGAAATTTGACGGGCGGCCTACCGGTGATATAACAAGGCCACGCGGCAAATCTCGACCCATTCCGAGAACGTTTTTCTCCCACTCACGAAACAAGGTCTGAGAGGGGCGACAGGTGCGGCGAGTGTGTCTGGACTCCGAACGGACAACGGAGAGAACCGGGGGAACCCGAACGGATGCAAGTTTTTGAAAAACATGCAGAAGAAATGCAGATGATGACATGGCAAAGTGCAACACGCAAGCACACGAGATGGCAAGGACGGCGAATAACTGGCAGACACCCGGCGCATCGGATTCGGGGCGTTACACATATGATATAGTATCATGATCATCACACTCTTGTCCGCCTCACATGCCCTCCCAAACCAGTCCAGCATCCAATTCTTGAGTGCTGATTGTGACAAGATATGCCATGGTGGGGTGAAGACGTCATCCCCTCTCTCCTTGTTGATCAACGTCCAACAATGTTTGGCATATGGACACATTCAGAACCCGTGTATCGTTGTCTCTTCCCTCTCACACATACTCCTGACTTGGGGTTATTATGTTCAGGGAAATATAGGTTGAAATATAGCTTCGGTGCGCGGAGCCGGAGCCGGCATGTTCGCCTGCTGGGCCGAGTGTTCGCCCATTTCTTTTTCTTCGCCTTTAGAGAGAAATCCGTGTCCGCTCCAGCAAAAAAACGTATGCACGTGTACGGAAGCGCAACGGCTTTCGCGCTCATCCCTTGCTTCAAAACTACAGGTTTTAGCCCTTCGTTTGCTGGTCGCCAAAGACGAGAGCTTCGCCTTTGGAAGCGGTGGCATTTGGACATGTTATCCTGGACGTAGGTTCATCTATAGGGATTTGCGCTGGTGGGTCCATTACAGCATATACCGATGGAGGAAAATGTCGTCGCCTGGCAATATACGGGGAGGAACAGTGATGTACGCCAGCTGGTGGTCTCCTTTTCTGAAATGGACGTTATGCTGACGAGCCGAGCTGTGGATCGGGTCTGTCACGATAATCTGATCCAAGGATCAGAAACGTAAGCCCGCCGTCAAGGGGTCAGTAAATGCTGGCAGGTAGATGAATTGTGGGGCAGCCTAAAAATATCACGGTCCCCCATGTACTGTGTTGAGCACTTTTCCCCTTTGCCTCCACCGTCCGCAGCTAACCGGCGGAAGGCGAAACAATGGCGACGACGCCTGTAGAACTACGGCACAACGGGCTGGAATTTCTGCTAGATCCAGTCGACAGGTACATTCACCATCGTGTTATTCTGTTCCATTCTTGGATCCTGAGAGAGGTCACTACCGATGTTGAGCTGCCAGATCCATTGGTGTTGATGGATGTCCGCCGCTCAGCACCGGCTCCCGCCGACTCTTCGTGCGCGGCTGTGGTTGGCCACCTCGTTGACTCATATGAGCAAAACAAATCCCCTGGCAAAAGGAAGCAGTCGCCGATGCAGTCTGTCGAGTCCACCGGGAAGGTGAACCCAGAGGCGCCGGGATGGACAAGAAGGTATAAATTGAATCACTATTTTAATTTTTGTGCAAATTAGTACGGAAAAAAACAATGTACACGACGAAATAGGTTTGAGGGGCATTCATACCAGTGTCATCTAAAAATGTCCGCTAGTTCTCGTCGTTAACCATATTTGGGATTAGCCTAAAAAGCGCTTGTGAGCAAATGATGCCATTTGATGTACTGCAATCAGTGAAAAAACTTGCCACACATGGCGATGTTCTAAATAATTACCGAAAAAGGGTTTCCCCCGCTTCTATACCTACTAATAAAAGAAATAGGTATTCTTAGTCCGTCATGCTATTTTATCGAAAACCCCTTGATGTTTCTGACCTTAAACCCGCAGTACATATCAAATGTTTTTTAAAATACCCATATCTTCTAAACCGTAACTCCAAATTTAACATGTTATATATGGAATTTGATTAGAAAAATATATAGAATCTGAAAATAATGTTATTTAACTTGTTAACCATTAAAAAACTATCTAGGGTGCAATCTTAATCAACAATACATTATCTGTCTTTCTTTTATATCGATACTGATCCGGATTGTGGATGAACATCTCAGCAAAATCAGGATTGGAGACGAAATTGAAGATCACTTGCCCATTTCTTTGCTCGTTTCTTTGTACGTATTAAATCGACATGCAAGCCATGTTTAAGTAGAAGACATGTAAAATCTTGAACTTGCGCTTTTGTAGACAAAGACCATCTTTGTGTGGGCTGTAGCTACAAGTACTCAGATTATAGACCTTTTTGTAAATTAAGAGCGTGTGGTATTCTTTTCTCCCGTTGCAACGCACGGGCCATTTTGCTAGTTGTATTTCAAAGCAAACCACCATTGTTCACATCGCAATGCTGGGGCGAGCAGCACATCAAGCCCAAAGAAAAAGAAGAAGAAATAAATGCCAACGGCGGTAGCTCAACAAAGTGCTGAAGACCCGCGACTGTGGCGCCCTCCGGAAACAAACCACCACAGCCCGAGGCTCCGATCTACCGCGAACTAAGCAGCACCTCCAAGAAGGGATGCGACGCCGACGACGCTGCTGCCCGGGCGCGGAGGGAGGTGGGGGATAGCTACTACCGACACCCTCCAAGAAGGGATAGTGGCACCCGCCGGCCGGTGTCACCGCATCGGAGCCGGACGAACCGGCAAGGATTTCTCCCGCACGCCAAACCACACCGGCCAACCGGAGTCGACCAGCCAAACCACCGCCCAACACCATGCGCCATCACGGTTGTGCCGCCACCAACCCCGTCTCGCTGCGAGCACCACCACGAGGCCAAGAAGACCGGAGAGAAGATCCAAGCGACGGGAGCAGCAGCACCAAGGCCAAGCGGGAGGGAACCACCTCCACCGCCGTCGTACGAGAGGCCCGCGCCTCCGGCACCGTCGCGGTAGCCATCCGGACACGGCAGCGGGGCATACCAGGCCACCCCTGGCCCGGCCAGGCCCGCTATGCCCCGCTGGCCACGCTGCAGCAAGCTGGCATCGGCGCCGCCAGCACCCCACTGTTCATCGCCATTCCCCCACCTCTCGGGAGTCACGCCGCAGACCCGTCCCGCCGCCGGCCCGCCCAGGCCCAGATGGGGCCCGAAGGGCCCAGATCTGGGCCGTGCGCCGCCGCCAGGCCGTGCGCCGCCGCCAGGCAGCGCCGCTGCGCCACCCCACCGCCAACGACGGCACCGCCGCCCAGCCGCCCGCCCATGCCGCGTCGAGGAACCCCGGCACCAGCCAGGCCGCCGCCGCCTAGGAGAACCCCCTGGTGGAGCTCCGCCCCGCGCCGGAGAGCCAACGGGAGAGGAAAGTCAGGGGGCGCCGCCACCAGTGTCCCCGGGGCCAGGCCGGCCGCGAGCGCCAGCGACGGCGGCATGGAGGAAGGGGAGAGGGGGGCTGGAGGAGGAGGAGGGGGCCGCGCGGCCGGGCGCCCGCGGGGGCGACGCGGTCGTGAGAGGGAGGGTTTTTTCGGCAATGAAGGGAATTCACCTTGTAAATAATTAGAAGCAACTGGAACCCTATAAACTTTAATTTTAGGTTAAGAGTTAGACGTGTCCCTCCAGGTAGAACACCCTGTGCTGATAGAGTTACTTCGTTAGAAGAAACCATACGGAGATATGCTGATAAACCGTCGGACAATGTAGTGAAGCCAAAGATTGGGATGAGTTTTGATTCCCTTGGAGAAGCGTACGATTTTTATAATTTGTATTCTTGGGAGCTTGGATTTGGTATAAGATATGTCATGAGCCGTTTGAACGTCGAGGGCACAAAATGTATGCAGGAGATTGTCTTTGTCGATGCTCGGTCAGCACTTAAGACCTTAAAAAAAGTATCTTTCACATTTTCTTACATAATTCTTGCACTGAAATTCTTGAAAACAAATTTGCAGGGGAAACCAGAGCAACAGAATAGCCGGTCTTGCCGTTGCGAGTGCCCTGCGATGATCAGATTGTTAAGAGCTGCAGACAATGGATGATACATTGCTGAACACCGGTCAAGCCACAACCCTCATTATCTCTGACTGCGGTGAAAAAGTTCATTGGCCATCTCACAAGCACATAGACATGTACACAAAAGATTTGGTGAAGCAGCTTAGGGCGAACAATATCCACCTCAACAAGGTTTATAGCATAGTTGGCAGCTTCTTCGGTTCGTCGCAGAGGGTGCCTTTCACAAAGAGATCGCCGTGTAATCTATGTGGACGAATAAGCCGAGACCAGGCCGATGATGATGTAAACAAAACCCTAGCTGTGTTCAAAGAGATACAACAGAAAGACCCATAATTCACCTACCGAGTCCAAGGCGATGAAGAAAGCAGAATAAAAAATCTTATGTGGACAAGTGGGAACAGCAAGCTACAGTACAAATTCTTTGATGATGTCATCACATTCGGTACGACATATAAAACCAACTTGTCTGACATGCCCTTTGGGTTGTTCGTTGGTGTGAACAATCACCTCCAAAGCATGAATTTGACTTTGTTGTTTCTGCTGTGTGAAATTTAGACCAAGCAAGGGCCATGGAGGTGGCGATCAAGAGCGAGCTGACTGGGACTGTTCACAGATGGTGCAAATGACATCTTAAGAAAGCAAAGAAAACCTTGGTGCATTGTACACTAGCAAGAGCGAGTTCAAGGCTGAATTCCACAAAGTGGTGAATCACATGATAAGTGTGGACGAATTTGAGACTGCATGGGGTATGCTTGTTGAGAAATACATTTTGGAGTCACACAATTACATGATGAACCTGTACGATCCACGTCACAAGTGGGCAAAGCCATACTTCAAGGGTGTGTTCTATGCCAAAATGACCAGCACCCAGCGCAGCGAGTGTGCAAACATTATGCTGAAATGTACATGCCGCCAGCCAGCCCAATACATGTATTCGTCAGCCAGTACACGAGGCTTCAATTCGATCGCGAATCAGATGAGAGCTACCGAGAAAAAAGGACAAGGATTGTAAGCCAAATTTATTTACATGCTGTTCTAAATTTGTTGCTCTTGTATTTGTCTATATCGAATAAAACTGACAATTTATCTCTCTTTTGTGCTAATCAGAGTGGTGCCTTGATGAGGACAAACATTGCTATCGAGAGGCACGCGAGTAAGGTTTATACAAGAAAGATGTTTGAACAATTTGGTGAGAACCTGTTCGAAGATGGATCATACCAAGTCGAGGAAGTGGAAAAGAAGAATAAATATATCGCAAGGCACAACGATGCCGAAAAACGAGAGAAGTGGAGTAAGGTTGAATATGAGGTAACCATATGAGATGAGGGTGATTGGTTCGACTGTGAATGTGGGCAGTTTGCCCACATGGAAATGCTTTGCTGCCATGGTTCGAAGGTCATTTCTCGCTGCGATACTATCTACCTTATATTTGATATCACACATGGTACTTATGCTTGTTCATGTATGCAGGTGATGGAGCACATAGGCATGCATGAGATACCCAAGCGGCACATCCTAAAAAGGTGGACAAAAGATGCTAGGGACATCTTGCCACAACACATTGCTGATTTTTAAAAAGACCAGGCTGCCAATCAGTTTTTTACATGTCGGAACTCAACTCCGTACCTGCATGCCATGGAACTAGTGAGGATTGGAGACTCATCAGTCGCTGCCTGCGAGCTAGTATTGGGGAGGATCAAAGACTTGATTGTAGAGGCATCTCCATTGGCGGAAAAGAGGGATGGACTAGGGATTGAGGATAAGATAGCTGCTGAAACAAGTAGAAAGAACAATGGCTCAGCTGAGGCAATCATGACATTGATGTGGAAATGGTTGACAATGAGAACAACATGACTGCATCTGGCAATTGGGATGCCCTTGCTGGTCTGACAGCTCCAAGCAAGAAGCGTGGAGTTGGGCGGCCATGCTCGAGCAGAGAGAAAGCGCGTACGAAGGCTTGAGTAAACGAACAAGGTTTTTTTCGGTATATGTAAACTCCCAGGGCATAAGAGGACCACCTGCCCAGACAGGGGTGATGTGCCAAAACAAACTCGCAAGCCTGTTACCTGCAAGAACTGTGGTGTTACGGGGCACCGTCGCACCTCCTGCACGAGGCCGCTTGTCACCAATGCATTTTAATAACTTTTCAGATCGTGTGTAAAATTAGAATAATCGAGGATTTTCTAGTGTGTGGCTTGTGGATGAACTTCCATGCTTGTTCCTCCTGGGTGTAAACTATTTCTTTTCATATGACGCTGTGATGTCTAAACTGATAACTCTTAATTTCACATCCACTGTAGCTTGATAACTTGCGACGAGTGTAACCTGTGCTGACATTTCGAAAAAAAAATCTTGACATGGTTAACAGCCCATGAATGGTCCTTCAGTTAAGCTGTGTGATGCTGAATATGCATGAAAATCACCAGGATGGTGTTTGCCTGCTGGCTCGTGAATGTATATATATAAATCACCAGCATGGTGTTTGCCTGCTGTCATTGTTGAATATCGATTGCAGGTAGAAAAACCAATGCGTTCTTACCCGTGTCAACACCTCTGCCTCCACGATAGCACGTGTATCCGCCACATGCGTTCAAAATTCAAACAGCGTATGGCGCTTGAACGGGGGCGGTTCTCATTACTTAGGCCTTGTACAATGGGAGGTGCTTAGGGGAGGTGCATAAAGAAATAAACCAGACTTTCCTTAAGCACCGGTGCTTATTTGTACAGGGTAGACGCTTAACTAAGCGTCTCTCCTGTAGAAATAGGCACCGGTGCTTCAGAAAATCTCAGTTTATTTTTCTAAGCACCCCTCTAAGCACCTCCCATTGTACAAGGCCTTAAGCTGCTGGGGGGCAGTGAGCCCTTGCCAAAGAGCTCGAAAAAATTCTGATCCATCCACGCTAATTCTGTACCGCTACGATCACGTAATTGAGCAGGGCTTTAATGCACGGGACCCATCACCGAATACCCTGTGAATACGGACGACGCATGCGCTCGATAATACAGAAGACGCGTGCATCCCAATACTGACCAACGCCTCAGATTTCGGCCTCAGCTGTGCCCACGACCAGAAACGAATTTTCGGCTTTTCATACCCTACTTGCTCTGCAAGAATCTGGAAACATATGGATAGGAAAAGTGCACAGATGCAAAACAAATCAATAAAAAACACTTGAAACCATTTGAATTTTTCTAGTATTTGTTTTGCTTAAGTAAAAAACAGATCATTTCTTTCAGCCATATAGTGATCTTTAACTTTAAGGGCAGCTTTCCAAATAAGGGAGTCTTCATAGTTGCAATAGTATCTATTTTTCAGGTACTTGGCAAACATGATATCCTTCCAAAGCCCTTTTTGAGTGTCAAGTTTCCATCGCCATTTAATAAGAAGACTGATGTTTTGCTTAAGTAAATCTTTAACCCCAAAGCCAGCTTTGCATTTAAATCTACAAACTTGAAACCATTTGACAAGATAGTATCATTTTTTCCCACTCCCCCCGCCAGAAGAAGCGCCGCTTATGTTTATCAAATCATTCAACGAAAGGTTTAGATAACAGAAGCACCGAAATACAGTAATAGACAATACGTGGCACGAAAGAGTTGAGAAGGATAAGTCTACCACCTGAAGAGGCTGCATTTCCAATCCAGGATTCGCACCTCTGACTTGGGGTTATTATGACTTGTGTATCCTTTTATATTGACTTGTGTATCTTTTTTTTACTTATATATCTGATAATTTATATTCTTACACATACTGACTTGGTTTTTTTTTGCGGGGAGATTTGGGGTTATTATGTTCAGGGAAATATAGCTTGAAGATATAGCTTTTCATAACCTACTTGCTCTGCAAGAATCTGGAAACATATGGATGGGAAAAATGCACAGATGCAAAACAAATCAATAAAAACACCAAATTATGTATATTTACTTGCTTGGTTTACATGGATAAGAAAAATACGACAGTCCCGATAAGCACGGTCAAATCAAAGTCAAACCACATACGAGTATAGTTAGGATTTTATTATGTCAATAAAAACTCCAGTCTCGTACACTGCGCATAGGAATTCTAAAAAGAGGTCTGCGTGGATTGTAAAATCACTTCATATTTTTTCTTTAATAGTGACATAATATAATTTCTGTACCACATTTTATTTGGTCCATACTTTTGTACCAAAGAAATGAAACAAAAGGAAACCAAAAATGTCTGTTTCTATAATTTTCCTCTGTTTTTTATGTTAACTAAACTATCCTCAAACTTATATCTAGAAGATTCGGAATAGGTTGATGAGTCCACATAGAAAAATGTGACCAATCCTACCCAGCACAGAGAGGGTTACTCGAAAAATGTTGGTTTTCTTACAGTCTATGACACGTGGGGACCCGGTGAGCTCCAGGCCAAGCTTACAACGGAAGGGAAGCCACCTGCTCTGCTTCCTCTGTTCCCCATTCACCGCGGCGCAGCGCAAAAACCCTCACCCAGAGCAGCGGCGACCAAATCCGCCGAGCAGACCGGCAATGCCGTCCGGCGGCAAGCCGCGGAGGTCCGCGTCCGCCATCTTCGCCGACACGGCGAGCGGGCACCACCTCCTCACCGTCCACGGCTACTCCCGCACCAAGGGCGTTCCCACCGGGGAGCGCGTCAAGTCGCGCCCTTTCGCCATCGGCGGCCACCGCTGGCGCATCGACTACTACCCCAACGGCGTGCGCGCGGAGGTCGCCGACTACGTGTCCCTCTCCCTGATGCTCGACGAGGACGAGGACGTCGCGGCGGCGCCGGCGGTGAAGGCCCAGTACGACATCCGCCTCGCCGGCGAGGCGGAGGAGGAGGAGGAGGGGGCGGCGCTGGCGTCGGCGTCGGTTGACGACTTCACCCCCGGGAGGGGATGGGTGTACACCACGTTCGTCTCCAGGGAGGAGCTGGAGGGCTCCGAGCATCTCAGGAACGACTCCTTCACCGTCCGGTGCGACATCGTCGTCGTCCGCGACTACCGCGCGGAGGACGCGGCGGTGGCATTCGTCTCCGTTCCCCAGTGCGACCTGCGCCGGGACCTCGCCGGGCTCCTCGAGACCGAGAAGGGCGCCGACGTGGTGTTCGAGGTCGGCGGCGAGACCGTCGCCGCGCACCGGTGCGTGCTCGCGGCCCGCTCCTCGGTCTTCGCCGCCGAGCTCTTCGGGCCGATGAAGGGGGGCAACGCCGACGCCGGCGTCGTCGTGCGCGTGGAAGACATGAAGCCGGAGGTGTTCAAGGCTCTGCTCCGCTTCGCGTACAGCGGCTTGCTGCCGGAGACGCGCAAGGAGGACCAAGACGTCACCTGCCAGCATCTGCTCGTCGCGGCGGACAGGTACGGCATGAGGCGGCTGAAGCTGATCTGCGAGGAGAAGCTCTGCGAGTGCATAAACGTTGGCTCGGCGGCGATCGTCTTGGCGCTGGCCGAGCAGCACCGTTGCGAGGGGCTGAAAAAGGCGTGCTTCGATTTCCTCGCCGCTCCGGCGAACCTGAGGGCGGTCGTGGCCACCGAAGGCTTCCAGCATCTGAGCAGGAGCTGCCCTTCTCTTATGGCCGAGGTGATCACCATGTCCTTGGGCATTAGTTAGCTGAGTGATGGATCATGGTGGATGCCCGTAAGTGCTCTGCCATTGGTGAATAAATTGTTGTTCAGACCAATGTAGGGGAAATATGTATGTAATCAGGTAGCTGACTTAGTAGACTCTAATTGATGATCGAGATGCGGGAAAATTGCCTATTTTTGCTCCTTTTCTCACAGTTTGTTGCATCTCTGCAATTGTGCTAAATAACCAGGAAGTGCATTTTGATCACTGATCCCAGGGCATAGAATGCTCTGGTTTCTTGGCAAATGGTAGCTCGTGGTTTCAGATCCTTGTCATCGGATATTGCGCTTGTTTTAGCATTGGGTGCTCCATTGTTTCTCAATGAGTGAAGTCACTGAACGTTTTTGACTTGTGTTATTACTATCACTTTGGCTATTGTGGTACATGATCTCATCTACTATAACTGTCTAAGGAGATGCTGAGTAGTATGCCATTGTTTCAGTTATAAGCATCCTTGCAAATTTATCATGGATGACTATTTTTCAGGTAACTGTGCTGATTTAACCTCCACTAGGAACTGTTAGTTATCTGGTTTTATTGTTTCCCATGCACATGTAGAGTGCTTTCTGTTTTTCAAGATTTCAAAACAGTCTCTTATCTACTCTGCCTGTTAACCAACAAGTACTCTGTTTTCAGATAGCTTGATCATTACATCTACGATAGTCTTGTAATTTTCTCCCTTTTGCCTTCTCCTTGTGTGTGAAATCTCAGGGTTTACACTAGTTGGAAATGAAGAAAAAGAAGAGGTGTTGAAACGAATGAATGCTGCATGATATGTTATAACAATCAGTACCCATACCTTTGAGGATGTGGTGATTTGGAACAGGGAAATCTTGAAAAAACAATTTGCTTCTAGGACTGACATTGTCAGTAATGTGTGTGAACTGTACCTGCTAGGAACAACATTTTTCTTCTGTTTACCAGTGAGTGTTTGACAAAAAACTACCAGTTTAGGGGTTCGCGTCCCACAGAACTACCACTTTTTTAAAAGTGACCGAAAATTACCAAAAAAACGTAAAAACGTGACTAAAAACTACCAGGTTGACTGAATGGTTGTTTTGACCGTTTTAACCGCGATTCTGACGTGAGTGGCCCACGTGCCAGGCTGGCGGCCCGCCTAACGGCTAACGGCGCGCGCGCGGGGCCATTAGCGCCGCTCGTCGGTCGCACCTGGTCGGACCAGGTCATAACCTGGCCGACCGGGCCGCTCGTCCCCACCCACCAGCTCTCTCACTCTCCCCCGAGCTCCTCCCTAGCCCTAGCCGTCGCCAGCCATGGCGGCTGTGGATGCAAACTCCGGCGGCGATTCAGGCATACCTCCGGGCGGCAGCGCGGCGCAGCAGCCTTCTCAGTCCGAATCTAATCCTTCCGCTGGCGGCGCGCAACAGAGGTTGGATTTGTCGGCGCCGGCGCGACCACCGTCGACGACAAGAAGCAGAGCTCAAGGTCGGCGGAAGCTTCCTCGTTCTGCGGGCGGCGGCAGGTACGGCATAGTTTTTTGCATGGTTGTGAGATTCAGAGATTCAGAGAATCAGTAAATTAGGCTAGTTTTTTGCATGGTTAGATTCAGTTATGGTGACCTTGGAAATTGTTAGTATTGTGCATACTTTGTTGTGTAAGAAACTGAAAAAAGCAGTTTGACAGAAACTCAATATTGTGCCTAGTTAGGTTCAGTTATCCTGTTTTCAGTTAATAAAGGTATTTCATTTTATAATTTTCAGAATTGATGACCCAAAGTGGTCAATTTGGTTCCATTTCAATGCCAGAGAATCCGTGGTTCGAAATTTATACCAATCAGACATATCATATTTGACAATGCTTTCTCTTATTGGGAGTGAGGGCTTTGTGGCTGATGATTATATGTACTATGTATTTGATGAGGAGAAAGGATTAGAAGGTTTAGATAAAATATGCTGTGAAGATGATGTGCAGCAGATGTTGGCACACTCTCATAATGAAAAGTTTCTGAACATAAGAGTAGTGGGAGCTCTTGAGGAATGTAATGCAGATGAAAATCATGAAAACAGAGATAGTTATTTTGCTGAACATTGCATTAACACTCAACAAAGTTGCACTAAGGTGGTGGATATAAGCATGGACAGAAAGGAAGAGCTGAAGAAAGGCATGGTGCAGAGAGAGGCTGACCTTAACCATTTTGAAGGTGACACTGATGTGTCTGAATTTGTTTCTGATGATGAAGCTGCAAATTCAGGTTCAGATGGGAACAATGTGGATTTTCAGTCAGAGTATTGCTCTGAAGATGAAGCTGCAAAACAAGATACAGTAGTGGTACAGAAACTGAAGGTAGTGAGAAAACCTGGTCCAACTAGTAGATCCCACCATGAGGTTGAGAAAATGGAGAAAGCAGATTGGTTCCCTGAAGCAGATGAAAAATGTTTCCCTGGTGATTATGGCATCTGTGATGAAGAAGATGAGCCTGAAGGATCCTATAAACTACCAAGTGGTAGGAAGAGAAGGAATAAGAAGTTGAAAGACAGGATATGGTATGATCACAAACTTCAAGGACCAGTAGAACAGTTATGTAAGGGCTTGTGCTTCACCACTGTGTATGAGTTCAGAGATGCACTTAGGGATTTTCACATTAGGACTTCGAGAAATTTTCAATACCACAGAAATGCCCCAGATAGGATTATTGTTTGGTGCTCAGAGAGAGCCGCCCAGGGATGTGATTTTTATATATGTGCCTCTAAGTTAGCTCATGAAAAAACATTCTGCATCAAGAAGTGTGATATGTTGCACACTTGTGGAGCATGTGCAGAGTCCACAAAGGTTACTACTAAGTGGATGTCAAGGTCAGTAGAGGCAGCATTGAGAGAAGACATTAGATCTCCTGTGGATGCATTAATTAAGAAGACCAAGACTAAGTTTTCAGTGGATGTATCAAGAAGTGTGGCATATAGGGCAAGGAGGAAGGCTGTTGGTATAGTTCAAGGTGACCACAAGCAGCAGTACTTGAGGCTCAGGGATTATCTTCAAGCAGTTCTTGACACAAACCCAGGTAGCAGGTGTATAGTAACAACATTTGAAGATCCAGAGAACCCAGCACCTACTCCTAGATTCAAGTATATGTTTTATTGTTTAGCAGCTTCAAAGGAAGGTTTCCTTAATGGTTGCAGACCATTTATAGGTCTTGATGGATGCTTCATCAAGTTAACCACTGGACAGCAAATTCTTGCAGCCACAGGAAGGGATGGAAACAACAATATATATCCTATAGCTTTTGGTGTGGTTGACAAGGAAGATGGTGAAAGTTGGAATTGGTTTTTAACTCAATTGAGATGTTGCATTGGCAGTGGCAACAAATTTGGAACATACACTATCATGTCTGACAGGCAAAAGGTTGGGAAGAATTTCATTGAGCAATTTATGTTATTACTTTTTTTAATTATTTCATTTTTTTCAATTGTATTAATAATTTGTGAATGTGCAGGGCTTGCTTAAGGCAATAAATGAGGTATTCCCTGATTCACCTCAAAGGTATTGTCTTAGGCACATATATGCAAATTTTCAATCTGCTGGATTTAGAGGCCAAGAACTAAAGAAGTGTATTGACAAGGCTAGCTACTCCTACACTAAACATGGGCATGAACTAGGCATGGCAGAGCTGAAAGCACAGTCTGAGGATGCTTGGAAATGGCTCAAAAAAATTGAGGTCTCTACTTGGGCTAGGTTTGCTATGGATCATACTTGCAAAACAGATTTAGTTGTGAACAATCTAAGTGAAGTCTTCAACAAGATGATACTGGATGTTAGGGCCAAACCAATAAGGACAATGTTTGAAGGGATTAGGACCAAGCAAATGATCAAGAGGCAACAAACTAGGGAGAAGTTACAGATTAGCAGGTGGACAATCACACCAACCTACTCAGAGATTTTAGAAGAGAACAAGCAGTATGCCAAGTATTGTCAGGCTGACAGAGCTGGTCCAACAATTTGGCAAGTTACTAGCAAAGAAAAACAGTATTGTGTGGACATGGAAGGGTATACATGTGACTGCAAGAGATGGAACATGACTGGTGTACCTTGCAGTCATGGCATATCTGTACTGACAAAGCAAAAGCTGCATCCTGAGGACTATGTCAATGACTTTTTCAAGAAGCCACTTTATTTGGAGACATACAAAGAAATTATATACCCTGTTCCTGGTCCAGATTTCTGGCCTCACACAAACACTCCAGACATTGAACCTCTTGTGTTCAAAGAAAAGGCAGGCAGAAAACAAACTGCAAGGAGGAAAGGAGAGTTTGAAGTTCCTGCCCCAAGAGACACCAGTAGGATGGGAACAATTACCTGTGGAAATTGTGGGTTGGAAGGACACAAGTATACAAGTTGCAATAAGACTCTTAGGTCTAAACTGCAAATGAGGAAAAACAAACACCAGGTAATTATCAAGCATCAGAGCAATGTTTCCTTTTACATAGTCTAATCTAAGTTAAGTTGGACCTTTAATGTAGGAAAACAGGACAGTCTATGCACCTGCTCCATCTGCTCCAGTACAAACTCCAAGAGCACCAGCCCCTAGTGCAAGAGCACCAGCTCCTGCTGCATCAGCACCAGCACCACATGCAAGAGCACTAGCTCCTGCTGCATCTGGACCAGCTCCTACTACAACAGCTAAAAGGGGTAGGCCTGCGGTGGAGGGAGAGGCAAGGGATTCAGTGCACCAAGATTTGTTGCTGCAACTTCAGATGTTTTGGCTGGTAACAAAAGGAAGAGGTTTGCAAGCAGCAGATTGAGGGGTTATTTGTATGCCAGTGGTAACTGACACTATAAAAAGGTAGAACTTCTCTCTTTGAACCTGTTTGAATTAGTTTAGAACCTGTTTCACTTTGTTTTGAACATGTTTGTACTTTTCTGCATGAGTATGTCTGAATTTGTGTGAACCTGACCGAACCTGACTGTACTTCTATCAAATTTGTGGTGTAACGTGGGCCTGATGGTGGGCTTCCGTGTTGGACCTAACTAACCCACCAAGCCTGCCACACTGTCTACATAAGAGAGGCCACCAGAAACCACTGGATCCCTGCGCCTCCCTCATTCCCCTTGACCAAAACCTAGCCGCCACTGATGGATCCACAGTTAGGAGAGGTAGTTGATGAACAAGACGAGGTTGCTAGGGCTGAAAGGAGGGCCAACCGTCGAGCACAGGCACAGGAGCGACGCCAGAGGATTGCTGCCATGATTATGGCGGAACGGAACCAGAATGACGTGAAGCAGTTCAAGGAGGTGTTCCCAGAAGGAACCAACATCACAGATGAACTAATCATCTGGTGGGCCAGAGACAGGGCATCTTTCCATCGATTCCAAGCAACAAGGAAGAGATGGACTCAGATCCTGGCTGCAGCAGAAGGAAGACAAGATTGGGATTAGTTCAACGCGGTAGTTTCTGACTAAATTGTGGTGTTTCTGAATCTGCTTGTCTTGTGCTCAATATTGCCCTGAATCTTGTTCTTAGTCTTGCTTTGAATCTTGTCTTGTTCTGAACTTTCTGAACTTTATGATTGCAGTGAAGGATGCAGTTCATGAGATGCACCAACCGTGATGAAGACGATGCAATGTGGCTGCCTGAATCTATGTTAAAGACTATGCTTATTTTCTGAACTATCTATGTTTGGGTTGTTGGAAAATCTATGATAAAGACTATGCTTATTTTCTAAGAAATGTATCCATGGCACAATATTTTTAAGTCTGAACTTATGCCTGAATCCATCTATCTGCATTTATCTGAATGTTTCTATACTTGGGCTTTGCTGAAATGTGATTTTTTGGTCACTCTAATTTTTGAAATACTTTGCCATCAACTACTCCACTGTTTGAGCACACAAGTTCCAAGTTGCTGGGTTTCAACAAAGACTTTAATTGCAACACAACTACCACCATTTCTCATCACTCATTCTACCACTTCCCCACTGTCACACTCCACCGCACTTCCTCCACTCCAACATTTAAGTAGCCCAACAACTCACTCTATCTCTGCTCACTCTACCTCTCTCTCGAAAACCTCACTCCACCAACATCCATGGCTGGTTCTTCCTCTACGCCAGACCCATGGCTGAACCCCTTCCCCACCGGCAAGGGCTGGGTTGCCATGCTTTTTGGGTCGGCTCGCGGTGATGAAGACCTCTTCCTCGACTACATGAAGATTGCCATGAGATACAGCAGTGCACAAGGGCTCGTGGATGCATCAGAAGAGGTGAGGAAGAAGGCGACGACTGAGGAGAAGCAGCGCATGGACCAGCGCTATGCAACCCCAGGTAAGGGTATCATGCCCATCGACATGTTGCTGTGGGCAATGAAGGAGGCTTCCATCACAACTTCCTTTATCTTGTCCAGCTTTTCCTTGCACCCATGACCAACCTTAAGGAGCTCAGCAATGACATTCTCCAGCTTCTTCTTCTCTTCTTTAAGGAGATCTTTCTCCACCTCTAGCTCCTTCATGGCCTTCCTTGTGTTTTGGATTATATCAGCTTGACTCTGAAGGATGCACCTTTGTTCTTTCTTGAGCTTAAGCTTCTCCATTTGAAGCTCAATCTTTGCCTGCTCCTCAAGTTGCTTCTTCTTCTCCTTCAGTTCATTGATTGCCTGGCTTATGCAATCCATGTCATGAGATTTGATTCCATCCTGATAATCAAACAACTTGGACACATCATCCACCAGCTGGCTATACTGATTGGCCAGAGAATCAAGCTCCTTCTGCAGTTTTGCAACCTCTATCCCATGAGCCTCATTATCCTGGGCTCTACCAAGGTTCTGCTCATGATACATATCCCAGAGCTTGCTTAAGCACCTTTGCAGAATTACAGGCCAGGGGGCATCTACCCACTCCAGAACACCACAGTTCACACCATCCTGAAAATCAATTTAAATTTACAGTGAACAAGCAAATTCAGAATAACAAATCATAAACAATAATGATATAAGCTACACTAGCTAGTCAGTTCTATACTAAAAATACAATACATCAATATGTTTCATATGTTTCTAGTGCTCTTTGCTACAAGTACAGTATTCAAACATACCAATGTTTTCAGACTTAAAGAAAATTCAGAAAACAGCAACTAAACAGTCTGTTTCCACTACATAGCAGAAATTCAAGCTAATCAAATCCACACCAACTTGGTCCATTACCTCAGTAGCACATCCTATGAATCTCCTGCCAGTGTCAGTGCCTTCAAATGCCACAAACTTGCCCGCCCTCTGCCTGTGCAGGATGCACCTTCTGTCAGATTCAGTCACAAGCCCACAGAAGCTAGGGTCTATCACAGTGTCAGGAGTTTGCTGCAAAAACAAAAGCATATCTATATCAAGAACAACTCACATATATCAACTTAAATAGAAAAATCTCAAATATCTTCAAACCCTAACCCTAACCCTAGAACAGAACAGAGAGGAGAGGGAGAGGATAGACTGAGATGACTTACAAAGTACTCCATCTGCATGCTGCTGAACTCGCTCATGTACTCGTCATCATCGTCCGACGTCTCGTTGCTGTTCGGCCACGACGGCATGGTCGCGGCGTCGCCGGAGCCCGAGAAGAAGAAACAGAAGCAGAGGAGAGCAGAGAGGAGTGGAGTGAGCTCGGGGGAGAGTGAGAGAGCTGGTGGGTGGGGACGAGCGGCCCGGTCGGCCAGGTTATGACCTGGTCCGACCAGGTGCGACCGACGAGCGGCGCTAACGGCCCCCCGCGCGCGCCGTTAGCCGTTAGGCGGGCCGCCAGCCTGGCACGTGGGCCACTCACGTCAGAATCGCGGTTAAAACGGTCAAAACAACCATTCAGTCAACCTGGTAGTTTTTAGTCACGTTTTTACGTTTTTTTGGTAGTTTTCGGCCACTTTTAAAAAAGTGGTAGTTCTGTGGGACGCGAACCCCTAAACTGGTAATTTTTTGTCAAACACTCGTTTACCAGTAGAGGTTCTATGTTGGTAAAGGCAACTGTAATACAAGGAATTTATATCTGGATCATGGGATGCTGTCTCAGTTTAGAAAATTAAAACATTCAACATTTACTTTTCATGTTCTGCACGTGGTCCAGGGCTGCCTGGGACACTGCATCTCTGCAATTGTGCTAAATAACCAGGAAGTGCATTTTGATCACTGATCCCAGGGCATAGAATGCTCTGGTTTCTTGGCAAATGGTAGCTCGTGGTTTCAGATCCTTGTCATCGGATATTGCGCTTGTTTTAGCATTGGGTGCTCCATTGTTTCTCAACGAGTGAAGTCACTGAACGTTTTTGACTTGTGTTATTACTATCACTTTGGCTATTGTGGTACATGATCTCATCTACTATAACTGTCTAAGGAGATGCTGAGTAGTATGCCATTGTTTCAGTTATAAGCATCCTTGCAAATTTATCATGGATGACTATTTTTCAGGTAACTGTGCTGATTTAACCTCCACTAGGAACTGTTAGTTATCTGGTTTTATTGTTTCCCATGCACATGTAGAGTGCTTTCTGTTTTTCAAGATTTCAAAACAGTCTCTTATCTACTCTGCCTGTTAACCAACAAGTACTCTGTTTTCAGATAGCTTGATCATTACATCTACGATAGTACTGTAATTTTCTCCCTTTTGCCTTCTCCTTGTGTGTGAAATCTCAGGGTTTACACTAGTTGGAAATGAAGAAAAAGAAGAGATGTTGAAACGAATGAATGCTGCATGATATGTTATAACAATCAGTACACATACCTTTGAGGATGTGGTGATTTGGAACAGGGGAATCTTGAAAAAACAATTTGCTTCTAGGACTGACATTGTCAGTAATGTGTGTGAACTGTACCTGCTAGGAACAACATTTTTCTTCTGTTTACCAGTAGAGGTTCTATGTTGGTAAAGGCAACTGTAATACAAGGAATTTATATCTGGATCATGGGATGCTGTCTCAGTTTAGAAAATTAAAACATTCAACATTTACTTTTCATGTTCTGCACGTGGTCCAGGGCTGCCTGGGACACTGCAGGTCGATCTTCAGGGAGCAGCGAAGCCGGTTAATTTTTGTCAATAGCAATGGTTTTACCTGATCTGCACTCAGTTTTATATGAGAAAATGCATGAGAGAATCTAGCTACTACTGCACAGTTTTAATTTTCCTATCATATACTGAAAGCGGCTTAAATGCTGCATTAGTAACAAAACGGAGCTATGTGTTCGGTGTTTATAATAGTGTCAATAAAAACAGAATGACAGTGGTATGAACAGAAGTTAGAAATAATTTTTCCCTTTCATTTCCTTTCATGTGCACACACAAACTTTTTTGACATTTCGTTTCATGAAAACAATGATGAATCACAAACATTGCAGCCTTACAGCTTACTTCATTTGCAGGTGAGCATGCTTTGCTTCTCACCCACCGGCACTTCCTCTAACCT
Source organism: Aegilops tauschii subsp. strangulata (assembly GCF_002575655.3). NCBI lineage: Eukaryota > Viridiplantae > Streptophyta > Magnoliopsida > Poales > Poaceae > Aegilops > Aegilops tauschii. The sequence continues at coordinate 472,333,911 of NC_053040.3, read as the reverse complement.
ACGATAGCGGAATAATTTCCCACAAAAACCAATCAACAATCTACCTACAGGCAGGAGCATAAAAGCCTGGAATATGAGCAAAGACAATGGAGTAAGGGGCCACGGTTATGGGCTCTGTTCCCTCAACCTGCACAGGCTCCAGCTTGGGGATGGCGCCATTGGCACCAGTGGCCAGCACATTGCCATTGAGCAGCATATGTTGGCTCTGCAGGTTCCCATCTTTGGCTGTGAGGTGGTATTCCTGTCTTGCGAGCCCAGCTGTTTCGCCGAGCTTCGGAATGGACCTTGTGTGCTCCTTTGCGACGTGGGGATGCGTGACCTCTTGTGCACCCTCGCTGGTCACATAGATATGGTTTGTGTTGTTGCCACTGAGGTTGATCAGGAGTAGGGTGATCCCTTGCTGGAAAATTCAGAGAGATAAAATTTAGTACAGGTCAGTTGGTTAATACAGTGCCGGTTGCCAAAATGGAAGGGGGGCGTGGATCGCCTGTGCTCGTTACCGAATCTTTTGCGCAATGTGTATAAGCACGGATCTTGTTTGTGCCGTTGAATGTCGTGGAGAGAACCTTGGTTCCCATGAGGCGATGCCATAGCAGAGCACTGCAGAGGAAGGCAGGAATAAGTTGCATGAAGATGGCAAGTTTGGCATCATGTTTCAGTGCACAGGATGTATGGAGCCAATACTTAGCTTGGAAACTAAGTATGTGGTGCCAGATTCTAATAAGTGTAACGATTATGAAGTTATCCTTCGAATAAAAACATTATAATCTCTCTTGTGGCACAAATTTTCAAGAAATTCAGGCATGCGAGTTTACCTGTAGTAATCAGGATTTGGTTCAAATGTTGTTGTGTTGAGCAGGCCATAATTCCCTCCAACCAAGGTTTGCCTGCAATAACTCTTTGTGTCGTACTTTGCGGACATCCCGAGCTGATCCAGGTACCTGAAACATCACCGTGTTGTAGCTGATAAATACTAGTACTTCAGAATTCAGATGATAACTTCAACTGCTCATCATTTTCTCGGCTTACCAGAAACTGAACACAAATGCATCAGTTACAAGGTGGTGGCCACTGTTGTAAGCCCCTCCAGCTTCGCCGACCCACGCGGTGGTGGATGTCCCAGCGGACTTCAGAATCCCCTGAAGATTGCTGAACGTGCTTACCATATTATCGAGGTAAGAGGGGTTGAGAATTTTCTCAACCAGATGCGTGTCAACACCTGATACACCCAAAAAATTCTATCCATTATGCAGGTTCCATGTTTCCAGTCCATGTGCCGAATGGACGGTGAGTCATGGCGAGCATACCGGGGCCTAAATTGTAGATATGGTGAGTGATCACATCCATCTGGTTCGGCTTTGTTTTGGCTACGAGCTCGGTGAACCAACCCGCGTCGAAGAAGCCTCCCGGCGCGATCACCAGCGGTTTCGATCCTTGGTAGGCTTTGTCAACGACTTGGTTCAGGTTGATCACATCCGCGGCATACTGATCTGCACCGACCCGAGTCCCAACTCCACTGCCACTGAGTTCGTTTCCTGCAATGAAACCACGGTAAATTCCCAAAACACCTGTACAAAAGGTACTGCATAGGAAGTTTGTATTTTAAGCAACATTTTGGAAAGACAAGTTGAGGGTATTTCCTAAAAGTGTCCCTTTTTGTACATTGAGTAACGCGTGAAAAAGCAAAGGAGAGCATCATTTAATGATATTTCCCCTTGCTCTTTATAAGTGGTGATAGCTCAGCATCACCTAATCGACGCCGACATACTTGTCTGGGATTTCTTTTGTTCAAACATATCAGGATCTCTCTTGATCATACTTATCAGGATTTCTTTCGTGCCGTAAAGTAACTTCAGAACAATATATTTGTATAAAGATCACGTTGATCAGCATACATACCAAGCTCCCAGCCATAGATATCATATCCCTTGCTGACGGTGTAGTGGATGAAAGAGGCAGCATTGGTGTAATCCCATGGCCCTCCCATGGAGCCATCAGGCATTGGGACCCGGCCATTCAGCGCATTCAGCCCAAAGACAATCTGTGCGCTGCAATCATCACCAAGAGGACAATAAGCCAATAAAGTCATATTATTATTTTCATTTTTGATTTACTTATATGTGTTTTTTTACAGCTACAGAGTTGGGGTTACCGATTACGGTGAAAAATTACCCGGATTTCTGGAAGAAGGCATTGAGCTCGTCCCACCGGTGCATGGGCAGGCAGCCCTGCGTGAACCCGAACATGGCCGATGTGTTCTTGGTGAAGGGGGAGCAGGGCGCACCGGTGTCGCCGGTGCCATAGACCACCAGGTCCTGCAGGGAGCCGCCGAGCCGGAGCCGGAGAGGGGAGAAGGCTGCAGGAACGAAAAGAATCGCCGTGATTGGTACCGTGGAGCTCACTCAATGGAGAGATGCCATGATCGGCACCAGCATGGCAGCATTCATGAAAGCGAAAGGTGATGAGCGTGCCTTACCTTTCACGGCGTTCTGCAGGATCTTGCTGGACAGGTCCTGCAGGGAGGTAAACAAAACAATCATAGCTGGGGTCAGATTATTTTGCCATGTTTGGGAAACCCTGGAGTTTCAGGATAAATTTGAAGGGGATTTTACACAAATTAACCCGGGATAAACGGTGATGCGCGCAAAAATAATAACTGAGTTTAGTTGTTTGTTGTTTCTTTTCAAATAAAAATAGTAAATTTGTGGGTTGTTTTATTGATTGGAATGCAACCATATTTTAAGGATGACATCACAGGGTTAGTGGCAGTAGTTTAATGGTCAGTAGGCACTAGTCTTTTGCATCAGCACATGATTGGAGGGACAAAAACGGAAATGGTCCGAGAGAATTACACTCCATGTAATCTCCTACCCATTCTCTCTCACAAAAGACCCCTACCGTTGCCGACACACACGAAAAACAATCAACGAAAATACCTAAAAAAACACTGCTCGTGCTTACCTTTCACATGTTTTAAACCATATTCGGTACGCAACAATTTCACGAAGACCTCAAGACTTTTTTCTTTTCCATAATACAGAAGGCCTCATTTCCCGCCGAAACCGGGAAATGGCGACGGCGCCAAAAGTGACTAAATTACCTACCTAAAAAATAATTAATTCTATTGCTACAACTGGTATGAGTTCTGAAATTTTGTCATTCTTCTTGTTGAAATCCAATCTGTTTGGAGTGCAAGTAGTGCTCTTATTAAGAAGGTTGGTGGGCAGTGGGCTTTTGCGTCTGCACATGATTGGCAGGGACGGAATTGGAAATGGTCCGACAGAATTGATTATGGGTCCGTGTGATCTCCTCCCTAGGCTGTCAAAATTCCTATCCATTCCAACACAACGCGCCTCCCAAAAGATCCATGGCGCTGCCGACACCCGAAAAACAACCAAACAGAAACATATTATCCTCGGAAACGATGCCCGCGTTCTAAAGAATTCATATGCAGAGCTCAGACAAACAAATTTTTAAAATTTTGCAGAGATTTTCAAGCGTCTCGATAAACAAATTTGAGAGTGAGACAGAGGACAGAAACAGAGAGGGTGTGTGACGTGGGGTTACCAGGTTGAGGAGGCCGGCGCGGCCCCAGGCGCAGGTGCCGTAGTCGCACTTCTCCGGCGGCCACCAGTCCAATGTCGCGCACACGAACGCCGAGTCCGTCTCCGCCACGGCGGCCCGCGCGTCCACCACCACCGCCTCGCCGACCGCGCCTGCTGCACCGGCGCTCGTGCCGTTCACGGCGGCCGAGGAGCCGGCGAGCGAGAGGACGGCCACGGCCCAGACGCAGAAGCAGAGCCTGGCCGCCTGCGGCAGCAGCAGTCCCGCCGCCATGCCGAGCAAGCAAAGAACCAAGAACTACACCGGCTGGCCGGAGGAAAGGGCGGGCAGCAATGCCGCTCTTGCAGGTGAGAGAAGCTAGCTTCTTCTTGCCGCGGCCTTATGCCATGGAGAGAGGGGGAGGGAGAGCGGCGGGGTGTGGTGGTTTTCCGGTGGGGAGATGGGAAGGCCGGCCGCCTTTAATGGCTTTGTGTGTTTGGTGGGAGAAGCTTGGAATCTTTATATGGGGAAGGAGGGAGGTCAGGGAGGGAGGGAGGGAGGGAGGGAGGCAGAGCAAGTTGGCAGAAGAGAGAAAGCATACCATGTCATTGGGGATTTAGGGGGGCAACAGTATATTAATTATTTTGGCCAATGGAAATAGACGACCCTTTGTACTTTTACATTTCGTTTGTTTGAAAAATGCTCATCTCTCTCTCTCTCTTTGTATTTCGTCCCGCTTTATAAATAAAGCAACAACCGAACAAAAATACACGGCCAGACGATAGAAGGTGATGAGGTAGCTCCCATACACCGCCGATCCCATGATAACCGAAACACGTAGGATGAGCGCCGATCTTTGAAAAATGCTCACCTCATACGCACACATGGTTCCTACAGGATTTACCCCAAAAACACATTTTTGTAAATTTCAAGAATGGACATATGTTTGTACGCGCAAATTTTGAAACCAAAACATGAACATATGCGGCCTGTTACAAATGAAAAGGTGTGGTTTAATGTGATTAGTGGAAGATTTATTTTTGTTAGACTTTGGCAACCTGTTGTTGTTGCCTCTCTGGGTTGCTTATGGGTTGAGGGAGGATATTTTTTTGAAGCTGACTCCTGCATAGCTAGTTGGTTTATGACAAGAATGGTTCTTATGGACAAAAGGACTGGGTTCAAGTGGAAGTGTGGAACCCGTTCAATGTTTATGGGGCTGCTCATTCATTGGATAAGGACATGTACATGTTGATTTGGTTTAGATGCTAGGTTTTAATAACTTTCCCTGTGTAATTGGTGGTGACCTTAATATTATTAGAAGAGGTAAAGAGAAAAATAAATGCAAGAAGCTCTCAAAGTGGTCCTTTTTCTTTAGTTCTATTATTGGCCATTGGGGTCTAAAACAGTTTGAACTCTATGGTAGAAACTTTACACGGTATAGTAATCGAGTTGAGCCACTTTATGTTTAAAACATGATAGAATTTTGGTTCGCCCTCCTTGGCATCAACATTTTGATTAGTTACTGTTAAAATAAATCCGAGGCCCTCCGTCGATCTACCGAGGATCAAGCAATCACACCAGCACGACACCGAGATTTGTTAACGAGGTTCACCGATGGCTACATCCCCGGGGCATGACTACGGGCGCTCCTTCCCATGACACCGTCAAAATACCGCACCCCGGCCGCCCGGCCGCCGGCGCACGCCGCCGGCTCCCCCGCGTGCCTGTGCTATTATGTTGGCATAGGTTACATCGTGTGTCTACCCCGATATATATGAGAGGCCTAGGATACAAGTGTCCTATTAGGACACAACTCCTACCCTGTCTACACACAGTCCAAAACCAAGTCCAACTGTAACCTACCTTGTACAATAATATTTGACACAATTCTAACAGTTACTATCTAGACACTTGTAAGCATAGTTTTAAAAATGGACCAGTGATTGAACCGCTGTGGCTCTTGGTTTAGGTGTTCACCGATCGGACTGTCGGTTCACCGGTTCGATGCCCAGTTTTTAAAGACATAAAATATTTATGATTAGCGATAAATACACCAATCAATAATAAAAATATGTGCAACATAATGCCAGAGTAAATATCTTTAGCATCTCATGAATAATATGGTACTATGGCATACAACTACAAAGTAATACAAGTATATAACTGGATACAAGTCCACAACCAATATGACCAACCCAAAAGTATATAGTACCACATATTTTGACAGCTAATATCCAATCAAAATAACAATTAGCAATCAATATAGTAAACGGAAAAAACATATGCAAAATCTTTAATTCTCTTCTCTAATCTCTATTGTGTACAGATACAGACTTTAGGTTTATTAAGTATACAATATATAAGGATGAGTTTTTTATTGGTTTGGTTTAGATGCTAGGTATTAATTACTTCCGGTGTGTAATTCGTGGTGACCTTAATATGCAACTAGAAGAAGTAAAGAGGGAAACAAATGTAAGAACCTCTCAAGGTGGTCATTTTTCATTAATTTTGTACTGAACATAGGGGTCTGAAAGAGCTTGAACTCTTCGGTAGAAACTTTACATTGTCTAATAATCAGAATGATACATTTATGTTAAACTAGATAGAATTTTTGACATCCCTTCTTCAGAGCAACAATTTCCATTAGTTACTGTTATGACACTTTTAAGTTGTATAAGGGCATCTCCAACGCTGATCCTTAAACCGCCTGCATTCGTCCTAGATCGGGTTGTCCAGACGTGTTTTGTCATCCACCACGGTAACCCATCCGTCCGTGGACCGGCCCGGTAGTCCGTTTTCCCGCAAATCGAAAGCAAGCCGGGGGGGGGGGGGATGCGGGCATCTGGGACCGCATGCATCCAACGATCCGGTCCCACCCAAAAACCCTCCCGCATGAAGCGGTTGCCGCGCATTTATGCCGGTCAGCGCCACTTCAGAGGGGACTTGACATGCCGGCATTAATGTTGGTCAGAGCGACGTGACCGGGCGAGCGGCGCAGCCGCTTCAATGCAGGCGCGCCAACCGAGAAACCTACGCCGTCCATTGCGTCGCACTGAAGTCGGCTTCCAATCCCTTCGCCTGGCCATCGCACCTATTTAAGCACGCCACCGGTGCCATCCAGACCGCACCACTCTTCGACTCACTGCTCTGGCGTCGGCGACAGCATCATGTCCACACCATGCTGAAGTCATGGTTCTCCATGTGCAGACGGTGATGGTTCCGGATCTCCCACCAGATCATGGCACCACCGTCCTCGCTCTCCGGGGCCCTTGGGCTCCACGGCCACCGGCTCCTGCGACAGCACCGTGTCCACACCATGCTGAAGTCATGGTTCTTCATGTGCAGACGGTGATGGTTCCGGATCTCCCACCAGATCATGGCACCACCGTCCTTGCTCTCCGAGGCCCTTGGACTCCATGGCCACAGGCTCCTACGACAAGGAGGAGATTATTATCTAATATTCTCCGGCGATGAGGAGGACCAGGTATCGCCGCGGTACCCGTTCCTCCTCTAGAAGGTCGCGCCACAGACGAGGAGTTTCTTGAAAAAATCTAGTTGCTGATGGAACGGTCGCTCTAGTACGTGGTCCGGCACCACCCACGCATCGCAGGCCATCGTGAAGGAGTCACACTCCCCGCCACGCTACCGCGGCAAGCAGGAGGCGGTGTCTCCTCTCCACCGTGTTAAAGTGGATTCCCCCGCCTCCCACACACAAAACCATAGTGTCCAAATCAAGCGCGGGGTGAAGGAGGAGCCAGTGTCACCGTTGTAGCTACTACGCCCGGATCGATGGGCATGGGTCGCCGCCGAGACGCAATTGGCTCGGCCAGGTCCTCCACCACGTCGATGGCCGTGGCAGCGGCGACTCCTCGTCATCGCGGGTTATCGTGTCGGCTGAGGATCCACGCTCGCCGAGTCAGACGAGGCGCCAGCCGGTGTCTGCAACGACCCTCAGCTAGCGGCGGCCTGGGCCCTTGACCAGTCTATTACCACCGTGGAGACGGTCGTGCGACACCGCCACCGCCTAAAAAGGGAGCTCGCCAAGATTGGCGAGGAAAGGTTGCTAAGCGACACGTCAGCCAATGCTTGCAGGGGCAAGACCGCAGCCAGGGCTCCGTGACCGGGGTCGGCATTGGCCGCGGCGGCCCTCCGCATGGTGCAGGAGGAAGTGGAGTGGCTCCTCTGCGAGTGTCAGGCGGTTGCAAAGCAAGGTTTCCGCTGCCCCCATGCCCTTCCGCCGTTGGAAGTACTACCACGGTGAAACGACGGTGACGGCGGTGCTGCCGGCCGGGGCGGCTATGCATACAGATCAAAGTCCGGTACAAGTTAGCCTCCTAGTTTTTTTTAGTTTTTAGTTAAACGGACGAAATATTATACGTTTTATGTGAATTATGTCCGAACTTTGCTTAATTCGGTCGTGTGTGATGAATTTTTCCCATTTGTTAAATTTTGCTTTCAAATGCATGCGGACACGGTTGGATGGCCAGCTCTGACATTAGAAACTAGAAAGGGGAGGTCCACTCTCACTTTCCGGGGTAAAAATAGCATCGACCCGTGGATGCAAAAGAACGGGCTTTTTGGACCAATAAGGTGTAGTATATGCAAAAACTAACAGGCTTTGGTGCTTTCTACCCACAAAAGAGCAAAGCTTCGGTGATTGATCGTACCAGTAGTTAAATGACACCTTCGGAAAACCACATATACTCAAGGAAGTTTCCTTTTTGGTGTGTACATGCAAGTGGTGTAGTATCTTTGGAGGGAGGGAGGGAGCTCTTTTGGTTTGATCGACGCTGGCTTTGCCGATCGCAGAGCTGGAAAGCTCGTCTCATGGCGGCCGTGAGTATGGACACTGGACACGACAAAGCTAGCAGCAGAGCAGAGAGGTTCCAGCTGCGTGCGTGGATGCATGCATGCATGTATCTGCAACCTCTGCGGCTTAACCGTAATCTATGCCGGGAAAAGACACTGCCATGATCGTCGGCACGCCGTCCAGGAACGAATCGGGTTCCGGTCATGGTCAGCAAGAACAAAAATGCACCGACTCATCCACCAACCAAAACAGTGAGGCGAACCGGGCCAGTGTCATTTTCTTCTGTTTCACGGACTGTGTCACATTGCGGTTTCAGAACGTGCGTTACATTGGTCAGTGACCAGGGTCCTGCCTCGCTGTATACAGGCATGCATACACATCGGCGCCCGCACAAGGCCCAATCAGATCCGCGCAGAAAGAAAATAGGTTGTTTGGTCATCTGTGTTCACTGTTTGGCATGCATCGCATGATGATTAAAGCACCTTCCAGCCAGGGCCGCTAGAAACACTTGAATCGGCAGTTTTTTCACAGCCAAGCCCGCGGGATGCACGTGGACGGAGGCCGTTGCACGCGAGAAGTCACGCTCTAACGCCGCGTTGTTTCCTGAAGCGTCGGCAATAATTACCCTCACCACTCTCTCTCCCCTCTCCAACTCTCACACCGGTGGCGGCGATCAGCAGAGAACAGCAAGGCAACCACCTGCCTCCATCACCGGGATAAGCAACATCACCTGCAGCACTGCGGCAATGGCGGTAAGCCTATTTTCACCTCCTCGCTTACTATTTCGTATTCAATCTGCGTTTAGATTTGGTCCGCGTAATCCATCCGTGTTCTACGGGAATGGGGAATCGGGGTAAATAGCCATAGGATTGATCAAAACTTCTTCATGACTACTAAGTAGCGATGGATTTTAGGGTTCCAATCAGGATTGAGTACAAGGGAAATGGGGGTTCGAGGTTAACCTTACACAGTAGCTTTAAATCCTAGTCGCGGCGATTCTGGAGGCGCTTGGAGCGGCGAGACCCTTGGCCTTGTTGTCCTCCAGCTGTCCCATAGCATGCATCGTCTCGTCATCCTCACCGTCGGCCAGATCGATTGGCGTACTACACTGGCCTGGCTCTGGCGCCCTGACCACCACCTCCACCCCTTCTTTTTCCTCCCCCGACTCCAGAGTGATGACCTCCGGCGCCACCAACGTCCTAGTCCAGAACGTTGCGGCATGCTGGTCTTGAGGAGCCCTATACTCCCTGTACTTGGCCCATCTCGCCCAATGTCCAGCATCGCCGGAGCTGGCCTGATTCATGGCCCAATGCAGGATGTCCACTGACATAGCACCCTTCACTAGGTCAGGAATCGGTGTCTTCAATTCCTCCGTCATCGCCTTCTTCATCACAGTGTCTGCCTCCTTGTGCATGTCTTTGATGCTGGTGAAGTTCGAGCATACTTCCATGGTGTTCTCGAACTTGGTGTGGTCACCGAGTGAGCACCCGAGGAAGAAAGCCCTCCATCCAATGCCCCAGGGGAAGGGGTTGGGGTTGGAGTTGGCGATGGAGAGGTGGAAGACGATTGAGAGACAGAGAGGGTTAATTGAGTGCGATGTGTGGGTAAGTAGTGAGTGTTTGGGTAGGTAAATATATGGAGTTTGGACGATAGGATTTAACGTCGATCAACCTTTGAACTTTGTGTTGTTCATAATGCAGATCGAGACGGAGAACAAGGGCAAGGAGGTGGTGGCATCAATGGAGAAGGGCAAGGAGGTGGTGACGACCATGAAGAAGGGCAAGGAGGTTGCGCCTCCCATGGAGGTGGTGCCGCCCACGAACGAGGACGTGGTGCTGGAGGATCCCCCCAGCGGCAAGCGCCAGAACTACGAGAACTACCATGAGGAGGGGGCCAACTCACTTCTGCAAGGTGATCCTTGCTCCGAAGCTGGAGTGCCTGCCTATACCCCTAGACTTCACGAAGCACTTCCCGGACGTGCCGACAGAGTTCAAACTGATGACGAACACCAGATGCGCATGGAGGGTGTCGTGGAATTGTCACGGCAGATGTCCTAGTGTGAGGACTTAGTCGTGAGGCCAACGCAATTAGGTAGTAGCTTGAGAGGGGTTGATCAGGATGAGAGACGTGAGGTAGGTTAACACACAAGAGAAGGGTTTAGACAGCTTCGGGCCCCGGGAAACATCATCGGGTAATAACCCTACATGCTCTTTGTGGCTAGGTCTCATTATGCTCATGTGGGAGTCACCGCATAAGCCGGCTCCCCTTTGTGTATCTAGCCTTAGAGATTATCCCCCCTCTTGGGGTGCCCTGCCCCTCCTTATATAAGTTGAAGGGGTGGGTTACATGTAGAGACCTAGTCGGATTAAGACTTAAACTATTCTGACCTTTTATCACGGGCTTCCTCCATGGGCTTCTTAATGTCTTGGGCTTCTTAACATCTCGGGCTTATTAACCCCAGGCGACTCTGTCTGCCGGGTTATAACTGTCTCCGGCTTACAACTGTCTGCCGGCTTACAACTGTCTGCCGGCTTACCACTGTCTGTCGGCTTACCAATGGGTCACCAGGCTCGGCCGGGTCATCAGTGAATCGTCAGTCCTCGGGCGGTTTACCAATGAAATACCAAGTCCCAGCCGGGTCATAACTCCGGCCGGGTCATACCGCGGCCCGACAGAGGGTCACTGTCCGGCTGATGAACGACAGGTTCACCCTCGATCAGGGTTCGCCAGCGTCCACCAGATCATGATCGGGTACATGGTGACCTCCAAATTGCTCACTCTCGACACCCTGAAGGCCATCGTCTTCAATGACGATGGCATTGAAGTGGTGACCAAGTGTGGGAGGCACGACGACGCCTTCGCCGTGAACGTCTAGAAGAGCTATTTGTTGTGCATTCCGGTTTGGTTTTGACTATGTCGTATTGGTTTGCTTAAAAACTGCTTGGTTTAAGTGTCGTACTATGTTAAAAACTGCTTGATTTGGTTTAGAACTATGTTTATATGCTATCTATTTGTGTTTCTTTGGTTTGTTCTGCCTGCCTAGTATGTTGGTAACCTCACCACCTCGACGAGGGTATTATCAGACAACATGCGTTGCATGTAACCAAACACCATGGCTTGTGTTTTCGCCTAAACAAGCCGGCAATCAAACAGCCTACCTTTCGTTCCGCCCCACGCAGGCTAGAGGATATGCATGCAACCAAACAACATATAGATGTTGATTTTTTGCCTGTTTTTATTAGTCAGGCTCAACTCAATATTGAGATTTTTTAACTATGCAATTAAGCGAACTTAAGGGGAGTCTTAGCACAATGGTAAAGTTGTTGCCTTGTCACAGGTTCGAGTCCAAGAAATAGCCTCTTGCAGAAATGTAGAGAAAAGTTGCGTACTATAGACCCAAAGTGGTCGGACCCTTCCCTGTACCCTGTGCAAATGGGAGCTATGTGCACCGGGCTGCCCTTTTTTAAATTTAAGCAAACTGTAGAACAAACACATAATCGAGGCAATCCTGATGCAAGTAAAATTTCATACACTGTATTCTATTGTCGAATTTCAAAACAAACACTTGTAACAATATCTAAACATCATATAAAATGTATTTGCATGTATCTATTATGAACTTTTTTACTGCAGAACATAACTGGATTTCCTATCCTTTGAACACACACCAAAATGCCTGTGGAAGCTGGAATTTTTTGGGAGCTTTTGTAAAGGTTGGTATTTCGTTCCTGGAGAATGTCAGGTGCCAACCCTGCCTTGCAAGTGTGTGTGAGTTGTTAGCTTGTTGTGTACATCCACTACCGGCCTTCATAGCCGGAGCCACCACGACTCCACTGGACACCTGCTCCGTGCCAACAGACAAGGCAACGTTGGTGCACCTGCATGCATCAATCGTCCTCGATTTGGCATAATAAAACTCATATATAATCTGCGGCGCCGGGTCACCCAAACCGCCACGGGATTATCTCTTTAATTACTTTATTACACGGCCTTGTCAGGCTGTCAATTTCCTCTGCGCTACGAGACCATGACCAAATGTCCAAATCTTTTCCATGTCTTGAGTGAGAGAAGAAGTGGATAAACAGAGCCGACAGAACAGAGAGACACGTGCAAATTCAGTGGTTGTTTTTACCCCAAAACTGCCATGTACATCCACAATCTTAATCACCGTGGCGTGCCCGTCGCCGGCCCATGTTACTGCTCGCTGTCATCTTGCTGCGACCAATAATGATTCAGCAAGTGAAACATCCAAGAGATAACTACTAGTTCAGCGGTCTCATCATAGCTCGTAGGACTATGCTGAGTTGTTGCAAAGTTGAAACACATGACCCGTCATCCGGCCTGTCCTTCTGTTTTTTGGAAAGCATGGGCGTAAATATCAGCAAGTGTGAGAGCATGTGTCGGCAATAATTGGCACGTGATGTTTTGGTGTGTGGCGTAGGATTAGATGAGATGAGATCCGAGGAGGGGACATGGGCATGGCACCAATGCGCCCTATGCTATGGTATGCTATGCATCCGTATTATTGGACTGGATAGTGCATGGTAGGCCACCCTAGTACGTACAAGCCATTAATCATGCAAATCAAACTCTCTTTTTTGGACGTGTTTAGCTTGCGAACGTTCGCTGGGAGGGGCGATATTTTGAACGATTTCGCTGACAGTTTTAGTTGTGAGGGGGACAACAACTTTTTCAGAACAACATAACAGTTTCTTCATAAGGCATTTTTGTTTAAAACTATCACCGTTTGATGTCGCCGAGCAACTACAACAGTTAGAAAAAAAGAGTTCGCTTGCCCCTTCCCAGCTAACGTTCACCAAGTAACATTAACATTTCTTTTTTTGCAAAAATCATGCAAATCAAACTGTTCGTGACTCGGTCATTTGAGCTTGTGCAATGGTAGTAATGCTTCCATGCATGTGCATTCTTTACTTTAGATGGAGTTTTTTTTTACACATGCATGCATGCATCGATCCCTAGCTTTTCTCTGGCCTTCACGGTTGAAACGACACACCATCTGCAAAGTACATAGATGGATCTTTGCGTCGTGCACGTAGAGGAGATTATTATTAGCAGAGGGGGCATCCAGAAGATCGATGGCTCTGCCGACTGCCTTTGCTATGTTCATCTGCTTTTGCCTTCCTTGGCTTGTGGACGGGACAAGGTCGATGAGGCAGCCCTATGGTCTATGGACGATGGTAGTAGCCCCATGCATAACCGAACAAGTGATGGGCAAGACAGCTACTCTTCTAGATAGGGTTTGGTTTGGTTTGGTTAGTTGGTTCGCTCGCACGTTCGCCAGGGGGACGCCATGGCGAAATTGACGCCGCACCTAACTGAACTCAACGTTCACGCATAGGGCCGGTGTTCGGATTTATTACCTACGGGAGCGACCGGCCACACGGTGTTATACATTCCTTTAGAGCATCTACAGTGGGGCGTCTCAAACCCGTCTCAGACGCCTAGACGGATGACTCGATCACTGCCTGGTAACAAAAATGCAACCAAGATGGGCTCCTTAGACAAACCTCAAACGTCCGGGCTGACCGGCACCCCTAATATACAGCCCAAATATGGGGGCGGATATGAGGGCGTCCGGTGCGTCCGCCATGTCGTACTGACGCTGGGGTCCAACACGTAAACAGTCCAAAACCCGGCGATCTGAAGCTCGTCTCCTTCATCGGACAGATGTCGCCGTGTGGTGCCGCTCCGGCAAGCCGCATAGTGCCTAGCCCAGCTATTTAAGCCGACCCCTGACACCGAAACCCTACCCCTCTACATTTTCCTCCATCCGTCTGCCGCCGCCGCCACTTTTCACTCCCAGTCCGCTACCATTAGTAGCCATGCCCCCACGCCACTAACAAGCTACCCGTATCTGACGTCAGAGCACCGGTTGCAGCTCCTTGAGCATATCCGGGCAGGGCGTGAAGCCCGGATCACCGCGGGGATGCAGTGGATCCGGAGGAGGAGTTGGAGGAGGAGGAGGAGGAGAGAATGTGGGGGACGCGGATCTGCAGGCGGAGTAGCAGGCCATCCTCGATTCTCTCCGCTTGGAGTTGGATGTGGAGGCCAAACGCCGCCGTCGGCGGGAGATGGAGGCAGAGCACGCCGCGGAGGAGAAGGAGATGCTCGCCTACATGGATGAGGTTGAGGGGGAGAAGGAGTCGGAGCCCTCTTACGCGCCCGTCCACCCGGTGCCTGGCACCAACATCGTGGGCATCTCCAACGACGAATCGTAGGTAGGCTATCGTAGTGCATAGGTTTATTTTTGCATGGTTGTATAATTTAAGGGATGAAATATGAGAGACTCGGATGCAGAGTACCAAATTTGTGGCGTGACCGGTCACTGTCCGCGGACGGGTCCGGTCGCGTCCACTAGCGTTTAAGAGGTCGGATTTGCTAAGTTCAACTGTAGATGCTCTTACTTTGAACTGTACTTTCATGTTCATCCAAAAAATGGCTCTATGCTACTCGCTCCCTCGCATGATGTAAGAGTGTTTTTTATATCATGGGGAGGAGGGAATAGCATTTTTTTTGAGCTGGCTCTATACGCACTTACCTGTCGACCGACCGAACAATCAAGAAGAGTACATAGCGGGCATAGTAAGCAACGTAGGCAAAAATTTACGAAAAAACTAACGCCCACACATGTGGGCGTTTGCACATCGCCCACACACCTCCATCACTACTTATTTTGCCATATATGAACAGATGACATCAGAAGAAATCTTTTTGATTTTCGGCTTAAAAATGTTTTATCTCCTAATTAAAAAAATGAATTAAAAATCCGTTTTCATCATTAAATCCGTCTCGACGAGATCTTCAAAACTAGACCCCATGTTGATATGTTTCGACGAAAATTTTTTTTGCCCAAAAGTTGCCATGATGTTTACACTGTAGTTGCCATAGTGCTTAAACTAAAATTGCCATGTGGCAATTTTAGTTTGTAGATCATGACAATTTTAGTTTTTCGATGATGGCAATTCTAGTACTTTGACCATGAAAATATATTTTTTATGAATCATGACAATTTTAAGTGCATGTATCATGGCAATTTTAATATATGCTGCATGGCAAGTCTAGTTTCTTAATTCCCCATTTTATAATATGACAAAATTTACTTTTAAATGTAGAAGAAAATAGCTGAAACATATCATGGCAACTTCAGTATAAACATCATGACAATTAATGTGCAATAGACACGGCAACGGCAACTTTTAACCCAAAAAAATTCGTCGAAATATATTGATATGAGATCTAGTTTTGAAGATCTCGTCGTGAGAGATTTAATGGTGAAAACGGATATCCAATCGAATTTTTCATTTAAGAGAAAAACATTTTAAAAACAAAAAATCGAAAAAAGATTTTCACATGCACGCATGCGGTGACATGACGTAGTCTGTGTGCTATAGGGCGTGTGGACGAGTTTGTCTCTCACCACACGTATGGACGTTAGCGTTATCCAAAATTTAAGAGGAAATTGAGGAGCCTTGAATGGATTCGTACGTACAGCCGGCTTGTGTGTGGTGAAGCACCGAAGCAACACGTAAGTACGTATATACCTGCGGTGATCGTATCTTTCAAGTCGTTCACGTATGGTGCACATTCACCAACCGGCCGGGTGCGTCAGAATCATGTTGCTTGGCTCGGCATATGCCGGCAGGTTGTTCCATTCCACCCGCTAGGTTAGCATTAAGAGTCTCTTCACATTTAGAGTCGCGTACGTTGGATGTTGTCCAGGCATACAAGAAACGGTATATTTAATTAGCGTTGATGTAACGCCATCAGTGGGGGTTTCTCTCCTCAGTCGACCAAAGCAGCAGAGCACGCGGCCGCACCGTTGGCGAAAACGAAATTCAGTTTGAGGGAATATCGCCTTCAGCATACAGCCATACACCACGATTAGCAAAGTGTGTTCCCGGCCGCAACAGCAAAGAAAGATCAGCAAAGTGTGGCGCAACAAAGCGTATATGCGTGACAAGTAACTATCTCAACAACACTAAGATAGTAAGATGGGAAAGTGGCACTGTTGTGTCGATGTTGAACCACGTACAAATGCGTTGAAAATTGGAGATGTTGTACAATCTTTGGTCCATAAGCACTCTACTTACTCCAGTGACCATACATTGTTGTCCACTCCAAAAATGCATTACTATATTATTATTACTTTGTTTTTTTACTAACGAAGCATCACTTACTACACCCCTTGTTCATTAATACAAGATATTTTGGCAGTTTGAATTTTCAAAACGTCTGAAAATTCGCAGGGGCGCGTTGGTGCGGGAGCGCGCACCTGCTCAGCTCTGCCTGGCCGCCCGATTGCCTCGCGATCTGCGAAGTAGTAGGATTCCATCAAATTTGAAGTTTTAATCTTGAAACTTATGATTTTCTTGGTCGCTCATGTCAAGTTTTAGAGTTGAAACTTTATGCGACTTTTTCTTCAGTTGTAGGTACTAAAGTTGTGATTTTGTCGGTCGCTCATACTAAATTTTTGAAGTTAAAACTTAACTTATTTTTTTAAGATCATCAACACATATTAAAATGGATTTTATTTGAAAACTCTTGTCAGGAAAACACATAATTTAATTTGAACTTTATGTTCAAAATATATGAAAGATTAAAAATTAAAAGCCAAAAGAGCGTGAGGGCCTCAGTGACCCCGCTTCTGCGTGCCACAAATGCTCTCCCCTAAAATATCTTATATTGCGAACCAACTTGTGGTTGGGATGGTTAGGTAGGCAGTGGTATCCACAACCCACCAGGGTTCAAGTCTTGGTGCTCGCATTTATCCTGGATTTATTTCAGAATTTCCGGCGATGCGCTTTCAGTGGGAGGAGACGTTCCCGTCGACTACGAGGCGTCTATGGTGACTTCGTAAAATCTTAAGATAATATGCCGGCTCAGTCTTTTGGAGGTGCTCATAGGGATAGGGTGTGCGTGTGTACGTTCATAGGGATGAGTGCATGCGTGTTTATATGAGCGCTTGCGTCTGTACTATGTTAAAAATATATTTTATATTAATCAACATAGATTGTACGTTTTTGTCCCCAAAGGTTCATACATTTTTATTTCCTTTTTCGAGAAGAGGGCTAAAAGCCCCAGACACAGGTGCATGCATGCATCCAACAACGATGGAATTGTTTGGGACGACGTTGTCCCAGTGGAGGAATAATGTCCTCCCCGCCCTTACTCCGTTCCGTTAGTGTGCTTAGCACCGACGGAGGTCATGTGGAGGTGTGTCTTTGGCGGGTCTTCTGGGATATGGTCGGCTTTGGTCTCCAGTGAATTTGTCTAGATTTGACCGGCACTCGTGGTCTTCGGAGTTTTTACATGCCTTTTTGGCCGCTTCCTTCTCTGGGCCGGCGGTTTGCTACACAGACTGTGACTGCCAGTGTCTTCTGGTTTACATTGACGACTTTCCAACCACAGCTTCTACGCCCATGGGCTTAAAACAGTTTGCCCCACCAAGACGGAGACTTGGAGGCGGCAACGGGCTTTGCTGAGGATGCGCCGCCGATGTATGCAGGTGGAAGAACACTTTGACACCCCTAAGAATTAAATGTAATTTTATTTTTCTGTAAAGATGTGTTTGTAAGGACCTGTGATACTTAATATATGGCCTTAGTCTTTTCTGCGAAAAAAGACTATCTCGACAAACATTTAGACGGGGATGTAACATTGCTGTGCAGATGTCCATCACAGGATTCAAAGGTTATTTGACATGTTAATAAAGTGAAAAGTGACCAGACGGTTAGAGCATGTTTCATTTAATTTTGTAAATTCATAATATTTGTCCACTCATTACATTCTAGCTAGTTCACTCCAAGACATTCTTGTCCACCCAAATCAAACCCAACTGGCAATGACTGCTGGCCCGGATATGTTACTTATCATGTCAAAGAGTATCACAACGGTACTACTAATTTCAGTCTAAACTATAACTAAACATACAAAAGTAGTACTAGCACATAGCCATGTGTACTAGAACTATGAGAATGGAAAGACATCTGACCTGTGTCCAAAGAAAACATTGTGCAATCATGACAGTTAAGACCAAATCTAGTTGGTCCGACTACTTCTCTAATTAACTAATTGTGAGAAGACTAGGGTTAATTAATTTGTAGCACCCACCTGACCCTAACCTTGCTTGTTCAGGATGAGCACAAGAATGGAACAAATGTTAAATAATTAGTTGGTGAGAAGTTGACCACTGCTGCCTCTCATGCAGTGATGCAGCTGCTACACCTGACCTCGATTCACTCCTCCAAAAGAACCATATAATTGAAAAGTAGCACTACCAATTCTTCTGAACTTTTCGGTTAGACCAATCCACAAGAGGCAGTAACCCGGGGCCCTGTCTTGTTATATGCATGCTGGCCTTTTCAGTAGCAACGGGCAAATCATCTTCCATTATGGCCTTAGTTGTGTTATTTTATCGTGGAAATGTGCTGGAGAAGAGGCAATTATTCTGCAATTTCAGACTAGGTAAAGAGAAGAGAGGAGCTTAGCTTGTGTTTGCTAGTGCAATGGAATAGAGCCTAAAGGCTTCGTTTCAAGTGATAATGATGGGCTCAATTAGTGTTATCTGCTGGAGCGTCTCATGCAAGCAAGGCTTCTCGCTACAGGTCAAATCTAGGCCTGCACAATTGTTAGTCAGTACTAATACTGATTACTGCACAAGGGGAACTGGGCACGGTGTTAGGTAATTTAGGCAGACGATACGCTCCTGCCTCCTCCCGAGTCGCCCTCGTGTGGCGGCCGGGAGGCTCCCAGATCCCATCGCCCGGCCTCCCCTTCTCCTCCTCCTACTCCCTCGCCGCCGCCCGAGGGCGCGCCAGGGCGAAGCCTTGCCGTCGCCGGCGGCGGCGGGGACTCGGGGCTCTCCCGCTTGTGAGGGGCTGGCGCAGGCCGGCGCCCCTGGGCTGCGTGGAGTTCGGCCGGACGTCACGGCGGGGGTGGCGGCGCTCCGGCGATTCCGTACCTCCACGGCAGGCGGCTTCAAGGTCTGGGGCGTCGCGGTCGTCAGGAACGGCGGCGGCACGACCGGATCGGCGGCAGCACGGCCTGGTCAGGGCCCAGGCATGGGCTTGGTCTCTGGGTCGCGGTCGGCGCGGTGGCGGGTGCGACACATCGGCAGCTGGGTGGATATGCAGATTCCATCCTTGTTTGGTCCTGACGGCGCGGGCAACTTCGGGGAAAACCCTAGATCTCCTTGGGATCAAGCGATGGCGGTGCTTTTGCGTCATAGTCCCTCTTCAGGGCATCATTTTGGAGTTTGCTCGGTTGAAGGGACCAGCGACCCCGACGGCGCACGCCCAATGGCGCAAGTGCCGATGAAAATCGCGCCGACTACGATCATGGCGGACGATGGCGGCGTCTTGGATGTCATTTCCTTGTCGAGGCATCATCGTTGCAGTTTGCGTCATCAGGCTCGGGATGCTCCAGGGGAAACCCTAGATCTGGATCTCCCGGATCGGATGATGATGGCGTTCTCTGTATCGCTTTCCCTCCTGGGGGCATCGTTTTGGAGCAAGTGATGGATGGAGGTGGCAAGAGGAGGAGCGGTGTTACATCTACTGCAAGGCCGACGGCGGATCACGGCGGCATGGTGCTGCGGAGTTTCGGCGATGGGCGCGCGTGGGTGGACACACGCAGAATGGTGGCGTTGTCTGGCGTCGTGGTGGCGTCGACGGCAGGCCGGGCAAGGTTGATGCAGCAGTACAGCACTGAAGATGGATTGGTGGCAGGTGGCTGCGGCGGCTTCATACCCGGCAGGCGTCCTGGTTGAGGAGTTCGCCGGACTGGTGGGTGCCCATACCCGGCAGGCGTCCTGGTTGGGACCTCAGGTCTTAGATGTTAGGTTTGGCTGTGATGTCTGTTTGATATTGGGCCCAGACTATTACCATCCCTTTATCAACTGGATAGGAATAGCGACAGATGTTGCCTAGACGGTGGCTTTAGTCTTACTCTCGTATGACTTTGTAAGGTCTTGTGTGAATAATTAATAAAGTGACTAAATGCATCGTCCAGATGCAGAGGCCGGGGGTCCTTCTCCTTTAAAAAAACTAGTACTGATTACTGAACATCCATTTCAAAAGTACTACTGACTGAACATTATGATTTTATTTTGTCTTCATGGTTACCGGCTAAACTCTAGCTTCGCCACCATGCGCTCCGGTCGTACCACTGTCGTGATTGGTTATGCTAAGATTATCCACAGTGGAAGTAATATAGATGATAACATCACATTTATTTAGGCAAAATAGATGATGTGACATGTAATTAATAAGGAAAGAGAGGCATGTGGTAACATAACTAGTTACTATAACATCACATATATCAAGGAAAGATGAGTCTACAATATAATAAATGAAGTGATGCATGACATAACACATATGTTACTATCCACTGTGGAGGTAGTAACATAGATTAGTAACATATGCATGTTACTAGTCTAAGCTACTACCCATTATAACTAGTCTAATGGCGAAATGCCTCCCATAGCTTTGCTGGTCCATCTTGCCTTTGTCTTTGTACTATTATTAGCATAACTATCTCGAAAAGCTTCAAGTTTGTAACTTTATGGGGCGTGCCCGCCCTGCTTTGTGTTTGCTTGTGCCAAGAGGACAAGGAGATACACTCAACTGACTGTACTCCCTTCGTTCCTTTATACTTCGCCTTCGCATATAAGATTTATATTAAGTCAACTTTGTAAAGTTTGACCAAATTTTTATAGAAGAATATCAACATCTATAATACCAAGTATATATAATATGAAATTGTATTTTATAATGAATCTAAACAATATTGATTTGATACTGTGAATGTTGACATAGAGAAAAGTATGTTTTTCGTCCATCAAGTTCATCAAAAGTATACACTTGATCCCTCAACAAGTTTTAGGAGACATTTGGTCCCTCGAGTCTCAAAACTGGGTAAGTTTTCTTCAAAACCAGATTTGAGTGCAAAACTGTCCACATGGCGGCGTTTTTCTCTCTACTTCACTTGCCACGTAGGATGATGTTTGGTCAAACTGATGCCTTCCTCTCCGCCTCCTCTCTCTCTTCCCCGGCCGCCTTGCCGTCACCTTGACCACCAGCCTTGCCGACGGCCGGTCTGAGGTGGTCCCGTCCCCGGCTGCATCTCGCCTCACCTTCCCCCAACCTTGTAGTTCACCAGCAAGCATCTCCTGGCCATGAGGCAACGGACGTGGAGGTCGTGGTAGAAGACAACGAGCCCCTGCCCATATGGTCCCCGCCAGCTTGCTGCAGAGAAATCCGAGGTGGCGTGGTGCGCCAGCCAAAATGGGCCACCAAGCGCAAACGTTCGCGGATGCGTCGAGTCAGTGACCGAACAGGAGAGAGAAGAAAAAAGATGACTCAACCGGACCCCTCATATCATCCCTATACGTTCGGGTTAGCCGCACCCTCATATTGTGATCAAATATGGGATCACATGAGGGCTCGCGGACACGTCTCGACGCGTCCGGTCAGTCCGCCATGTAGGACGCAACCCACCCCATATACCACATTTTCTCTTTCTTTATTCTTTCTTTTCTTCTTCTCTTTTCATCTCGCCAATCAAATGAAAATGGCCGGGCATATAAAGGAGAAAATGATAAGCATGACTCCATGCATGGACAAATAGGGCTCAAAACGGACATGTTAGGACACAGGCAGGGAGCGTCCGCAGACGTTTTTGGGGCCGGATTTGCTAAATCCGGATGTAGATGCTCTTTACCTAAACCTTGGTCAGTTTTTTTATTTGTACACAGTGATATTTAAGTTTCAAATGTTACATGCATGTAGTTGTGTCCATCCTCTACGTGCATATTTTTTCGTATTTTTTGAAACTTGCGGAAAAGAAAATTTTGCCATACATTTGTTTCATTTCAGTATATGGAACAACCAGCGAGCTTTGGACTTCTGGTGCTTTGTACCCACAAAAGAGCAACGCTTTGGTGGTTTTTTTTTTTTGAAACTAAAGCTTTGGTGGTTGATCGTACTTGTAGAAGTTAAATGACATCGTAGAAAAACCACATATAATTAAGGAAGTTTCCTTTTTGGTGTGTACATGCAAGTGGTGTAGTGTCTCTTGGAGAGTGCTGCCATGCGTACGACTGTACATGTCTGATTTTCATACAACATAGCAGATCGAGCCGTTCTACTCCTGATCCAAACGGCAGCACACCACTAGATTAGGCACCGTATAAGGTCGGACAGAACAAAATCCTACGCAAAGTGGTTTCAATCTTGGAGGGATGATCGACGCTGGCTTTGCCGATCGCAGAGCTGGAAAGCTCGTCTCATGGCGGCCGTGAGTATGGACACTGGACAGGACAAAGCTAGAAGCAGAGCAGAGAGGTTCCAGCTACTAGCTATAGGAATCCATTTTTTGCTGTCCAGCTGCATGGCTCTGCGGCTTAATCGTAATCTATCTATCCGGGAAAAAACACTGCCATGATCCTCGCCATGCCGTCCAGGAACGAATCAGGTTCTGGTCATGGTCAGCAACAACAAAAATGCACCGATCCATCCACCAACCGGGCCGTATATATGCATCAGTGTCATTTTCCTCTGTTTCAGAAGCTGTGTTAATTGGTCGCAGACCAGAGCCCTGCATCGATCGATGTATACGGCTACACAGCTCCTGGCTCATGTCCGGCGACGATTTCGTCACCCGTGAGTTGAATTTGGGCGTGTGGACACCGTAGCGGCTGGGAAACAGTCCTGTGGTTGCTTTTTTTTTGGTAGGTCTGTCATGAAGATCTCGATTTCTTTCATTAAAGGGACATAAAAGAGTTACCTGATTAATCAGCAGAAAAACTGGACAAAGGCGTCACAACAAATCCGCAACTACAGGCCACCCAGTTGACATGACTACCCACACAAATACTCACAGCGTCAAGGAGAAAGTCCGGTCAATGTTGACAATCAGTATCATCGTCATCACTCCTCTACAAGCCCGTGACTCCGACTCCACCATCGACGACAACCAACGTAGCCCTCGCCCCGGCTTACGCTAAACTGTCAACAACACGAGTCGGCAACCAGTCAATTCTGACTCTGTCGACGAACATTGTAAGAGAAAAGCACGGAGTCTGTGCCGAGCAAGCACCGACATGAACCACACATCATGTGTCATTGTCACCGCGAAGGCTCCTCCTCAGCAGCTGAGACTTCATAAAGACATGGTGAGGCACAACAGCCGTCGAACGCGCCGGATGAAACTGACTACCAAACACGCTCAAAGCCACCATCGTCGCCAAGCAAGAGACTACACCACATCGATCCAGGGACGCCGCCCTAGCATCCCCGCAGCAAGCAACGACAAGACCAGCAAACAAAATCCACTCCAAAACGATGCCTCTGAGAAGGACAGCGACACCGGAGCGCCACCATTGTCCATTCTAGGAACCTAAAACTAGGTTTTTCCCCAGAGCGTGAGGAAGAAGGGCGTAGGCCCTCGAGCGACGACGCCTCCAAGAAGGTGTGTGGTTTCGTCAGGTGTCACGTCATCATATCGGCAAGTCAGAGCAAGGCTTTCGCCCAAGAAGCCAGATCGTCCTCTTCTCAAACCAGTTGGCAGGATGACCGACGCCTGAACCTCAACTCGCCAACCATCGGGGCAAAACACCTCTGCTAGCTACCAGGGGCATTTTAGTCCAAAATAAAGGCAAATGCCTTTGACCGTACGGTAAGATGACGGAAGGGCATTCGGGCGACCTAAAATTCTTTTTAAGGGCCAAAACTTAGTAGAGTCGGAAAGTAGGAGCAAAACCCATGGGTAAGAACCAACTAAGGGCAAGAATACAATTGTCCCTTATGTTAGCCCATGGGTAGGAACCGAAACATAGATTCAAAGGTAAGTCAAAGTTATGTTAGCCCATTATGTTACTTCCACACACATAGAAAAAAGCTAACAATTTGACTGTTGATGAAGCAAGTTTTAGTAGCTTGGTATGGAACACAATATTTAAGTTATTTTTGCGAAAAAGCGTGACTTATCATGTGGAACATTTTCTTTTTCTGTAGGCACTTGGAGGACAAAGTTTATAGAAAATGATGGAGATATAATAAAATAAGGGGAAATTGAAGAACAAATTCTTTGTAGAAAGATAATACTAAGGGGAATTACTGGAATGAGGCACGACAACCATGGATATCAGGCAATGCTTCAGAGTTCTTCTTCTAAGATATTATGTCATGCTTTTCAAGGAAAAGGGTGTTGCATGATCTAAAAAGACATCTGGCATATTTCTGACTTATAGCATATTCTTCAAAGAACTAACTTTTATGGTCAACTTTTATGACTTACTGTTCACAACAATTACTATAGTTGATCGGCTACAATAAAATGCTCAAAGTGATACATGGTGCAAATTAATGGACCTTAATATGATACTCACTTTGATCCATATTAATTGTCGCTGATTTAGTACACAATGATAATTAATATGGATCAGAGGGAATACAAAAATACATATTTAGAATGTGTTTAGTCTATGCAATTTAAGTGAACTTTGTAACAAACATACGTAAGACAGTCCTAATGTAAGTCATATTATTTTAGCGCTCAAAACATACTCTAAATTTAATTGTTTAATTTCAAACACATGTAACAACAGCTAAAACGTCATACAAACTCTAGCCACAGAAACAACACGCTGGCCATCGTGCAAATTCTTGTCAAATATACCTAAAGATCCTCAACGGTATAATATTCCGTGCGCATCCGCACATACATGTTTTGTTTCGCACCGCAAGTGGGTCCGGTCTATGGATACGAGTCTGGGCATGGTTTGAAACCGGTATCCCAAAACAAAACAAAAATCTGCTTATAGCTTTTTGATAGGATATTTGTACACAACATAATTGGACATTTTTTTCCCTCTTGAGTACGCACCGAAATGCATGTGGAAGCTGGAATTTGTTCGGAGCTTTTGTAAAGGTTGGTATGTTCGTTGCTGGAGAATGTCAGGTGCCAACCCTGCCGTGCAAGCCTCGAACGTGTGTGAGTTGTGAAACTTGTTTGCCTATATCCATCCAGTACTGGTCTTCATGGCCGGGCCAGGACACCTGCCCCGTGCCAACAGACAACGCTGGTGCACCTGTATCCATCGCCGTCGATCTGCTATAATAAAACTCATGATCTGCGGCGCCGGGTCACCAAAACTGCCGTAGAATAATCGTTTTAATTAATCTATTTACACCCTCTTGTCAGACTGTCAATTTCCTCTGCGTTTTTTTTACTACATGTGACAAGGGAGGAAGAGAACTAGATAAGCTAACGATTGGCATGTTGATTAGTACGTACGGATCGCCACGGCTGCACTAGGGGCGTGTTTGGTTGCCCGCATCGAGCCCAACCAGGCCCGCGCGGGAAGGGAGAGGCATGTTTGGTTGCCTGGTTTTTCTGTTGGGCTTGCATTGCACGCTCCTCAAAGCAGCCCAAAGCCTGGCTCGCTGGAAACCCTCGGATCGGCAGTTTCTCGCGAGCCAGGCTCAGTGCGGCGCGAGGTCGCACGGGCGGGAGCGAGGGGGATGGCGGGAGATGGAAATCTGGCGCGTCGTCCCGGCGCCAAATTAGCCTCACCCCCCTTTCGCTCGCTCACCCATAGCCACTGCCCCACTTTCTTCCCTACTGCCTCACCACCGGCGGCGGATGCGATTTCAGATCTGCGCTATAGGCGGCGGCAGAAGAGGCGGCGGTGTTTGCGGCGGATCTGGTGCTGCCCTTGCTGTTGGCCACCGTCTGTGCCATGGCTCCCCCTACGCCGTCCTCGTCTCCGATGCCGGTAAGCAGCACCCCCTCCCCCTTGTTAGCTCAGTGGTTAGGCCGTTAAGCTAGGTGTAGGATCGATTTCCCACTGAACGAACCGTCGATGTCGACTAGGTTATGGACGCATGGATGAGGCTGATAATCCAGGCAGCAGCACTGATTAGTGTGATTCAGGCATGGGTCATGTTCATGCACCAGAGAGTTGTTCGTCGTGCTGGGAGACCTTTGCTCCACTATGGTCCATTCTTTCCCCAGGAACAGGAGAGGATCCAAAATCTGAACTACATCTACAACTGCAATGACGTCGAGGCTCTGTGGATGCTTAGAATGAAAAGAGCACCATTTGCCAGGCTTGTCGAGACCTTCAGGAGCAGGGGGCTGTTACAATATAGCATCAACACCAGTGTAGAAGAGCAAGTGGCGATGTTCCTCCATGTTGTTGGCCATAACCAGAGGTTCAGGGTCATTCACAACACGTTCAGGAGGTCAACGGAGACCATCTCTAGGTACTTCAAGCAGGTGCTTTATGCTGTTGGGGAGCTTAGAGAAGAGATGATCAGGAGACCATCTGGCCAGACACCACCCAAGATTCGTGGAAGCCCAAGATGGTATCCATACTTCAAGGTGAGCATTGACAATATACACTTTTCATGGCTTCATATGCTTGTATTGTTCAAGTTGAGAACTAACACGGGCTTGTGATGCCATTTTCAGGATTGCATTGGGGCAATAGATGGTACTCATGTCACTGCCAGAGTTCCTAGGTCACAGTCTGCAGCATACAGGGGGAGGAAGCACTACACAAGCCAGAATGTGCTTGCTGCTGTTGACTTTGATCTGAAGTTCACATATGTGCTGGCTGGCTGGGAGGGGTCAGTGCATGATGCTAACATTCTCACTGACAACATGAGTCGACCTGATGGGACCAACATCCCCGACGGCAAGTTCTACCTTGGAGATGCTGGCTATGCATGTCGGCCGGGTATTCTTCCACCCTTCAGGAAAACAAGGTACCATCTCAACGAGTTCTCTGGTAGGAACTATCCTAGGACTGCACAGGAGCTGTTTAATCTCAGACACTCCAGCCTTAGAGTAACTGTTGAGAGGGCATTTGGAGCTCTGAAGAATAGGTTTAAGATCCTGGATCAGAAGCCATTCCACCCATACCCCACTCAGGTTAAGCTAGTTCTTGCTTGTTGTATTCTGTATAACTGGATCCTCCAGTGGGGCTTTGATGAACACGTGCCTGAGGAGGAAGATGTCGAGCCTGACGATGTTGTTACTTCCGGCCATGGTGTGGAGGCATTTGACAATGACGCTTGGAAGAACAAAAGGTTGGAGTGGGCGATGTGGCTTAACAGAGGTCAGTGCAGGATTTGAAGAAGATGGAAGAAGAACAAGAAGCAGCAGTAGCAGAAGCAGCAGCTGAAGTAGAAGCAGAAACAGAAGAAGAGGAGAGGAAGAGGAAGATCTGGTAGCACCGATGAACTATCCCCTATTTAGCCAATGGCTCTTAATAATTTGAACTGTCATTTGATAGTAGTTAGGATGAACTGTCATTTGTTTAAGTAGATGGCGCTACATGTTCAGATTCTATGTGGTAAGCTCACCACTAGTTACAAGTGGTGACAACACCTTACACTACAAAAAAATACACTTCCGTGATGATACGTGTTTGTCACAGTAGGTCGTGTTTTTTGTCATGCATGTACATCCATGACAAATTTATGACAGAATCAAGATAGTCATACCTGTGCTGTCGTAGAAGTGTTCCATGACATTACCAAAATTATCATCACGGAAGTGTCCACTTCCATGACGATAAATCGCGCGTCACAGAAGTGCTTTCATCAAGGGTGACCGACACGTGGCATCCACTGTAATGGAACGCCGTTAAGCTATCGGGTCGGGTTTTGGATCCGATAACCCGTTAACAGCCCCGACCAATGGGGATTTTCCACGTGTAAAATCATCATTGGCTGGAGGAAACACGTGTCGGCTCATCGTTGGGACAGATGTCATCCACTCATTGGACAGAAGGCGCCTATGATACGTCGACACGTGGCACGGCCCAACAGAGGCCCATTCCTGTGAAAAGGCTGGCCTGTTTTACTTGGTCAAAAGGTGGCGGGCCGGCCCATGGAAAGCCTGTTAACGACATGTTCGCATATAGCCCATTTACAGCCCGCTAACCCAAGGCCCGTTATGCCCTATCCGAATTAGGCCCAGTAGCGTCATCTGGGCCATCCAATATGATTCCAGCCCGTTTTCACTTCTGGCCCATGTATGGCCCATGACGTCTTTCGGCCCATATGAGGCCCTATGTAACTCTTGGCCTATTAACGGCCCGTGGTGAAACTGGCCCGTAATGAACAGTGTATCACTTTACACCCATTAACGGCCCGTGGTGAAACTGGCCCGTAATGAACAGTGTATCACTTTATACCCATTAACGGCCCGTTATTCCGTTGGGCCGTTTCCAGCCCATGTTATCTTTCGGCCTTCTCAGAGCCCATTTATTCTTGGGCTCATTTCCAGCATTCGTTTACTTACGGCCCGTTACTGTCATTTTCTGCTTGTGGGCCAAATTCAGCCTGTGGTTACAGTCGGCCCGTTTGTGGTCCGTTAATACGTTGGGTCGTTTTCATAGCGTCATCAAATACGGCCTATTAACGATGGCCCGTTATGGTCGGCCCATGAACGGACGATTCCAACTCTAGCCCGTTTACGGCCATAATGCAGCCTGTTATTGGCCCATGTTTGGCCAATCGATCATACGGCCCGTATAAGGCCCATTGATGATACGGCCCGTAGAAGGCCCATTGTTTCTACGGCCCGTAGAAGGCCCATTGTTTCTACGGCCCGTAGAAGGCCCATTGTTTCTATGGCCCATAGAAGGCCTACTGTTTCTATGGCCCGTAGAAGGCCCACAGTTTCTAGGGCCCGTAGGAGGCCCAGTGTCACTACAGTAAATATTAGCCCATGGTTATTGTGGCCTAGTTTTAAAAATAGGTTATTGCAGCCACTAGCAAACCGCGGAAAAAGAACTACACTGACTACAAGCAAAAAAATAAACAAGACAACAAGGAAATAAATAAGCAAGCAACTTATGCTAGGCTATCACGGCTATTACACATATTACATCCACTGGGCATCAAAGTTCGCCACCAGTGCAAATATAGGGAACAAAGCAGCATATAAACGCCGCAGCAAAACAAGTCCAGAACTGAAACCACTTCAGAAGAGTTCAAGAAACAATATCCTGGGTACCCATAATGCTGGCAAGATGCTTAGCAAGCTTATTAACTTTCTCTTGTTTGGCGCTTAAATCCTCCAGCGCTTGCTGTTGCACAAGAAAGTACGCATCTGAATTCTGCAGGGACTTCCTCAGTCCTTCGGCTTCTTGCCGTAGCACAGCTGACTGATGCCTTTCAGCTTGTAGCTGAGACTGAAGAAGTCGAAGTGATTCAGGCAGCGAGTTCGAAGAGCTTGTGCCAGCAGTACTGGCCAGTAACTCGAACAGTACATCAATGCAGGACTGTGGGGTTTTCTCACTGTCTACAAGATCGTTTTTATCACCTTTCTTGGAGACCAACAGAGTTGTCTCACTATCTTGAACCTTATCTGCATTACTTTCTCTACCATTGCATAGTGGGGTGCTCTTCTCCAATATTATGTTTGCATACTACAAGAGAAACAAGCAGACACATCACAGGTTTAGCTTGTAGTATACGAAACTCATTTTGGTAAACCAGTTCAGTAGTAAGGTGGACAGGATAACAGTATGAAACAAACATATATCTATGTACTATGGTCACTGTGTTGTCCATATCATTCTAGTTTATGTTCCCTAATCAAGATAGAGACACAGTTCAACTCATATATTTTTAAGACACAGCAGCATAGACAGAATATAAGTGTGAGAAACTACACAGCATTGGCAGCACTTGTAATGTGCATCACATGAGAACATAATTGTTTATACAACTTAAACTGAAATCAACATAGAGCAACAAGTTAGAACAGCAATCCAGTTAAATAAATAGGTTTAAAACATACCTGTTGCGCCACTGGAGTTTCAATTGGATCCTTCAAATTCGAAATAGTTGGTATGAGTAAATACAGTGATGCAACGGCAAAGGAGTATGGACCATAGCTACGGAATCCGACCTGAGAACAATTGCTCTTCTGATTTAAACGTGGAGTTTGGGTTAGCTGTGGTGGTCTTCGTGCTTTGGGCACTGCAGTAGCTTTACAAACTGCTCGTGTGGGAGTACTCTGTGGTGGACATGGTGCTTTGTCAACTATAAGTGGGTTACTATCCACTGGGGTTGCGGTTAGATGGGTTGTAGCTGGTTCTCTACCCAACGGTGTAAGTGTGCAATCTGAAAGAGTCTCGATTATGTGTGGTGGGGCTAGTTTGTGGGCCAGTACAACCATGGTTCTATCTGCATCGACGGGTAGCACTATCTTTTGTGAATAACGGGTTTTTGCTCCCTTAGATACTGCCACCACCCCCTCCAATTCAAATGGCTGATAAACAAGAAAAGAAATTGAACGTACAGACATTGTATGATAGACAGATGTGGTAATTCACATATATGTTGTCCAACCAAACAGGACAGCATGACACAATTTCACATATATGATGCCTAACTAAACAGGATAGCATGACACAGTTTAAGATATATGATGGATAACTTAACAGGATATAATGGCATAATTCAACATGTGATGAGTACCTAAACAGGATGACATGACAAAACTATCTGATGTCTTTCTAAAATAGGTTGGGATGAAATAACTCACATACATGTTGTCTAAGTATACAGGATGGCATGATATAATTGACATAATTGATTCATATACTAAGCAGCTGGCACTCGCATGTATGATCTCTAAACTAAGCAGATAAAATTCAATATTGTGCATATGATGTCTAAACTAAGCAATGGAAGACACCATATGCATCATATGAGAAATATAAACATTGCAACTTAGAGCATACACCTCAGGTGGGATATAGGACTGGTCATCTGTCTCTGAATCCTCCTCTGAGGAGCTCCCTGTAACCATCGAGATATATGCTTCAACAGGTACCATTGCCTGCTCTGAAGACCTTGTTTTCACTCCAGATTTTTCCATAACCGGCTCAAATGGCTGATACACATGAAGAGTAGTTCAATATACACAGATTGTCGACAAATGGAATACGTAATGAAAAAAAGGATGGCATGAGATAATTCACATATATGATGCCTGGCTCCATGGCGGTGCATAATTCACATATATGATAACTGGCTGAAAAACATGGCATTGCATAATTCACATATCTGATATAGAAAGCAAACAGGAGGCATTCACACAAAGCATGTCTAATCTAAGCAGATGGCATGGCAATGCAAGACACCATATGCATGATATGAGCAATATAACCCAGCCAAGTTAGAGCATGCACCTCGGGGGAGGGGGGGAATACGACTGGTCATCTCTCTCTGAATCCTCCTCTGAGGAGCTATATGTAACCAGCAAGAAATCTACATCGACAGGTAGCACTGACTGCTTACAAGACCTTGTTTTCACTCCAGATTTTCCCATGACCGACTCAAATGGCTGATGCACAGGAAGAGTAGATGAATGTATAAACATTGTTGACAAATGGAATACATTATGGAAAAAATATGGCACAATACAATTCACATATACGATGACTGGCTAAACAGGATGGCATTGCATGATTCACGTATATGATGCCTGACTAAAGAAGATGGCATTGCATAATTCCCATATACTCCCTCCGTTCCTAAATATTTGTCTTTTTAGAGATTTCAAATGGACTACCACATAAGGATGTATATAGACATATTTTAGAGTGTAGATTCACTCATTTTGTTCCGTATGTAGTCACTTGTTGAAATCTCTAAAAAGACAAATATTTAGGAATGGTGGGAGTATGAGATAGAAACCAAACAGGTGGCATTCACACAAAGCAAATCTAAACTAAGCTGATGACATATAAGATGTATAATGTAAGCAATGCAAGGCGCCATATGCATGATATGACCAACATCAGCATGCCAGGTTAGAGCAAACACCTCAGGTGGTAAACAGGCGTGGTCGGCTCCTTCTGAATCTCCATCTAAACAGTTATCTTCCTCTGGAATACAATCTGGAAATGCAGGAGGGGGGCCACTTCGCCCACCATGGAGCGGCGTCTGCATGACATTATATTCGCACGCAACGGTCTTCTCTTTTTCTCTACATATTCAGTACGATTGTGTACAATATCTGACATGCATAATAAAAAAATAGTTAGATTTTGTAAGGCCTAAGGGGTGCATGCAAAAATCAAGGCTGATGGTAGCAAACGAGTGGATGGATCCAAAACTAATGATAGCAGGTAGATTATAGCTTCAGTTTAAAAAGATAGACAATGGATCATCTATTGTTTGTTGCCCACCCAACATGAACCACATAGAAGACCCCAGATGAACCAGATAGTAGATAGATACTATTCGTTGCTGGCTCGATATGAGACCCATGGGCAATTCAAAACTCAAGATTGAACGATAAAGTAGCAGGTAATAATAACCGATGTATAACGTAAGCAAACACGAAAGACTGCGACCTCTCTTCCGGAACTGTGTAGTCCTCAGGTTCATCTGCTCAGTCGATGATGGTAATGCAGTTGGTGTGGCTGCCGGCAACGGGGAAGATGATCTGAGGCGGCGAAAGGAAGTCTGCAGGGGGGATCTCTGCTGCAGTGAACGCTTCTGTCGATGGTGCACGTCAGGTGGGGTGGATGACGGCACGACAGGAGCAGGACATAACACATAGAGTTTTCTTTGACGCCTATCTGTAAATGAAGTAAATCTCTAAGGGCTCCTTAGAATTGGAGGATTCTATAAACGCAAGGACAGGAAAAACACAGGAATAGGATAGGAATGCACGTGCAAAACAGAGCATTTGGAAACATAGGATTTTAATCAACCTGGGTATTTGGCTCACATGAATTGGAAGAACAGAGGAATGGAGAAACAAAGTGATGCGATGAGTGTACAACCTCTTTGGCATAGCCTTGTGGACCTCAGCATCATTGGGTTGGACGTGGAGGATGGTGATGATGCTGGTGTGACTGTCGGAGGCGGGGAAGAAGATCCGAGGCCTCTGGAAACGGCGCCGAGGGTACTGCTCCGCTGTGATGGACGGTTCCGTCGTTGGAGCAGCTCCGCTAAGGTGTACGGCGACGAGGCTGAAGCATGACAAGACAGACAATGTTAATCTGAAGTGGGACCCCAATATCATCTACAATAGATGATGTAAAATACATCACCAAAAAGTGCTAGATGTAAAACGCATCAGCCGTGCCACGGCCGCTTCGACAGATGTTGTAAGTACTGTTCACTCTGAACTTAACTGAAGAAAATGAACTTCACAGTCGAAACTGAATTTTACTGTCGAAACTGATTGAACTAGTAACAGAGCATTGCAATAGATGTTTAGGGCGTTCGAGCACTAGTAGCAGAGAAGCAGTGATCTAAATCACCAGACGCTCGAGCAGGGAACGCACTAGCAGAGAGCAAGTTGTGCAGTAGCACCGCGAGCGAGTGCTAAAGCAGCAACTCCTGTAGCTGCCGGAGGTCGTGCAGCAGCAGCAGCAGCGCAAGCGAGAGCAAGAGCAGAGCAACAGCACGAATGAAAGCAGGAGCAGTGCAGCAGCGCGACCGACAGCATGAACAGAGCCGCAGGGCGAGCGAGAGCCGGAGCAGCTGCAGCTAGTGCCGTTGTGGAAGTCGCCGCCGAGGAAGCAACGACATGGGGGAGAGACGCCGTGGATGATGTGGCCGGCGACGGCGCCGTCGATGGAGACACGCCATGTCTGCTCGGTATCGAGCACCGGAAGCCCCGTGTGATTGAATAAAAGATAAAATGCAGCGGTGAGTGCAGAACCTCCTTGGTGGCGCCGAGTTGGCCTCGGCTTCATCGGAGGAATTGGTGAGGGTGCTGCGGTTTTGGTGGGGCAGGTCAAGACAGCGCTGTGGGGATTGAGGTGGCACGATAGACGAGGCGAACGTCGGGGCAGCTCCTTGGAGGTGGAGGACGGGGCGGCTGATCCGGCGGGACGACGAGATCGACAACGGATCCTCATCCGGTGCGGTGGATGAGGGACGGCGAGCTGTTGCGGTGGACGACGTAGTCGGGGAAGAGTCTCCGGCTGGGCGGCGGTCGGGAGGCCGGCGGAGTAGCGTGGGGTTTCGCGGGTTTTGGCGGCCTCGGTGTATGAATGGGGGGGCGAAGGGGAGGGGGGAGCCAAGCTTAGGGACGCGCTTGTCTGAAATGTAGGGTAAGTTACCAGCGTACCCCCATCGGTTTTGACACCGCGACGTGGAGCTTCATTTCCGGCTGAGGGGTAGAAGGGGGATTTCGCGTGTCTGGGCTGCGGGAGTGATTTCGGATGAGGAGGGAGTTCTCACGCGCGTCCAAATTTCGGGATAACAAGGCGCGGCGCGGGTTGAAGAAGCGGGAGTTTCAAAGCAGGTGAGACAAAAGATACTCGAGCTTGAAAATTTTGGGATAACAAGGTGCGGATTCCTTGTTCGGCAGAACAAACTTAACGTGTAAAAAAACAATTCATACAAGACACAAGAGAGTCATGTCCCCTTTTACTATATTGCTATAGATGCCATTGAAAAAACTACAAGAAAAATGTAAAAAAAATCGGGAGAACAAGATTACCCTGCACAGTACCAAATCGATTCGCACTTCCCTCAACAACAACAAAAAACAAATCAATTCCCACCAAAGAAAGAGTAATGTACCTTTTTATATGATTACAGATGCCATGATCTCGAATTTCAATTTTGGAATCCACGTTATGTTGAATTCAAATATATCGTTAGGTGACCTTGCGGTTTATAATTGATATAGTCATACATTTTGATCTTCCATCATATATGAACATTTTACTCCACCATGTGAACATATATATTGTCGTCTACCATATGGACTAAATTTGATCAATTTTCCTTATTTGAATACGATGGTTGTCAAGTTATACAATAATTTAAATATTATCTTGATAACAAAAAATACATATAGCAGTAATCATATTTCACTATGAACTACATGTACCATACGCTCTCCAATTCAAATATTTGTATCCATTTTATGTTGAATTCAAATCATAGTACATTATTGGTCTAGGTAGCGAGATGTTTGGGATAATCTAAACCCTGTTTTCATACGTATAATTTTTGGCTGAATTGGGACAAGTTTTGGTATAAGCCTTTTGCAAAACCGGAGATTCTCTCAACAAGCCTCGTGGTTCCGAGAGAGAACGTGTCACCTTTGTGTGCGAAACGATATACGCTGCCTTCCCCTTGATTTTATTTACAGAGGCAACATAGAACTATATGAGTGCCCTGTTAAATTTTCGAATTATTTCGGGTTCATTTGGCCTTTTTATACATTAATTGAGTTTCTAGACTTTTAATGTGCATAATCTAAATATGAATTGCATGCACATGCTCCGGTGCACCAAAGTGGGTTGAAAAATCACATGTGTGTCCTTGGTTGAATTTCTAGGTCCCATGGAAGAAATGAGAATGAAATTCAAACATCTGGGCGTCATGACTCGGCCGAGAACATCGAGAAACTTTGATTTTAAATTCATGTAAATCCAAAACTCGCCTGGAAATCATGAAACTTGGCATGGTGTCATGTCATGGCACTAACATGTTGTGGTAAAAAATTGGGCCGATTTGGAAGCTCGTGGTTCTAAGAGGGAACGTGCCACCTTTGAGTGTGAAACGATATACGCTGCCCCCCCCCCCTTGAGTTTCTTAACAAAGGCAACATAGAACTACATTAGTGCCCTGTTAAATTTTGGAATTATTCCGGGTTTGTTTGTCGTTTTTTATACATTAATTGAGTTTCTGGTCATTTAATGTGCATAAGTCAAATTTGAACTACAAGCACATGCTCTCGTGCACCAAAGTTGGTTCGAAATTCACATTTGTGTCCTCGGGTGAATTTCTAGGTCCCATGCAAGAAATGAGAATAAAATTAAAACATCTGGGCATCGTGGCTCGGCCGAGAACATTGAGAAACTTGGTTTTAAAATTCTTGTAAATCCAAAACACGTCTGAAAATCATGAAACTTGGCATGGATGTCATGTCATGGTACTACCATGTTGTGGTAAAAAAATTGGCCGAATAGGAACAGATTTTGGTATAAGCTTCTTGCAAACCGAAGCTTCTCTCAAGAAGGCTCGTGGTTCTGAGAGGGAACGTGCCACCTTTGAGTGCGAAACGATATACGTTGCCCCCCTTGAGTTTATTTACAAAGGCAACATAGAACTACATGAGTGCCCTGTTAAATTTTGGAATTATTCCGGCTTCGTTTGGCCTTATTTACACATTAATTGAGTTTTTGGTCATTTAATGTGCATAATTCAAATTTGAACTACAAGCACATGCTCCCGTGCACCAAAGTTGGTTGAAAAATCACATTTGTGTCCTCGGGTGAATTTCTACTCCCTCCTTCCATCTATATAGGTCCTAATGCGTTTTTTGAGGCTAACTTTGACCAAGCATTAGAGCAATAATATATGACATGCAACTTACACAAAGTATACCTTCAAATTTGTATGTCAAAGGAGCTTCCAATAATATAACTTTCATAGTATACATCTCATGTGCTATTAATCTTGTCAATAGTCAAAGGTTGTCTTGAAAAACACATTAGGCCCTATATAGATGGAAGGAGGGAGTAGGTCCCATGCAAAAAATGAGAATAAAATTCAAACATCTGGGCATCGTGGCTCGGTCGAGAACATTGAGAAACTTGGTTTTAAAATCATGAAACTTGGCATGGTGTCATGTCATGGTAGTACCATGCCGTGGTAA
Source organism: Aegilops tauschii subsp. strangulata (assembly GCF_002575655.3). NCBI lineage: Eukaryota > Viridiplantae > Streptophyta > Magnoliopsida > Poales > Poaceae > Aegilops > Aegilops tauschii. Next base: position 472,296,869 of record NC_053040.3, on the reverse strand, counting down.
AAAAAATTGGCCGAATAGGAACAAATTTTGGTATAAGCTTCTTGCAAATCGGAGCTTCTCTCAAGAAGGCTCATGGTTCTGGGAGGGAACGTGTCACCTTTGTGTGCATAATTCAAATTTGAAATACAAGCACATGTTCGAGTGCACCAAAGTTGGTTGAAAAATCACATGTGTGTCCTCGGGTAAATTTCTAGGTTCCATGCAAGAAATGGGAATGAAATTCAAAATTCTGGGCGTCGTGGCTGGGTTGGAAACATTGAGAAACTTAGTTTTTTAATTCCTGTAAATCCAAAACACGCATGAAAATAATGAAACTTGGCTTGGTGCCATGACATGGCACCAACATGCTGTGGTAAATTTGCAGTCCGATTTGCGAGCACACATTAACAATCAACAAAGTCATTTTGGAACAAGTGCTGTCATGTTACAATCGGAAACACAAGTATTATTGAAACCGTGGGTGTTCTACTTACTAGTACCATTTACGTGCCGCCACGCGTCCCCATTTTTTATTAGCTAGGAGGCATCGTGCAGGGTAGCTATTTGAGTACGAGAGGCGTGCGATCAGACCCCTGTGCGTGCTTATCGGGAGGAGAGCCCTTTGACCTCCATCTGCCGTCCACCTCTCTCCCAAGGTCTCCATTAATGGCGCCCGAGCCTCTGTTTAATGGCGTGGCTATGCCTCACTCGACTGAGATTTAAGAGAGAAAAAGAAAATCTGAAAGCACGGATCTTGATGTAAGATCCGACGGACCTATATAGCATCTACTACGACTTATAGCAAGACTGATGAATATATAAGGACGATTATTTTTTTTTCATCAAAGAAGGGCTTGCCCCTTCCGATTTTCATTACTGAAAACCACCACAATTCACAAGAAGTTCAGCACGACTCGTTGAGAAACCACAATTCAAGGGGCGGAGGTACAAGGGGCAGTGCAGCACGGTGAGGTCCATCGAGACCTTAGAGAGCTCCATCGTCGGGTCCTGTTCGGTCTGCATGATCTCGCCCTCCTCGTGCACAACCATCTCTCGACTTGGGCCGGGGTATTACAAAGCTTTACCGTCACATATTTTATACTACTTCAAGGTGCATTAAATCAACACATGCAAGTATCAAAAGGAGAGTCACGGCATGCATGCATGCGTTGTAATTAATGCATCGGTAAACGCAAATTATTGAAATATATCGAGTGCAGTGCTTTGATGTGTCGCGTCAACTCGTACATCAACGAGAAGTTTGATTATCCTCTCCCTCGCGGACTTAACTGCACCTGCCTTTGGCTGTATTACAGCTTGGCCACACACCTGTCGGGCCCACCTGTCATACACGCAAAGGCAGGAGCGTCCCTCTCTCGCCCATGAGTGTGGTGGCTGGCAAGACTAGGAGAAGCTTTCGCTACACGCTCTCCCCCCCGCACGCGGTGGACATGCAGCAGTTCAATCGGTGTCAGATGGCCAGAAGCGTACTGTAGTACTCCTCCAGTGCAGTAGTACTCCATCATTGTTCGACTTCCCGAAGAGGCGAAGAGCCAAGCGCAGCCCAGACGCTCGTGTGGCAATTTCATGTGTAGAGTAGTCTAGGATAGCGTGTACCGTGCCTGTAAGCTTAAAATCGTTGGGGTCGGCTCCATGCTATGTGGCCGTCTTGAAGTTTAAAAAAAATAGTCTTCTAGCCCTACCTGACACCCTGGTGATTGTAGTTTGCACGCTCATCTAGTCAAGACAGGAATATATATTTTAATTTGTTTTTTTCGAAAAGGGGGGACTCCCCGGCCTCTGCATCAGAACGATGCATACGGCCACATATATTTTAATTTTTGGTGGGTAAATGTTAGAGGTTGCAGCAAATATATTATACATTGCGGGTCTTTCAGCCAAGTTTAGAGGCAAGCATGTGGGGCCAGTGCTATGATGTGTCGTGTCAACTCGTACAACGAGGAGAAGCTTGATTTTACTACACGCCTTCTCCCTCACCCATGCGCGCGGTTGCTCGCAAACGAGGACAGGCTTTTGCTTAGTAGTACTTCTACAACAAGCTATCCGTCCCGCTCGCGGTGGACGGACATGCAGCAGTGGATTCGACACTGTAGAAGTAGTAGTAGTAACATCATTGTTCGTCTTCTCGAAGAGACGAAGAGCCAAGCGCAAACCGAACGTTGCAGTTGCGAACATTGGAGCACGCATATAGCCAGGCTTTTGCATGAGACAAAATTGCTATGTGAGCCCACTATTGTACTAGTACATACAACTACTTGCTAGTATAGCCCTGTAAACCAGAAAGGAGTATTTGCCCTTCTAGAGATTTCAACAAGTGACTAGACTACACCGAGACGGAGTACATATGGAGCAAAATGAGTGAATCTGCACCGTAAATAAATACGTACTAGTTCTATCGTTTTCCTCTCCGAGGTGCACAATATTGAGTATACTGACTAGTCTCTTTTTGACACGCATTTACGTTTTTTTTTACACAGTACAGACGCAAGCGCTCATATACACGCGCATACACTGACCCCTATGAACGCACACACGCACGGCACTATCATCTTGAAATTTACGAAGTCACCATAGGCACCTCGTCGTCGACAATGTAGGAAAATTATGAGGGGGGTCTCTCCAACAGTGTTCCTTGGCTCGCACCTAGCATCACGGTGGTCGAACTTGGAGTCATTCATCTGGTACACGTGGCATCTCAGATCTGGACACAAGGTGACGCGACCTCTCACTTCCTCCGCCATTTGAAGCGGCGCGCCGGTGGAGGGCTAGCATACTCCAATATTAGGTTGGCTCTATGTGATGTGGCAACTTCATATACTAACCGGATGCTGGCTATACTCCCTGTGTAAATAAATACATGGTGTATTGTTTTATTCCTATCGGCGAGGTAACTTAATGTCTTTTTGCTACTTAATAGGATTACATGCAATGAACTAACCACCGCATGTGATGTTTGGTAGTCTCAAGTCATTGAAAGCATGCACGGGCACGGAGGGGGACGCAGCTTCATTGACTTACTGCACCTGCTTTTGGGTGTATGACACATGGGTCCAACGGGTGGCTGGCCAACCTGTCATACAGCCAAAGGCAGGTGCAGTAGAGGGGCGAGGAGTAGATGGCCAACATGCACGTGAATTCAACGCAGTCTGCACTTCTCATATAAAGGCTCCCGCCAGTCCAATCTACGAAATCCTACGCACCTACGCACCTAAGGGCAAGAGTGATCACTCCAATCGCAAGATCAGTTGACTAGAAGCTAGACCCATGGAGGCGATGAGCGCGAGCATCAGCCGGCTGTGCCAGATGGTCCACGACTCCGGCCTGCATCCTGGCACCGAGGAATGTCTCCAGGTAGTGCTTGAGGCCGCCAGGGCGAGGGGCCGCTTGGACGACAGCTTCGTCTCCTTGTTCGACGAGGTCCTCGTCGGCTTCCTCGACAAGTTCACCGTCGTCAAGAAGCTCGCGGACGACCTTGACGTACGCCTCCAGCCCACGCGCCCAGGCTCTGCGATGCATGCCACCCTCAACAGCCTCTATGGTGACAACCTCTTCGACGCACTGGTGGCCCTGCGACTGCCCGCCGTCGCGCCGGAGAATGTCCACCTCGTGGTCGCGCTCGCCACGCAGCGCCTAGCGTAGCAAGACACCATCGACATAATCACCCACGTCTACGCGCAAATCGTCCACAAGGACTACTACATGCAAGAGGAGGACGATAGGATGTTGGCCTTCTTGGACCGCAGGGCAACCTTGGACGGCATTGTTTAGAAGCACGTTGAGCTTGCCGCCAACGCCGCTGCTCCTCACACGTCGGTTGGTGACCCGGTGCACTAGGGCGTGAGGATGTCGTTGATGGATCCGTATGTATCTTTATCTTTCCGTCAAATCCATGTAGTAGTATATGGTACTACTAGTAATTATCTTACCTTTCGCATCAACTTCATAATTTTCCTACGTACTCCATGCATGAACCATGCCAGAACCAAACTTCTCATTACTCTAGGGAAAATCGTTATTTCTATCTATCGGTCGCCCCATGGAGCAGAACCAAATTTTACAAGTTACAAGTTCAAAAGGAAAAGCCTGCCGTGTTCGCGTCGCACCCCCACACGGTTTGTCCGGCACGCCGCTCAAGGGGGAATGCGTGCTGTGTTGCATTTTCACTTACAAGTTGGACCGCAGTTGAGCAAACCGACTATCGGCAAACCCCCACCCCGCCCACCGCGCGATGGCTAAGAAAACAGGAGGGAGAAGAGATGGCTGTAGCTAGCACGGACTCCAAGAAAATTGGTGTCGGATGGGACTCGTGTGGGTGGCGTGTGCCGTACTGCTAGACATGAATGCTAGTTATGGCCCATGCCACCCCACTATATCGAGGTGCTGGTTACTCCACTATATCGAGTACGTAGAACAAATTTCCTGGAGTCTGTGCTCGGCCCTCCTCTATCTCTCTTCTCAGCCAGCCAGCAGACACGCGGAGCCCATCGTCTGTTTGCTCATATGCGGTCCCACATGTCAGTGAAAACGCAAGAGGACCCACTGAACCTGCACATCTTTCACCTCGACGTGCTGGTGATGAAAAACAAATCCAATAAAGATCTTCGGCGGCCGCTTTTGGAGTTACTCAAGAGTAGTAAGATTCTATTTACAGTTTAACCCAAGATGCACATCGCGTGCCTTCACCTACCACTCTATTTTCTTGCATGACACGACCTGGATGCTGGATGTCCCACGTGTCGGCAAAAGGAGGAAGAACTCGACCAAATCTTCGGTTGTGCTCTCGGATTAGACTAGTTGTGCTAACTTAAAATTTTATTGTGTAGAATGGATGCAAGTTTTGGTATTGGGAAGAAGAGTACAATAATATATTGATAGAGCACAATTTAGTAGATGTTCTAGCACTTTTAGCTAGCATAGAGGCTAGAGATGAGACTAGTGCACTTGTTGATAGAATAGAGGCTAGACACGTCTACTTCTTTACACTCGAAGAAGAAAGAAGCACACAAGATCGAGCCTCCGCAGATCAACAATGAATGCATCGAGAAGGCACTAATCCAACTTACAGGAGCAGTTATGGAAGTTGGATATCTTCTAAAATGTATTCTTGTGGTTCTTGTTTCTTTGGTCTTGCTTTTCTAGTCAAAATTTTGGTGATGTATTTCCATGTACAAAAAAACCAATGATGAAAAAAAGATATGTGTTTGCAAAGAAAAATGTACGCGGCCGGGATGCGGTCACGCGTTCGGCGCATGACCACCGCATCCGAGAAATGGCCCGGACACGACTCGATTGCCCTACCCAAACGGACAGAATCCGGGCAAAACAAAGGTCCGTTTGGGGTCGTGCGTTGGGACCGCAGTTGAGGAAACCGACTATCGGCAAACCCCCACCTCGCCCGCCGCGCAATGGCTGAGTTAGAGAAACGACTAGGTTGAAGAGATTGCTGTAGCACGGACTCCAAGAAATATGGTGTCGGATGGAAGTCGTGCTGGTGGTGTGTGCCGTACTCCTGGACGTGAATGCTTGTTCTGGCCCATGCCACCCTACTACTCCTAGTACTACTTATAGTAGTAGTATCGAGGATTCGAGGTGCTGGTTACGTACAGCAAACACATTAACATATGGCCCACCTCACACTGTGGCCAAATTTCCTGGAGTCTGTGCTAGGTTAAAAAGTGTTCTTTGTGAGGATGGGTGGCTGGTCTCAAGTTTAAAAATTGTTGTATTACGTACGTAGACGTAGAGATAGTGCAGCATGTGAAGCTAGTACAAATAGTGTACTATTGTTGATTGGCCTCATCCGATAACCTGTTGCAATGCGCGTACAATTATGTATTCGGAAAATATTTTTTGCCTCGTGGCAGCACCCACTCAGAGAAGCGACTCGATAGCCATTCATAAATTTAGTAAGTTTATCACAGGCATATCATTTTATTACATAGAACAGGTCATCAACCCACAACAACAACGAGGATAGATTATAAATACTAAAGTTTTCATCACACAACAAATAACAAGCAATGAAATGAACTTCAACTCAACCAATCCTCGGCGTTGGAAACGCTTGCTTTGAACCACAAGTGATTCTCTGGGAAGGGCCAGCTATTGTAAATCTCAAGGCCAACGCAGGACTGATCATCTAGGCTGAAGCGGCCTACTATATCACGACCAGGGTAGGTAACCACCGAAATGTCCGACGTATAGATACAGTTGCTTCTCATAAATGGTAGTAACGTTGTGTCAACAGCAGCTGGATCGGCTTTCACCATCATTGGATAGTTTTGTCCAAGGAAGAGCGAGTTTACTCCAAAGAGTACTAATAAATAACTTTGATGTGTCCCGTCAACTCGCAGAACGACGAGAAGCTTGCTTACTACGCCTTCTCCCTCGCCAACGCGTGCGCGGTGGCTCTTAGCATGAGGAGAAACTTTTGCTTACAAGCGGTGGACGTGCAGCAGTTCATTTGGTGTCAGATTGCCAGAAGTACTACTGTAGTACCATCATTATTGTTCGACTTCCGGAAGAGGAGAAGAGCCAAGCGCAAGGTCACCTACTAACCTAGTACAGTACTACTATAGCCAAAGCTGGTCCACCATTTTAGAGCATGGTTAATAAATATAGGCGGCTCTTGCAGTGGCACATCATTTAGAGCAAGTACTCTCTTCGTAGGAACAAAGGAAGTGAAACAAAAGTTGGAGTGGATGCTAGATTGCCAATTAAAAGATGATTACATAGGAAAAAAATCCTATAGCATTCTATCCTATGAATCAAACGACCAACGCAGGAAAATTATGAGGGGGGTCTCTCCAACAGTGTTCCTGGGCTCGCACCTAACATCACGGTGGTCGAACTTGGAGTCATTCATCTGGTACACGTGGCATCTCAGATCTGGACACAAGGTGACGCGACCTCTCACTTCCTCCGCCATTTGAAGCGGCGCGCCGGTGGAGGGCTAGCATACTCCAATATTAGGTTGGCTCTATGTGATGTGGCAACTTCATATACTAACCGGATGCTGGCTATACTACTACGGTACTCACACTCCAAGAAGTGACTCGAAAACCATTCATAAATTGAGTCTATGACATGCATTCGCAACTGAAATGTACCATTCATTAAATACAACAAGTCATCAACACACAACGACAACGAGGATACATGTTGGATTATAGATTATTTCCAACAAAACATTCTAGCAAATACTAAAGTTTTCATCACACAACAAATAACAAGCAATGAAATGAACTTCAACTCAACCAATCCTCGGCGTTGGAAACGCTTGCTTTGAACCATAGGTGCTCTGGGAAGGGCCAGCTATTGTCAATATAGAGCAACGCAGGACTGATCATCCAGGCTGAAGCGGCATATATCAGGACCAGGGTAGGGAACCACCAAAATGTCCGAGGTATAGATAAAGTTGCTTCTCATAAATGGTAGTAACGTTGTGTCAACAGCAGCTGGATCGCCTTTCACCATCATTGGATAGTTTGGTCCAAGGAAGAGCGAGTTTGTTCCAAGACTATCAATACTGAACCAGGGAGAAGGTGTTTGCGCTAGCACACTAGTATCCGTCCTGAATACCATGCAACGGGTGTTGGAATAGGTCAGGAGAGGGCGACCATGGGAGACAACACCTGCTTCCTCAGTAGTAACAGTCTGAGTGCACTGTATACAGACAAGAAGAGGTGATCCATCGGAATTAGTTGCCAGGCGCCACTGAGTATATAAGTTCTGCTCCTCCTCATGCTCGTGATCATCACCATCGTCATCTCCCCCTTGCTTATAAATTTTTTCAAGTATAGGTGGTGGAATGTTCACAGGACCTTGGAAACACAAGAAGAAGGTTAATTAGTAAAGGGAACCTTGCTAACCCACATGCATGTGGATGAAACAATTATAATTACGGTGGAAGACAAACGTACCGAAACTACGAGGATCCCATGCAAAAACAGTGCCACGAGTGGTGGCAGCAAACACAAGATCCTCATATTCAATTGCATCACAGTACACATCCGTGTACAGAAACTGATTTTTGAGCAATATCCATCCAGTCGAACCACGAAGGACGGCAACAAGCTTGTCGAAGATAGCAACAACTTGATAGTTCTTGTAATTTCAAGAGCGGTTGGGAACTCGACAAATTGCTATCTTCAGTAGACGACAGTCACCATGATCGTATTTGAACGTACGTAGATCATCTATGTGCTCAACCTCAGGGCACTCGGAGATTTTTGGAAGTGGAATCCGCTGACGAGTGTACACATTCACAAGTTCCCACTCGCAATTGTACCCAATATGAATAACCCAATCTCCATTTGTGTCAGCCCAGGACTTACCCTTAAGCGACGGCATCTTGACATCACACGTATCATTATCAAGCGGCATCAACTTGCACAAGGCGAGGCCTCCGTCGTCCGCGCCCATGCGAACAGGCTTATAGCGAAGAAGATAAGGGAGATCAAACCGCTCCTGTACCCTTGGGTTCCTTGTAATGATGTTATTAGTTGAGTCGAGAATGGGCTTGAACGAACCTGCCATGCTAGCCGAGGTGATGACGTCGCACCGATCAATGAGTTCCCCCACCACGTCATCTTTCAGATCGGGGCAAGAATAACGGGGTCATTTCCGGCTTGTTCCCTCCATGGAGAAGACGATCGAACAATGGCAGAAGGAAGGGTGAAGGCAAATGGAGGAGGGAGGAAGAGCATGCGACAGCAGTTCCAAATCGAGAGGGAAAGGCAAAGAGTCGATGGACGGTTGCCAGTTTGCCACGGTACACGAAGAGGCGCCCCGGCCTACACGTCCTTTCGGAAATTGTACAAAAGGACTCGCCGTCGTCTCACTGACATGTTGGAACGGGACCACATGTCAATGAAACATCATGTGTAATTTCTCGTGCAAAATGCGATCTGGCCGCGTTGGCCCGAGGTGCCGCATTATTTCTCGACTTTATTTTTTTAATGGCGTGCCGTTCAGTTTTGAAGCACGACTAACTGATACTGTTTGCAGAGAAAATATAAACTACTCTACCACTACTCCACCTCTAGTACTAGTAGTATAAAAAAGATATATAGGCTGGAGCTTCAGAGCTTTCTTGCTAAGGGCTGCCCACTTGCTTCTCACACTATCACCCTCTCTCCAGATCTAAAAAAGACGGCCTCTCTCCCCCTCCTCACCGGTGGTCACAGATCCGCCGGGGAAGAAAAGGACGTGCAGTGTTGACGCACTCGTCGTCGGCGAGCGAGGTCATGCACTAACGACAAGGCCGTCCTCTCAGACCTAGCGCCCGCGCGGGATGGCCTCCGTCCCCAAGCTCGCTGTCGTAGTGCGTGTGGAGGACGATGACCACGAGCGAAGCCACCCCACCGACCCTCAGGTATGCTACCTCTTTTCGAACCATACCCTTGTTCTATTGCCCCATCTGCCATGTCGCTGCATGTGGATCTTTTTCCACTCCACCATCTTCCCAATTTGCTATCCTCTGCTCTGCTGGTCACGCAGACGAAAACCTTAATTTGCACTATTAAAGGAAACCCTACTTCATGCAGACTAATCCATGCCTGTGTTGAATAAGGAAATGAAGGGAGACTGTACTGTCCAAGAGAGTAGGCATCGAACCCGCATCTAGGTTGAGAAGGGGAAAATCAGTAGCTAAGGAACGAGTCTCGTGTCTCTTGGTTGAAGAAGGGTAGAAAGGCATGACAACGCAATAGAGAATGACCAGGTCGATCGGTTTGTTGTCCTCACATAGGGAAAAGGTGGCTAAACATAACAAAAATGGGACGTAATCCACATATGCTGCCTGGATATTTGTTCCTCTGGGCAACCATACCTCCCTCACCACTCTATGCGTCCGTGGAGGTACATCGTACTGGTGCGCCCACTGTCCGAATGGGCCTCGCATGCTCTTAGTCTAACTTTTTTGCTGTTAGTATAACGCCAGCAGTCAAGTCAAGCAATGCTACTGCTAAAGTGATGCCACATTTAACTAATGCCGCACTCAGTCTAATGCCACCGATAAATTTAAGCAATGCCATTTAATGTCACTGGATTATTTCAGGGTTAGCTGTTGATTGTGGATGTATTAAAGATTTTTCAACTAAGGCATTCTAATGATGTTGCACAGCCAGTATACCAACGATGAAACTTGTTACTACCTTCAGATTTTTGCACTGTTAATGCTTATAGATTACATACCTCACTTTCATGAGATAAGTTAATTTTTTTGTACAGTGTCACCAAAATGCCAAGGCGCTGATGTCATTTTATTTTGGTTAAACTGCACAAAAAATTATGAAGACAAGAGGAAAGGTTAAGAGTGGGCACCTCCTCCTCTGGCCGTTCTCTTGATTCGTTCGATCAAGTTTTTATGTTTGATCGATTATCAAGATTGGGATAGCAATTTTTAAGGCCCCCCCCCCCGAGTTCGAAATGATATTTACCTTGGAGGTACATGGTTTGCAATTTTTTTATACTGTCATTAGTTAATAATGCTAGTTACCTTCAGACTTTTCTATTTGGTTTAATGCTCATGCACAACTAGTATACCAATGCTGAAACGTGTTACCTTTACATTTTGTATTGTTAATTCTTATAGAAATCTTCCAGTGCCAGAGTTTATTAAAATCTGTTCAGTAAAACCATTGTACTGTACCCTGTAATAAAATAACTACTCTACTGTTGCACTAGCCACTGGATTAGTGTATATTTGTAGTATTCGAAATTTCGAATGGTGTTGCATTAGCGTATGGACATAAATAAAGGGTGGCAAGCTTTCCCAGATATGTGCTCAAGAAAACTACTAGCTGTTTTTCTAAATACTAGTAGACGTTTGGGTACTTCAAACTGAACCGCAAAAACCTCTTATATTAAGGAACAGAGGGTGTAGAGTTCACTCAAATTATCCCGGTAAAGCTAGTCACACCTTTGTTAAAATTAATGTTCATTATGTTATCGGAGGAGGTCTGTAAGTTTGTCTCTAATGCCTGTCGACTACATACCTGACATCATGATGTAATGTTAAGTCATTTCCTTTTGTACAGTGTCACTGAATTGTCAAGGCGGTGATGGCATTTTATTTTAGTTGAACTGCACAAAATATGCTTAAAAGAAGAGGAAAGGTCAGGAATCGATCATTCTTTCAGAAAGAACTATATATGCCTTTCTGACATCAGCCTCTGTTGCCTTATTTATTCCTTAAAAAGGTGGTTAGAAACAGTCTTGCTACCTTTTCCCATTAAGAAATTGGAATGCTTATATTTGTGAGTCTATGCTTCAACTAGTGCCACTTTTATAGTAATCACACTTTCAATATCTATGCAAACAGGGATGCTCGAGTTTAGTGGAACTGCACAAAAGGTCCAACTGGTTCAACATTAGGAGCATGTTTTCTCCCAAACCTTTATATCCAATTGGTGGCACTATGAGCTGTTCATTAAGAAGGTACATGGTTTGCTACTATCTTGCTACTCTTTTTGTACTGTCATTAGATAGTAATACTAGTGGTTTGCATGTGAATTTATTGGCAGGGTGGACCTACATTGGAGGTCCAGGACATGATTCAATGAATGGATGCTCAATTTCGGTTGTATCGATTTCACCTCTTCCATCACTGCGAACATGGATATCCTTGGTTTGATGAAGAATAGGCGCTATATTTCTGCTCTGAACAAGCAAATCAATTCAGTATGAAATTTTCCAGGCAAAACATGACTGTATCAAATTGTCCAGTGCAAAACATGACAGATCTAAGTGGAAGAGACATGTTTAAACCGCAAATACAAGATGGTATATGTTTACTAGCTGCTTGATATTTGTGCAGACAGAGATGTCTGCCCGTTGCTATTTAGCAAACACACAAAGTGACCGCAATTTTGGTTGAACTGCACAAGAGAATCGTATAGTCACTGCATGCAGTGCCATTTGAAAATAGACACAGAAAGATTGGATACTCACTTCATGGACTGCAGAAAAGTAGTATTGTACTATTTATTGGCCAACACTAGGTGCTTCATTGCTTTGGTCTGATTATACAATGGGCGTCATTTTGCCTAACTTAAAGTTTGTATTCCGAAAATAGTCTCGCCGTGTGATCAAGAGAAGACCAAATCATATTGCAGTGGATGTTCCTCCATCATGTGTGGTTCATTCCCATGGTTCCAGCTGTTGGTGAAACTACTTACGTTTGCAAGAGGAATTGTAGACTTCACAAACAAATTTGTCATTCAGTCTGTGCTGAATGTTGGCCAAGAAAAGCATCCATGTTAGTAGGAAGAACATATGTTTTTTCTAGATCTTTGCTTTTGGAGCAACATATTTGTATATGATATGTGAATCATTGAGATGCATTAACATGTTGATCTTATGTATGGGAATCATACTAGTTGGTTTTAGTTGTGGCTGATCTTTGCTTTTGGAGCTACATATTTGTATATGATCTGTGAATCATTGAGATGCATTAACAGTTCCTTATATCTGTTCGCTCAGTGTTTACAAGTTACCGATCGATCACTTGCTAGCCTACTAATGCGCTCCTGGCTGTTTTAGTTGCGACGCAAGATCCGAAGTGGCAGTTTTTTGAATAGAAATGCCTACCTCTGAAGAAACTGACAAGCTGCTCTGAAGAAAATGCCATGCGAATCTGAAGAAACTGCTAGCAAAAACGTTCGCAAATGCCTTATCTCCCAGCTAAAGTTCATCAATTAATGCCCTCGGCTGCGACTCATTGCATGCTGCTCCGCGTACTGGCTGCGAGCGATTTTGAGTGCCCGCATGCAGCTGGCCGTAATTAAGGCAGCTAACTGATGCGAAAAAAGATGCACTTTAATTGTTGCGGGCCTTTTAAATCCGTGGAATCATTATTGACAAGGAGGGAGATGATTCGAGTGCACTCGTTTGACCGTAAGGCCGGCGTGTGACCCAGCACGGACGGGACGGGACGGCACAGTCAGAATTTCAGTTTCTCTAGTTTTCCACGGCAAGCTGGCGCGCTAAGCCATGCCTGCTTCATTATGCATTGAATTCCGATGACCGTCGCGCTACCTTCCGCTTATAAGTACTGTTTCTCGGCCTTCTATGGTGGCACCGTGACCCAACTCGCCCTATCCTCATAAGCCCCCACCGGCCCGACGTTGCTCGCCACTTATCCTCGCTCTCGCCACGTCCGCCATGCCCCTGCCCGTCTGCGATAGGCGTGGCCGGAGGCGGTCACCGCCGGAAGTAGTGTTCGGTTTTTCACCGGAAGGCACACGGAGGGAGGAGGCATTCTATCGGTCTTTAGATGGCAATGCGGAGATCGAGGACTTGTTGGAGCGCGACCGCTTGGCGGAGGAGCAGGAGTTGTTGGAGCGCGACCGCTTGGCGGATGAGCAGCGTATCGCCGATTTGCGCCACCAGCGGGACATGGAGCAGCAGCGCACCGACGCTCTGAGTCGCGAGCAGAGCGCCCGCACATGGGCCGACTACATGGAGGCCGGCGCCCGGCAAATAGCCCTGGAGGCTGTCGGGCACGCACGCGTTCGCGACGCCGATTTTTACTACCAGCTCATCAAGTGGGTTTCCCGCTTAGAAGCCGAAGCTTCGGTGGACCGCGCTGGCATGGAAAGGGCCAACGTGCGCGAGCAACGCGCCCTATCGCACCTCTGGCAAGTCCGAGGCGAGGCGGAGGACGCCAGTGCCGGCGTTTAGTGTGTATTGCAGATGGCGGCCGGCATCGTCTAGTTAGCTAAGAGTAAGTTAGTACTTGTACGCTACTAGAGTATTAGTGGAAGTAGATAGTTAACTTGGCTATGATGGTTGTCAACGTGGAAGTTCAGTACTCTATATGTGGATCAGACCTGTTACTTTGCTCTGAATGTTGAACTTTCCGTTTGAACATATGGAATGGGCTGTTATTTTTTTAAATGGGTTGTATTTGTCCTCCACGGGTTTAGAGGCTGACTTGTGGGCCTACCAAGTTGACGCGTACACAACCAGGAGATGATTGTACGTGGAGAGGATGACAGTAGGGACCCGCCAAGGTCATGGCAGTACGCAAGCAAAGTTCCTCCTTATTTCAATCCAATAAAAAAATGGCTCCTCGTAATAGATTTCTGACATCTGGGTCCCATGCCGTTGTCAACGTAGTCAATAAACGAGAGAGTTGCACAACGAGCGGCTGACATCAGGGACCCAGCAGCTCGCCCAGTTATTTTTGTTTTGGGTTAATTTGATAAATGCCACTCCAAATCTGGTGTTTCTAAGAAATGCCATTGCAATTTCCAAACTTTGAAAAATGCCATTTCATGCCAATCCCAGTGGCATTTTTCAAAGTCTGGAGTGGCGTTTTTCAAAGTTTGCAAATTGCAGTGGCGTTTTCCAAAGTTTGCAAAAATTGCGGTGGCATTTTTCAAAGTTTGGAAATTGCAGTGGCATTTTTATGAATCGCCGTATTTGTTGTGGCATTTATCTAATTTGTTTTTGAGACGAAAGCAGGGTGTCAACTGGGCTGTGCGGGGCACTCTGGCATGTCTAGACAGCCTTCTCTTTTATGTTTACCACAGACCAGCTCAATAGTTTTTTGTTCTTTCTGAAAATGGCTAGCCCAGTTTTTTTGTGATTTGCCAAGTAAGTCGCTTTGTCAGGCCTATTGGGTTGCAAATCTTTCAAGACGAGGAGAGCTTCATTCGGCTGGACGAGAAAATGGCCTATCAGTAATGAGAAATGGGATGTACATTTTTAAAACACATCAAACCGGCAATTACTTTCAAATTTCTTTTTTTCATTTCAAGATTTTAAATTGCATTAATTTTTATGCGTGGACAATTTGTTGGATTTTATATTGATATAAATTTATTTTTAAAATCAGTTTGAATGTGACTCGAAATTTCGGGATTAAAAACAGTTCGGACCGCACCGAAATATGCAACATTTCGTATAATTTTTTAACCGTGGCCACAATATGGGCTATAATGCTAACAGAAAGAATATGGGCTCAAAAAAAACCTTCAGAAGTAGCAAATGGGCTGTAAATTATTAGAAATAATGGCAGATGGGTTGTATGCTGTTTTCCACAAATTTGAGGCTTTCCTAAAAAAAGGTTGACGCACAAGCAGTGACTGTTGGATGTCCATCCAACGGCCGTCGTGCTTCTTCAATCTCTGCTCTTCCTGCTCCAGCCACTCAAACAAGCGCCGACGGGACTGCCTGCTCCCTCCTCCCCGCGGCCGGATGTGCTGCCGCGCAGGCTTCACCACCCCACCGTACTCCCATCGCTGGCCTAGCCATCCCTCTACTCACCGACACCTGTTGTTATTCTCCAGCGACGGCAGACGAACCAGTAAACCCTCGTATAGTCGTACTCCCCTCCGCATGGGAAACAACTGTCGAGTCTTCCCTGCCTCCGTGTCGTTCCCTTCCTAGGCCTCGCCGTCGTCCACCGCCCTGGTGCTCCCGGCGCGGCCTGGTCAACGTGGTTAACGACCGACATGCATTTGAAGTGGACTGTACGTGGAGAGGCTGGCAGCTGGGTCCACGGCAGCACGCAAGGAAATGCCTCCTTATTATGCGCAAAATAATGATTCCTCCACCTGACATATGGGTCCCATCGAAAGGGCCTCTGTATTTCGCGAAAAAAACGTTACCGCCGCTGACAGTTCGGACCCACCAGCTATATCTTCGCACGCAAGGAAGTGCGTCCTTATTACGCACAAAAAATGAATACTCCCCCTGCTACCTGGGACCCAGTATAGTGGCAGGCTGACTTGTGGGCCTACTAAGTTGACGGGGACCAAGGGTTTTGTCAACTTAGTCAATATGCACGATTCTAGCTCCAGTGACCGTATGATGTCCATCCAACGGCCGTAGTGCTTCTTCAACCTCTGGTCTTGTTGCTCCAGCCGTCCAAAGCAGCGCCGGTCGTGCCGCATGCTCCTGCTTCCCGTGGCCGGCTGTGCTGCCGCGGAGAACTCACCGCCCCCTACTATTCCCACCGCTGGCCAGGCCCTGCGGCGACGACAGCCTCACACCGCAGCCGAACCAGTGAACCCTCGTACTCCTCTCCGCGCAGGCTTCCACTGTCGCGTCTTCCCCGACTCCGCGTCATCCCCTTCCTAGGCCTCGCCGTCGTCCACCGCCCTGGTGCTCTCGGCGCGGCGCGGTCAACGTGGTCAAGGAACGGCTTCCATCGGACGTGGACTGTACATGGAGAGGCTGACAGCTGGGTCCACAGCCACAGCAAGGAAGTGCCTCCTTATTACGCGGAAAATAATTATTCCTCCACCTGACAGCGGGGACCCACCGGACGGGCCACCGTATTTCGCGAAAAAAACGTTTCCCCCTGACTGCGGGGACCCACCAGCTACATCTTCGCACGCAAGGAAGTGCGTCCGGGCAAAAAAAAAACGATTCGCCCCCCTGACTGCTGGGACCCACCAGCTACATCTTCGCAGGCAAGGAAGTGCCTGACAGTTGGGACCCACCTGGTCGAAGCGTACGTAGCATTGTCATTCTGGTCGCGAACGTGTACGTACATACCGGTCGATGTAGAGGCGCGCACGTGTCGTAGTAGAGGCGCGCACGTAGCATGTACACGTACGTACAGCGGCCAGTGTGCAAGAAAGAAAATACGGCCACGTACGTACATACGGGCAGGGTCTCGAACGCCTACTCGCGCATACGTACAGCCAGGGCTCTTGTGCGGAACGGAGAAACAGCGTCGTCGTCGTGTTCATGGGGAGCCAACCGGCTGGGTCGGAACGGAATGCGTCGTCGTGTTTATCGGGAGGGCTTGGACGGAACAGCCGATGGAAACGAGGCCTGGCGTACCGCAGACGGAGGAAACGGCCTTGTGTTCGACCGGCCACGTTTGAAACGGGATCCTGTTCATCGGGAGGAGTCTGGCGTACAAAACGGAGGAAACAGACCTCCTACGGTCGAAACGGGGGTCCTGTTGATCGGGAGGGGTGTGGTGTACCGCAAAATGGAGGAAACGGACTTGTGTTGGAGCGCTACGGTCGAAACGGGGGTCCTGTTCATCGGGAGGGGTGTGACGTACCGCAAAACGGGACTCCATGAGACACTGTTCATCTCCACCGTCGACCCCCTCCAGCCTCCACGGGCTACTGTTCATCCACCGTCGACCTCCTCCAGCCTCCACCTGCGACTGTTCATCCACGGGCTCCTGTTCATCCAGCCTCCACCACGCGCTACTCCACCGGCTACTGTTCAACCAGCCCTCTCCGCGGGCTCCTGTTCAACCACCCCTCCACGGGCTACTGTTCATCCAGCCCTCCACCGTCTACTGTTCATTCTGCCCTCCACGGGGTGGTCCTGTTCATCCTGCCCTCCACGGGGTCCTGTTCATCCAGCCCCAACCGGCTCGATCGATCGGGGTCATGTTCATCCAGAGGCAACACCACGGGGTCCTGTTCATCCACCCCCACCGGAAACTGTTCATCCAAACCCCCCCCCCCCAGCAACGCTCACTGTTCATCCAGAGGCAGCATCGATCGGCTTCAGTTAGCAGCAGTAGCGAAGGAATCGCTCGATCGGGTTTAGTTAATAGCCATCGATCGATCGCTCGGGTTCAGTAACGCGTAGCCTGCAGTGCAATCACTCGGGTTCAGTTAGAGCCCAACGCCTCGCTCGGGTTCAGTTAGAGCCAACGCCTCGCACACACGCGCGTACGTGTACGAGAGAAACGCGCATCGCTCGGCCCCCAATCTCCCACCGTAACCGGGAACTCTCCGAAATTTTCTTCGCCCTCGCTTCTACCACGGTTTTTTCCGTCATGGACGGCCCAAAGAATGTCATGCAGCTGCGTCTCCGGCCCGCCCAGGACGAAAAGCCCATTTTCTGTCATGATTTTTTGTCATAGAAGTAGGAGCCCACCACATCTATGATGATACCGGGTTTTGTCACAATTATCGTCATAGAAATGTCATATGTATGACAGAAAAAATATTCGTTCGGCCCAAAATGTCACGGATGTGTCTTTTTTTTGTAGTGTTATGCAGGTTGCAATCAAACACCATGTTATATGTGCGCCTAATGCAATGCGGGCAACCAAATGCTGGGTCAAAAATGATTGTCTTATGCAACTAGGGGCATGCAGGCAACCAAACCATGTGCATCTGGGGTTTTTTGGCCTGCATCCCCTCAAACCGGCTCAATAGAGCCAGACTCGCCGGGCCAGGCTGAATCGGCAATGTAACCAAACACACCCTAGAAGACCATGGCCAAATCTTTTCCGTGTCTTTCTTGAGTGAAATATAATAAGAGGATAAACAGAGCCGACAGAATAGGGAGACACGTGCAAATTCATGGTTTCTTACCGGAAACTGCACCGTGGCCTGCCCGTCGCCGGCCTATATTTGACCTGCTGTCATCTTGCTGCCACCAATAATGACTGATTCGGTGAGTGAGAAGATCTGAAAGATAACTAATCCGGTGGTTTCGTCATAGCCCATGAGACCTTTTTTTATGAAGGTTGCATTTATTAACTCAAAATATAGCATCAAGCGGATACAATCATGATGAACAACACCTGGTCTCTGTATATCTAGAATGCACACCGTCAAACATGAATTGTCTCATAAAAAAAATAAACACCACAAATCGACAACAGTAAAGTGAGTTTGGTGTGTGGCGTAGGATTAGATCAGATCAGATCAGATCCGAGGACGGGACATGGGCATGCGCTCTATGCTATGCTATGCATGCGTATTATTGGACTAGATAGTAGGCCACTCTAGTACTAGCCACTAATCATGCAAATCAAACTGTGCGTGACTCGATCATTTGAGATTGTGCAATAGTACCACTACTTCGGTGCATGTGCATGTGCATCATTTATCTTCGAGGAAGAAAACAGGGCAACCTCCGTGTCGGCTGGGTGATAATCGGATTGCCGTCCTTGGATGGCACATGGGATCTCTCCCCATGTTAGCCGTGCGCCTCAACCATTCCCAACATGACTCATTTTGCGCTGATGGCTTTGCAACATAGGCCGTGTTGCGTTCCGTCAATTTGTATGGTTCATATAAAATAAACGTTTTCATTGTAATGTGGTCTATGTGGTGACCACCTCTCTTGTTGCCTCGTCCGTTGCAACATGATTCACGTTGCGACTGCAATGTGGACCATGTTGCCTTGTCCTTTGCAGCATGGTCCGTGCCCTATGTTGGTGGCTGTAACATGGGCCTGTTGCAATTTCCGCCGAGCTTTCACAGGGACAAGGGTCACACAGGCAAGGTAGTGGACTGCGTGACCCAAAATTAGTCGACTGAGCACTAGCCTTTTCCAGGAAAAATTAGTCGATCTGTGCGCACTTACAAGAGATCATTCGGTCGAAATACGGGAAAACTCCATCAAATTCTTTATGGAAACGGAGTTTTGCTAATTCTCCCCGGAACTGGAAGATCATTTCGAGATCTTCGAGCATATTCGAGGGTTCAATGTGTACCCTTTTCAAGGAAATAGAGAATAGCTGGAACGTCATTCAAACAAAGTTTGATTCTTTATCAGATCATAAAAACCTACTTTTCAAGAAGACTTGGGGAAAATAGCAGGATTGGAAAAGTTCGAAGAGACTGAGGAAGACAAATCCATTGTCGAGTCCTGCAGAGTGATAACATCGAGTAGTGGGGGCTGGCGTCCACCCCTGAAAGAGCTTGATTTACCAGAAATCCCGCCGAGTCCTAGTGGGCCTAGATTCCGCGATAAGTTCCAAGTAGTGAAAAAAATTATCCCTAAAGTCGAAACTAAAAGGAACGTATAAACCAATGCTTCCATAGATTCGATCTTGGTTTATTTACAATTATAACTTCCACATCTATTCATTTGTCATTTAACAGAGAGACGCCATGTAGGCATGTACCGATGTGCGTCCCTCCTTTTGCGCGCCATCCAGAATGGCTCTGCCTGCCTTTGCTGAAATCCTCTACCTTTGCCTTTGGTTGCTTGGCTTGTGGACGGGACAAGCTCGATCAACATTCAGCCCCATAGCCATAACTGAACCAAGTGATGGGCAAGATAGCTCCTCTAGATAGATAGGGTTTGGTTGGTTGGTTCGCTCGCTGGCTCGCCGGACGGACGCCATGGCGAATTGACGCCGCACCTAACTGGCAAAGCCCAATGTCTCGCATCATGCCGGCAGGTTGTTCCATCGGCTAGACAAAATTTTAAAGAGTTGTTACGTACATCCAATGTTACCCATGCATACAAGACACGGTATTCAACTAGCCTTGATGGGACGTACGTTATTATTAGTGCGGGTCTCTCTCCTCGGTTCCTTGTGCTGAAGTTTGTGGCGCAACAGCAACAAAAGGTTAGCAAAGTGTGGCGCAACGGCGCGTTATATGCATGAGCAGTAGCTATCCCGGCAACACCAAGATGGGGATCTAACATTATTTTGCACATGTCCATCACAGATCAAAAGGTTATTTGACATGTATAAATGAAAATCGAACTTACGGTTGGAGCAGCATGCGTGGTACGTCGATTTTTGAAGATGCTAACATTTGTTTGGTCCACAAGCACTCTACTTACTAGTACAGTGACTATACATTGTTGTCCACTCTTTCAAAAACAAAAAACAAAAAGAAAGCACTATCACAAGTCCATGCATTTTTGTTTTCTTTTTTGAAAAGAGGCACAAATCCAAGTATCCACTATCCAACCCAACCGGTAATGCCTGCTGGCTATGACCTTTTACTTGCTTTTGCTATGGCAAAGAGTACCACAAGTGTACTAATTTTGAGTCAAAACCAAATAAAAATACATGAACTACTAGTAGTACGTAGCCATATAATCTAGTAGTACGTAGCCATATAATATACCAGCTACCATGAGAATGGAAAGACCTCTGTCTGAATAAAACATGAGCAATGATGACAGTTAGACCACCAAATCTAGTTGGTGCGACTACTACTTCACTATTTAACTAATCATGCCAAAGACTAGTGTTCAATATAATTAGTAGCACCCACCTGGCCTTGCTTGTTTAGGATGAACTCAACAATGGAACAAGTGTTAAATAATTAGTTGGTGAGAGAAGTTGACCACTGCCTACATCTCATGCAACTGCTACATCTCGAGTCCCTCTTCCAAAAGCACCATAATTGAAAAGTAACACTAGCAATTCTCCTAATCTAATAACCTTTTGGGTTAGACCAGTCCACAAGAGGCAGGAACCCCGAGGCCCTTGTCTTGTTATATCCGTGTTGGCCTTTTCAGTAGCAACATGCAAATCATCTCCATTGCGGCCTTCCTTATCGTAGAAAATGTGCTGGAAAAGAGGCAATTATTCTGCAGTTTCAGACTAGGTGAGGAGCTTAGCTTGTGTTTGCTAGTGTAAAGCTAATGGGATGGAGCCTAGAGGACTAGAGGCTTTCTTTTCCAATTGGCAATGATGGGCTCAATTAGTGTTATCTGCTGGGGAGTCTCATGCAAATGCAAGCAAGGCTTCACGCTACAGGTTAAACGTAGGCCTGCACAACTGTTAGTCAGTACTAATACTGATTACTGAACATCCATTTCAAAAGTACAACTAACTGAACATTAATGATTGTATTTCGTCTTCATGGTTACCGGCTAAACTCTAGCTTCGCCGCCATGCATGCGCTCCCGTCGTACCACTGTCGTGATTGCTTATGCCGATAACTATCTCGAAAGCTTTGGGTTTTGTGGCTTTGTGCGGCGTGCTTGCCCTGCCTTGTGTTTTGCTTGTGGCAAGAGGACAATGAGATGCACTCAACTGATCGTACCTGCAGATTGGCGTATGCTGGTTGTATACTCGCTCTGCTTGATTAGTGCAGCAGAGTGTGGCGGCTAACGAAACGTATTCGGGGGCACCAGCAACAGAAGCGACGGACCAACAAGCTGGCAATTTTTGGTTTGCCGATGAATTGCTCTCGAAAGATTCCACAAGTCTTGTTGCCAAAATAAACCAGGAAGAACCTTCACAACAGAGTAGAGAAACAACTAACCAACCAAAGGAGTCTTTGCTTGGTGGATTTTCCTTTCTTAGGAGAGCTTGATAAGGGCATCTTTAAGTCGAACCCGTAAATCTCCCGCAACCGTTCGGATCATACTGTCCGGATCGCAGAAGCCATCCAACGCGGACGCGATTTCTTCCGCAAACCGGAGACAAGTGGGGGAGGTTTGCGGGAGTCCGGACCGCTCTCAAGCCCGCTTCTGACCGCCCTTGCCCACCAAAAAACCCTTCCAAACCCTCCCGCGCGCGCTCCCGCCCGGCACCAGGTACCCGCATTCATGCCGCTGTAGAGCGCGCCACTCCGCATTGAAGACGGCTCAGGGCGAACGCGACCTCTCACAGCCTCCGCCATTGAAGCGACGCGCCGGCCGAGGGCGCCACCCGCTGCCCACCCACCTGACATTAGTAGAAAAAGGGTCAAATGTCAAGCACATTAGTGCCGGTTTGCTTTTGAGCCGGCACTAATGTGTGCATTAGTGCCGGTTCCAACGGCTAGCCGGCCGCTTTCATTAGTACCGGTTCGTGGCCGACCTTTAGCACCGGTTCGTGCCACTGACCGGTACTAAAGTGAGTGGTGGCAGGATGTTGTCAGTCCGGGGCCCCTCCAGCACCTTTAGTACCGGTTCATGGCACGAACCGGTGCTAAAGGTCGTCCTACATAAACCCTTCGTCCACCCGAGCTCGCTCTGTTCTTCCCCTTTCCCCTCTCCTCTCTGTTCTTCCCCTCTTCCTCTCGAGCTCATCACACATTTTGCCCAAAATTTGTCAAGATTTGAAGGCCCCCATCCATTCAAATGATCACAAAGGTTAGCAACTTTGTCCTTTCATCTCTCATTGCTAGATTAGCTCTTGCAATGCTTTGTATAGTGATTAATTTATGAGTTTAGTAATTTGGGAGGAAATATATGTGCTAGTATTTGATTTACATGCAATTTGAGGTCAAAAATAACACTTAGTTTGCATATGTAGGTGTGGTTTACTTAGTGCCTTCTAAATCTCCGTCGTAACCACAGTCGATCGCCCGCACCGTTCCGTCACCGGCACCACCTTGTGGTGAGCCTCTTGTTCATGAATGTTTTACATTACCAAATTGATGTTTGTGTGATTTGGATATATAGTTACTCGTATAATTATCTTACCCGTACATTGTTTGTTATACATAGTGCCATGGTTTTGATATCCGTCCCCGTCGGCCCTCGTCCTTGTTATGATTCGGATATGGTATATTCTCTTTTAAAACTAGTGGTTGCATTTCGTGTTTATGAAAAATTATGCCCATCAAGTTGACATAGATATTTTTGTCTAGGAGGTTTGTGAACCGGAAATTCCAACCGACCCTATTGTCGAGAGGTTAAATTTAGTTGAAAGAGAAAACGAGTATTTGAAAGAAAAATTGAAAAGAATTGAGGGGGAGAAGATGGAATTGGAGTTGCATGTTGCCGATGTCGTCGATGATCACAAGATCAAGATGGAGAAAATGCGCTTGAAGATTAGAAAATATGCCATTGATAGTGAGGCTTGGTATCATTATGCTGTTGGATCAATTGTTACCTTAGTTGTGATCTTGATCGCATTTGTTGTTGCATTTAAATTCTTTAGTTAGAGAGTTATTTGTTTGTTGCATTTAAGTCTTGTATGAACTTTATGTATGAACTTGTATTAATTTGGTCTTTTCGGTGTTGTGTAATGAAGATGAGCCGACAATGGATGTACGATGACCGATGCTCTCCCGAGTTCATTAATGGCGTGCAAACTTTTCTGCTTGCGGCTGAGGCAAACAAGCGGGCGGATGGTTTTATGCCTTGTCCATGTTTAGTCTGTAAGAATGATCACAATTACTCTACGTCAAGAACCATTCACGTCCACCTGTTTAAGTCCGGTTTCATGCCCCACTATAATGTTTGGACCAAGCACGGAGAAAGAGGGGTTATGACGGAAGACAATGAAGAAGAAGAGGACGACGACAACTATCCTGGCCATGGGTTCCCTGAATACGATGATACAGCAATGGGGGAAGAAGCTGAGCCGGCAATGCGGGAAGAAGCTGAAGAAGAGGCATCAGATGAGCCCGCTGATGATCTAGGTCGGGCCATTGCCGATGCAAAGAGAAACTGCGCAAGTGATTTGGAGAAGAAGAAGTTGCAGCGCATGTTAGAGGATCACAAGAAATTGTTGTACCCGAATTGCGAAGCTGACAAGAAAAAGTTGGGCACCACACTGGAATTGCTGCAATGGAAGGCAGAGAATGGTGTATCTGACAAGGGATTTGGAAAGTTGCTGGTAATGATAAAGAATATGCTTCCAAACGACAACGAATTGCCCGAGAGTACGTACAAAGCAAAGAAGGCTGTCTGCCCTCTAGGGTTAGAGGTGCAGAAGATACATGCATGCCCTAATGACTGCATCCTCTACCGCGGTGAGTACGAGGATTTGAACGCTTGCCCGGTATGCGGTGCATTGCGCTATAAGATCAGGCGCGATGACCCTGGTGATGTCGAGGGCGAGCGCCCTAGGAAGAAGATTCCTGCCAAGGTGATGTGGTATGCTCCTATAATACCACGGTTGAAAAGTTTGTTCCAAAACAAAGAGCATGCCAAGGCGATGCGATGGCACAGAGAAGACCGTAAGAAAGAAGGAAAGTTGAGAGTACCCGCTGACGGGTCGCAGTGGAGAAAAATCGAGAGAAAGTACGGGAAGGAGTTTGCAGATGACGCAAGGAACATATGGTTTGGTCTAAGTGCAGATGGCATTAATCCTTTTGGGGAGCAGAGCAGCAACCATAGCACCTGGCCTGTGACTCTATGTTTGTATAACCTTCCTTCTTGGTTGTGCATGAAGCGGAAGTTCATTATGATGCCAGTGCTCATCCAAGGCCCTAAGCAACCCGGCAACGACATTGATGTGTACCTAAGGCCATTAGTTGAAGAACTCTTACAGTTGTGGAATGGAACAGGTGTACGTGCGTGGGATGAGCACATGGGGGAAGAATTTTACCTAAAGGCCTTGCTGTTCGTGACCATCAATGATTGGCCTGCTCTCAGTAACCTTTCAGGACAGACAAACAAGGGATACCGCGCATGCACGCACTGTTTGGATGATACCGACAGTATATATTTGGACAATTGTAGGAAGAATGTGTACCTGGGACATCGTCGATTTCTTCCGAGCAGGCATCCCGTAAGAAAGAAAGGCAAGCATTTCAAAGGTGAGGCGGATCACCGGACAAAGCCTCGTCACCGTACTGGTGCTGATGTACATGATATGGTCAAGGATTTGAAGGTAGTCTTTGGAAAGGGTCCTGGCGGACAACCTGTTCCGAATGACGTTGACGGACGCGCACCCATGTGGCAGAAGAAATCTATATTTTGGAACCTGCCCTATTGGAAATACCTAGAGGTCCGCTCTGCAATCGACGTGATGCACGTGACGAAGAATCTTTGCGTGACCCTGCTTGGCTTCTTGGGCGTATATGGGAAGACAAAAGATACACCTGAGGCACGGGAGGACCAGCAACGTATGCATGGAAAAGACGGCATACATCAGGGTCATGCCAGCTACGCTCTTACCAAAGAAGAGAAGGAAATCTTCTTTGAATGCCTGCTCAGTATTAAGGTACCGTCTGGCTTCTCGTCGAATATAAAGGGAATAATAAACATGGCAGAGAAAAAGTTCCAGAACCTAAAGTCTCATGACTGCCACGTGATTATGACGCAACTGCTTCCGGTTGCATTGAGGGGGCTTCTACCGGATAACGTTCGATTAGCCATTGTGAAGCTATGTGCATTCCTCAATGCAATCTCTCAGAAGGTAATCGATCCAGAAACCATACCAAGGTTAGAGAATGATTTGGTGCAATGTCTTGTCAGTTTCGAGTTGGTGTTCCCACCATCCTTCTTCAACATCATGACGCACGTCCTAGTTCACCTATGCGAAGAGATTAACGTTTTGGGTCCTGTATTTCTACACAATATGTTCCCCTTTAAGAGGTTCATGGGAGTCTTAAAGAAATATGTTCATAACCGTGCTAGGCCAGAAGGAAGCATCTCCAAGGGCCATGAAAATGAGGAGGTCATTGAGTTTTGTATTGACTTTATTCCTGACCTTAAGCCGATTGGTGTTCCTGAATCACGGCATAAGGGCAGACTGGATGGAAAAGGCACGCTAGGAGGGAATCAAAAATTATGTATGGACGGACATTCTCTCACTGAAGCACACTACACAGTTCTACAGAATTTCGCCTTGGTGGCTCCGTATATGGACGAACACAAGAATTTTCTACGCTCCAAACACCCGGAGCGGTCTGATGACTGGATTACACGTGAACAAACCAGGAGTTTCGCCGGCTGGTTGCAGACACGTATCATGCATGACGCCTCTATTGAAGATGACATGTACTCGCTGTCCCAGTTACCATCTTCGAATATAATGACTTTCAAAGGGTACGAGATAAATGGTAATACATTTTACACGATCGCCCAAGATAAGAAGAGCACCAACCAAAACAGTGGTGTCCGCTTTGATGCAACAACCAAGACGGGAAAGGAAACATATTATGGTTACATAGAGGACATATGGGAACTTGACTATGGACGTGGTTTGAAGGTCCCTTTGTTTCGGTGCAAATGGGTCAATATGACACGAGGCGGGGTAACGGAAGACCCGCAGTACGGAATGACAACAGTGGATCTCAACAATCTTGCGTATGCAGACGAACCATTCGTCCTAGCCAATGATGTGGCACAAGTTTTCTATGTGAAGGACATGTCTACCAAGCCGAGAAAAAGAAAAGATAAGGAAGCGAATGCATCATACGATGAGCCAAAGCGCCACATAGTTCTTTCTGGAAAGAGAAACATCGTGGGAGTGGATGACAAGACAGACATGTCAGAAGATTATGAAAAGTTTGATGAAATTGCTCCATTCACAGTGAATATTGACCCGAGCATCCAGTTAAATGATGAAGATTTTCCATGGCTACGGCGCAAAGGGACACACGCGAAGAAAAAGTTTCACACCCAAAGATCTGGGATGTGATCGGCTTCACTATCATCACTTTCTTCTGTGTTTCACACCCAGGAGGGAATCTCTGTAATAGTTAGGGTAGTTATGTGTTTTGGCGGTTGAAACGCGAAGAAATTTATGTGCAAACAAATTCTTTCATGCATTTACTGATTTTTTCAGCTAAATGACCCTGAAATTGAAAAGCATTTCAAATGAACTCAGAAAAGGTTGAAAGTTGGCATGGTATCATAATTTCACCCACATAGCATGTGCAAAAAAGTAGAGAGGGTTATCGCAAAAACTGGATGCACTTCGTGTACAAAATGGACAATCTCTTTCGAAGTATCAGGGTTTCGGACGAAAACACATCCGTTACAAAGGCATTTCATTTTTTAAATAACCTAAGCATTACCAAATTGAATATAATGATAAAACACACTAATATTAAACATAAGAAAAAAACCACTGAAAAATCTATTTTCAAAGTTAAGTTATTCACAAACTAGTGATTCACACAAATTTCAAATAATTCAAAATGTAAACTATTCAAATTTGTAAACTACCGGCACTAATAGAAAGTTTGTAATTTTTTGTACCTAAAGCAAAAATATTCACAAAGAAACTCTAAATACAGCAAAAAACAACTCAAAAATAAATAAAACAAAAATAAATAAAGCAAAAAAATAAGAAAATAAAAAAGCCCGCCTACCGCGCCACAGCGGCTTGCATACGACTAGAAACCCAACATGTTGTTGGGCCCGGATGCAGGCCCGCAAAGGCCCAGTAGGGCCACAGGGCAGCACAGAACATTTAGGCCCAGTAGGCCTGCTTTGGAGAGGAGCTCGAGAGAGCTACTGCACTGGGGCTTATAAACCAGTGCGGACGCCCCTCGGCTAGCGAGGTGGGACTAAACATGACGCACCGCACCTGCGCCAGCGCACCACCTTTAGTACCGAGTGGTGGCTCAAACCGGTATTAAAGGGTGGGTCTTTAGTACCGGTTGGAGCCACCACCCGGTACTAAAGTTGGGCGCTTCCCGCCGCTTCGCCTGGCCAAAATTGACCTTTAGTACCGGTTGGTCGCTCCAACCGGTACTAAAGGCCCATCCTATATAAGAAAACACTTCAAAAAATTCAGTTTCTCATCTGGTTCTTCTCCTCTGCCCCGTCGCCCGCCGCCCCCCGTCGCCACCCCTCGTCGCCGCCCCGTCCCCGTCGTCGCCGCCCCGTCCCCGTCGTCGCCGCGCCCCGCCCTGTCGTCCCCGCCCGGCCCGTCCCCGTCCCCGTCGTCGACCCTGATCTCCTTTGGTGGCGTTCGCGTGGGCCACATTTGGTGCAGAGAGAGCCGGCCCCACCGGAGGTGGTGCATCGTCGTGTCAGGGAGGAGGACGAGCACGTCCATCGCTACATGGCTGCTATGGACGTCAGGTTCTCCAATACCTGGCAGGTTCTTTGGGCAGATGAATGGAGATATGATCCTGTGATGGTTCCTTGTCTTTGGGTGTCCACCGCCCGCGTCCTAGGAACCGCGAGTGGCCTAGATTCTTCTATAGTATTCGATCTTTATTAGCTACCTAGCCAGTGATGTATTCGAGATTATATATTATTCGAGACGATGTATTCGATATAATATATTATTCGAGACGATGCATATTATGTACTATATGATTCAGTTTTTCCTTATTGATTGCATCCATGCATTGTAATTTGAATACTAAATTGTTTTATATTTCTTCTGTATTAGTTAAATAAAAGCTATGGCGGACAATACCGGCAGAGAGGGAGAAGAGGCCATGTTCGAGATCATACGCAGCCCTAACAGGCCAGATGATCTGAATGAAGCAAATGACGGCTCCCAATATCTGAACAATACCGGGGAGGGTGATGATAAGATATTCGATCTCGACGACCGAGCTGATGAAGTCATGAACTATGATTATGATTATGATGACGCAGACAATGATTATGATGACGAATACAATGTTGATCTTGAAATAACAAAGACTACCGGCGAGGTATATTTATATAAGCAGGCATCTAGTGATCATCACATGTTTTTTTTATTCGAAGATATATTAACGAATCGATCTTTCTTCTTTCAGCCCTCCGGATCGAGCAAATCTGCTTCTACAGACAGCAGGACAAAGCGCGGCCCGGGCAAAAAGTTGAAGGAGGGTGTAAAGTACAACATCGATTCCATCAAAGCTAGTGGCGAACCACTCACGCCTAAGAACATTGTGAACAAGTTTGTTCGTCAGTGCAGAGTTCTTGTGAAGGACCAACTCCCGATCTCCATTCAAGAATGGAAAGAGCCAAAAACTAAACGCCCGGATGTTACTTGGGTCGACGACAGAGCAAAACAAAAGCTTTGGGAATCTCTGATGGAACATTTCACCCTACCAGATTATTTCACTGATGCAGATGTGCAGAAAGTCAAGGACGCTGCTCTTAAGAAGATGGCAATTGCATTCAACACCCACAAGAAAACTGTAAGGGCCAACTACCTCGCTGCAGAAAGGAAGACTCCAGAATTCAAGGGAACACTGGAGAAGCAAAGAGAACACTGGCCCGCTTTCGTGAAATTCAAGGAATCAGAATTATCTAAGGAACGGTCGAGAAAAAACAAGGCCAATGCCGCAAAAAAGACGCAGTTCCATAGGCTGGGTCCAGGTGGCTACGCGGTGGCAATGCCTAAGTGGGATAAGTCTGAGCAAGAGATGGAGGATGCAGGGGTCACTCCGGTTACTAGGAGCTGGCCCCCCAGGTGCAGAACTTGGTTCTATGCGCATGGGGGGCGTTGGACCCGAAGACAGGCCTGGTTTCGAAGAAGGCAAGTCTAAAAGGAGCAGAACAAAAGTTACTTGACGCAATAGAAGATGCTCGAAAGGGGGTGTTCACGCCCAACAGAGAGAACGACGAGCTTATGCGCGCCCTGGGAAATCCTGAACACCTGGGAAGAACACGAGGCAAGGGCGTTATTCCCTGGTATGAGGGCTTTTCGGAATGGAACGATGACTACAGGACCCGTGCAAGAAAGAAGATGGAGGAGGAGAAGAAGAGGAAGCTGGAGGAGGAGCAGAGGAAGCAGGACGCGGAACGCCTTCAAGGCCTAGAAGCAAGGCACGCGGACTTGGCACTCAAATTCCAGCAGCAGCAGCAGCAGATCGACTCACTTAGCCAGGAAAGGGGGTCTCAGCAGCGGCAGCAGCAAGCGGATGATCATCCAGCATTGGATAGCACCGTCCCATCCATGCCGAGAAGCAGTGTTGGTTCCGCCCCGGGCGACGCACTGCTGGATACATACCCTGTGGATGACATCATAGAGAACACTAACTGTGAGCTACACTTCAAAATGAAGAACATATCCATGAAGGTGGCGAACGCCGTTGCTTTTACAATTACCCCCGAAGCAACCTTCCATTGCGCCCCGATTCCAGCAGACTATGCTCGTGTCTTGGTTGATGAGGTGGTGGACCCATATTCGGGGCTAGAGCTTGACATTCCTGGAGGTGACGACGAGCACACACTGGGAGAGGCCATACATCGTATCATCCTATGGAGAAAGGATTGCATCATCTTTCAAAGTCCACCGACACCGCGTCTGCCGACTCCTCCTCGAAGTCCGCCACCGTGTCAGCAGACTCCCGCTCCTCCAAGTCCACGAACGCGTGAGCATACTCCTGCTTCAAGTCCGGCACAGCGTCAGGCCACTCCTCCTGTTTCAAGTCCGACACCGTGTCAGGCCACACCTCCTGCTTCAAGTCCGGCACAGCGTCAGGCCACACCTCCTACTTCAAGTCCGACACCGTGTCCGGCCACACCTCCTACTTCAAGTCCGGCACAGCGTCAGGCCACTCCTCCTGCTCCAACTAAGCCACGTCAGCCGTCTCCGCCGCCTAAGAAATCGCAGAAGAGACACGCCGCAGCTATGGTGCGTAGCGGTACGAGTCGAGGTAGTACAGGAAGTACAGGCGGAGACAAGCGATATAAATATGGTCCAAGCAGCCTCGCTCCTCTTCCTCAGAGGCCTTACGACATGACCGAGGAGCAAAACGATGCAATAGTGCGGGCCGAAGTGGACGCTCATTTTGGACCGAAACCGGCAACGCCGCCGAGGGAGAAAGTGCCTGAGGAAAAGATTGACCACTTCATTCGTATGGCTAGACCACCAGCTCCCAAGCCTGTTGACTCAGACTATGAGCGCCAAATCAGGAAGGCACATCGAGCACGACTACAGAAAGAAGCGAGCTCGAGCTCGAGCCAACAAGCAGCTGTCAAAAAAGCGGGAAAACCGTTCCCCAGCTGGGAGAATAGGCGGCGCAATCGACCCCCCTCCCCCCCCCCCCCCCCCCCCCCGCTTGTTGTGCCAACAACACATGAGAGTACGCGCGCCCAATATTATTGTGGGCAAACCGTTTACGTTCCCGAGCTGGGCGATGTGGTAATAACCGAGGAGCACATAATGCAGGCTGAAATGCTCAAGATCATTGTTGGGCAACTCCTCGATATCGAGCCCATGTCTCCGCTTAGAGAGGAGGAAATAAGACGGAAATATGTCCGGGGCCAACCTTTGGTCGAGCCCGAGGAGGTCAAGAACCTCCCAACGAGAATGTATGAATTGCATGATTGGTACATGAAAATTACCAAGATTTCCAATTGAGAGTCCCTCATGGTGCAAGTCGAGGAAGATCATTACTTCAATAAGAAAGCTCTGTCCGTTGAGTATTCAGAACTATTTCAATTATTCAATCAAGATGCACTCGACAAATCTATCGTCAGTTGCTATTGTCTGTAAGTGATTTCTTTCTGTAATTTAAGTCTCAAGCTAGCTCTAGTGCTCATTGATTGATCATTAATTACCTGTAATTATATATCCTCACTATATATTCTTTTCTGTGGTATTATGCAGGATGAAGATGTATGAAATGAAAAAAGCTGGACGCTATGGCATTGGGTTCATTGACCCAAATACCGTTAATGAATACACATGAAAATTGGAATGGTTTAGACAAGATGTAGAGAAAAATATGGTAGAGTTCTTGAAGCGCCTCAATAGCAATGAAGATATACTACTTCCTTACAACTTCGAGTGAGTCACACTGTCTTGTACTACAAATTCTATTTTTGCTTACTAGCTAGATGTTAATAAGTGTATAGGGTTTAGGGTTATAGTTGATTAGTGTTATGCACATGCCCGCTTAATTTGTACATGCAAACGTATGCGCATGCAGCTTCCACTGGATCTTGTTAGACATTAAAGTTGACGAAGGAAAAGTTGAAGTACTGGACTCACTACTTAAAAAAGATAGTGACTACAGCATCGTGAAGGGGATAGTCAACAGGTAATTTCAATCATTATTAACTATATCTCGGCCTATTTAGTTCATCATTTCTGATATGAACTATTTTTAATAACCCCTTTATTAATTTTCTTTGCCGGCGGGCAGGGCTTGGGCAAAGTACATCAAGGTGACTCCAGGAAAATGGCGACAAAAGCTATGTTGGTATCGACCCAAGGTAAGTAATTAAGTAGTACTAGCTAGCTAGCTACCATCTCTTTAATTCTTGTTTCAATACCATTAATTAATTAACATGCTTGATTAATTATTATCTGATTAAATTATATTCTCGTAAAGGCCCTGAAGCAAGCGCTAGGGACTGAAATGTGCGCATACTACGTTTGCGAAAATATTCGCATGATGGCGTCCGAAAGGAGCAGATCTGATAGATAGGACTGGGTACGTTTGCCAGAACACTATTCACAAATCTTACATGATTGTCGATATCTAGTCACACAACTAATACACATGCATATTGATCTCCTTCTTAACAGTTCAAAGAGGTGCGGGACCAGCTCCTACCAGAGGAGCGCATACGAGCACTTCAAGAGGAGATAGCGGGATTTTTGCTCGACCAGGTCATAGATCCCAAAGGAGAATACTATTACCCGCTACCGCCCCATGAACCACTTGTCATCGTGCTCCGAAGGCACCAAGGCAACATGTAGGAGAAATTGTATATACTAGTAGACTGCCCGTGCGTTGCCACGGGCTTTAGAAATAGTTTGCAAGAGTTACATGTTAACTTTCTAAGGTCTCGCCCCGTCGTAGATCCAGATCCCCA
Organism: Aegilops tauschii subsp. strangulata; assembly: GCF_002575655.3. Taxonomy (NCBI): domain Eukaryota; kingdom Viridiplantae; phylum Streptophyta; class Magnoliopsida; order Poales; family Poaceae; genus Aegilops; species Aegilops tauschii. The sequence continues at coordinate 472,263,773 of NC_053040.3, read as the reverse complement.
CCACTGATTCCACCCCGCCTAGGCCGCCGCCTACCGCCGCGCTGCCCCATCACGTTCGCCTCCGCTCCGGCCGCCCCGACCCCGCCCGCCTCCTCTCCGGCCGCCTCCGCCTCCGGTCCATCCTCCGCCCGGCCCCGCTCCGTCCGCCTCCTCTCCGGCCTTGCTCCGTTCGCCTCCTCTCCGGTCCGTCCACCGCCCCGCTCCGTCCGCTTCTGCCCCGCCCCGCACGCCGCCGCCCCGCTCCGTCCACGTCCGCCCCGCGCCGCACGTCGCCGCCCCGCTCCCCGCTCGGCCGCCGCCCGCTCCCCGATGGCGCCGAAGAAGACGCCGAAGGGAAAGTCCGGTTTCTTCGGCATGAGGGCGAAGCCCTCCGGGACCTTCGGACTGGAGTTCTCTGATGCCGGGCAGCGTTGGTGGCTCGGCACGTATCCCACCGCCGATGAGGCTGCTCGTGCCTACGACGTGGCGGTGTGGCGTGCTGGACGGCCGAAGACGGATCTAAACTTCCTGGAGGTCGAGTCCCATGCGGTGGCGGAGTGGCTCGTGCCGCAGGGCATCCGGATGGAGGAGATGCCGGCTAAGATGCCGGATGGAGGTTTTAGTTCTGCTTGGCATCAATCTTTGGTACTTGTCAATCCATCTAACACAAAAAAATCGACTCTCAGACAGAAAAGTGATCTAACTCTATTGATGAGCACAACAGTACATACCATCCCATCATGATGTTGCCATCTCTCACACTTGATGATTACATCTTGTTATTTACAACATGTACACCATCGGGCGATTGCTTTATTAGAAATATATTTACACAATATGATCAGAGCAACATCAAGGAGTCAGATGCTGGTGCACAGATTCTCCTCAAATTCCACATGCAACCCTTGTAGAGAAGAACGACAGATTTTCCTTAGGTGATTTTTGACCGAGCTCCTACAGAAAAATTCAAAGAAATCATGAGGAGCATGGAGCCAGGCAAACTAATCAGAGTAAATCATGAGAGGAGAAGCCTCTCAACCTACTACAGAGAATCGAGTCAACATTAATTCGTGTAAGAATTAAACCGTAATGTAGATCAACAACCCAGCAGTTGATAAAATAACCCTGACACAACCCATTAATACAATATATGGTCACAGGAAGTAGATTGAGATTGTGCAGATATCATGATCTACGAACCGTATCTACGAATATTGATTGCAAAGTCACAAACAGAACCTCCTCACATCACAAAACAAATGTTTCATCAACAGAAACTCTAGTGAATGCCAATTGGATTATAGAAGTAAGATAGAGACATCGAAAAAAAGAAAAGATAATTCAAAGAGTATATATTCTATTTTCTTACTTGACATCACAGAGAATGCAAGTCAAAGATATTGCGATACATCTTACCCTTCTATAAATTGACTGCAAGGCACAATCCCCAGCAAAATATACAGAATGAATTGCTCCTATGGTCCAAGTATTGCATAAATAGTTATATACAGACTATTCAACAGTGAGCATAAACATGGCATGTACTACCAAAATCCCTTGGATATGGAGCTTAGTCTGCATGTCTATTCGTCTTATTTCCCTAGTACAATGCCCATGCGTTGCCACGGGCCTTTTAATTTTTTTTTTGATTGCATACATAAGCATAATGCACTTCCATTTTCACATGTATAGAAAAAAATTACAGTAACAATCGGAAAATGTACTTGATGCAATGTATTTTCATTCTTCCACTTCACTTGCATCTCCTAGTAGAACGCCCGTGCGTTGCAACGGGCTATATTGACGACTTCTTTTTTTTACGTCAAAGCACTCTTCTTTTCTTCCATTCTTCCTTCCCCCAATTAAAAATGTTTCTCAGAGTGATATGTGAATGGATAAATTTACAACGATACTAAAATATGAAGGACTAAAACCATATTTATGGAAGAACATATTTCTACAACACATTCGACATGAAACTTATGGTGTTTGATAGATTGGATAAAACACGATGCTGACTTAGCACCAAATCTCATTGATATTTCAAAACATGGTTGTCGTACCATTGTACCTGAAAGATCTGTCTCCCCCTTCCTAGCTCCCTCTCTAGTAGCCGTCCCATGAGCCGGTCGTCATTGTTGCTGTTGATGGCGATGACAACAATGAGGAGGAACACCACAAGAGCTAGATGTTCTTGACCTCTTCCCTATGGTAACTGCCGCCTCTGCATTGGGTGTCGTTCATCAACACCACCGCTGCGCAAGCTACTACTTGTATAGAAAATAAGAAGATAGAAACTTTGTGTGTTGGGTGGGCTTGAATTTGAAATTATAGCCTTATAGGAGGAAAACTTATATGAAATATGCTACAAAAATATCATCTTGTGTTTAAAGCCATGGAAACAAGATCTTTAATAAGGCCATGAGAAGACATGTGCAAAGCAACATAGTACTAAGGTGACTATGCTTTGCCATGGATTCAAGAAAGACATGAAAGTCCAGCTATAGTAATTTTCTCCTACACATTATGTGTAATTTAGACATAGATCTATTCAAGTCAAAAAAGAATAGTGATGAACACTGATTTATCACAATTTTAATCACAACACCTGTTTAAAAGATCCAGGGAGAGAAAGAGATCCATCCGGGGAGCAAGCATGTGTCGTTTATGATGGCCAAAGTGCAAAAGTAAAAAGGAAAACGACCAGCAACACCACCACAACCCAGTTCTCCTTCTAGCACCGCGTGCAATGAAGAGGGTCTGAGCTTGAAACAACAGCCTCGTTGGGTCTTTTTTGTTGCAGCCGAGATGTAGGGGATTGCAAGCACCCTGCCTAGAGGATTCCAGAATGAAACCTGCAATATATAAAGGCAAACAGAAAATCATTAAAGGCAATCTTAGAGGTGCAAAATCATCAAGCTATGGATGCCCTCATAGAGAGACTTCTTGTCATCAAAACCGACAAGGTACAACTTGCGTACTCACACAGCTCCCACCGTCTAATTTTACTTTTTACCAATCCAAGTTATTATTAAGGCTTCATTGGTATGCTGCAAAATCACACACATGTATAGAAATTACCATTACAATTTGTGTGGCATTCATAGAAGTTACTCCCTCCGTCCCATAATATAAGAGTGTTTTTGACTCTAGTATAGTGTCAAAAACGCTCTTATATTTTACGACGGAGGGAGTAGAAAAAAATGCTAATCCAGTTTAGCTTGATTGGTTACCTTGGTAAACCCACATGTCATTGAACTTAATTATACCTTTTCTAATTTGGGAAGTAATGGGGAAAACATTTGTAGTCTGCACAGTTGTTATATGTAGATGTATTGTCTACCCAACAAAGGCCTTTTTTAGGAGAAAGGCAGGAGCTTTGCCCAATTCATTAAGAGAGGAAAATAAAATTACAGAATGGCCCTGTTTATGAGGAAAACAAGGCCGAAAACCACGCGATTTAAAAGGGAAAATTGTGCAAAGCCCCGAAAAAAGAAGAGAAACAAAAAAGAAACAACAATTCCGACATCAGCCAACTCGAAACTATACCACCAACTTGCCCACACCCCAGAGATGAGTGGATGAACTCTTCTGAGATGCCTTCAAGAAGGATAACGACGCCCAAGGGCGCCGCCGTTTCCCTCCTTTTCCCGCTAGGATCGGAAATCCTGTATTTTCCATATCCATACAATCGAGTCATTAGGTTTCTGAAATAGTGTAATGGAAAAAGAAGTGCTTCGAATCATTGCTATTTGACTCGGACCTGTTCTGAAAAAGTCGAGGTATTTCGAATTGTTTGTTGACACGGACAAAGTAAGTCGCGGTCATCGACCCCCTTCGAAGACTTAAGATTTCGCCCAGAGTGACCCACAACAGCTGGCAGACCTCAGGAGATGGCCGCCCACACCAACAACCCCCACGGCAACCCTTAAAACCAGCAAGCCATGGTCTAGTGAAGAGGAGGAACTCATCGATGACAACTCCAAAGAGGAGGGAGCTACAACGCCATGGTCGCTGGTATCCTTCAACGCCCATCAAACCAAGACTTTCGCCCTAAGCCCCTCGACCTAACCCAGCCCCGAGGAAGGAACTCAGCCACCGCCGATCGAGAGCAAGCCAAGACCACGCTATACGGGCAGCAGCAAACCATGACCACCAGTTCCGAGAGCCCTTCGATCGATCCGCACGACCAACATGGAGGCGAGTCAACACCAACGCACAACACAACACAACCGAGCCTCAGATACACCACGAAAGCCAAAGCTCACGCAGTAAGCACGGCCCGGACGCAGCCCAACCATGCCCATGTCACAGTATCCAACGGCCAGCCCCATGGCCGGAGCGGACAGATCGGGACCGCCATGATCTGAGCCTTCGAGCCCGCTCCCGGGCAGCTGCCCCAGCAACCGAGTCGCCCACGCCTCCTAGGCCACCCACCTCACCACATCCGCCGACGCAAGAGGCACGACACCGCACTGGCCGTCGCCCTCCGCTTGCCGCCCGCCCCATGAGCTCCCCAACTCATGGAGGACACAACCGCGGAGAAAAGGAACCGTCCCCGCCACCGCCCGCTCGGCGACGGTGAGGGGAGGAGGGTGGGGGTCGCCGGGCTTAGGGTCGCCCATGGGGATGGAGTGACATGGGGCTGGTCGGCATTTCACTGTCTAGCTGTTTTATCATTTCCAACAAAGGCCTTTCATGCAATATAATTGGGCTATTAAGTTCTAGTATCGATCATACTGTGAGAACAAAAAAGAGCATATTGTATACAACGCCACAATAATGATATCATAGACATACATAAAAGTACATGTTAGTACCTTGAGCATTTTAATCCCTTCCTCGTACCTTAGCTTCAACGTTTTCTCTAGGTACTGTATATAAATTAGAAGAAGTTGAGACAGTAAATTAAGCAAAAGCACACATATAACAACACAAAACAGTAAGGAGTAATGTCTTACCTTCAGAGGTTCAAATGGATACTGCCTATTTATTGTCTCGAGTTCCTTCTGACAATTTTCATTTGGGTGTTTGAATATTGCTACAATTAGCAATCTATGATATCACAAACCTGAAAACAAAAATCAGTACTTGGTCAGCATCGCTTCAATAGACAAACTAAAGAATTATTTCCTCCAAATCTTCCTTGCCTCAAAGTAGTGCTCCTTAATCTCCATTTCTGCATCCAACCCAATAAACTCACACAGATGCCTGTGAGTGTTTGATTTTTCTGATCTAAATACCGGACCAGCCTCAAACACGCGCCCAAAGCCACCACAGATGCTCATTTGCTTGTATGATTGTGGAGACTGCGCTAAACAAGCAGGCTGGTAATTGTACACCAGCTTGAATGGAGATGCACCAAGTTCACTTGATCCACCAATCAACTTTGGACTGTGGATCCCAAGTCCGAGAACAAAAACTCGCTGAAAGTCTGCATGTGTATCCAACAATCATGACATGTACTCCCTATGTAAAGAAATATAAGAGCGTTTAGATCACTTCTTTAGTGATCTAAACACTCTTATATTTCTTTGAGGAGGGATTATGGACCAAAAGAAGAAAATAAACATTGCATGCTGCAGAAATGGATAATAAAATCTATCTGCATGAGATGCCACATGAATGTCACAAACATAAGCATAGTTTCGATGCACACTATCTCATGTTGCATGTTAAATACAGGTTTGTGCACGTTGCCTTTTGCTGGTAGATGGAGATACTAAGATGAAAAAATGGTCACACAAAAATTGCTTTTCAAATGTTAATATTACCAAGACTAATCCATGAATAAAATGTATGCAACTATGCACAGTAAAGATACTTAAAATAGTTACTGTACTAAACTCACTGATATAGAGCTATCAAAACCGGAGCCAAGGCTCAAATCTTGAACAACGATCAAAGCAGACTTCAGCCTTGTGGTTGCCGCATAGGCTCACCACACTGACAACACCAACTCTCTTCCGTCTTCTCAGTTTCTTGACAAAAAATGATACTGCTATTTGCACATTAGGGAGTAAATTATGCTTCAAGCATTCCTCAAACCAAATCGGCAATATGTAGGCTTAAAATATCAGCAGGCATCCACACAGATTTCTACAGCTGAAATATAGTGTTGTGATTTGTGTACCCATAATGCAGAATAACCTATTGTTCTATTTGGTGGTTAAATAAATAAATATTATTGTTTTTGGCTAGTGCCTGTAGAGCTACTAAATGATAGTCAGTGTCACTGTATATTTCTAAGAAAGAAAATTATAAGACTTCATTGGTTGTAAATAACGCTAATTGTATTGGTTGCCACCAATGTCGACTTGAAAAGAAAATTATGGAGCTTCAGTTCATATGCATCTAGTCATATAAAAAAATAAGAACACATGCTTCAGCTCCTGTTAGTTCAGTCACAAAAAAAATCACCACCAAAAATCAGAAGACAAAGTATCATTGTTATATTTGTTGACTTGATTGATTACTGTAGGTTAACACAGCCAACTGGAATTAACCTGCAATAGGATAAAAGAAATTAAGATTTGAGACGTGTGTTATAGGGTTCATAGAAGAGAGAAGAGGGAGGTACCATAGCAAATCATTGGTCGCACAGTTTGACATTCAACTTTCCATTTGCCAATGAGACCTCAGGGATTCATATACATAAACGTTGATTGATATATCAGGTCCAAGTCCCTGTAACTCATAAAAGTTACTGGGAAGTCAACTAAAAAACAATTCTCAGTAGAAGCATACGGCTTACCAATAAGGTGGACCAAAGGCCTTTATACAATCCTCTACCACTCTCTTCTCTACAAATTGTAGACAACGTGTGAAAGATGCCCTTGTAATACCTAGTGGTTTTCTGCAGAATTTTATAGACATGAAAGTTTAGCTTACTAAAACCTGTTCCTTTGGTCTGTAAAGCTGCATTGCATGAAAGCGTTAGGTAAAGATGCTCTAAGTTCTAACTGGAAGTTATATTGATTGATTGATTGGCTTAGTGTTATTCACAAATCACAAAAGGAAGAAAAGCATCACCTGTGTTGTCAGGTGATTTCGAACAACATCCAATGGGTAAGTTACAGATGCAGGTGTCACTCACGCTAGACCACCACCAAGTAAACATATAGACACTAACATAATTTGGGCCGTCCATTCCGTGAAGCTGCAACTATATTTCGAAATTTATAAACCTATAACAAAAAAAATTGTCACGAGAAATCTTGCAAGTTAACATACTAAAATTCAGTGCTGAACTTTTTGTATCGCTCATATCAATAAGAGCTGATGGCGGAATAAGAAAATCGATGTACAATTTTGAAAAGATTGCCTTTCGAATATGCCCAAAACACTTCTTGTCGAACAACCCACAAAGCCATGTGCCATATACTACCCTTCCTTAGAGCTGCAACATCTGAACGCATACCTGCCACCTGTCGGATCAGTATGCCACAAGCTCATACAACAAACTTTATCATCAGCATATGGGTTATGTGACAAAAAAATTACTGTATTCAAGAACATTTTCAAGAGATTGCAATTTTGTAGCTATGAACAGCATATGGTACATACAATGAATCCACAGCCAAGGTTTAAGTTTGGACCATGATTGGACAATACAGCGCAGAGTGTTGTAAATTAACAACAATAATAATAGGCCATGACTGTCAACCAGAGATATATTGTTTGGGGCAATCAATTCAAAGCGAGGGAAGAATATATATATATCACATTCAGGGAACTAAGTTGATATTATCAGCATCCAATTCCTTTGAAGAATCTATATATGTGCAGTGTGAAGGCAGAAGGAGCACAGCAGCACCATGAAATAGAAGAGAAATATTCCTTCACGCTCACAATCCGTGCACACGAGAACGCGGGAGATAAAAGAGGGGGCGGAAAGCCTATTACCTGCAAGAGGATGGAGAGTGGCGAGGATCGAGATGCAGATCTTGCCGACCACGCCGGCGAGGTGTGCGACGGTGATCCAGCCAAGGAGCCGCTGCGCTTGGCAGGGGAAGGCCCCGCCGACGCCATGGAAGAGGACACGGTGGCCGCCGCCAGTCGACGGCATCGGGGACCTGGCCGATATCACCAGGGCCTGGATATCACCTCCATCATCCCAGACACGCCTTCATGGTGGGCATCCTCACGGCCCCTTGAAACCGCAGCAGCTTCTCCTTGCATCCCGTCACCAGATCATAGCAAACTGCACACACGCCCGAATCAGATCAAGATGCGGAAATAACCAAACCAGAAGAAGTGGAGGAGGGATTCGTACCTGGTCGAGGCCATGGACCAGAGGGTGATCTGCGGCGCCCACGCCAGATCGGTCATCATGGCCACGGGCGAGGGAGGCGGCGGCGACCTCGTTCCCCGGCGGCGGCGGATCCTCTCGGGGTTGGGGCGTCTCCTCTCGGCGGCGGTGGCTCCTCTCGGGGCTGGGGCGTCTCCTCTCGGCGGCGGCGGCGGCTCCTCTCGGGGCTGGAGGCTGAGATGAAACAGATCGAGATTGAGGTTAGTTTTACGTGCGGGGTGAGATACGAAAGAAAAACCAGACGAAAAAAAAACGACGAAAAAAAACCAGACGAAGGTGGGACGAAAAAAAACCAGTCGAAAAAAACCCAGACGAAAGTGGGGGACTATTCAACCAACTCGTCCATTAGGAGTAGAGATATACATGTGTATGTGTGAATAATTAATGGTGGTTGTGAGACATTCGATTATATATATATATATGATCGGTTCTACGAGAAAATCTATTCATATATATGCATAACGTGTACAATATGTAGTATCGTAAAATACCAGCAAACAAAAAAGAATTAAATGAAAAACACAAAATTAATGGAAAAATTAAAATTAAAACCAAAACCCCCCAAACATTTAGTACCGGTTGGTGCTACCAACCGGTACTAATGGTTTACCAGCACCCGGACCTGGCTCGTGCCACGTGGTGGCACTTTAGCGCCAGTTCGTGCCGAACCGGTAGTAAAGGAGGGGCCTTTAGTCTCCACTCTTTAGTGCCGGTTGCAGAACCGGCACTAAAGGCCCTTACGAACCGGCGCTAAAGTCCGGTTCTGCACTAGTGTGAACACGCCTCCTCGCCGTATTCGTACACCTTCATTAACCCCGCATGGAAGCCGAGAAAGCTACTCCGGCCACACGTCCGTTTAGGAGCGGGCCAGCATTAAACGCCACGCCAGCCGAGCTCCTCCCGTCCGCCCTCTATTTAAACGATGGCAGGCGCCGGGCAAGAATCACACCCCTCCGCCGCTCCCCCATCTCCTCCTTCACAAATTTCTCCACCATTTCGATGGCGTTCAACGGGCAAGAACAGGAGTTCTCCGGCATAAAAGACGGCATGGTGGCCCACCGAGCCCGACGGATACGAGCGAGGCAGCTCGCTGCTCCACTTCCCTCCCCTAGGCCGTCGGAGTAAGTAGCCGCCCCAATCCGGCGCGTGGTTCACAACTCGCCGCTCCAAGCCAGCTCACGAAGGAGTGGCGAGTTGCTCCAGGCTAGCACTGTGGCATGGGCATGGACGACGCCTCGTCGTACCGGCCCTCCAGTGCCTATGACGGCCCCATCCATCGTCGATGCGCGCATAGCCGTGGCATGCAGGTAGACGCAGAAGCAGGGTGAGCGAAGAGCAACAGTGGCCAGCGCCTCCGCGTCTGCTGCCATCACCGAGGAGAAGTAAAACACGGGAGTCCGCCGCCATCACCGAGGAGAAGTGAAACACGGGAGTCCACCGCCATCACCGAGGAGAAGTAAAACACGGGAGTCCGCCGCCGCTTGGGTCCCACGAAGGCCACCGCCTAGGCGACACCGGCGTACACAGTCGGTGTCTTGCCCGGTTCTTCTCTTTGGAGGACCTCCGTCGATCCCACATGGGCTTCACGGAAGCGGAGGCGCTGCCTTCCCCCGGTGGTTCCACTCCGATGAGTGGCGGGGAAGCGATCCATGCTTTGTGCTGAAGCATATACCTCCGAGGCTCCCGGCAGTCCGGTGATCGGGCTGCGGACATGAGGAAGACAAAGGGATCCGCGGGCGGCGATTTAGATTAGGTATTAATTATACCTTCAGAGCCAGACTAGCACCGTTGATGTAAATGTATTAAAATCCATCATGTTTATATAAAAATGCGGCTTTTTTTATATGAAATATGGCTGTGTTTGCACTGGTTGGTTTGAGTTGTTATGAAAATATATGCGGCTAGCGTTGAATGGCTGCCTCCCGCATCCGTGTTCACGGACGGATACGGAAGGTTTTTTGCAGATTGCCGTTGGAGATGCCCTAAGTTGATAGTGCTGGGAGCTTTGGTTAAGGGCCCATTTTGGAGCTCTCCGGCCCCGAGCTCCTCCGGCGACTCCTACCGGTGAACCGAGTGGGTCAGCTCCGTGGAGCACAAATCCGGGATCAGAGATCACCTCCAGCACAAAATCGCCGAGCAGCTGAAAACTGCATCCACGAAATTCTGCTTCTCATAACATTCAGCCGCGGCAATGTGACTCCCTCGAGGGGACGATTGAACCAGTCGACATCACATTTGCCCAAGCTTCCCACTCCCTTGGGGAAACCTGATGCCTCCACACCACCGTCGCCCCGCTCTTGGTTTTATCAGCAGAAGCATTAGCACGGGCTGTTGTTGTTTGCTGAATCCCTAGGCTGCAACAGGGTAACCGTCGGTTCAGATAGCCTAAATGTCATTACAGCCATGCAAGATGAGATCCATTCTGCAGGGGTTGCAGCGGCAATCTTCAGTGGTTGTTAGTTACTTCCTCTCCAGAGAATTTGCCAAGATGGAGTATGTTCATGAATACAATTACAGAGAAGCAAAAATCATGATCCTGCTACATGGTTATTACATGACCCACCTTCCTCTATTGTACCTCTGCTTATCTCTCCCTAATAATAAAGCACGGATCGACTTTGTCGGGTTCACCGTCACAATACGCTTTCTTTCTGTAAATTTACGTTTTCACCAATTTAAAATATATAAGCGAGGTGGTACTAATTCGGGGAACCACGTCGTGTGCATCAAACGATCCGAACAATACCCGCCCGTGCGCTTCGGCCCAGTAAATCAGGCCCACATGCCCGTTTGCAGCCCAACAAATAATGGCGCAACCACCAGAGCTAGCTGTGTTTGTTGTAGAAAAGCACGGGCTCTCCCTCTCCTCCCGATCTCAGCCGCCACGAGGCGACCGACCCCGGCGACGCTCGATCCGGTGCTGCACCGGCCGCCGGTCGACGCCGGCGAGGATTTGTGCCCTCTCCCGACCCACGTCTCTCTCTCGCGAAATAGGATTGGGCGCCGCCGCCGTTTTCCTGGTTGAAGGCGGCCAGAGCGCCGCACGGGAGGCCTTTGTCGAGCGAAGCCCTGGATCACGCACGGCGTTCCCGCGGAGGGACAGGGCGGCGGATTCGAGGATGGGCGCGGCAGGCGGAGCTCTGTCCTCCTTTGTCCTCTCCCATCGAGCGCTGGATCGAAGAAGCATCAGCTCACCCCACCTCCATCCCGTCTCCTCTCCTACATCGGCCACACCACGCCGCGCTCGTGGAGCGGAGTCGCAGAAGCACGACGCCGACTGCGGCAGAGTGAGGAGAGCTCGTCCGGTCGTCTTGTCCCTCCAAGGCAGGATCAGGCCCAACCTCCACGCCACCAACTCCACCCCATATCTCTTGCCTTTCAGGTTAGTTTCAGGTCCGCTTAAAAGTTTCAGGTTAGCTCATCTAAAAAGCAGTTTCAAGTTAGTCCGCATAATTTAGTTACAAGTGTTATTTGGTTGACTGTCGTTGTTACTTATCCGATCTAAATCTAAAGGTTCCATGTTTCTGACAAAACAATGGCTGATTTGCTAGCTGTAGAGCGCAAGCTAAATGATACAGGCTCTGCTGTGAAAACCAACAGGTCTTTTCTTTTACAAGCTTTTGCTACAGTTGAATTACTCAATATGTGTGTGTGTTTTATATCATCTGGTGATCAAGTTTTAATGTATCTTGATGAAATGTAGACCTTTGTAACATATTTGCACCTTTGGAGTAACACATGATGTCCTTTATCAGTATGGCTGATCCTTCGCCCTTATTTCCTCTACTTGTTGATATGTGTCTGCTGGAACAAGCTGGTTCAATGGTGCCTTCAGCAAAGTCGCCGAGGCTGGTCATGTTGCCGGCTCAAGAACAACAGAAAAGTTCCAGATAGTTGTGTCAAATATATCAGCCAAAGTAAGTCAATAATAAATTTTACTTGGTAAACTAATGACCAGAAAGATAATCAGTGCCATTAAAGACATGTAGAAACACTAAAGAGCTGCATTCTGCACTTACTGTGTAGTCCAAACTGCGATGAAGCAGAACTTTATTTGCCTTATGGTCAATAGGCATGCCCAGTAAACATACCTTTGAAACATCCTCTTGCTGCTGCCAGTGCACACATGATTCTCAAGTTTGGGAGCTAACCGATCATATATTCTGCAAATATCTCAAAACATATACGTCCTAGAGTGAATAGAAAAAAAAAACTATGACTGAATGGACCAATTGTTCCAGCACTCGACTCTATACCTTTGAAACTCCCAATTAAGAGACAAACACCCAGCAAGGGATATAGAGTCGAGTGCTGGAACAATTGGTCCATTCAGTCATAGTTTTTTTTTCTATTCACTCTAGGACGTATATGTTTTGAGATATTTGCAAAATATATGATGCTGTGATAACAATAGTGCTGTTGCTCGCTGCTTTTTTTAGCTTTTGGCAACATAAGTGGCATTTCGAAAGGTAATTTCTTTTTTGCATAGCTCCACGAGTAAATGTGCTTTTGAAAAGTCTTTCTTTAGTGAATCTACATGCACATTTTCTCATTCTTTGCGGTATATTATTTCAAATAGTGTGGTTTATTTGCAAGCTTACTGTGTCACAACATTGTTTGCTGCTTCTCATTGTCCAATTCATCTTTTTTTTTCCTCTTGCTGTAATAGGGACCTGCTGTCGTTGCTTGAGCTTGTTGAGTTTGTTCTGGGAGCTCCTCTTCCTGGGGAAAATCTGTTGGAAACCTTGAGCAAGCATCTAATGTTGGCTGTGTCATCAAGCTTTGGCTTGTAACTGTGTATTTCTCTCCTTCTCATCTTCTTCTTTGAGGAGGTTTATTTTCAGGGAGTCTTGACAGATTTGGTAGATGATCTAAATTTTCTTTAGAATTTTAGAACCACTATCCTTTTTAGTGTCGGTGTTCAATTGATTATAGATGATAGTGACTTTTTGGACCATGGTCCTGGTTCGGTGTGGTTTCATGATTGTCATACAGTACACTAAATTTTCTAAGTATTGCACAAGCCTGAGTAAATATGGATCGAGGTAATCTAACCTTATACTACATATTCAATTAATACACGTTCTTATTGAAAAAGATATACCAAATACCATTTTGTAATGGATAGCACACTTTTAAATAATGGACATAACAATTAACGCTTTCCTTGTAGTGAAGAACAACTGTGTTTGCACATACAATTTTCACTTGAGGACATGTCCAATTTTTCTCCTGTTGCAACGCACAGACATATGTGCTAGTCAATGATATAACCCTGTTTATGCTGTTTATGAATGAATAAAGTTTTGAGGTTAGTTTCAAAAATAACTTTTGAGGTTCCACAAAAATAAAAAGGTTCAAGGTCAAAAAAACAAATTGCTCACAAAGCAGAGCAAAGAAGCCTGATGCTTCTTACAGCTTAGACTAGAAAAAGGATATGAACCAACAGGAAGATCCATTGGCCTTGCCTACAATAGACTGTCTACAGAGCAGGAATCTGAAAACCCGAAGCTGAGCTGGGCCAGATCAGCATTGTACAAGTCTGTCAACATGAATAGAGTTGCCCAGAAACAACAGAGAACGACAAGCAAATAAATAGAGATCCAAAACTGAAAACACAGAGACAGTACAATCAAAGTTAAGGAATTTCAAACTGATGCAATGCCAATTTAGTTCTCACGTTTCACAAATCCATGATACAGTCTAGTGACTGGTTATAGATACTGGACGGGGAGCACAACGTATCACAAGACTAATACATGGGTGGAATCAATTGAAACTGGGGCAGATGGGTCCCTTCGACAGGCCAAGGCGAACCTCCATCCCGTGGTGCATGTCCGGTATGCGGAGGCTGTCAGAGTCTTGGGGCACTGCAAAGTGGACAAGGAAACAAGAACTAATTAACACAAGCACGGCAGGACATTTCTGGCAGCAATGTAAACAACACAAGGAAAGGGTTAGGAACTTGCACGTGTAAACTTTGCACTGAAAGCTAATTTCTCAAGTATCGCAGCAGAACTCATAAGTGGAAAGCACAGACGATCATTGATGGACAGGCTTGCACTCTTTGACATGAAAAGCATATGCCTGGCTAAGGCAGTTAAAACTAAGGGGCAAGCTTGGTTGACAAAATTGTGGAACACTTTGTTGTTGGTTATTGATGAGATTCCTTAAAAATAGATCGAGACCCATTAGCTACCTACCTTGTAAATATAGTTATAATAATGATCTCTGCAGGTATTATATATTCTAAATAAAGCACAAACTCTATGCTAGATGTAACTAGCGAGAAGTACACAAAATTAGCAACAGAACCATTTTAATAAAATGTATCACAATTTCCCAAGAACTGGTGTGTTCCAGGATCAAACCCCATCAGATCAATGTAAATTTTACTCGAGTGTGTTCCACTGTGAGCAAATAAGCTAATGCCCATAACAGCTGCCTAACACCGGCTAACCAATTCATAAGTCATAACTGGCAAGTTTGCACAAAAGCTTGCAGAGTTATGAAAGCAGCAAGCAAAAGATTGATGGACAGAAAAGGATGGCAATCCTTACAGTTAAGGTAATCTTCAAATCCAAAATCATCCAAGGAACCTGTCATCGCCTCATATCCTAGCATAGATGATGGCAATGCACCTGGGGGCCTTTGGAACCTGGAAACACAGAAGTCATCAATCAAACGCTTTTAATGCGAGGCAGCAGCGAAGTCAAAAGAGCTTATCGCCTATATATTTTTAAGAAGAAAAATACTGAAGACAAGGACAAGCGACGTTCAAAAGTGTGTAAACAAAATGGAAATCACTCTTGATCAACTAATTTAACAAAAGCTTTAATTGGCTTTGTCCAGGTTTTTCTAGAGGCTGAAGCCAACCCTTACATCCTAACCAGGTAATTGTAGGATGTCATGTCTCTATGTTTACTAAAGTTTATGCTCTCAAATGAAGTTCATTTAGCAGTATCTAGGACCCTTACTGCCACTGGGATTAATTCAAGAATATCTTATTTTCTTACAGCATTTTCAGTCATTTTTTTATGATTTGATGATGTTGATTGCTTTATCTTTTTCATCATGAATCATATACATATTATGTTCTGTTCTATGATATAGCATGGTCAATTGCAATTGAGCTAGCAGCAGCTCATGGTCAACATGAGCTTGTTGAAGTTCTATTTCCTAAGACAAACGCAATTACATCTCTGCCAGTTTGGAGTCTTGATGGGATAATGAATACTGTGAGATTCCTGCATATGTGGAGATAATTGCTGTATTACTTCATTCTACCATAACCTGTATTCCTGAAGCTGCATGATTCATTTGTATCTCCTATTTGGATTGCAGTAATCTGTTATGTCGCATTGTACTTGACAGAGTGAGAAGTTCACCAGGATGTATGCATAATCATGACCTCTGAACATGCATGGACTGACCCATTTCTTGATGTATTACTGGACCTTTGATTGTTTCCACTTTCATATCCATAGAAGAACAAGGCAATTAAACATGATAAATCGGGGAAATTGTTTCCCCCATGGAAGCCTATATTTTCTTCAGAAATTCAAGAACTGGTAAAAGGAAATACAATATCAGCATTGGGAGGATACTGAATCCAGTCATGCAGGCAATCTTTAGGTATTACCATACTAGGATGGCAGATGGTATACCTAAATAGATATTTATGTATGCAAATTTAATTGGCATTTTGCTTAACCAAGTTTGCAAAGCTAACAGAGGAAATAATGCATATGCCTATTATTGAGGCTAACACTACTTCAGTTTTCCAACTGTAACACTTGCAGCGCTGTTGGAACCTGTCAAACTGACCATGGGTTGGTTTTGCTGGAAGCCTGAATTGCTAGCCATTTCAAAATTTATGTTTATGTTATCTTTATTTGTATGCCTTTGGCTCAATGGTTTGCATAACCATCCGAACTGATGTGGCCTTGTAAGTACCCCATTCAGTTTTTTTCATCACTGTTCTATGATGTATAATCTTCATGCCACTGTCCATTCAGTGTAATTTTCACTGAATCTTCTCGTTCCTTTGTTGGGCCAGAGTCTTTATTTGTTTCTGGCTGCAGTTGTGCACTACACTAGAACTAGAACTTACATTGGCATGCATTCCAGGTACTTACACCTGATAAAGCAATATGCCCCTTGATGTGAGCCTGTACTGAAAACAGCAAGGCTTGCTGTTAGCACCATCACTCTGCTATAACAGCAAAGCAGTGCTTCAAACCTTTCTTTTGTGTATCTCATCAAGAAAATGACATGGTTTGACAAAGAGAATCCTACTTGCGCATTTATGTAATTAAATCTACCGGTTCATTGCGATCTGATAAAACGAACGATCCATCTGACGGACAGTGAACGGGGCGCGCAACGTTTAGGACCAGCCCAGTGCAAGATATTAACGCATCTGGTGTGGTCAAACTGACCCAAAATTCCTCTAGACGCCCTCAATCAAATTGCAGCGGCCAGATGATGGATGCCGCTGAAGCTGGGCAAAACCTAGAGCGGGATTCTAGTTTCCCGGGAGGGGAAAGGAGGGGGGCGGCGGGGGAGCGAACGAGCTGGTACCTGGAGAGGATCTGGGCGTCGAGATCCCTGCGGATGTTGAAGGCGGATCCGTAGATGGCCTCGGTCCCGAACTTCTTCTTCTCGTCCCAGAACTTGGCCTCCTGCACCCAATGAAAAAACTCGGAATCAGCGCGCGCTAGGGTTTGGGGGATAGAACGGGGGCGGATCGGGGAGGGGGGGAGGGTTTACCTTGTGGATGGTGGCCTGGACGGGGTGCGCCGGCGCGAGGTCGCCGCGGACGCTGTCGTTGACGCCGAAGCGGAGGACGTCGTGGGTCTCGCCCAGCTCCTTCTTCGTCATCGGGCCGCCGCCGCTCGCCATCGCCGCCGCTGCTGAGCCTCTGTTTTTTCCTCTCTCGCTGCTCTCTCTGTTGTCTTGGGGTCGTGGTTTCTTTCTTTGTGAAGAAGGAAAGGGAGGGGCAGGCTGGGGCTGGCCGATATATGATGTTTGCGGCCGTGTCCGGCTGGGCTTCCAACTCGCTTGGGCCGGCCCAGCTTCCGCTACGCTCGCACAAAATAAAATTTATTGATTTCTTTAGTGACACGGACTGCAATTTTCTGGCAAAAATACATTGAGCACGAAGTTGTCATGCTTGCCAACTAAACATGCCATCCTTACGTAACTGAAATTCCAAAATTTATTTGCCATTGACCAGGAGCATCTCACTGAGCTGTATTGATCTGCTATATGGAACTCATTCGGACTTGGCTTGTGAGGAAACCAGTCATGCCATGGTCAGACATTTCATTGAGGTGAGCAGACAACGTCACAAGGTTCCAATATGAATGTTGTTGGAGGCCCTCTCCAGTCATGTTGTCTTTCTCCTTGTCTTGTGACAATCATGCTCATGTGTGCAATGGACATACGTGTATGTGATTTTGAGCCATTTCTGGAGGTGCTATTTCTCGACGTAGTTCTCTGAGATTATGAACACATTCATGTGTGCAGATGTAGTTCTCAGTTCACCACTCATTGAAGTGCGCATTTGACCGCCCATGAGGCCTGCCCGTGCGCGCCCCAAACCCTAGTAGCCTCCATATCTCGTGCCCTCCGCTACTGTTGTTTCAGACCAGATAAAATAAATACCAACTTCAACCATATTTATAAAAATTGCAAAATTTGAATGAAACACATGATATGGAGACTTTTCAGACTTACAAAGCAATTCCTCAAGTCACAGTACAGTCTATAAATCTCTGCAGGTCACAGTGCAACATCGTGCATAACAGTAGACATCTGCGAACATGGAGCCAAGTTCCAAGGATATGCTACTGCTCCCCAATCTATATATACATCTCGCGTTTCGTGACAGTTCAATAACAGTTTCAGTTTGGACATTTCAATGAAGGATAAGGTCTGCAGCCGCAAAGCTCAAAATCATGAAGCTGGAGATCCATCCAAAAGCAGCAGCTCTGGCCTACTTCAGCAGGCAGTCCTTGAAGCCCATCTCCAGCTCTTCCCGGTTGAGGTTCCTGCCGATGAACACAATCTTGTTGATGCGCGGCTCGTTGGCCTCCCACATCCTGTCGGGAGATCCCTGGAAAATGTCGTGCACTCCCTACAGATGGAGAACATGGTTGTGGCGGTTAGATCAGTTAACAAGAGGACAACACAACGCCTAGCTAACCGTTCGTCCATTTGGGCAAATTTGAAAGAAAAATTATCATAGGCTTATACAAGCAATCTTCAGACAGGTGAAGAAAATGTCCAGTGACACTCTAGCATCGACAACATGGGCCTTGATCTAGATCAGGAGTTGGACAAAAAAAGGTTCTTAGATCAGGAGAAGTTAAAGAACCATTAAGATCAAGCAGCTGGTGCTTGGGCATGGAAACGTAGGTACACCAACGATCAGTCTCTCTATGCTATAAAGCGAAGCAAAGCACATGGTGCTAAAAGTGAAGAAAGCTCAGTAAACACGAACGAACATGACTGAGATTGACCAGCCAGCTGGGTAGGTTTGGCTATTCCTTTCTATTGAAAAGGAGTGGTTGTTGGCGTGGATTATCTTGTTAAATTCTGCAGAGATTGTGAGCGTGAAGAAATGACACTACCATCAAAGAAAGACAGCTGTCAAATGGATTCGCTAACTAGCAGAGCAAATAAGAACATGAAAGGAAAGACAAGCTGCTTGTTTTATAAAACAAACATGTCTTTTCTACCAACAAATAGTTTTCTAAGACTGTTTGAACCCAGTGTGTCCTTTTTTTTACGGACCCCAGTGTGTCCTTTAACAAGTCACTAGAGAAGACATGATTAGTTTCCATTCACAAGAACAGGAGAACAAATTGAACTGGATAAACTAAAGGCTAGAGTAATAAATACCTGAAAGACAAAGCGTTGAGGCATTCCACTGACAGAGAGCAGCCCCTTCATCCGGTATATGTCATCACTGCGTTCCAGCAGTAGGTTCCCCAACCACATGTCAGCCTGCATGAGGACATGTAAAATGTTTGTCCCAATATACACAACCCGATAATGTGCAGGGTCATAAATAAATGTCCAGAAATTCATCTTAGCTATCTTGAAATTACATCATGACATGTAATTTTAAGTCTGACCTTTTCAAGATCCATCTCCCCTTCGCAAACGATGCTTACAGAAGAAACACCGGGATCATGGGTGTGATCATGCGCATGATGGTCTAGAAGAAGCAAACAACGTTAATTCAATTCATATTGCAGAGCTATATGATATTTAAGATTTGTAGATGAGCACACAAATAATACTATGCTCACCATGTTTATGGTCATGATCATGATGATGGTGATCGTGGTCGTGGGCATGGTCATGGTCATGGTCATGCTTGTGTTCATGTTCATGTTCATGTTCGTGCTCATCATGTGGTTCTTCAGTGACAGCACTCTCAATCCTGAAACATAAATGAAATCAAATTTCCTTTATGGTCAATGTTTCCTAATTTGCGCAGCTAGAGCTAAATTTTGAGGGAAAATAAAGAACGATCTCTGGGTGTAGTATACATGGCGTGCACTGTTTAGTGATTGTAAATACCCAACTAAACCAGATGATTCTACCCAGGAAAAACTAAACCAGATGATGACATGTTTGGTAAATGAGTAAATTACAAGTATATCAGCAAGCATAAGAAGTCACTGATGATATCCCAAAGAGTAAATGTCCACATTTAACAAATAGCTAATCTATATTGGATTGAGCAATCTAATGTGTGTGTAATTAATTGATGGCATCATTTTAAATCAACTCTAGACATGGTCCATTTAATCATTTAATAGCAATACCTTAGGTCGCACTGTAACCCATCAAGTCACAGTGGCTGTATATCTTGCATCTCTCAATGCTAGTAAATACAATATGCCTGATATATACTTAGTACTATACTCGGACATGAAGCATAACATGTCATTTCATTATGGTTGAACAAATCAGATCATTCTATCCACACAGCAGGCGACTCCGTGTGGCTAACATCTACCATAGTTACGCTTGTAGATGTATCATTCCAGTGTGCTTGAATAATTTAGACAACTTAAATACACGAGTTTCTTTTCCCTTGACTAGGAGGGCATATAACCATATGAAAGATAATATTCTGTATGTAAAAATGGAAGGTCCAAAAAAGGCGATGAAAGAAAGGAACCTCTCCAAATCAAAGCCCCCAATTCCAAGCACATAATCCAAATCAACTTTACCATACTGAGCTCGTTTCAAATTAGCCATGCGATTGATACTCTGCATGCACAAAACATGATGTAAGAAATAACCACACGGCAAAAAAAGAGTAAAATGAATGTACTGTACTGACCCTTATACGCTCAACCAAGGAAGAAACTTCAGGCTCGCTAACAAGGTCAGTCTGCAAGAAGTAACAAGAAATTAGCTCCTCAACCATCAAGGATAGAAATAATACAAAGGGCCTCGTAATTAGACACACATGACTACACATTAACCAGCATGTATTGGTTACAAAACCATTACCTTGTTAATTATAATTCTGTCAGCATAAGCAATTTGCTGAACTGCCTCATTGACTATACCCTTGGGCTTCACTTCATCCAAATGCAACCTTGCATGCTTTGAATCCACTAGAGTAACAACACCATCTAGCTTGACATCGTTAAAAACTGCATCTTCTGCGTAGAATGTCTGTATTATGGGTGCTGGGTTTGCTAAACCTGAAAAACAGATAGACAGCAGCAGGTCAGAGAACTCGACATGGTAATGCAATAAAAAGTAACTAAGAATATTGAAGTTCTCAAAGTTGGGGTGATGTTTAACCTCGAGATAATTACATCTCACAGGTTTTCTTGATTATGGTGGAGACCCTGTTCCTACAAAGTTTCCTTACCTGTGGTTTCAATAACAAGATGGTCAAACTTTCCCTTCTTCTTGTCAACCAATTCACCGATCATTCGCACTAAATCACCACGCACAGTGCAGCAAAGGCAACCATTGTTCAGCATCATTATGTCCTCAGCTCCAGCAGTTTGTGCGGCAACTAACGAACCATCAATGTCAACTTCACCATACTGCAAGATAGATAGTGGCATCAAGTCAGCTTCTCCTTGCCTACTTTAGCTGGCATCATGGCCCTTTTAAAGTGATCGATCACTGATGAAGTAGATAAATTAAGAATGGCTTTTCAGATTGAGAAGACTGGCATAGCATGTGTCCAAGAATAAAAAGCTAACCCTGCTCAGGGACTTGAAGAATAAACATCCAACAAAAAAGAGTTACTCATACAGACATACCTCATTCTCAATGACAGCGATCCGTTTTCCATGGTGAGATGTCAGTATGTGATTTAGTAAAGTTGTCTGTGAACAGAAACAAAAGGCAAACTGTGAATACAACAGAGACAAGGACAAATGGTATCAAAACTAAAAAAACGTTAACAATATGTACACAATGGATATGTACATATAAGCAGAACTCTTTTACGCTTTACGGTGCTCCACTTACGTCCTAAGAGATAGGGGGATTATTTTGATTTTAGCCATCCTCTAAACATTCTGCATATTAGATGAAAAGCCACTAGCTGCTATGCCAAAACGAATGTTCTATATGGATTAAGTTCTCCTGTTGCAATTTACTAACAATGATCGGCACGTTTGGGTGCACTGTGAATTTTGACTGCAGGCCAAAGTGCCATAGGTGCATAGCGCTACACGATTAGTCCTAGTGTTATTTGTCAATCAATGCTCTAAACCTCACAGTTCAGATGGAATTTTTTCGAGAGCGAACTACCTCAAGGTTTCAGTGATCCTGATGCTGGCTAGGCGCTGTTCTAACTAGCTTAGACTGTACTACAACAATATGGTAATCTAGCAATTTCGCAACAAAAAATAATGGTAATCTAGCAAAACAGCATCGCTGCGGGAGAGCGTGTATACTACACGGCTCGGGCGCACGGTAGGAGCTACGGGATTTTGTTTTGGGGGCGCCCTGACAGTGACCGACCTTGCCGGAGCCGAGGAAGCCGGTGATGATGGTGGCGGGGATGCGGTTGTCGGGCGGGATCACCGTGTCGACGTCCGTGCCCTCCTCCGTGGTGGAGGCGGCCGACGCGGCGAAGCGCTGCCGCGCCCGCCACGACGCCGCGACCCGCGGCGCGGCGTAGCAGGAGCGCGAGGCGGCGCGGAGGCGGAGGCGCAGGGGGAGGAGGGAGGCGGGGCCGCGCGCGGACAGGCCGAGCGCCGCGGCCCTGGAGACGGCCGGCGAGGCGGCGGAGCAGAGCGCCGCCATGGCGGACTGCGGGGAGCGGGAGAGGGTGGAGCGGGGTAGCGCAGTGGATATTGTGGGACGGACCAATGGTGCGAGTGCGAGGAGGAGCTCCCATTCAGCTTCAGGCGTGCCGAATTTGGGCTTCCTCCGAGGCCGGATTTGGGAGTGGGCCATTTCTTGAAAGTGGGTCGAGCGAACGGGCTGGCAGTAAGATCTAATCTGGATATTGATTGAGTTAGGAGGATCAACTCAAAAAAAAATTGAGTTACAAGGATAATTGATTTTTTTTTAAACTCGAGGATAATTGATTTGATGCCAACATTTGGCATTGCCGATACTTGCAAGTCAACAATTGGCAATATCAAGTAAACAAGGTAACCAACTAAACACTAGTCAATATTTGTCATTTATCAAATGTTGGCAATGCCGAATTTTGGCATCAAACCAATCATGCCCATAATTCTTCAGTTTGTGGTTTGGTTCAACTCAAAAAAAAGTTTATGATTTGGTTTTATTATAGAAATAAAAACGAAATTGATTAAAAAATAGCGTTAGTTTTTAAGGGTCTCAGCCCGAACACCCTTATTTGCCATTGGATTGAACGCACACATCTTGGCGCACGTGACTCCCGGCGACTCATTCGTGTCAAGGGCAAAGTCGACCGAACATTTTTTTTTCACTCGTGCACCGCATTCTCTCCTTCACCCACTATTTCGCTTCCCCCTATCACCCATTCCCCCACTCCCCCCCCCCAAGCAGGAGCTCGATCCCCAACGACCTCGTCGCCTCACTCGTGCCTCCGGAGACAACGATTGCCGACGAGCGCCGCCAGGTTCCTTCCCAACCGTCTCATGCCGCTCCTCTTCTCTCCCTCTGCACGCCATCTTCCTCTCGTTTGTACTGTTCCCCGCTATGCAAAATGACGCTGCCGCCGCCGTCCATCGCCGGGAATGCCTCCTCCAGCAAGCCATCCTCCGGATCCATCTGTTCCCATGCTGATTTGAAGTCTCGCCACACGCCGGAGTGTTGTGCAGCCGCCGCTGTCCCCCTGCGGCTTGCCGCCGCTCTAGCCTTCGTTCTCAACTGCATGCTGAATGGAGGGATGAAAAGAGATGAGGTGTGGTGGGCGTGGCTCCTGGGGAACTCGCCAACGGCAACTGGGTTGGCAAGCTGCAGTGGGGCGTGGTTGTGATTACGATGAGTGCTCTTGTGGGCCATGTGACCACAGTTTCGCACACTTCTTGTTTTGGCCACTATTAGCCATTGGTCTGTATCTCAGGTTGATGTTAAAAATGATTTCTTAATGGTGAGTTGCGGGAGGAGGTTTATATGCAGCCACCACCTGGGTATTATTTTTTGATGTCATGGTCTGCCATTTCCTTCACTCTCTCTCTCTCTCTCTCTGGCCTTAAGCAAGCTCCTTGTGCCTGGTTTGGGCATATTGGCTCTATGGTGAATGTCGCTGGTTTTTCGATGACCGCTCATGATCCTACACTGTTTGTTCACTTTTCACCTCATGGTTGAACTCTTCTTCTATATGTTGACATGATCATCACTGATAACGACCTTGAGTACATTCCCTTTGTTAAGGTACATTTTAGTCAGCAGTTTCTCGTGTATGATCTTGGCCTGTTTCGTAACTTTCGTGGGATTGAGGTTTCCTCTACCTCTAATGGCTTTTTTATTTCCCAAAAAAAGTATACACAGGATCTTCATGCTCGTGATGCTCCTACTGAAGAGCGCACTGTTGATACTCCCATGGAGCTTGGCGTTCACAACCATGCTTCTGAGGGTGATCCCTCCAACGTTTTACGGTCATTCTGTTGGGAGCCTTGTCTATCTAGCTGCCACTCATCCGAATATCTCCTATCATGTCCATATTTTGAGTTAGTTTGTCTCTGCCCCCACTTTGATTCACTATGGTCACCTTATTTGTCTTCTACAATATTTTGTGGCACGGTCTCTCACCGTTTTTTTTTCTTTCCTGCTCCAGTTCATTACAGCGTCATGCATATTCGGATGCTACGTGGACTAGTGATCCCTTGGATTGCCATTCACTTTCTGCTTACCGTGTTTTTCTTGGTGGTTCTTGACGACACAGGTGACTTGGTTATGGTGGTTACTTTTGGAGTTTGATGTGCCTGTTACTACACCGACTATAGTATTGTCATACAGTACATGTGCTATTAGTATTGTGCCCGACCCTGTAAAGCATGAGCTAACTCACCAAGCATATTGGTGTTGATACTTCTTTCGTGCGCGCTGATGTGTAGTATCAAATTGTTTCTCTTCTGTGCCTTCGGATTTCCTTACGAAGCTCCAGACTAGATCACAAGACATCTTATATATCTCCAAACTCATTGTTGTTGATCCACCATGAGTTTGAGGGGGCATTATAATTATATATTGTATTTAGTTGTGTATCCCTTTGTATTTCTATGTTCTTTAAGGGTCTTTCTGCATATTCTAGCACACATATATGTGTATATATACTAGACTATGGCCACCTAAAAATACAAGTTGCATATTTCCTAAGAGTAGCGGATCTAGCTGTTTTTTTCTTCCTTTTTTTCGTAAGGACATAAATGCTCTCTAAGTCTCTATTGAATATCTCTACATCGGAGCTAAGGGAGTCGTCTGATTCCCTAAAAAATATCTAAGTAATTTGATAGATGTTTGACTATAATCAATTGTACAGCTTTCCATACAACCCGTCTTCAAAAAAGAAAAATATTAAAAGTTACAATCATTAGCTATGTACATATTCACATCGTGCTTCTTGATGCTTGCGAAAGCTTCTATTTCCTTGGCAACGGTCACTATGTACACCCCCATCAGGCTCTGATTATGACAAATGAAAATTGTCAGTACCGGTAGAACAGAACAGACGGTGAAACAATGACAAACTGCCATGACAGTAGTTAGTAGTGAGTGATTCGACAGAGCACCTCCCCTTGCTTGAGGAAAAAAATAAAAGCAGAGGACTTCTCAGTTCTAAGTTCTAACCTGTTATATCGTGTTCTTTTTGTTTGCCCGGAACATGAGAAGGCGGTCTCTGTATTGAGCTGAAATTGTAACATGAGAAAGGATATTACCCATTACAAGGATTACACGATTACACAAAACAATAACCGTTAATGTTAATCTTTTTTGGTCAAACGTGAAAAAAATGCAACAGGAATGAACGCCTGAATTTTATTTGTACAAGTCATCATCAGCTTACCAGCATCTTTATAGCGTTCCTCAACAGCAGCAATAAGCATACCGCGGACCAAATCGAACTCCTGGGCTTCAAAGCAAGGCTGGTCACCAGGCCTACAACAAAATGATAATGATGTGTGTGTGTGTGCTTGGAGAAACACTTGTTCTGACAGGAACCTATGAAACTTATTTTTGCCATCTTACTTGTCCAGTCTTGTGTACTGGATTTGGTCAGAGTTCACGTAACTCCCAGTTGGCTTTGGTTGTATAACTTTCAGACCGTTGTTGTACGCAATACGCTTATTGACTTGTATAGGAACCTGAGGGCAAATAGAGCAAATTGAATTAAGTATAATAAAGTTCCATGAAGAAACAGAGCACCAATCTCGTACTTCAGGAATTTCTTTTCTTTCGACAAAGGGTGATTTATTAATATCAAAATGATATCAGTTACACCCACAATATCAAGGCATAGTCAGAGACTTTGAGGATGCACATAGCCAAAAAATATAACAACATGGAGGAGAAAATAAAGTCAGCCGACGCGAACAACAACACACAACAAGTAAACTGGCAGCAACACCATTTACCGCCCTTTACTTACACGAATGGCGAATGGCTTTCTCTACTCCCAAATCATACTATTCAGATCATCTATGGTGCACAACCGGCAAGGTTGCAAGACAAGATCATCAAAAATACAAAATAGATAGCTTTTCGTGATTGGACGAGGAAATCAGTTACTCTGATTTTTTTTTCCCTGTAGTCTGTAGAGAATGTTTAATAGAGTACATACATAACAAATCCCACCAGGCCAAACAGGTTAAGACAGCAGCTTCAATTGTAAGCAATTCCTATAGGTGAAAACCAAAATATTATTAGCAGTTACTCAGTAATAATAGATAAATGCATACCTTGCACCGGAAAGCAATGTTGATGGCATCTGATGGCTTGAGATCAAAACTAATAGTCTCTTCTTCATTTCCAATCTGGATACCATGATGTTGTACTTCAGAGTTCAGAGGTAATCATAATTCTTATTCAAATGACGGTGTATTTTCAAGTGGTGTTACCTTTGCAAGATACAATCTAGAATAGTAAGCATCATGCACCATTTCTGTAATCCGCACCAAACGTACCTAGAGCAGGAGGAGTATATAATCAAAGTGATAGATGGAAATAGATACTATTATTATCAAAAGAATACATGTATACCAGAAAATATGCAATTTCTCAGTGGAAATTGGCAATGGTAGCTAGGTTATTATTTAGACAAATATATAGGTGCGTGTTATTCATTGTATGATTACCAGATCAGGCACCCCATTCCCCCGCGATAAAAAAGACCAGACACCCTTTAATGTAATTACACAACAGCATCAATAAAGTACGAGATAAGTTTGGAAAGGCACCCGATCGACCTGTGCAATGCAGTCAGAGATAAGTTTGGAAAGGTAGTTCCGACAATTTCGTACGTATTAAACTCACCGTATATCCCATCATTTCGGTCATCTCCTTTACCACATTATAGATTGTTGGCCTTGGCTAGAAAGTCCCAGTAATGCAACGCAGTTCAAAAACAGGGAGAAAAAAGCCGGTTAAAACCGTAATTATGTGGGTGCTAATTAGTATCTGGAGAAATTATTTTTTAGCTAAAGCAGCAAAGTCTTACAATTCGAATGTTCCGAAGGGCGGCCAGTAGCATGATACTTGGTGTCTCCACTGGAAGAGGCAGTGCGGGCACATATCAGAGAAGCATGCATCTGTAGAGTTGCAAAATATGTCCAGGCAAGAAGAGGCACATACTGACAATAATGGGGAGCAGAAGATCGCTTCCATCTTCCATCTTGAGCACGATAGCATGGTGAGGCGTAGAATCCCGCAGTCTCAGCACGCGGGGATTATTCTGGACACACCTAAGGTTCCTTCCGTCGCGCATTCTTATCACAAAACCATCTGACACACATCTGAGCTCGACTGTGTAAACGGATACAACAAGCAATCACTGAATCCGCCCAAGCAAACTAACCAGAAAACAAATTACTCAGAATCCTTGCAATAGCACAAGCAACGTACGTACCAGCCTCCATGACGCTGGAGTCGACGAACTCCTCGCCGCTGGCGTCGAAGTTCGCCGGCGGGGCGCCGTCCCCGTCAGATGACGAGCCGTAGCTACAGAAAACAGGCCAGAAGCTAGTGCTGTGCTGCTGAGTCGGGGCACCGAAGAACCTGCGCGACACGCCGTCGTAGCCGTCACCTGGCGAGACACCACCGCAAGCCCTCCTCCGCATGCGCACGCGCCTCAGCAGCTGGCCGCCGATCCGGGAGCCGGAGGTCAGAGAAGGTGCAGCGCAGCGCGGCAGAATCGGCCCGCGGATGACCTCCATCCCCTTGGATTATCAAGAGTAACGCTGAAAGAACGTTGGGATTGACCACCGAGATCAGAATATCCGATCACCGCGAAATGATGAACGGAAGAAGAGGGGTCGATCAGCGGCGCTTACCAGCGCTAGCTGCCGGATGGAGAATGGATGGGATGATCCGCGCCGAAGAAATGGTGTTTTTTTTTGTGGCGGATTTGCTGGAAGAACCGGCTCGAATTTTTTCAGCCAATTGTTAGTGAGATCCTTATCGCTAAGCCTAAGCTCTCCGGTTTTATGGCCGAGAAGCGGTTGGATGACGTTGCCCTGAAGTTGACACTATCGCCCGTATGACCTGTTTTCGTCAGATATTTTTTTGACTGAAAGGGACTTTCCCCCGTCCCATTTTATTGAAAAACGAGGCAGGCAGATCCTCAGAACAGCATGGGCATTCGGGTTTTGGGGATTTTTCGTTTCGGTTAATTCGGTCTGTGGGTATTTTGGCTTTACAAAAATGTGAACCGAATATGCCTTTGCCTACACAGATGACTGAACCAGTGGCGGAGGTAGAGGGTGGCCGGGGTGGGCCAGGCCCACCCTGAGATTTGAAAACAACATTTATACCATAGGAGAAAAGATAAAAAAATAAAAGAAAAAATAAGTGTATATGTACAGTACACTGCTGGCCCACCCTGGCCCAGTGGGCTAGGTCCGCCACTGGACTGAACCTATATAGACCGAAAGAATTATTCGGTTCTTTCGGGTACCCAAAAAAACGCTCTTCTGCAAGGCTGAGGCAATCAACCGAGAGAGAATATCCGAAGGAGAGTCGAGGTAGGCAGCGACGCCATGCCAGTCACCGTGACAGCAATGCGGCGGGAGACGATAGCCAAGACAAGACAAGGGTGAGGGGATGAGAGGTGGGCAACACCGCGCCCAGGCGGTGTGGTAGCAGGCCACAGATGCGGCTGCGCTGATCGCGGATAGCCGGGGAGAGCAGCCGGCGGCTGACCAGGAACGCTCGAGCGAAGCGAGGCCATAGGCAGTTGACTAGTTGAGCACGGAGAGGATCTAGGATTATTGGGCAGAGCGGAGCGAGAGCGGCGACCGGAGGTGGATCGAGGGCCATATATATGTCCCCTTCCACAACAGGTACCTCATTTGCAAATCCTTAAATCCATACAATCACATGCCTCTACCTCTATGTAAATTACATATTGATACAACACATAGAGTCCGGCTAATTCACCTTGCATACCATCAGACTACTAGATCTACTAAGTTATGGGAGTAAATAGCATAAAACTACTAGTTTACAGGTTAGGGTTCCAAAAAACTACTAGATTTTAATTTTTCTCACAAACCTACCAAACGCGCGGTCCGCTGTTTAAAAAAACCCAAACCCGCGGTGACCTAGGTGGGGGCGCAGCCAAATGCCGTCGGCGGCGAGCTATTGAGCCAAGGCATCAATGGAGGCAGCTCGAGCTTCCCGGCGCAGCGGTCGCAGCAGCCATCCCCGCCCGCGGCTCAGGTTGATCCGGCGAGCTCAGATCCGGCAGTCCGCGCGGCTAGGGCAGTGGCGAAGTGCATCCAGGCGTATCCAGATGGCGGCCACAGGTGGGCGTCGTCCTTTGGTGGAGTGAGGTAAGAAATTTCTGGGCCCTTCATACGTTTTAGTTCAAATTAGAACTAGGGTTAGTACTTGATTGTTCTTGGCAGGGTACTGTATTTTATTGGCTATGTCACTTTAGAAGATAGTGCATTTGGTTAGTGCATTTGGTTAGTTCATTTGGTCAGTACATTTGGTCAGTGCATTCACTGTAATTAGAAGAAAGTTCAGTAATGTGCAGTGCATTTGGTCATTGTTTTAAGTTTCAGTGACTTAATAAATAATTGTTTGTCAATTTAATCCTACATCTTAGATGACGAGATTTGGGACATGAGGCTGCATTTCCAAGGAACAGATAATATGGAGAGGAAGTATTCAGTTTCTTCAGATATCAGTTATCTGACTATATTAGCATTGGTTGAGTTGGAGGGTTATGGAATGGAGGCTTTTCTGACTTATGTAAAGGAAGAGGGAAAGGGCTTGGAGAGGGTGGAGGTCCTGGATAGTGAGGAGGCATTAGAGGAAATGCTTGACTTATTTGTTGATAAGAAGATCCTGAACATCACTGTCAGAAAGCCTACTGATCCAAGCCCAGCAGATGTTAATATGGATCACAACTTGCTTGAGGAACAGATTCCCATAAGTAATGTTGGTGAGCAAGTTGTTTATAGTGTTTCCCAACAAGGTGTCCTGTATCCACTCCATAATGCAACTTTGGCACCAGTAATCCCTGAGGAGCCCTATCTTAACACACAACAAAGTTGTAATTTCAACAAGGGGAAAAATGTTGTGGAAGAAGAAGAAGATGTAGAAGTAGAACATGATGAAGATGAAGATGAGATGGACAAATCTTCTTCAGATTTTGAGTTTTTTAGGGGTGATTACAAAGGGCAGACAATATCATACAAGGCTTGGTGTAGGGGTGAAGATGAGGCTGGCACAGGGACAAGCCATAAGCCTAGGGAAGATGAAGATAGTGCAGAGCACTATTGTGGAGCAAACTCAGAACCATCTGAGTTTTGGGAGGAAGACCAAATCCTTTCTGAACATGAAGAACCCTCAGTTGTACCAGAGAAAGGAGCAAAGAAGCTTAAGCCTGTCAGAAAACCAGGCCCAACTAGCAAGTCACACAGTGAGCCTGAACCCATCAAGTTTGAAGATTTTGTGCCTGAACCTGATGAATACTGCTTTCCAGGTGATTTTGGCCTTAGTGATGAAGAAGAAGTTCCAAGGTTGCCTTCTGGTAGGAAGAGAAGGTTGAAGAAGAGGAAGGAGAGGAGGTGGTATGATCCATCAGTCCCTGATGCACATGAGCAGTTTGCATTGCATTTGTGCTTCCTAAATGTTGTGGAGTTCAGAGAAGCACTAAGAAATTTCCATGTCATGACACTTAGGAATTTTGAGTATCACAGAAATGAACCAACTAGGGTTATTGCTTGGTGCTCTCATAGAAAGCAAGGTTGTCAGTTTTACATAGTGGCCTCTAGAATAGCTAATGAGTCAACTTTCAGCATCAAGAAGATGAATTTGGATCACACTTGTGGAGCAAGTGGAGAGAGCACCAAGGTTACAGTCAATTGGGTTGCCAAGGTTTGTGAGGATACCATTAGATCAAACCCTGGAGCTGGTGTTGAGACAATTATGTCATACACAAAGAAAACATATGGTGTTCATGTGCCTAAAAGCTTGGCATATAGGGCAAGGAAGCAAGCACTTGAAGTTGTGCAAGGAGATCACAAACTCCAATATCACAGACTAAGGGACTATCTACAGTGTGTTCTAGATACTAATCCAGGCAGTAGATGCATAGTGACAACAAAAGAGCACCTAGAAAATCCAGCTCCTACCCCCAGGTTTCACTACATGTTCTAGTGCCTTTTTGCATGCAAAGAGGGCTTTCTAAATGGATGCAGGCCATTTATAGGTACATGATCCTTACACATATATCTAAGATGGTTGCATTCATATTATTTACAACTAATGTGATCATATTTTCAGGTTTAGATGGTTGCTTCATCAAGCTCAGCACTGGACAATAGATATTGGCAGCTACTACCAGGGATGGGAACAACAACATCTTCCCCATTGCATTTGGTGTTGTTGACAAGGAAGAGACAGACAGCTGGACATGGTTTCTGACACAGCTGAGAACTGTTATTGGAAGTGGGAACAAGTTTGGCAAGTACACAATTATGTCTGACAGGCAAAAGGTATGTGCTCCACTACTCATGACCACCACACTTTAAACTTACCATCATACTTAGCCATCATTCTAAACCATCATAATTAACAGGGATTGTTGAATGCAATCAATGATGTATTCCCTGACTCCCCACAGAGGTTCTGTTTTAGACATATATATGCCAACTTCCAGTCTGCTGGTTTTAGAGGGGAGGAACTCAAGAAACACTTAGATCAAGCTGCCTATTCCTTCACTAAGAATGGTCATGAAAAAGGGATGGAAAACTTGAAGAAAGAAAGTTTTGAAGCTTGGCAGTGGTTGTCACATAACCAGACCATACATGGGCAAGATATAAAATGGATACTGTTTGCAAAACTGACCTGGTTGTTAACAACCTCAGTGAAGTTTTCAACAGGATGATATTGGATGTTAGGAACAAGCCAATCAGGACTATGCTGGAGGGCATAAGAAAAAAGTTGATGATCAAGTTTCAGAAAACCAGAGAGAAAACAGAGTCATGCAGATGGGAGATCACACCAACCTACTCAGAAATTCTAGAAGAAGGCAAGAAGTGGGCTAAGTATTGTGATGCATACATGGCAGGTCCAGGCATCTGGCAAGTGACTAGTAGATCTGAGAACACATATTGTGTTAACTTGAACAACCATACCTGTGACTGTAGGAGGTGGGACATGACAGTTGTGCCTTGCAGTCATTCCATTGCTGCAATGCAGAAAGTGAAGCTACACCCTGAAGACTTTGTCAATGCTTTCTTCAAAAAGCCCATGTACTGTGAAACATACAAGCATATAATTTTCCCAGTTCCAGGTCCTGACCACTGGCCTTATACCCCTGGAGATGACATATCTCCACCAGTGTTCAAAGAAAAGAAGGGCAAAAAGCAAACTGCCAAGAGGAAAGGTGTATTTGAGGTGCCAGCAAAAAGGACACCTCAAGAATTGGTACTGTCACATGTAGCAATTGCAAGAAGCAAGGCCATAGGTTCAACAATTGTGGTGACCCTTTGAAGCCTAAGTTTCAGATGAGGATGAACAAGCACCAGGTCATTTGAGGCCATTTTTCATTTCATTTCATTGTCTCATTTCATTGTTAAATTTCTTACAATGTTTCTTAATTGTGTAGGAAAATAGGGCAAATTAGTCTCAAGCTGGTTCTTCTATGGCTACAAATGCTCAGAGGCCTCCAAGAGTACCTGCTGCTACTGCACCTGAACCAAGACCAGCTACAGCAAGAACTACAACTTGTGCACCTCCACCAGCTCCAGTTACTACTTCTAGGGCCAAAAAAAGGGCTGCTTCAACAATTCCAGCAGCAATAGCACAAGGACCACCGGCTAAGAGGAGCAGGACTAACACTTCTTCTGCTGCTAACACTTCTTCTCCTGCTAAGAACACCAGATCATCTACAACTTCTCCAGCAAAGAACACCAGATCTTCAAGTGCCTAGAGAAGAACATTCATTGCACCAAGGCAATCAACTTCAACTGTTGTCCAGGAGGGGTCAAAGAGGATCAGGAAGCCAAGTGGGAGGCTGAAAGACTACTTTTATGCAAGTGGTAACTAGCATGTCTTGGTCTGAACTTGAGTTCATTTGCATGGTTCTGTTTGTCTCAGTGAACAAATATAGATGGATTTGGGTCAGTTGAACTATGGTTTGTAATGACTATACTTTATTTTGTTTCAGAGATATTCAGTAAGTTGAACTACCATGGTTTGTAATAACTACTATTCAGTCAGTTCATTCAGACAGTCATTCCTGTGTTGATTCAGTCAGTGTATCTTCTGTCAGTTAATTCAGTCAGTACATTTCAGATCCACAACATACATTCATTGAGAGTAGCATCGATACATATATACATTGGTTCAGAGTAGCATCTGTTGGAAATATGCCCTAGAGGCAATAATAAAATGGTTATTATTATATTTCATAGTTCATGATAATTGTCTATTGTTCATGCTATAATTGTGTTATCCGGAAATCGTAATACATGTGTGAATACATAGACCACAACGTGTCCCTAGTAAGCCTCTAGTTGACTAGCTCGTTGATCAACAGATACTCATGGTTTCCTGACTATGGACATTGGATGTCATTGATAACGGGATCACATCATTAGGAGAATGATGTGATGGACAAGACCCAATCCTAAGCATAGCATAAAGATCGTGTAGTTCGCTTGCTAGAGCTTTTCCAATGTCAAGTATCATTTCCTTAGACCATGAGATCGTGTAACTCCCGGATGCCGTAGGAGTGCTTTGGGTGTGCCAAACGTCACAACGTAACTGGGTGACTATAAAGGTACACTACAGGTGTCTCTGAAAGTGTCTGTTGGGTTGACACGGATCGAGACTGGGATTTGTCACTCCGTATGACGGAGAGGTATCTCTGGGCCCACTCGGTAATGCATCATCATAATGAGCTCAATGTGACTAATGAGTTAGTCACGGGATCATGCATTATGGTACGAGTAAAGTGACTTGCCGGTAACGAGATTGAACAAGGTATTGGGATACCGACGATCGAATCTCGGGCAAGTAACGTACCGATTGACAAAGGGAATTGTATACGGGATTGATTGAATCCTCGACATCGTGGTTCATCCGATGAGATCATCATGGAACATGTGGGAGCCAACATGGGTATCCAGATCCCGCTGTTGGTTATTGACCGGAGAGGCGTCTCGGTCATGTCTGCATGTCTCCCAAACCCGTAGGGTCTACACACTTAAGGTTCGGTGACGCTAGGGTTGTAGAGATATGAGTATGCGGAAACCCGAAAGTTGTTCGGAGTCCCGGATGAGATCCCGGACGTCACGAGGAGTTCCGGAATGGTACGGAGGTGAAGAATTATATATAGGAAGTCCAGTTTCGGCCACCGGGAAAGTTTCGGGGGTTGTCGGTATTGTACCGGGACCACCGGAAGGGTCCCGGGGGTCCACCGGGTGGGGCCACCTATCCCGGAGGGCCCCATGGGCTGAAGTGGGAAGGGAACCAGCCCTTAGTGGGCTGGGGCACCCCCCCTTGGGCCTCCCCCTGCGCCTAGGGTTGGAAACCCTAGGGGTGGGGGGCGCCCCACTTGCCTTGGGGGGCAAGCCACCCCCTAGGCCGCCGCCCCCCTCAGATGGGATCTCCAGGGTGGCCGCCCCCCCAGGACCCCTATAAAATAGTGGGGGGGGGAGGGAGGGCAGCAACACCACAGCCCCTGGCGCCTCCCTCTCCCCCTGCAACACATCTCCCTCCCGCTTGTGCTTGGCGAAGCCCTGCCGGGATCCCGCTACATCCACCACCACGCCGTCGTGCTGCTGGATCTCCATCAACCTCTCCTTCCCCCTTGGTGGATCAAGAAGGAGGAGACGTCGCTGCTCCGTACGTGTGTTGAACGCGGAGGTGCCGTCCGTTCGGCACTTGGTCATCGGTGATTTGGATCACGACGAGTACGACTCCATCAACCCCGTTCACTTGAACGCTTCCGCTCACGATCTACAAGGGTATGTAGATGCACTCCTTTCCCTTCGTTGCTAGTAGACTCCATAGATGGATCTTGGTGATGCGTAGAAAATTTTAAAATTCTGCTACGATCCCCAACAGTGGCATCATGAGCCAGGTTTATGCGTAGTTACTATGCACGAGTAGAACACAAAGCAGTTGTGGGCGTAGATGTTGTCAATTTTCTTGCCACTACTAGTCTTATCTTGTTTCGGCGGTATTGTGGGATGAAGCGGCCCGGACCGACCTTACATGTACGCTTACGTGAGACAGGTTCCACCGACTGACATGCACTAGTTGCATAAGGTGGCTAGCGGGTGTCTGTCTCTCCCACTTTAGTCGGAACGGATTCGATGAAAAGGGTCCTTATGAGGGTAAATAGAAATTGACATATCACGTTGTGTTTTTGCGTAGGTAAGAAACGTTCTTGCTAGAAACCTATAGAAGCCACGTAAAAACTTGCAACAACAATTAGAGGACGTCGAACTTGTTTTTGCAGCATGTGCCTTGTGATGTGATATGGCCAGAAGATGTGATGAATGATATATGGGATGTATGAGATTGATCATATTCTTGTAATAGGAATCACGACTTGCATGTCGATGAGTATGACAACCGGCAGGAGCCATAGGAGTTGTCTTTATTTTTTGTATGACCTGCGTGTCATTGAATAACGCCATGTAAATTACTTTACTTTATTGCTAAACGCGTTAGCCATAGAAGTAGAAGTAATCATTGGCGTGACAACTTCATGAAGACACGATGATGGAGATCATGATGATGGAGATCATGGTGTCATGCCGGTGACGAAGATGATCATGGCGCCCCGAAGATGGAGATCAAAGGAGCAAAATGATATTGGCCATATCATGTCACTATTTGATTACATGTGATGTTTATCATGTTTTGCATCTTATTTGCTTAGAACGACGGTAGTAAGTAAGATGATCCCTTATAATAATTTCAAGAAAGTGTTCCCCCTAACTGTGCACCATTGCGAAGGTTCGTTGTTTCGAAGCACCACGTGATGATCGGGTGTGATAGATTCTAACGTTCGCATACAACGGGTGTTGACGAGCCTAGCATGTACAGACATGGCCTCGGAACACACGCAATACACTTAGGTTGACTTGACGAGCCTAGCATGTACAGACATGGCTTCGGAACACGGAAGACCGAAAGGTCGAGCATGAGTCGTATAGAATACGATCAACATGGAGATGTTCACCGATCTTGACTAGTCCGTCTCACGTGATGATCGGACACGGCCTAGTTAACTCGGATCATGTTTCACTTAGATGACTAGAGGGATGTCTATCTGAGTGGGAGTTCATTGAATAATTTGATTAGATGAACTTAATTATCATGAACTTAGTCTAAAATATTTACAATATGTCTTGTAGATCAAATGGCCCACGTTGTCCTCAACTTCAACGCGTTCCTAGAGAAAACCAAGCTGAAAGATGATGGCAGCAACTATACGGACTGGGTCCGGAACCTGAGGATCATCCTCATAGCTGCCAAGAAAGATTATGTCCTAGAAGCACCGCTAGGTGAAGCACCCATCCCAGAGAACCAAGACGTTATGAACGCTTGGCAATCACGTGCTGATGATTACTCCCTGGTTCAGTGCGGCATGCTTTACAGCTTAGAACCGGGGCTCCAAAAGCGTTTTGAGAAACATGGAGCATATGAGATGTTCGAAGAGCTGAAAATGGTTTTCCAAGCTCATGCCCGGGTCGAGAGATATGAAGTCTCCGACAAGTTCTTCAGTTGTAAAATGGAGGAAAATAGTTCTGTCAGTGAGCACATACTCAGAATGTCTGGGCTACACAACCGCTTGTCTCAGCTGGGAGTGAATCTCCCGGATGACGCGGTCATTGACAGAATCCTTCAGTCGCTTCCACCAAGCTACAAGAGCTTTGTGATGAACTTCAATATGCAGGGGATGGAAAAGACCATTCCTGAGGTATATTCAATGCTGAAATCAGCGGAGGTGGAGATCAAAAAGGAACATCAAGTGTTGATGGTGAATAAAACCACTAAGTTCAAGAAAGGCAAGGGTAAGAAGAACTTCAAGAAAGACGGCAAGGGAGTTGCCGCGCCCGGTAAGCCAGTTGCCGGGAAGAAGCCAAAGAATGGACCCAAGCCTGAGACTAAGTGCTTTTATTGCAAGGGAAGTGGTCACTGGAAGCGGAACTGCCCCAAGTACTTAGCGGACAAGAAGGCCGGCAACACCAAAGGTATATGTGATATACATGTAATTGATGTGTACCTTAGCAGTACTCGTAGTAGCTCCTGGGTATTTGATACCGGTGCGGTTGCTCATATTTGTAACTCAAAACAGGAGCTGCGGAATAAGCGGAGACTGGCGAAGGACGAGGTGACGATGCGCGTCGGGAATGGTTCCAAGGTCGATGTGATCGCCGTCGGCACGCTACCTCTGCATTTACCTACGGGATTAGTTTTAAACCTCAATAATTGTTATTTAGTGGCAGCTTTGAGCATGAACATTGTATCTGGATCTCGTTTAATTCGAGATGGCTACTCATTTAAATCCGAGAATAATGGTTGTTCTATTTATGTGAGAGATATGTTTTATGGTCATGCCCCGCTGGTCAATGGTTTATTCTTGATGAATCTCGAACGTGATGTTACACATATTCATAGTGTGAATACCAAAAGATGTAAAGTTGATAACGATAGTCCCACATACTTGTGGCACTGCCGCCTTGGTCACATTGGTGTCAAACGCATGAAGAAGCTCCATGCAGATGAACTTTTGGAGTCTCTTGATTACGAATCATTTGACACGTGCGAACCATGCCTCATGGGTAAGATGACCAAGACTCCGTTCTCCGGAACAATGGAGCGAGCAACCAACTTATTGGAAATCATACATACTGATGTGTGCGGTCCAATGAGTGTTGAGGCTCGCGGTGGCTATCGTTATGTTCTCACTCTCACTGATGATTTAAGTAGATATGGGTATGTCTACCTAATGAAACACAAGTCTGAAACCTTTGAAAAGTTCAAGGAATTTCAGAGTGAGGTTGAGAATCAACGTGACAGGAAAATAAAGTTCTTACGATCAGATCGTGGAGGAGAATATTTAAGTCACGAATTTGGCACACACTTAAGGAAATGTGGAATCGTTTCACAACTCACGCCGCCTGGAACACCTCAGCGAAATGGTGTGTCCGAACGTCGTAATCGCACTCTATTGGATATGGTGCGATCTATGATGTCTCTTACCGATCTACCGCTCTCATTTTGGGGCTATGCTTTAGAGACTGCCGCATTCACTTTAAATAGGGCTCCGTCGAAATCCGTTGAGACGACACCGTATGAATGATGGTTTGGGAAGAAACCTAAGCTGTCGTTTCTAAAAGTTTGGGGATGCGATGCTTATGTCAAGAAACTTCAACCTGAAAAGCTCGAACCCAAGTCGGAAAAAATGCGTCTTCATAGGATACCCTAAGGAAACCATTGGGTATACCTTCTACCTCAGATCCGAAGGCAAGATCTTTGTTGCCAAGAACGGGTCCTTTCTGGAGAAAGAGTTTCTCTCGAAAGAATTGAGTGGGAGGAAAGTGGAACTTGATGAGGTGATAGTCACCCCTTCCGAACCGGAAAGTAGCGCAGCGCGGGAAGATGTTCCTGTGGTGCCTACACCGACTGGGGAGGAAGTTAATGATGATGATCATGAAGCTTCGGATCAAGTTACTGCTGAACTTCGAAGGTCCACAAGGACACGTTCCGTACCAGAGTGGTACGGCAACCCTGTCCTGGAAATCATGTTGTTAGACAACGGTGAACCTTCGAACTATGAAGAAGCGATGGCGGGCCCGGATTCCAACAAATGGCTTGAAGCCATGCAATCCGAGATAGGATCCATGTATGAAAACGAAGTATGGACTTTGACTGACTTTCCCGATGATCGGCGAGCCATAGAAAATAAATGGATCTTTAAGAAGAAGACAGACGCGGATGGTAATGTGACCATCTATAAGGCTCGACTTGTCGCTAAGGGTTATTGACAAGTTCAAGGGGTTGACTACGATGAGACTTTCTCACCCGTAGCGAAGCTGAAGTCCGTCCGAATCATGTTAGCAATTGCCGCATACTATGATTATGAGATATGGCAGATGGACGTCAAAACGGCATTCCTTAACGGCTTTCTTAAGGAAGAATTGTATATGATGCAGCCGGAAGGTTTTGTCGATCCTAAGAATGCTAACAAGGTATGCAAACTCCAGCGCTCCATCTATGGGCTGGTGCAAGCATCTCGGAGTTGGAACATTCGTTTTGATGAGATGATCAAAGCGTTTGGGTTTACACAGACTTATGGAGAAGCCTGTGTTTACAAGAAAGTGAGTGGGAGCTCTGTAGCATTTCTCTTATTATATGTGGATGACATACTATTGATGGGAAATGATATAGAATTCTTGGAAAGTATAAAGGCCTATTTGAATAAGTGTTTTTCAATGAAGGACCTTGGAGAAGCTGCTTATATATTAGGCATCAAGATCTATAGAGATAGATCAAGACGCCTCATTGGTCTTTCACAGAGTACGTACCTTGACAAGATATTGAAGAAGTTCAATATGGATCAGTCCAAGAAGGGGTTCTTGCCTGTATTGCAAGGTGTGCAATTGATTACGGCTCAATGCCCGACCACGGCAGAAGATAGAGAAAAGATGAGTGTCATCCCCTATGCCTCGGCCATAGGGTCTATTATGTATGCCATGCTGTGTACCAGACCTGATGTAAACCTTGCCGTAAGTTTGGTAGGAAGGTACCAAAGTAATCCCAGCATGGAACACTGGACAGCGGTCAAGAATATCCTGAAGTACCTGAAGAGGACTAAGGATATGTTTCTCATTTATGGAGGTGACGAAGAGCTCGTCGTAAAGGGTTACGTCGATGCTAGCTTCGACACAGATCTGGATGACTCTAAGTCACAAACCGGATACGTGTATATTTTGAATGGAGGGGCAGTAAGCTGGTGCAGTTGCAAGCAAAGCGTCGTGGCGGGATCTACATGTGAAGCGGAGTACATGGCAGCCTCAGAGGCAGCGCAAGAAGCAATCTGGATGAAGGAGTTCATTACCGACCTAGGGGTGATTCCCAATGCATCGGGCCCGATGACTCTCTTCTGTGACAACACTGGAGCTATTGCCCTTGCCAAGGAGCCCAGGTTTCACAGGAAGACCAGGCATATCAAGCGTCGCTTCAACTCCATTCGTGAAAGTGTTCAGAATGGAGACATAGATATTTGTAAAGTACATACGGACCTGAATGTAGTAGATCCGTTGACTAAACCTCTCCCTAGAGCAAAAGATGATCAACACCAGAACTCTATGGGTGTTCGATTCATCATAATGTAACTAGATTATTGACTCTAGTGCAAGTGGGAGACTGTTGGAAATATGCCCTAGAGGCAATAATAAAATGGTTATTATTATATTTCATAGTTCATGATAATTGTCTATTGTTCATGCTATAATTGTGTTATCCGGAAATCGTAATACATGTGTGAATACATAGACCACAGCGTGTCCCTAGTAAGCCTCTAGTTGACTAGCTCGTTGATCAACAGATAGTCATGGTTTCCTGACTATGGACATTGGATGTCATTGATAACGGGATCACATCATTAGGAGAATGATGTGATGGACAAGACCCAATCCTAAGCATAGCATAAAGATCGTGTAGTTCGTTTGCTAGAGCTTTTCCAATGTCAAGTATCATTTCCTTAGACCATGAGATCGTGTAACTCCCGGATGCCGTAGGAGTGCTTTGGGTGTGCCAAACGTCACAACGTAACTGGGTGACTATAAAGGTACACTACAGGTATCTCTAAAAGTGTCTGTTGGGTTGACACGGATCGAGACTGGGATTTGTCACTCCGTATGACGGAGAGGTATCTCTGGGCCCACTCGGTAATGCATCATCATAATGAGCTCAATGTGACTAATGAGTTAGTCACGGGATCATGCATTATGGTACGAGTAAAGTGACTTGCCGGTAACGAGATTGAACAAGGTATTGGGATACCGACGATCGAATCTCGGGCAAGTAACGTACCGATTGACAAAGGGAATTGTATACGGGATTGATTGAATCCTCGACATCGTGGTTCATCCGATGAGATCATCGTGGAACATGTGGGAGCCAACATGGGTATCCAGATCCCGCTGTTGGTTATTGACCGGAGAGGCGTCTCGGTCATGTCGGCATGTCTCCCAAACCCGTAGGGTCTACACACTTAAGGTTCGGTGACGCTAGGGTTGTAGAGATATGAGTATGCGGAAACTCGAAAGTTGTTCGGAGTCCCGGATGAGATCCCGGACGTCACGAGGAGTTCCGGAATGGTACGGAGGTGAAGAATTATATATAGGAAGTCCAGTTTCGGCCATCGGGAAAGTTTCGGGGGTTGTCGGTATTGTACCGGGACCACCGGAAGGGTCCCGGGGGTCCACCGGGTGGGGCCACCTATCCCGGAGGGCCCCATGGGCTGAAGTGGGAAGGGAACCAGCCCTTAGTGGGCTGGGGTGCCCCCCCTTGGGCCTCCCCCTGCGCCTAGGGTTGGAAACCCTAGGGGTGGGGGGCGCCCCACTTGCCTTGGGGGGCAAGCCACCCCCTAGGCCGCCGCCCCCCCTCAGATGGGATCTCCAGGGTGGCCGCCCCCCCAGGACCCCTATAAAATAGTGGGGGGGAGGGAGGGCAGCAACACCACAGCCCCTGGCGCCTCCCTCTCCCCCTGCAACACATCTCCCTCCCGCTTGTGCTTGGCGAAGCCCTGCCGGGATCCCGCTACATCCACCACCACGCCGTCGTGCTGCTGGATCTCCATCAACCTCTCCTTCCCCCTTGGTGGATCAAGAAGGAGGAGACGTCGCTGCTCCGTACGTGTGTTGAACGCGGAGGTGCCGTCCGTTCGGCACTTGGTCATCGGTGATTTGGATCACGACGAGTACGACTCCATCAACCCCGTTCACTTGAACGCTTCCGCTCACGCTCTACAAGGGTATGTAGATGCACTCCTTTCCCTTCGTTGCTAGTAGAGTCCATAGATGGATCTTGGTGATGCGTAGAAAATTTTAAAATTCTGCTACGATCCTCAATAGCATCAAACACCAGTTATTACATAGAATAGAGTAGATCTTACATAGAACACCAGATCTTACATAGAACACCAAGATAGAAAGGTAGATAGAACACCAAGATTGATAGATCAGTCATAGCGCTCGAAGAAACGGACCCACTTGGCCCTAGTAGCTGGGTGGGGAGCCATGACTGCCCTCCTCCTTGCCCAGCTAATGATCTCCATGAATGTCCTTCCCCTGCCACCAGTGAAAACCAGCTCCAGTTCTTCATCATTGCATTTCTCCAGTACCTTGTCGGAGAGTCGGCGGTTGAACTCCTGTTGCTGCTCATCCTGGGCCGCCTGTAGTGCCCTCTGTCTGCGCCTACTCCTCCTCCTCCTCTGTGCTGCTGTTGCCCTAACCTCCACAGCCTCCCCCCTCCCATGTCGGGATCCATATCTAGGGTTTCTTTTGGGTGGCGGCTGGTGGAGTCACTGGGAAAGGGTGGGGGTGGGGAGGGGTTTATATTGACAGATGGATGGGGTTGGGTTTAGTAGGCCTAGGGTTGCATTTGGTCAGAGACTAGTGGGCCACTAAGCCCAATTACCCACAAAAATAATATATGTAGGCTAACAAATAACATATAAAGGATAGAAGATAAATTTGAACACTTAATAGCATAGAAGATCCATTTCCACTACTTAGTAGCATAAGAGATCCATTTCCACTACTTAATAGCATAGGAGATCCATTACAACACTTAATAGCATAGGTGATCCATTACAACTTACTTAAGAACATAGGAAATAAGGTTCTTACATAAGCAACTAATGTTCAAATGCATGGCCAAACACTAGGTTAAACTTCACATTCCCCCAAAATGTACACCCATAATCACTTCAGACTGTTAGGCCACATCCTTATATAAAGGCCTTGGATGTACTTACTTCACCGACATATCACATCAACTTCATGACTCAAGGATGGCCTTGATTTGCTCTAACTTGTCCTTGCTGCCATACCCATCTTTCAGCAGCTCAGCAACAACAAGCTCAAGCTTTGCCTTCTCCTTCTTAAGAACATCTCTGTCAACTTCAACATCCTTCATAGCCTTCCTGGTGTTCTTGATGATATCAGCTTGGCTCTGCAAAATGCACCTCTGCTCTTTTGCAAGTTTGAGCTTTTCCATCTACACCTCCAACATAGCTTTCTCCTCTAGCTCCTTCTTCTTCTTCTCAAGTTCTTCCTCCTCCACTTGTTTCAGGTACACCTTCTTGTCCACCCTACCATCCTGCCAATCAAACATCTTGGATACATCATCAACAAGCTTGGTGTACTCAATGCAAAGCTTGTCATTTTTAGTCCTAAGCTTGGCCAACTCCCTTTCATGTTCACTCTTAAGCTTGGCCAACTCCTTCTCAAACTTCTCCTTGTCAAGTACCCTTCCTAGGTTCTGCTCATGGAACATTTCCCATAGCTTGCACAAGCATCTCTGAAGAACAGGAGGCCAAGGCCCATCAACCCACTCTACAACACCACAATTCACACCATTTTCCTGCATTTGTAAATGTGATAAGTTATTACAAATGGACTAGTAGCTTATTTCAATTCCA
The DNA here is from genome assembly GCF_002575655.3 of Aegilops tauschii subsp. strangulata. NCBI lineage: Eukaryota > Viridiplantae > Streptophyta > Magnoliopsida > Poales > Poaceae > Aegilops > Aegilops tauschii. Next base: position 472,219,635 of record NC_053040.3, on the reverse strand, counting down.
TGATTAACTTGATAAACTTGAGATTTTCTAACAATGAATAACATAAATGAGATATGATAAGTTATTACAATGCCATGATCAAGTTTCCAAAGTGACAAAAATACATATGTGACTGTCATATCAAACAAACTGCTGCATCATATCAAACATCATTGAACATCCATAGCAGAAAACTTAATTGGCATCTAACCTGGACTGGGCAGCCATAGAAACGCCTTCCTGTTACAGGCCCTTCAAAAGCAACACGCTTAATAGGCCTCAGTTGGTGCAGAATGCACTTGGGATGAGCAAGCTCAAGTTGGACACAGAAAAGGGGCTCCACAGTGGTGTCTGGTTCCTCCTGCAACCATAATAATCAACAAACACTGGTTTCAATCTGCACTCAATACCAGAATCAACTTGCACTGTTCATTAAACGTGATCACTAAAAAATCCCCAAATCAGCAAGAACCCTAACACTGTACAGAGATGAACCCTAGGTTACCTCAATCCTACAATCAAACCCCACCCTCACTAATCAAGAACAATATCACACACACAACAACAACACTACACTCAGCAACATCCATGGCTGTAGCCTAGGCCTACTAGCACCTAACCCTAACCCTAACCCTAGGTGGCAAAGAACTTACCATAAGTCCCATGTCCATGCTGACGACCTCGCACTCCTCCTCCGAGCTGGTTTCCTCGTCGTTCCAGGAAGGCACTGCGGCAAGGAGGTCGACGGCCACCGACCTCGAAGACGGCGAGCGGCGGCGAGCTCGTACTGGAGCAGGGGAGTGAGCGAGCAGGAGAGAGTGAGCAAGCAGGTGCGCCCGACCGACCGAGGGGGTATATTTACCCCAGTTTCGACCAGGCCGGCCGGCTAACGGTTAAATCGCTAGTCACCGCGGGTATGGGTTTTTTGAAACAGCGGACCGCTCGTTTGGTAGCTTTCTGAGAAAAATTAAAATCTGGTAGTTTTTTGGAACCTTAGCCTGTAAACTAGTAGTTTTATGCTATTTACTCAAGTTATGGAGAAAGACCATCCACAGATGCCCTGACCCTTGTGTTGCCTTTTCCTTCTTTGTCGCGGAATTACCGGTCGAAGACACAAAATGGATCGAGCTGGATATGTTCATCGCCGGAGTTGTCTGACTCGTCGTTGTCCTCCTCCTCCCATGGGGGCAGTCTGACCATGGCACAAGACCGCTCGATTTTGCTCCCGGATAAGGGCATGCGTCCTCCTCTGAAACGCCACGGACACACCCGCCAGTTACTGACCGTTACTCTTGACGGGAACTAGACTGGCTCCACAGATCAACACTAGTCTTTCCTGCATAATTTGTCTTCACTCGTGCGCACCTGTGACCATATTCTCAGCCAGTCACCCATCCTGAAATTGCTTCAAACTGAGCATGCTTAACTTTGAAATAAAAGTTGACGTAAGAAAACAACTTATATTCTATTGTGTGTGGCATTTAAAACTTGTTCATGCAATACACAAAAAAGTGTGTGACATTTTAAAAAATGTTAACATTGTAAAAAAATTTGTGTAATTAAAAAAACGTAAGTTGCATTTTAAAAATGTTCACACATTTCAAAATAAGTTCATGCGGGGAATATAAATTTTCATGTGTATGTTGTTACTTATCTTGTTCTATTTAAGAAAACTACACACGGAATAGAAATTCGCCATGACCTATGCATATAATCACGGGGAGAGTGAGATCATTCCGCTTGAGCATTCTATTTTTTCACACACATTACACATTTTTTTGTATACATCGGAAGTATTTAAAGTTTTTCAAATACATCATTTTTACAGAAATTGCACATTTTTATACAAATTCAACATTTTTAAATACATGATTTACATTTTTTTCTAATATATATTGGGATGTCTAATTTTTAAACATTGTTTATTTTTCATATACATCTGAGACGTTATTCCTATACATGTTTAATATTTTAAAAATGATTAATATTTTTTGATATCTATTTTTATGTCTACTTTTACATACACGTTGTACATTTTTTGTACACATCAGAATATTTTTTATGCACGTTAACATTTTCCAAATACATGATTATCATAGTTCAAAATGTATGTTTTTATGTCAATATTTTTCATAAAAATTCTCATTTTTGATATACATCTAAAATATTTGTATACATATTTAATATTTTTTAAACATTGGCCTAATCATTTTCAAATACAAGGTTTTAAAACTTTTTTCAAATATGTGTTAAACATTTTTTGGATGGTACGAAACATGTTTAAAGTACGCAAACATTTTTTTACATTGTACAAACATTCTTAAAAAGCGTCACGAATATTGTTTGATATGCGTGAACATTTTAAAAATGCAACCTATGTTTTTTCATGACACAATGTTAAAAAAAATGCTGAAATATTTTTTTAAATGTCATGTACTGTTTTTTGTAACACATGGCAGTTTTTAATGTCACAAACAACATAATAGTTGTTTTCCTAAATTGAACAAGTGTAATAGCAAAATAAATTATGTTTATCCCTCAAGGACATGATGTGTCATAGTAGCATGGTGATTCGAAAATCGGGGCTCTTTTTTAAGGGTTTGATCTTGTCTTTAATTTTTTCCGCCTATGTTGATAGGATATAAAGAATAGTCATGGTATGTAAACATGATTCGTCATTGATCTGGTTGTTGTGCACGCGATCCTTCTACCGGTAGGCTATGGGTTTGAAACCCCACTGTGGCCTTGTTTTTCTTTTAATTTGAGGGGCTTTGTATGTAAATAGAAAAAAAGGCAAGGGCTTTTCAGCAAATCTACCATGCATGAACATGTATAGTGGGTGACAGCGGGCCCTTGCCACACAGGCAGTGTATACGCCTGCGTACATAAATTGTGACCGTATTTGCACGTCCACACAAGTTTGATGACTGCAATCACGTATTATACAAGTTTGTGCACTAAACCGACCGTGTCATGCAAGTTCTAAGGCTCCTAATGTATTTACCTCTTTTATAAACTCTACTTTAGGCTTTATAAATATCCTATAAAATTTCCAAAGATAATTTTGAACTCTAAATAAATATCTAAACTGTAACTAAAACATTTTCAAACTCTTTTATATTGAAGGTGTTATATTACCTTCTCTCATTAGATTTTATTTTTGAGTTGACATTGTTTTAAATATTAAAGTCCAAATAAGATAGAAATGAATATTTGGAAAATTCCTTTTATTTCCCGTCATTTAATGTTTAGTAAACTCTACAAGTTTTAAATCCTAGACAAAACTGACTCGGCTCAAAGAGCACAAGAGAAGTTCTTTTTATTTAATCATATTTAAATAATTAACATTATGGAATTTAGAATTTTAGGATGTACATTTTTGTAACTAACTTACTATACATATTGGCTATGGATGACATAGCAACGAGAATGGCGTTGCAAAGACCGAGCTCCGTGGATCTAGTTTTTCAAAAAAAAAATTAGAAGTTTAAAAAAATGACAAAATTGTTTGTACAAATACTCATGCATATTCTTCAAGTATGCATAAAATTTCATGAACTAATTTGATTATTTGGGTGCTACACAGAAAAGACAAATATCTGGCCGAAATACAACAAAGAAAAAGCCCATTTTAATATGTGTATTTGTCTTTTTTGTGTACATGACATACGGATATATATGTTCATGAAATTTTGTACATGTATACTACAAATATATGTCTACATGTACACTTTTTTTCTCATTTTTTTAGGCATGGAAAGTACTTTTGCTGGAAAAGAATAAAGAGCTCAATGGAGCACGGCCTCTGTAAGCACTTTTCGACATAGCAACATGCTATAGCCAACAGTTTGTTATGTTATTAACCATGCTCGGATGCTCTTATTCTGCAAACATGCGAGGCCCATGACAGTCGTCGTTGATCGACGACCTAACCTGATTGAGTTAGTTCATCCAGTGTGTATGTTTGCACAAAGTCCAGGAACTACGGCACTTAATAACTTGCCCTTTTGTTGACATTTGACAATAATGTGCTCCAACTTGTGCACAAACATGTTTCCCACTCTCTGAAAACAAAAAAACATGTTTCCCTCTTTGATAAAAAAACATAGTTCCCTCTCTTAGCTACTTTTTTTTGAATGCCATCCATATCTTAGCTACTTATGTTAATTGCATGGTTGTCACTACGAGTGTGGCAAACAATTCATGTGCCCGATCACTTGCGAAATACGGTCCGTGTAATACCGGTGCTGCTCAAGTTCTTGGCGCGAAGCTTCTACGCAAGGGCGGTCGGAAGGCCCTAGGGCGAACTCGACAACATGGGCCCTTCAGTGTTTGAATTTTCAGATTGCTTTCTTTCTTTATTTTTCTTTCTTCAGCACCCGACAAATGCTTCTTAGAAAACATTGTAAGGCATGCTAATGTCCTAAAATTATGGAGAAAAGGGGATACAAAGAATTAAAAAATTTATACATTAGGACCCTAGGCATGAATAGGACACAATTTTTTTGGATGGGTGAATGCGTACTTGTGGAAGACTAAATTAGAAATTTATACGTCATAACTCTAATCATGTACACTGAATTTGAGGGATGGATTATGGATGAATACGTACTTGTGATTTTCTGAAAGACCGAACGAACTCGCTGCCACCGGATGCCGGATGGCCGGGTCGCCTGCACGGGCGCACGGTGCAACAGCAGGCTGCAGGTCTGCCACACGCAACGGCAACAACGAACAAGGCGTCTCTAATCCTGAATCTCGAGCGGCCGAGGCACCGAGCGAGCGACGGTTAAAGACGAACAGAGAACGAACTGACAAAGCGAAGCGAAACTGATGAATTTGATGGCGTTTCCTATTTGGCGCTGCAGACGCCAGCATTTTGCAAACTGGCACCTGCAGCGCTGGGAGCTGGGCCGGCCCATCTATTTTTTTTTTCTGTTTTTCAAAACGAAAAAGAAGTATGTATTGCGACTCAAACCGGCGACCACCTCCTACGAGCTAGGATGCACCAACCACCCCGCCACCTGATCTCACGTGACAAAATTCATCTTTCCATTCTTTTCATCTTTCCTCTTTTCTTCTCCTTCTTCTTTTTGTTCCTTTTTATTCTTCCTGGTTCACATACTTTTTTGTTAAAATGGACAAACTTTTTTAAAGTTAGTGAGCTTATTTTCAATTTTGATGAACTTTTTATTAAAATTTGATGAACATTTTTTTCAATTTCGATTAACTTTTTCCAAATCGGTGAACATTTTTTTCCATTTCTGATGAACTTTTTTTAAATCTATGAACTTTCTTGAATCTATGTAAGCGGGCTATAAGCCTGCTATTGTGCTTGCTCTCAAGGACTCCACTCGATGATGAAGAAGAAAAGGGGACTTCGATATTTATCGATTTTCGTGCTGGTAATTTTGATTAATTGGCCCCGCCTACGCAGTAAGCTAGCTAGCAGTTCTTGAAGTACCAACTTTTCATACAATACATGTGTATCGTCGTCAGTACCATTAACCACCACCAGTAAGGAATAGATATGGTTCAGGGGATGCAGCGATCTCAATCACATTGATTTCACTGCAACCGTGGGTACGGTGCTGGGGCAATACAAGATATTAATTCACTGCAACTTTTTTTGAATTCGTAAGCCTTTTTGAAAATCTGAACCTTTTTTCAAAATTAATGAACTCTTTATCAAAATGGATGAACTTTTTCAAAATCCGGTGCCCTTTTTTCAAATTTGGGATTTTTAAATCAAAATCGATGAAACAAATCCATGTTTTTTTTAAAATCCTATGAATTGTTTTTTAATTCATGATTTTTTTTATCAAAATCGATGAACTTTTTTCAAATCCGTAATTCATGATTCACAATCCGGCGTACCTTTTCAAATTCTGATCTTTATTTCAAAATTGATGTTTTTTGAATTTTTTGAACATTTCTTTGAAAAACCATGAACTTTTTTGAAAAGTTGATGAACATTTTTAAAATTCATGAATTCTTTTACAAATTTATGTTTCATTTTTTTCAAATAGTTTGTACTGGGACTGAAACAAGGGTCAAATAGCTCTGTTTTCCTATAAAGCACGTCAAAGTGATTTTGGTGCAGTGCTTATTGTGCCAAGTCTGTTGACGTTGGCATTCGGGTTCAAATCCCACGTCTTGCATATTTTTCTTGTTGTTCGTTTTTGAGCATCTGGACACGAGCGATGCTGGGCCGATCCACTACCGCGCGCCTTCAAGCGCCAGCTAGCCTAAGCAGCGCTGAGGGCACCGAAGAGGAGCTCTCAAAGCAAGGAGCATACAAGAGCTAAGCTGGCTGTTCTGTTGGGCCAAAAGCAATGAGCCCAATAAGAAGAGAAGAGGAAATAAATAAAACAGAGAGAAAATGTGGGCTCGGCCCAACCAGAAAGGAGAGGGACATATGGTTTGCTCCTACTATACGGTGCTCGAGCGCGAGGAATAGGAATGGGATACGGCCCAACTAGGCTAGGCTGCACTTGTTAATTTTTATTTATTAAATACAGGAAATTAAATATGTCTAAATGAAAAGCCATTTCACTTCCCAAAAATACCAGAATCACAAAAATATCATTACAAATATAAAGCACATGAAAACATTTTGAGCCCAAATATTAAATAAGATATATATATAATATTTGCCCGTAGCCTCGTTCGCAGGGGCACGCCGCTAGGGTTTCCCGTGCTTCCCACCGGCAATGTCGTCAGTCTTCCTCATCACCTGTGGCCTTAGGGCCATGGAGGTGCGGTGGATCACGGCCCTTGCTGGCAGGAGGGCTTCGTTTATGGATGTTTCTTTAGTTTATTATAGGGTTTCTGTCCAACTCAGAGAGACAAGGCAGCGGTGGCTCTATGAAGATGGAACCCCGCCTAGCCCCCGTGCCATGCGGTGCTTCTAGCATCTCCGACAGATCTCATGGGATTCGGTCATCGTTTCTCTTCGGTGGATCCACATGGATCTGGTCATCGTCCATGTGCGTTCGTGTGTCTATGCGTTGAATTGTTTTGATCTACCCTTCTTTTCATCGGTGATGGTTGTTATTCTGGTGTGTTGGTCCTATAGGGTCTTAGCACGCTGACTTCCCGACTATCTACTTTAACAAGGTTTGCCTTGTCGTTTATGGGCCTGGATGTAATTTTGACTTCTAGTGTTTTTTGTACTACTCCCTCCGTCCGGGTTTATTAGGCCTCCCAGCATCACAAGCATGTCCTTTTTTATAAGGCCTCGTTTTAGACAGGTGCATGCATGAATCACTTCATTGGTTGCATTGGAAGCCATTGTTGTTGGTGCATGACTAGGGAATTAATACACTGCATGCGTGCTTTTTCATTGGCTGCATGCATGTGAGAGAGTGCATTGGGAGTGAAATGGAAGAATTAATGTGAACAAATTACTATATGTCTTGGTCCAAGAGAGGTTGTCTTTAGGCCTAATAAACCCGGACGGAGGGAGTACCTTTATAGTTGATGAAGAGATCAGAAGTTTTTCTCACAAAAAAATATATATAACATTTTATGAACTCTAGTTTGGGATTTATAAATATTCCCTAAAAACTAATTCCCAAATATAATTTTGAGCTCCAAATAAATATCTAAATTATATTTAAAACATTTTCAAATTCTTTTATATTGAATGTGTTATATTACCTTCTCTCGTTTGATTTATTTTTGAGTTAGAATTTTTTTAAATATTAAAGTCCAAATAAGATACAAGATGAACATTTGGAAATTTCCTTTTATTTCCTGTCATTAATATTTAAAATCCAAAAGTTTTTAATCCTAGACAAAACCGACTCAGCTCAAACATCCACAAGAGAATTATTTTTATTTAATCATATTTAAATACCAAATTTTGAATATTGGGATGTTACTTTTTTGTAACTAACTACTATACATATTGGCCATTGCATTGACTATAGATGACATGGCAACATGCTATAGCCAACAGTTGGCTATACTATTAACCATGCATGAGGCCCATGACAGTCATCATTGATCGACGACCTAACCTGGCTGAGTTAGTTCATCGGACGTGTATTTATGCACCAAGCCCACGGACTACGGCACTTAATAACTTGCCCTTTTGTTGACAATAATGTGCTCCAACTTGTGCACAAACATGGTTCCCTCCTCTGAAAAAAACATGGTTCCCTATCACTGAAAAAAACATGGTTCTCTTTCTTAGCTACTTCACTTAATTGCATGGATGCCAGTACGAGTGTTAGCAAACAATTCATGTGCTCGACCACTTTCGAAATACGTTGTGTGTAACAGCTGTGTTGATCAAGTCGTCCGCACGAAGCTTCTATGTGAGCACGGAACGGTTGCTGGTTTCATTCGGTGAAACCATCTTTCAACTCCCAGGCAATTATTCAACACAACATCGATCGATCGATACGCCTGCCTATTTCGATCTTGATTTTCTGGGATCCTGATACTAAAGAAGAAAAGGGGACTTCAATATATGCCGATTTCCATGCTGGTAATTTTGGTTAAATGGCCCTGGCTACCCAGTACAATATCGTGTGTATCGTTGTCAGTACTATTAGCCACCACCAGTTAGGAATAGAAATGGTTCAGGGGAAGCACCGATCTCAATCACATTGATTTCACTGCAACCATGGATACGGTGCTGGGGGCGATGCGAGATATTAATTCCGGCGAAATTATTATACCCCGACGTCGGCCAGATTTTCCAGAGCAGCTCGATCATCAATGCACAGAAAAATCTTTCTGTGCAATATCTGGGCTAGAGATCTAGGGTAATGAATCTACCAAATAAAATGGATTGCGACGGAGTGAAACCTACGTTTAAGTTCTCCGGCCGGCACCAACTTGCTCGATCTGGTTGTTTATCTCTCCATGCTTTGGATTTTGCTTAATCCGTGGAAGGTTCTGGATCGCTCAGAGACACCGGCCGTACTGCATGCAATTACTTACTGGAGTTTTACGGGGTGTAAACGCTGATCGACCAGCGACTGACGAGAAGTACAAAGAAGTCTAGTCTGTCCAAGGATTTAAATTACAGCTTGGGTCATGACTCATGAGACAGTACAAAGTAGTATGTTCTAGAGAGTGGCCCTTGGAGGGGTAGACAAGCCGCACGTCTATTGATTTTTGTAATGTTTGCATTGGTGCATCTACATTAAGTAATCTGAGGTGTCTGTTTTTATGGTTACCTCGCTAGCTCCGCATGCAGTAACCACATAGTGGGAGTAACTTAAGCAGTAACATAACACATCCCAAGACAAATTTGCTTATGTGGCATGAAGTTAATGAGGAGAGAGATGCTTGTGGTAACATAATATGTTACTGTAACAGAGGAACTCCCCCCTCCCCCCGCGTCGTCTCTGAGGCGACTCGGGCGGGCAACCCGCCGCGCCGCCACAGCCCCCTTCTCCAACCACCGCCCCTTGCCGCCGCCGGCAAAACAACGTCGGGCAAAGCCCGGCGAAGGCGGGATCCGTTCCGCGCGCGCGTTTTCTCGTCCTGCTGCCCCCTCTCCTCATCTGCATAGGGGGCGGCCAGATCTGGTCCCTACGTCCTCTGGCCCGCTTCCCCGGCTCGGCCGGCGCCTCCTTCCTGTTCCGGGCGGCGCGTCGTGGTTGCGGGCTTCCGGCGCCCTCGGAGTGGCTCCATGGCTGGGCCTCGTGGCTGCTTCGGCGGCGTCTCCTCCCGCCATGGCCTGCTGGTTGGAAGGTGCGCCCCAGCCCCCCTGCTCCGCGCCTTGCGCCGGCCTCCGCCGCTCCCGTCCTCACCGCTCGCCGCCGTTGTCCTCTGTCGGCTGGACGCTCCGCTTCACGCCTTCCCGCAGATCCAAAACTGCAGCGTCTTCCGCATTCGCCGCCGTCTGTTCTGCCGTCGCCGTGCTCCTCTGCGCTTGCCAAAACGAGGGTGGCGTCGTGGCTCCTGCACTTGGGAGCCCTCCACCTCCCAGATCCCCCGGTGGGTGTCGCTGTCTAGTGGCTTTTCCCGCAGGGGCTCCGCACCAGTGGTCCTCGTTGGTTGCTCGGCGTCAAGGGTGCCTGCCGGCGTCGCTGCCGGTTGGATTCACCTGGATCTGGGGCCGTCCAATCCCAGCGCTGCCCGACGCTATTGGCGGCTGCTCTGTCTCTCTTCGGGGGGAGGATGTGACCGGGGGTTTGGGAGAAATCCATGGTCGGCTAGCTGCGACACTTCCGGCCCGTCGTTTCCATCTTGATGGCGCTGTCTTCATCCCGTGGTCTTGTGATGTTTAGAGTGTGCTCTGTGGAGTTCTATGCTTGGTGTTGCCCTTCGACTACGCCGGTGGCACACATGCGTCGTCTCGGCCCGGCGTGACCGTTCGAATGTACCCCATGACACAGGTGGTGTCGCGGCGTTGTGCAGTCTTGGTTGCTCGGTGCTTTTCGATTGCGTCGACGGCGCAGTGTCATGGCTTAGTCTCGGCTCTCCGCTGCAGTTCAAGCGCTCGTGGTGCCCCCCTGTTGTGATGTTTGGGGTGCTTTGTGGAGTTCTATTTTTGGTGATGCCCTTCAGCTACACCGGTGGCACACAAGTGCCGTGGCGTCGTCTCGGCCCGACGTAACCGTTCGAATGTACCCCACGAGACAGGTGGTGTCGCGGCGTTGTGCAGTCTTGGTTGCCCCGGTGCTTTTCGATTGCGTCGATGGTGCAGTGTCATGGTTTAGTCTCGGCTCGCCGCTGCAGTTCGAGCGCCGGTGATGCCCCTTGCTGTGTTGTGTCCCCCTCGCCATGTGTTGTTGGTGTGTTGTTTTGCTTTATTTCTCCTCTCTGTGCCCCCGTACTTCTGGTTCACTTCAGCCCTATCTTGTATTAGGCTGCAAAGCCTATAGGCAACAAATGAATACAATTTAGGTGGGGAGGATTTCTTCTCCCCCCGTTGACATTCAAAAAAAAATTATGTTACTGTAACATAACACATCCCGAGGTAAAATGAGTTTATATCTCATTTAATGAAGGCTTGCATGTTACCATCCATATATTACTACCCATTATGAAGGTAGTAATATAGACTAGTAACATATGCATGTTACTAGTTTAAGTTACTCTCCACTATAACCAGCCTAAATCCTGTCAAGAAAAAGACCCTGCGTGTTCAGATGCCTCTTTCCTGCGAGTAGTAACAATTTGTTCGCCCGATCTGGTCATGTAGTTAATCATCACGATACCTGCACTTTCAAACTAGCAGCATTTATCAAGACAAATTATGTTTCTAGGTCTAGCAGCATCATCGATGTTTTTGGCGGGTAAGATTTGGCGTCCTTGTCCAGAGATTTTTGCCTGCCACCTTCAGGCCAAGACCACCGTCGCCTTATTTCTGGCATCACTTGTCGGGAGCGCCTATACGACGCTCTTTGCGTCAAACAGGCGTTATTTCGCACAGAGCGTCCCACTGGCGGGCTTGATGGGCTGATTTCCTTCGCTCCTGTTTCTATTTTCGGTTTTCTTCGTTCTTTTTTCTTTCTAGACTAGTAGCTGCTTCTGTTTTTTCCGTGGTTGGGCTTGCAGCTGCTTGTGTTTCTGGTTCGACACATACCTAGATGCTCGCAAGTGATTTTTCTTCTTCTAAAAAATACAAGTGCATGACAGAACCGACAGAGAAAGTAGGAACAGAGACATACAGCTGGTTCTTGCCGCTGTTTCGTTGCTATACAAGAAACACAAAGCTGGTTCTTGATTAAAAAAATGTCAAGGCAGTCAAAATTGTTCATCAATTCAAAAGTCGTTATTCAAATTGACAAGTTATTCTTGGATTCCAAAAATTTCGTGACATTCAAAGAGCACCTTTGAATTCAAAAAATGTTATCGTAATTTTTCTTTTCACAGATTCGAAAACATTTGAGCCATTGAAGAATTTTTTTTTGGATTGAAAAAATGTGCAAGACATTCAATAATTGTTCTTCGAAATTGGAAAATCCTCTTGGATTCAATTTTTTTTCAAGACATTCAAAAATTGTTCTTGGATTCAATAAATGTTCAAAGCATTAAAGTGATCTTGGAATTAAAAATTTGTTCACGGATTCAAAAAATGTTCCAGTCATTCAAAAAGTCTTCTTGGACCGAAAAATGTTCAAGTGAGTCAAAAAATTGTTCTTGGCATCCAAAAAAAATGTTCAAAAAATTTAAAATTTGTTCCGGATAAAAGATGTGCAAGGCATTCAAAAATTGTTCCTAGAACTTCAAAATTGTTCTTGGATTCAAAAGATCGTTGAAAGCATCTAAAAATCCTCTTTGAAATTGAAAAATTGTTCTTGGATTCAAAAAATGTTCAAGAAATTCAAAATTTGTTCCTAGATCAAAAAATGTTCAAGGCATTAAAAAATTAGTCCTGGAATTTCAAAGCATCTAAAAATTGTTCTTGGATTCAACAAAGTTCATGACATTCGAAATTGTTCTTGGATTCAAATAAATGTTCAACGCATTCAAAAAATGTTCTTGCAGTCAGAATTGTTCATGGATTCAAAAAAAATTCAATCCATTCAAGAAGGTGTTCTTGGATTAAAAATGTTCTAGGACATTCAAAAATTGTTCTTTGAAATTCAGTTGTTCTAGGATTCAAAGAGTGTTCTTCGAATTAAAATTTTGTTCTTGGAATTCAAGTTTTGTTCATAGATCCTAAAAAATACTATTGCATTCAAAAATGTTCTCAGAATTGAAAAGTTGTTTTTGGAATTCAAATTGTGTGCTAAGATCCATAAAATGTTCTTGGAATTCAAGGTGGATGTTCAAGGTCCCAACATAGATGACAAGGCATGATACAGATTGCTATGCATGTATAAATTCATTTGGGAACAATTTGACTAAAATTACATTAGTTCATTTTAACTCTATTCATGCTTAACTCATTTCACCGTTCAAGATATCTTCTGATATTCCGATAAATCAACCGATTTATCGCTTATCGATGTCTGACCGATAAGATAAATCGTACAATAAATCAGCCGATATGGTGATAAATCGGCCGATATGCCGGTAAACTGACCGATTTACCCCTTATCATGGGTCGACCAATAAGTACCCGATAAGCGTTATCCCCAATATTGACTCATTTAGGACGAAATTATTATTAGATGGTATATAAACAATCAAGTCATGTTCAGATAGATAGTTATCAAACATTGTACCCAAATAGAGCCAAAAAAAGTTCAGAACATAATCCCTATTTTTGATGCGATATTGTAGTGTGAGCACATAGGAAAGTAGCAAGAAAAATACACATTTGTTTAGAACACTTGCACACTAGGAACAATTCTGTTTGTCATAGGAAGTAAACAACATCATGCTTTCTGAGGTATATGTTGATAAGATAAAATGGAAATACACATCAATGTAGCATATATTTGTGACTACTCCTTTCCTTTCTAGAAACATCTAAAGGCGCTCTTTCTCTTCTTGGTTGAAGCATCATCCAGTGCCTCAAAGTCTATGTTGTTCAGGTTGAATTTTGCCATTTTGTAAGCAACAATCTGCCAAAATTGAGGAATGATTTCCTAAAACAGTAGAAAAGAAAAAAAATACACAAACTAGTTACTGTAGATCAACAAACAACTAGCTAGTGTTATTTCAGGGAAGCAAGTGGCTACTATTTAATTGACCTCGCAAAACTTGCAGACTAGAGAAGTGGATGTTAATTAAGCTGCCAAACATACATGAGGCGCTTCAAGTTAAATTAACTGAACAAACATGTTATAGTAGCAGCTAGTACATCCATAGCAGAGAAACAGAGCTCTTGAGAGCGATATATAGAGTGGGCATCTCCGACAAAGAGAATGTTTGGGGGTCAAGAGCATTGCTAATAGTAGTACAATATAAAAAGAAAGTAGTTGAAAAGAAGTAGCATTGTTGCCAGTAAACCAGGAAAACTTATAGCACGATAGTCCTTCATAATTTTTCCATCCCATAAATTCATGTAAAAGAATCAATACAGAGCACATCTGTCGTTGTACATGTCAAATAAAAAGGTAAAATGGGTCCTTTGAAAATGCCACCTAAAGATATTAGAAAAACATTTACAAGAACAATATGCATGATTAGTTAACTCAGGTGCTTTCCTGGAATGGGTAGTTCTCAGGGGAAGTACAGACAAAATCTTCAACATTTTCAAAATTCAATTCAGAAGACTTGAAAGAGTGTTGAGGTTGGTAATCTATATAAGAGAAGAAATTTGAGTTTGTGCAACAACACTACCATGTTGATATCAACTAGACAGTACATTACCTGGACAATCTTTTAATAGGTGATAGGTTCCTACCACACAAAATCCATAGAAGAAAAACACAGACAATGGAAATTAGGAAAAAGGAAACAAACCAGGTTTGATGTTATCTTGTTGATTTGCTGTTGAGTGATAAAATTTGATGCGAAAAAATTGATTTTTTTCAAACAGATTGTTCACACAAAAAGAAGGTCCAGTGGAATGAATCAACTCTAGGGAAGTAAAGCTGTTTAAAAAAGTGAGAAATCAATACCACTATATGTAGAAGCACCATATGTGCAAAAACAAGAACTATATGCTTGGCACCACAATTCCACTATAGGTACAAGCACCAGACCTAAACCAAAACTCCACCCCTAGCTTATGAACAAAAAGCCAAGCACCAGAACTAAAATAGTCCAGCTACTACTCGTACTTGACGAAACGATTTACCTTTGCCCTATAGAAGCACAACAGTCTACTGGATCTAAGCCAAATCTGCCAACAAAAATAGAAACACATGGAAAATACAGTTAGCTAGGAAACTTGAACAAAAAGGGGGGAAACCACAAATCTGACCAAAGGGCAGCGAAGATCTGACAAACCTGGACCAAAATTGAAGTGCTATCCTGGGGAATAACACGCCACACCGTCTGCAAACAATTAAAAAAAAAGAAATCAAGAAACCCTAGCTTATATCATAGAGATATGTCAGCTGGGAATACCACAAAATCAGCGCGAGAAAAGGAGGTGAGACAGATGAAGAAGAACCATCCACCTACTCCCTCCGTTCCAAAATAGATGACCCAACTTTGTACTCCCTCCGTCCCAAAATTCTTGTCTTACATTTGTCTAAATACAGATGTATCTAGTTATGTTTTAGTGTTAGATACATCCGTATCTAGACAAATCTAAGACAAGAATTTTGGGACGGAGGGAGTACTAAATTTAGTACAAAGTTAGTCATCTATTTTGGAACGGAGGGAGTACCTCCCAAGGCGCGAAGCGGATGAGAAGCGAACAACGGTGAAGAATCAAGAGGGAGAGAAGGTATCCGCTGCCGCAAACGAATCGGGGTGGGGGAGGGGCGCGTCAGCTGCTTACGAGGGCAACGGTGCTCTTGCCGGAGTAGGATCCCAAGAGGAAGAAGCAGATGAATGGGAGATCCGCCGCACGAACGAGGAAGGGGAGTTGAAACAGTCACCGGGTTCCCTTCCCCTGTGGAGTCTGAGGAAAACGCGAGGAAGGAGAGAAACATCGAAGAGATAAAAAGGCCGGCCCAAATCGGGTCGAAGGGTGTGCGGCGCCTCGACACTTTGACGCAGAATGTGTCAAATAGGATATTCCTCACTTGTCAGCTTGGCCTGGTCGACCATGCATGCCCTCGCGGAGGCTGCAAGCATCATTGTTTACATACTACCGAGGATAGCCAACGTAACCACGTAACCCTTTGCAGGGCCGGCCTATAGGCTGAGCAAAAGGGGCGACCACCCGGCCCCACGAGGGGAGGGCCCTAAATATAAATTGATGCAGAACATCCCAAGGTCATCCCCATGGACCTATCATCGTCTCACCAAGTGCCTAGTGGACCCATGACATGAGCACGTACAAGAGCTCTCGAAACCGAGGTGACATCGCTCCTCTCGCAATTCCTCTTTGAAACACATGAGACATGGCTACTACCTCAAACGGAGACACTTTGCATACTCAGGTACCTAGGAGTTAGCCATGGAGAAGCTAAGGAGCAAAATCAACCGAAGGGAGAAGAGGAACGTGAAGATGGAGAAGAAAACGACCAAGTCTGCTCTTGCCCAGATGATCCGGACCGTCGTCCGGATGATCCGGCCCCAGCCCGGATGATCCGGACCCCGACCCGAACGATCCGGATAAGTGGCACCCGAGACCAGCAAGCCTCCCCGGGAAGCCGGACGATCCGGACCGACACCCGGATCATCCGGAACCACCCGGACGTC
The DNA here is from genome assembly GCF_002575655.3 of Aegilops tauschii subsp. strangulata. Taxonomy (NCBI): domain Eukaryota; kingdom Viridiplantae; phylum Streptophyta; class Magnoliopsida; order Poales; family Poaceae; genus Aegilops; species Aegilops tauschii. The sequence goes on along the minus strand of NC_053040.3, from coordinate 472,203,471 downwards.
CAGACCACATCCCGGTCATCCGGACCTCCCTCGACGGCTGCGACACATCCGGACGATCCGGACAGCCACCCGGATCATCCGGACCCCTGACACCCGGATCATCCGGGCAACCAACGGACAACCACCTGCGTGTGCATTTTGGGCCGAAGCCCATGTACCCCTTCACCCCCTAGCCTATATAAACGACTCCACCTCCACTTTTCTAGGGTTAGCATAGGTTTAGCTCATTTGAGAGATAGAGCTTTGCTCATCGACTTGATACCTTCCCCATCGGAGTTCACGACCTCTACGGAGAAGATCCGCCAAGTGGATTCAAGACCCCATCACAGGAAGACCCCTCAAGACCTCCTCACGGAGAAGACCTTTTGTATCGTCCTGTGTTGCATTTGAATCGTGTATCACTCGTATTGTTCAAGGATCTAGCACATGTGTGATCGTTTTCTGTTGATTTGAGTGTTTCCCTCGTGTTCTTCACGGGATCCGCTCCAATCATGAAAGATCGGGCATCTAGGGTTCTACCCTACATCATCTTGGTATCACGAGCCACGTTGATCACGAATTTGGAGTCCCCCCACCGTTTTCTAGTTGGTTTTGTCCTAAAATCCAAAAATCCCCACAAATGGAGGTCTTGAGGGGATTTGTTGGTATGATGAAGTTTTGTTGATTTTGATCTGTGTATTCTTTGTGTTGCAAGTGCATCTTACCTTTCCCCACCATCTCCACCACGAAACCCATCAAAAATCCCTGAAATCCTCGATTTTTTGCCGTTTTCAAGTTCATCCCGAGCCACCCCCGTGTGCAGTGACCTACCCGGATCATCCGGACCTTGGCACGGATCATACAGATCCGCGCGGATCATTCGGCTCCTGGCCCGGATCAACCGGCTACCTCTGCCGAAACTGCACTTTTTGTAGTTTTTGTCCACAGCCACCTACCACTACTAGGGAAAACCTTATACACAGAGGTATAGCAGTAGCGCTGGGCAAAACTAAGTGCTACTGCTACTTAGTAGTAGCGCTTGACACAAAAGCACGCTACAACTATAGTTGTAGCAGTAGCGCGTCTGCCCAAAAAAGCGCTACTACTATAATTCCCACACTATTGCCAGTAGGCTAGGAATAGTAGTAGTGAGCCTCAGGGAAACACGCTATTGCTAAGTGCCTTGTAGCAGCGCGTTTCTGTTGTAGAGCGCTACTGCTAAGAAAAATAAAATAAGTAGAAAAATAAATAGAAAAGTAAATGAAAATGAAAGAAATAGAAAAAGGAGAAATAAAAAAACAAAAACAAAAGAAAAATAGTGGAGAAAGGCATAATAGTAGCGCTTGTTCTCACAAAGCGCTATAGCTACATTAGCAGTAGCGCGTTTTGTGTTCCCGCGCTATAGCTAAGTTCCTTAGATAAAAGGAAAAGAAAAATAAATAGCTACTTCCTGTAGCAGTAGCGCGTTTTGGCTGAAAGCGCTATAGCTAACTTAGCAGTAGCGTGTTTTTCCTACCAGCACTACTGCTAGTTTGACTTAACCACGCACGGGCTCAAAATTTTGCTAAGTCCTTTCCCTCTCTCCTCCCTATTCCCCCAACTCCCCCAACTCCTCTGTCGCCGCCGTCGTTCGCGCACGCCCTCGACCTCACCGCCGCCGCCCGTGGCCACCCTCAACCTCACCGCCGCCACCCAAGGCCGCCCTCAACCTCACCGCCGCCGCCCTCGGCCGCCCTCGACCTCACCGTCGCCGCCCTCGACCTCACCGCCGCCGCCCTCGACCTCACCGTCGCCGCCCTCGACCTCACCGCCGCCGCCCGAGCCTGCCCAGGACCGCCGCCGCCCGAGCCCGAGCCCGCCCTCGCCGTCGACCGTAAGGCTCTCCCTCTCCTCTCCCCTGCCCTCCTCTCTCCCTCTCTCTCTTTGGTAGGGCAATTCATATGTTGCTGATTGATGATGTTCATATATATGAACCCTAGGTGTTCATATGAACCCTAGGTGTTCATATGAACCCTAGATTTATTTAGGGCAGTAGGCATTTTTTAGCATTTAGGAAAAAAGATGAGCAATTTTTTTTAGGAAATTAGCTAGGGCAAATTTTGATTAAAATGCCTAAACAGTAATTCCATTTACCTTTAAATTAACAGAGGGTATATAAATTATAGTAGCATTTAGCTTTAAATTAATAGAGGCTATAAACAAAAAACAGTACGTAGCATTTAGCTATAAAAAATTATTTGGACTATGGACCTGAATCTGGTCCAAATTTCATTCAAATGAAATTTGAATTATTTGGACTATGGACCTGAATATTTTTGAAGAAATTGGGTGTAGGTACTAAGGTCTTGCTGTGGAAATTTTGGTGAGGTCAGAAGGGTTAGAGAAAATGGAGTTCCTTTGCAATTTCTAATAAGGTCAAGTATTGTTGGAATATTTGCTCTAAAACAATTTGGATGAAAAGAAAATAATGTGTGTGTGTGTGTGTGTGAGAGAGAGAGAGAGAGAGAGAGGAATAGCTAGAACAGAATTTGGATTCTGTCCTAGGCAGAGAAGTGTTTAGTGAGGTCATTTTGCAAAGGTTTTTGATTTTTGAACTATTTTTCAAGGAAAATAATTTAGGCAAGTTTTATTTTAAAGATGATCCCTTCCTAGAATTTTAGCTTTAAACAAAAAACAAAAGCATTTAGCTAAAAAAATAAAACAGTAGCTATGGCATTTAGCTATAAACAGAAAACAGAATTGATGTTATATGATATATGTCATTGATGTTCATTTGCATATTCCATTATTGTTGATTATATCTTTTCATTGAAGCTGTCATGTTATATCTTTTCATTGAAGTGGTTCGATTGTGCCCAAGTAGCCTTTTGTTGTTTCCAGGGAATGAAGCCAAGTGGCCTATGTTTTGCCGGAATGTTGATTCATTTCCGTTCCGGCAAATTTCAGGTGCTCGATTTGTCCACTTTTTAGCAAAGGTCATGCCAAAATTTTCCGTGAAGTTCGGCATGACTTGTGCTACAAACTAGGACATATCGAGTGCCCGGGATTTGCCGCACCGGGAAGGAATCAACGTTCCTGCAAAACATAGGCCTTTTTTATGTCATTTTTTATTTTATTAGGTCTAGAATTAATTGACTAGATTTAATCGTAGGAAACATGGCTAGCAACGATGAAGGACAGGGTTCTGGTGATTGCGACGACGTCTACCGGGCGGCAGACAAATTTTGAACCTTGCCGACGATCAACGGTTGTTGTTACTGGGCCCAGCTATCACATCGGAGACTGAGACCGACGCTGAGACTGAGACCGGTGCCGAGACCGGCAACGAGACTGGCGGAGCCGGTATAGAACCGAAACCAAAGAGGCAACGGCGCCTAAACCAGCTCATCACTACTAGAGTGGTGGTCACGAAGGTGGACGACGGCAATTTTGAGCCAAAAGAGTCCGAGGAAGCGCGATCGTGCTACGGCAATCAAATTGGCTGCATCGTACGGACAACCGCCACCATCAACGATGAGAAACTAAAGAAGATAGAAAATATGAGGCCCTCCCTCCTAAGAAGCCGCACCAGGTATTCTTGTTCCCGGGCCGGGATGAAAAGAAATATACTGATCCAGATAAAGACCCGACAATGAAGAAGATAAACAAACGCACCATGACCAAATTTAGCGACGTGTTGGCCGCCTGGGCGACGGTGGAGGCTAATTAATTTGAGGTGTACTTATTTTGCGCAGCGGCGGTCGCGCCGTCCTCATCATCCTTTACCCCCGATACTCCCACGCTCTTTACTTGGACTCGTCGAAGAACATGAACAAAAAGGATTACACCCACATCAAGTCTGTTCTCGACAGTGCTATCTTTTTCTACGGCGTATGGGGTGGAGAGATCAAGACCAAGAAGGCGAGGAATGGCAGGCCCGCCTTCGGCCATAAGGCCGACTTCTGCTGCATCCAGCAATAGAGTGATACTCTTAGTGATGGATTCTATGTCCTACACCACATGCTGGAGTACAGACGGGATCAGCAGAACCTTCGCATGTCACCTACATTCGGCGATGCCCATATTCTGCAATGGGCAAAGAACGTAGGAGATATCCCGGATCATCGACTTCGAGCTGAGTTCTATCACATCCAGCGTGAACTTGCCCAAATCATCATGAAGGAGGTCCTCGAAAAAACAGGGATGTTCTACGAGGAAGGGCAAATGTCGTGGGAAGACGTCCGAACAAGCGTAGCCTCTCAGTGTCCCAACCTGAAGCCTTTCACTAAGCTCGGGGACTATCTCCCTGACTTGGATGGATGGCACGACATGTTAGAGTGATTGTCGATATATGACAATGTGTTCGTTTAGTCCATACTTTCTGTATGACGAAACTTTGAGTTATGCACGACAAAACTTTATTTGTGATGTAATTAAACCGTCCTCCTCGACTAGCGAAGATCACTCTAGTTAGGGCATTTTGGGTACGATGCACTTTGTTATTTATGCTTATGATATGTTGCTTCTATTTTTGCCAAGTTTGTCTCTTTCTGTTGCTCAACTATATATGTTGCATATCATCGACTCATGTGACGATGCAGGTGCATAGATCATCGATGGCGAAGAAGTGCTACGCCAAGAGTATACGACGAGTGGCCGGAGTGTCTGTGGCACCCCGGCTCAGAGAAAACCGGACACCCTGTATTCCAGCCCAGAGATCGAGGTGAAGTCTTCTGGAATACGACACTGCTTAGCATAGAACAAACCAGCTTTCTATTATTACACGAATATGAATACAAGGTCTCCGATATTACAGTGAATAACATCGACACGGCGACATGATACGTCCATTTTGCATCATGCTTTTATATCAATATTTATTGCATTATGGGCTGTTATTACACATTATGTCACAATACTTATGCCTATTTCTCTCTTATTTTACAAGGTTTACATAAGGAGGGAGAATGCCGGCAGCTGGAATTCTGGGCTGGAAAAGGAGCAAATATTAGAGACCTATTCTGCACAACTCCAAAAGTCCTGAAACTCCACGAAAGTTATTTTTGGAAATAATAAAAAATACTGAGCGGAAGAAATACCTGAGGGGGCCCACACCCTGGCCACGAGGGTGGGGGGCGCGCCCCCTGCCTCGTGGGCCCCCTGTTGGCCCTCTGGTGCCCATCTTCTGCTATATGAAGTCTTTCGTCCGAAGAAAAATCATAAGCAAGCTTTTGGGATGAGACTCCGCCACCACGAGGCGGAACCTTGGCGGAACCAATCTAGGGCTCCGGCAGAGCTGTTCTGCCGGGGACACTTCCCTCCGGGAGGGGGAAATCATCGCCATCGTCATCACCAATGCTCCTCTCATCGCGAGAGGGCAATCTCCATCAACATCTTCACCAGCACCATCTCCTCTCAAACCCTAGTTCATCTCTTGTATCCAATTCTAGTCTCTAAGTCTGGGATTGGTACTTGTAGGCTGCTAGTAGTGTTGATTACTCCTTGTAGTTGATGCTAGTTGGTTTATTTGGTGGAAGATCATATGTTCAGATCCTTTATGCATATTAATACTCCTCTGATTATGAACATGAATATGCTTTGTGAGTAGTTACGTTTGTTCCTGAGGACATGGGAGAAGTCTTGCTATTAGTAGTCATGTGAATTTGGTATTCGTTCGATATTTTGATGAGATGTATGTTTTCTATCCTCTAGTGGTCTTATGTGAACGTCGACTACATGACACTTCACCATTATTTGGGCCTAGAGGAAGGCATTGGGAAGTAATAAGTAGATGATGGGTTGCTAGAGTGACAGAAGCTTAAACCCTAGTTTATGCGTTGCTTCGTAAGGGGATGATTTGGATCCACATGTTTCATGCTATGGTTAGGTTTACCTTAATACTTCTTTTGTAGTTGCGGATGCTTGCAATAGGGGTTAATCATAAGTGGGATGCTTGTCCAAGTAAGGACAACACCCAAGCACCGGTCCACCCACATATCAAATTATCAAAGTACCGAACGCAAATCATATGAACATGATGAAAACTAGCTTGACGATAATTCCCATGTGTCCTCGGGAGCGCTTTTCTCTATATAAGAGTTTGTCCAGGCTTGTCCTCTGCTACAAAAAGGATTGGGCCACCTTGCTGCACTTTATTTACTTTTGTTACTTGTTGCTCGTTACCAATTATCCTATCACAAAACTATCTGTTACCTATAATTTCAGTGCTTGCAGAGAATATCTTGATGAAAACCGCTTATCATTTCCTTCTGCTCCTCGTTGGGTTCGACACTCTTACTTATCGAAAGGACTACGATAGATCCCCTATACTTGTGGGTCATCATGACACTACGCCATCCTTAGTTGCTCTATGCAAGCAGTAGAACAACTCGAAGCAGCGGAATAACTCTAGCAGCGGAACAACGACGACGGTGGTGAACTCCACTCCGCAGGGACTCTGGCTGGAACACTCATCCTAGCCCGCGAACACAGGAACAACACCAAACAAGCAAGCAATCCAGGCACGACCTGCAAACTGGCATGACACGCCAGGTCAGTACATTGAATGTACTTGCAAGCTCACAATAACCAGAAGCATTCAAGACAAACAACAGCATGGCAATTACAGGTTAAGCAGGAATTATCATGAGATCATCAGGATAATATCGCTAGAACAATATGATCATGGCATGAACATATAAATCTGATGATACTAGCATGCAACATGATGACACTATATGCACTATTTATTCTGATCGGGTTACTTCGTAACCATCACATACATCACTTACCAACTTCGGACATTACATGATCATCTCAGGATCAAATCAAGCTTGGTATAAACAATACTGTAGTAATCATCAAATGACCACAAGGAGCTTGATCTTTACCCACGATTCTCGCACAACATCATGAATATCCAACAACTCGGTATCCTCGATACCACGGTGATCATTCGGCTATCACAACCATGACCAATACTTGGTCTCAAACGGTGATCTTTCCGGCGATCACAACCAACTTATCTTATCATCGAACCGGGGTTGTTATTAAGCACATTATTATTATTACTACTGTTGACTCATAGTGTGACCAACTACGAACTGGGCCCTTATCCGCGGGCGCGACTATCGATAGATTTAATATACACTGTGCAGAGGTTAGTACGCTGTACCCACACTACGGAACCCATGGCCTCGCACTCCCATTCGGGTGGACCAACGGCGTTCCGACAAAACCGATCTACTACCATGACACTCTCCCGGCCACTCCGACCCACTCCCAACTGGGCTAGTCCTGGGTGGCCTCATGTCTACCAAAGACACAACGACCACCGTTGTGGCCAAAACGTCCCTCACGGGGACCGGATCCATAATAACAACAACAGGCACACAAGGTTATGTCTGCTTACCGGATCCATAACCTTCCCTAGTTGGAGCCACCGGCGAGAGGCACGACAATAGACCCAGTTAGGACTTTCCCATAAAGGTAAGCGTGGTTGCACTGTTCAGTTCGATATGGTGGCACCATGACTCAGCCAACAGGTGTTCAAGTTCAATTTAATCCGGTTAAACTTGAATGCTAATATGCTGAGTCATGATAAAATACATGATGCAATTACAATGCATGAGCATGATATCAACATAATCATGAGAGTACCACATATCTATCCACCATATCAACAATGAATCATATCCAACTAAGCATGGCATACTGACTAGCATGAACATCATAAGTACATACTTCTCTGAAACATAGCATGACCACTAGCATCAACAATAAATATCATGCAAGAACATATCAACAATGCCATCATGCAAGCATTTAACCAACTAGATGCAACGGAACATGCATAACAACAGTACTCGGGGCAGACGGCAGTCATGCACCGAAGACCATTACCAACATCAACATGTACTACTAGCAAGCATAAGCATATGAAAGGAATACTAGCAACTAGCAGGGCATGACAACCAGGTACATAACAACCTAGCAAGAAAGTAAGCACTAACCAAGAATCATTACCGAAACAATGATAACCATATTTTAAACAAGCAAACATTTAATAAATATTCAAGTTGAAAACCATGGCTACTGCATGACTATAATGCAAGTGGGTATTGTGGCTTGCCTGGGGTGAGGGAGACTCCGGGAAGAAGTGCGGTGAAGCCGCGGAACGAAACGCCGGGCGGTTCTTTCTCGGAGGGGGCTGATTAGAGGCAAGGGCATAATGGTCATTTTCACTGTGAAACCACCTAGTGAAAATGCTACCAAAAGATAGAGCTCGACGAGACGAAGAAGTGAGCGCTGGTTTCACCTCGATCGGAATTACGGTTGCGGAGTTATGAGGTGTAGAAGATCAGGGGCTTTTCTATAAAAAGTATCATCACAAACAAGTCCCTGAGTGGATAAGGCAGAGGCGCAGAATTGGAAATACGCTTTCTGACTTAGAAAACGTATTTTGAACCGAAGTAGAAGCAAAGTACGCTTTCATAAAAGAGGAAACGTACTCCGGGAAAACCGTCTCCACTTGCCACGTGGGATGAGGCGCCTGGGCCACTGGCGCGTGGGGCCCAGGGACAGGGGGAGGGGTCGGGCGCACGTCGTCCTCCTCCCTCCGTTCGCTCACGTGAGGAACAGAGGAGGAACGAGGCCAGGCAGGGGCGCTCAGGCGAGGGGGCCGGCCGGCTCCGGCCATCTCCGGCCGAGCCGAGGCCACCAACGGGTGAGGGAGGCCATGGCGCACCCGTTCAGAGGGTAAGGCGGCGCCGGGGAGGACTGGAGAGGAGGGGAGTGTAAGACATATGATTTGGGAACTGCACGACACCCCTAAACCGGGGTGTGGCTATCACATTATATAGAGGTACCCAAGGGGTACAATACAATGTTATAGTATATGTGTACAGAGGCTACGTATATACAGTCTAACACCCTCCCTCAATCTTAACTATGGCCTGAAATACAAAGCAAGTTAAGATTGCGCCTATAGCCTACAAACTGTGGTTGTGGAAGAGGCTTCGTGAAGATGTCAGCAAGTTGATCCTTTGACGAGATGAACTTGATACAAAGTAGCTTCTGTGCAACACGTTCCCGAACAAAATGATAGTCCACCTCAATGTGTTTTGTCCTAGCATGAAACACTGGCTTAGAAGAAATATATGTAGCACCGATGTTGTCACACCACAGAGCCGGAGGACGAGCCTGAGGGACACGCAACTCTCTCAATAGAGACTGTACCCATATAATCTCAGCAGTCGCATCAGCAACAACTTTGTACTCAGCCCCAGTACTACTGCGAGACACCGTTGCTTGCTTACGAGCATTCCAGGTGATCAAGTTAGGACCCAAAAATACCACATAACCCCCCGTGGATCGCCTATCATCAGGACTACCAGCCCAATCTGCATCAGAAAAAGCCGAGAGCTCATACGAAGGTGCAGACTGAAGAAGCAAACCATTGGAGGCAGTAAAACTGACATAGCGCAAAATACGCTTCACAGCTGACCAGTGAGACGTCCTGGGTGCATGCAGAAATTGACACACAAGGTTGACTGCATAGGAGATATCAGGCCTGGTAATAGTAAGGTATTGCAGACCACCAACGAGACTGCGATACTCAGTAGCATCATCAGATGAGAGAGAGTCACCATCAAGAGCAGACAACCGATCAGTGGCAAACATCGGAGTGTTAACATGTTTGCATTTGAGCATTCCAGCACGGCGCAACAAGTCCAAGGAGTATTTTTTCTGAGTGAGAGTCAACCCAGCAGAGGACCGTGAAACCTCAAGACCAAGGAAAAAATGTAGAGCACCTAAATCCTTGACAGCAAAATCATCACGGAGAGCAGTCACAAGACGATCAACAGCAGCAGCAGAGGAACTGATGAGAATGATGTCATCAACATAAACAAAGAGATACATTGTAACCTCAGGGCGCTGTAGGAGAAACAACGACGTATCAGCAGTGGAGGGAGTAAAGCCAAGGGCCCGAAGAACAGATCCAAGGCGAGCATGCCATGCACGAGGAGCCTGTTTGAGTCCATACAACGCCTTAACCAGACGACAGAGATGATGAGGTCACGTCGGATCAACAAAACCAGGCGGCTGACGCATATAAACCTCTTCCTCCAGAATTCCATGTAGGAAAGCGTTCTGCACATCAAGCTGACGAAGGAACCATCCGCAAGTAACCGCAAGAGACAGTAGTAATTGAATGGTAGTAGGCTTGATGACTGGACTGAACGTGTCTTCATAATCAAGACCATACCTCTGTTTGAAGCCCTTGGCAACTAGCCATGCCTTGTAGCGTTCAATTGAGCCGTCAGCATGTCTCTTGACTTTAAAAACCCACTTGGAATCAATGACGTTGATGCCAGATACTGGAGGAACCAGACACCAAGTGTCATTCTTTTGTAGAGCCTGAAACTCCTGTTCCATTGCATCACGCCAGTGAGGAATACTCAGTGCAGCCTGAAAGTGACGAGGCTCTGCAGTGGGATCGACAGCAGTGTGAGCCATGCACACAGCAAGCCACGCAACCATCCCATCCGTGCGTTCCTTCGGACAAAAGACACCGGATTGACTCCGTGTTCGAGGACGAAGAGTGACAACAGGTCCTGCTGGCAAAGTCGGTGCAGCAGATGACGTTGACGAGGCCGGCACAGAACCAGGCGAGTCAGGCTCGCAGAAGGCCGAAGCCGGGCTGGTCGGCGACCCGGGCGCCAAGACAGGACTGGCCGGAGCAGGTGACTGCACCTCTGGGCCAGTGGAGGCAGCCGCCGGTCCAGGCGAGAGGTCCGTCAGCGGCCCGGGCGAGGCAGCAACCAGCGGACTAGGCGAGTCCAGCTGGGAGTCGCGCGAGCCAGGCGAGGCTGGCGCTGGCGAGGCCAGCATCGGGCCGGGTGGGGCCAGCATGGAGCCGGGCGGGAGCGGCGCCCGCGGGGCAGCCGCCACAGGTGAAGCGGGGACGGGTTGGCGGGTGCCGCCCGACATGCATGGCGCATGCACGTCCCGATCAGGAGACTCATCCGTGACTTGTTCATCAAGAAGCTCTAGCCGAGCACCGCGTCCAATACCTGTAGCATGATTAGGAAGCAACGCAGGGGCATATGCAACATCCACAAATTGATCAGGCATAGGTATAGACATTGGCACCGGTAGCGTAGAAGTGGTAGGGAGTTAGTCGGAAGTGCACGAAAAGGGAATACATTTTCATCAAACACAACGTCACGAGAGATGTAGACGCGATTGGTAGGAACATGTAAGCACTTGTACCCTTTGTGAAGAGAACTATACCCGAGAAAAACGCACTTCTTAGACCGAAACTCTAGCTTGCGCTTGTTGTACGGATGTAGGTGAGGCCAACATGCACACCCGAACACTTTGAGGAATGTGTAGTCTGGAATTTCATTAAGCAGGAGTTCAAGCGGGGTTTGCATTTTCAGAAGTCTCGAGGGAAGCCTATTTATGAGAAAACAGGCCGTGGAGAAAGCATCACTCCAGAACCGAAACGGGACGGATACATGAGCTAGCAAGGTTAGGCCAGTTTCAACAAGATGACGATGCTTACGCTCGGCAGTTCCATTCTGCTGATGTGTATGAGGACATGACACGCGATGCGAAATCCCAAGTTTGTTAAAAAACGAGTTGAGGTTGTGGTATTCACCCCCCAGTCGGATTGAACATGGATGATTTTCTGCTTAAGAAGACGCTCTACGTGTGCTTGAAACTGAAGGAAAACATTGAACACATCAGACTTGTGCTTAATAAGATATAACCAGGTAAACCGACTATAAGCATCAATAAAGCTGACATAATAATTGTGACCACTAACAGATGTCTGGGCATGACCCCATACATCAGAAAACACAAGCTCAAGAGGATGTTTCACAACACGAATAGACTTTGGAAAAGGAAGTTGATGACTCTTGCCCTGCTGACAGGCATCACAAATAGTTTCAGCAGTTTTATTGGACACAACTGGTAGATCATGACGATGCAAAACGTGTCGAACTATGGGAGCCGCTGGGTGACCAAGGCACGCATGCCAGTGTGTAGGCGACACACGAACACCACTGAACGCCTGAGGAGAAGACGACATGGAAGATGGGCGCGGTGCATCAAGTGCATACAGGCCATGGCGAAGGCGACCACTAAGCAGAACGACCCTCGTGTCCCGATCCTTGATAAAGAAACGAAAAGGGTGAAACTCAGCAAGGACATTATTATCACGAGTAAGTTGAGGAATGGACAACAAACTACGCGTAGCAGAGGGAACACGAAGGACATTGGAAAGATGTAATGTGCGAAAATTGTGTGCAAGGAGAGAGGCCTGACCAACATGGGAGATGCGCATACCTGCTGCACTGGCGGTGTGCACCTGATCATGACCACGATATGGCTCCTGAGTAGAGAGCTTGCCCATCTCGCCGGTGAGGTGGTTGGTAGCTCTAGTGTCCATGTACCACTCAGGGTCGATGGAGTAAGACGGTGTACGGCCATGATCATGACTCATCACCGCGGCAGTGGCCTGCTTGTCATTCCCTTTGCCATTGTTGCCGAGGCCCAGAAAGTCTTTCTTGTAGCGATGATGACAGCGAGAGGCAATGTGGCGCTCAAGGCCACACAGCTGGCAGGCATGCGGAGCACCACAGGAAGAACAACACGCCACCGGCCGGTTACCGCCCGTGATGGTCGGAGCATTGCCCCGCGAGGCCGGTTGTGAGGACGGCGCCGGTCTACCGCCTGAAGATGATGACCGCGGGGGTTTGCCACGAGTCGCAGCATTGGCGGAGGCGAAACTGGGAGATGCGCGGCGCGCCTTAATGCGCTGTTCATGACCAAGGAGTCGTGCATAGAGCTCACGAGGTGGGAGCAGATCATCACGGCCATGGACATTCTCAATGAGATTGTCATAATCATCATCAAGCCCGTTGAGCACGAAGGTGGTGAACTCCTCATCCTGCAGCGACTGGCCAACTGAGGCCAACATGTCGGCGAGACCCCGCATCTTGTTGAAGTAGTCCGTGATGCTGAGGTCACCAAGCTTAGTCTCACCCAGCTCGGTGCGTATAGAGTGAGCACGCGCCTGAGACTGAGAGGCGAAGCTGGTGTGAAGCGCCACCCACGCCTCCCGGGACGTAGTAGCGAAGATGACCAGCAACGAGATGTTCGGGGTGAGCGAGGACTGGATGGCGGAGAGGATGGCCTGATCCTGGGCCACCCATGTGTGATACGCCGGGTGATGAGGGGGCGGACACGGGATAGATCCGTCAACGTAGCCCTCCAGATAGCGACTCCGCAGAAGAGGTAGCACCTGGGCACGCCAGGACAAGTAGTTGTCCGGTGCGAGCTTCACCGGCAGCAGATGCGAGAAGTAAAACAGTGACGACGTTGGGGCCGGATCAGCGTGAGCGTGCGGCGATGCATAGAGGCTCATCGATGAGGCCGCCCCGGGGTGCGCAGCAGGCACCGAGTAGGGAGGGTAGGAACCAGCCGCTAGGGCACCGTAGGATGCCGCGACCGGAGCCACATGCAGCGAGGGAGCCGCAACCCCTTGCGGCTGCTGCGATGGCGCCGAGTAGTGGTGGATCGGCGCCGGGTAGGAGTGCGGCGCCAGGTAGGAGTTCGGCGGGGGCGCCGAGTAGGGCTGGGGTGGCGCCGGGCAGTGTTGTAGCGGTGCTGGGTAGGAGTTCGCCGAGGACGCCGAGTAGTGTGGCGGCGGCGGCGCACCGTAGTAGTGATGTGACGGCGGGGCACCGTAAAGCTGCTGTGGGGGCGGCTCCACGTCGTGTTGGGGCGGTGCCGGCCAGGACGACGCTGGCGGCGGCCCACCATGGTGCGACGCAAGGACGCCGCCCGCAGGAGGATCAGTGCCAGGAGGCACCGCGACCCTCGGGGAGGCCGCGCGATCACTCGATCCGATCGGGGAGTGGGGCGATGGAGAGGCACCGTAGGCCATCACAAGAGGCTGCCAGGCGAGAAACGGTGATGCAGGAGCAAGGGCCGGCACCGCGGCGACGGGAGCGACAGAGGTCGGCGTGACAGCAGCGGTGGCGGCGGCAGCGGAAGACATCATAACCTAATTTGCTACCATGTAAGACATATGATTTGGGAACTGCACGACACCCCTAAACCGGGGTGTGGCTATCACATTATATAGATGTACCCAAGGGGTACAATACAACCTTATAGTATATGTGTACAGAGGCTATGTATATACAGTCTAACAGGGAGGTCGCGGCGACGGGAGGCGCCAGGAGCTTCGGGAGGCGGGGTTCTCCGGTGGTGCGGGCACTCTGGCGACGAATGGAGGAGATGGGGAGGCTGGCGGAGGTGTGGGGAGTGCCGTGGTGGCGAAGGGAGAGGGAGAGGAGCTCCGGATGGCCGGGACGACGAGGTGACCGAGAGGCAGAGGCGACGGCCAAACGTGGAGACCGCGGCCAGAAGGCTTTCCGGCGAGGGGAAAAGGGTTGGGGCGAGCCGCGGGGATGAGGGGAAACTAGTGTCAGCTCTGGAGGAGAGGAGAGGGGCTAGGTTCGCCGGAACCGAGGAGGAACCGAGGCGGCCATGGCAATCTCCAGCGAAAAGAAGAGGGGGCCGAGGGCTCCAGTGGGCTAGAGAGGTGAGGGAGGAGTGAATGAGGAGCGAGGGACCTCGGGCATGCTACATATAGCTGCGGGGAGGGCTCTAGAGCTCACGAGCGAGCTCACGACCAAGCTTTAATGGCCGAAAGAGGCTGGACGCAGCACGGGCATGTAGCTAGCAGCTCATTTATGGCGAACCACGACGAGGCACCGATGCAGGGAGACGCAGTCGAGCACGGGCGAGCTCCAGGACATGAATGGAGGTCGAGACGAGGAGGGAGACGAGAACAGTGGCCGGACCGAGCCAGAGCTTGCACTGTGCGTGACGCCAGCGTGATCACCACGGGCACTGGTGCAAACGACGCGTTCTGGCCGGGGCGACCATGTCCAGTAGATAGACCGTCGTGCCCTTAGTCAAAATGAGGAAATAAATCGGTCCAGGGGCGAAGAAGAGATTTGCACTTAGCTCCAAAGTAAATCAGTAAGAAGGTGTTTGTAACTTGTTGTGGTTAAACCAGATAGGTAACATGGTAAATAGTTTGTTTGGCGATGATCACACACTAAGGTGATGCTGATCATCAAAAATCAGACTAATAGGAGGAGTTTAGATGAGGGTTGCTGTAGAAAGTGCAACACTGGCCAGAAATAGGGATTTCGATGATACACTCACATACTAGATTGTCATGAGCTGAAATCTGGCAGAGAGGGGTTATATGATGGTATGAAGCTGCTGTAAAGATTTCATGCCATTTGGAAATACCAAAGTGGCACTTGCTTCACAAAGCTTCATTCTGGACAGAAACTTGCAAAAATTCTAGAGGAATAATGGCTTGATGAACCATGCCCAAAATTGGTGGAGGTAGGTTATATGGATAGTAGAAGGCCTAGAAAAATTGGCAGCCATAATGGAGCAAGATAAAATATACCTGCTTCACAAACTGAAATTTTGGACAGAATCAAAAAATTTAAGATGAGCTCTACTTTGGTGGAGGGCTATGATATGATGATATGAGGGATCATGCAAAATGGAAACTCATTTGGATATGCTTAGCTTGCACCTCCTTCACAAAGCTTCTTTCTGGATAGAAACTTTGGAAAATCATAATTAAATAATTACTAGGCAAATGAGGTTTCATTTTGGCATGTGGCAATGATATGGACAAGAAAAGGTGTGCAAGGAGTTTGAGGTCAATTGGGGAAAGGAAAATAGCACTTGCTTCACAATGTGCCATTTAGGGCAGAATAGGGAATGAATTATTTGAGCATGATGATAAACATGACAAATGAAATATTTTGTCATATTTGAAAAAAGATATGACCCAAACAATTTATGAGAATTATTTGGGAATTTTAGGAGTGATGGAAATGAAGGTTGCGTCACAACCTATGGCAATTTGAGTTATTCCTTTAATAGAAAAGGAATATTCCCAAAGAAAAGAATATTGGGATTTGGGCTAGGATGAAAATGACAGGGTCTAGGGAAGGGTTTGGGAATGACAAGCCACTCTGGAAACAAAGAAGAGGGCATCTTCTTCAGTTTCCAGACCACAAAGCCACGGAAAAAGAAAACTCAAGCAAAAACCTCCGAAAAACAAAAGAAAAAGAAAGGGCGAAAAATTAGGCTGTCACAAACCTTACCCCCTTAAAGAAATCTCGTCCTCGAGATTTGGTTGCTCAGGGAACAAGTATGAAGATACTGACTTAAGGAAACCGTTTCCAACTCGGGTATCCTTTTTCTTATTTTTGTTCCCACTAAATTTTTATCTGACTGGCCCTGGGGTGGTTTGCTTTAATATATCCATATTCTGACAGATCTTACCTTGCTTGTTCATGCTTATACATGCTCCAATTTCTTTTCAGATCTGCTGACTTAGTTGACTGTGATTGATTCTCACGACTGAAATATATGCCGGTCTCACAAATCCAAGAGTTATTTCCGCTGGGTGTGTCATCCGGCACTGACAATCTTTCATGAAGTGGTGATCAAATTTTTCTAGTGGACACCCAAGCTCTAAACCTTGCATTGGTTTTCTCCACTAATTAAATGCAGGTCCTTCGGGTTCCAAATAGTGAGTTGGGTCATAACCGCTTTCCTGACAGATTCTGGCTTATCGCGGAAATTTCTGAATCATCTTAACTGGTTCCACTGTCTTGAGTATCGGATCCGTACCAAATATTTGATTGTCGCCTGTCGTGGCTAGCATAAGAGTTTGACCTGTATGATAATATCTGCAGACTTGACTGAGGGTGGTTCTGCACCACGCGGGTCTTGCAACAATTTTCATACCTGCATCACTGGTCTTGCTCCTTCATTATTGTTTTCTTGGTCTGGATCCTTGGCTGAAAGAGCTGGGTCATATTGCTTCTTCGTATCACCATAGGTACTGTCGGTGCAATTTTTCGGCGATCGTAGCTTATCCTCATTTTTCTGACAGGGTACCCCATTAAATGGCAGGTTCAACACCCCTCAAGTTCTGACCGCAGGAAAATGATCATACGAACCTTTGCAAGAAATTGGCAAATAAATCAGTAGCCACCAGAACGGTCTTTACAACTCAGATCTGGGACATTACTGAAATAACTTAACCATGGCTCAGGACGGCCGAAAAGCAGCTCAGAACATGAGACTGGGTTGATAAGAAGAAGGTGGCAGCTCCCTAAAATAGCCAAAAAGCAGCTATAGGGCTACTGTCACAAAAAGAAACCCAAAAGTTGTACGAGACAGCCGAAAAGCAGCTCGGAACTCGTGACAGTCATTGAAGAGAGAAATAAAAATCGGCATCCACCCCGGATAGCTAAAAACAGCTTAGATCACATGCGTGGTGCCGTCATTGGAGAAAAAGGCGACAAGGGCTCAGCAGGATCATTTTCCAGGTTCACAGGTACTTGTATTGAGCTCATTGATGTCGTCAATCCTCATAATCCTTTGTCACACTACGGTGTATACAGGCTTTCTTCTCTTAACCATCCTCACGTGGTTGTCAGATCCTCATCCGAGTGACTTGTAAAATCTTGGTGGTATGCTCACCACATATATATGAGAATCTGATTCCCGAGACAGGCGTGTATTCTGACTGATTCTTGCTTCTGACCAAAATGTTGCGGATCTGATTCTTGGGATTCACTGCCATATGCTGTCAATTCACAGCGTACTACCTTGTACCAATGTCTTACTGAGGAAGATTGGCTGGCTTGTGCTCGAAACTTTCATCGGACAGCTTGCTGAAGAAGACTGGGTATCGCGCTTCAGAAGCTTACCCCCTTAAAGACTTTGCTGGGGAAAGACTCAGTACCTTATGCCGGAAGCTTTTGCGGTTGCTTACTGAAGAAGGCAGAGTACCTTGTACGGGAAATCATCCAGGTATCGTACTGAGGAAGATAGATGAATCTTTCCTTGGAAGCTTCTCGGGTATCTTGCGAGGGAAGATTGGGTTGCTTACACCAGAAGCTTCTTATTGTGATATGCAGACCGATTTCCACATATATAACCATCTTAATATTTTTGTTATTTATTTCTTGTATGAAACGGGGTTTTGCAGGACTATCCTCCTTTCTGAGTACATGCCATATTTTTGCTTGCTTCCAGGTACATCGGGTTCCAAAATCATCCTCAACAAAAAATTAAACCTGTATCTGAGCCATACCTTTGATAATATTTTGTCAACCTTGCACACAATTTATCTTCTTGCTGATTTGATCATTTCTGCTATGAGGAGTGCACGCTGAGGGAGACTTGACACTCAGTAACATGATCAGATATCCCCCAATCTAAATGCAGTCGGCTGAGAATTCCATACTGTTGTGAGGAGTGCACCTTAATGCAAACTTTATACTGACATCCCATCCAGGATTTCTTTTGTATTCAGACGAGCTATTTCCAATTTCACTACAGTCTGCTGAAAATTCTATTCTGTTTAGCTGAGTTTCCAAATATATGTATTTCTTGCTGACTCTTCGGGTCCGGTGTCGGTTGACGAGCAACTTTAATAGGGGGAAAATTTGTAACACTGAAGGCCCAAAGAAAGAAACAAAAGAAACGACTAAAACAAAAGCACACAAGCATACTACTAATATAATTAATCAAGCAATCATCACATATTACTGCTACTCACACCATAATATGCATGCACACCTAAGCACACAAATCGCGCGGAAACTTCGGTATTACGGTCTAATATGCTATGGCGGTGTGCACGAAAATTATATCCATGTGTGGAAGGAGTTGGCGTAACCGAAGCTACACCAAGCACTGGCTGAACAGTGGCTGGATCTGGATGGATACACAGGTGAGGACGGACTTGACGATCAAGTAGCGAGACACAAAAGTCACGACCACATCATCATCAAACGTACGAAAGGGATTCGTACATGTCCAAAGAATAGAATGACTGAGTAGGGTAGCGGTGGAAAAACAAGGCTAGCTGGCATTGCCCTTTTTCTGATAACCAAGACTAGTAAGGGTTGCCAGAGGGACGAGATGGATGGCATGATTCGGGATAGAAACAAGTCTATCACCGAAATAATATGGGTGGGTGGCGGAAAAATATACGCGGTACCTGAGCATAACTCCTGCAAATGGTGTCTGGAACTCTGGGTACCAGGGCATCACTCTGCTGGGACAGAGATGACGCCGAACAGCAAAAAGCAGACATGCTAAGAAGGAGGGTGCAGGCGGTGGACCGAAAACGATGCCACCTACACTCACAAGATTAACTGTTAGTGACAAAATAATAATCTATATGCATGCTATGCGACAAACAAATGCAACAATCAAGTGCAACAAACCAACTGGGGTCTATACTACCGCTTTCTAACGTTCGCGCGGGCTAGGGCATCCTATAGCCAGACCTGCTCTGATACCAAGCCTGTGGCACCCCGGCTCAGAAAAAACCGGAACGCCCCGTATTCCAGCCCAGAGATCGAGGTGAAGTCTTCTGGAATACGGCACTGCTTAGCATAGGACATACCAGCTTTCTATTATTACACGAATATGAATACAAGGTCTCTGATATTACAATGAATAACATCGGCACGACGACACTACACCATCCTCAGTTGCTCTATGCAAGCAGTAGAACAACTTGAAGCACCGGAATAACTCTAGCAGCGGAACAACGACGACGGTGGTGAACTCCACTCCGCAGGGACTCTGGCTAGAATGCTCATCCTAGCTCGCGAACATAGGAACAACACCAAACAAGCAAGCAATCCAGGAACGACCTGCAAACTGGCATGACACGCCAGGTCAGTACATTGAATGTACTTGCAAGCTCACAATAACCAGAAGCATTCAAGACAAACAACAGCATGGCAATTACAGGTTAAGCAGGAATTATCATGAGATCATCAGGATAATATCGCTAGAACAATATGATCATGGCATGAACATATAAATCTGATGATACTAGCATGCAACATGATGACACTATATGCACTATTTATTCTGATCGGGTTACTTCGTAACCATCACATACATCATTTACCAACTTCGGACATTACACGATCATCTCAGGATCAAATCAAGCTTGGTATAAACAATACCGTAGTAATCATCAAATGACCACAAGGAGCTTGATCTTTACCCACGATTCTCGCACAACATCACGAATATCGAACAACTCGGTATCCTCGATACCACGGTTATCATTCCGGTGATCACAACTATGACCAATACTTGGTCTCAAACGGTGATCTTTCCGGCGATCACAACCAACTTATCTTATCATCGAACTGGGGTTGTTATTAAGCACATTATTATTATTACTACTGTTGACTCATAGTGTGACCAACTATGAACTGGGCCCTTATCCGCGGGCACGGCTATCGATAGATTTAATATACACTCTGCAGAGGTTAGTACACTGTACCCACACTACGGAACCGATGGCCTCGCACTCCCATTCGGGTGGACCAACGGCGTTCCGACAAAACCGATCTACTGCCATGACACTCTCCCGGCCACTCCGACCCACTCCCAACTAGGCTAGTCCTGGGTGGCCCCGTGTCTACCAAAGACACAACGACCACCGTCGTGGCCAAAACGTCCCTCACGGGGACCGTCCCTCACGGGGACCGGATCCATAATAACAACAACGGGCACACAAGGTTATGTCTGCTTACCGGGCCAGGGTACCGCACGCCCATAACCTTCCCTAGTTGGAGGCACTGGCGAGAGGCACGACAATAGACCCAGTTAGGACCTTCCCATAAAGGTAAGGGTGGTTGCACTGGACAGTTCGATATGGTGGCACCATGACTCAGCCAACAGGTGTTCAAGTTCAATTTAATTCGGTTAAACTTGAATGCAAATATGCTGAGTCATGATAAAATACATGATGCAATTACAATGCATGAGCATGATATCAACATAATCATGAGAGTACCACATATCTATCCACCATATCAACAATGAATCATATCCAACTAAGCATGGCATACTGACTAGCATGAACATCATAAGTACATACTTCTCCGAAACATAGCATGACCACTAGCATCAACTATAAATATCATGCAAGAACATATCAACAATGCCATCATGCAAGCATTTAACCAACTAGATGCAACGGAACATGCATAACAACGGTACTCGGGGCAGACGGCAGTCATGCACCGAAGACCATCACCAACATCAACATGTACTACTAGCAAGCATAAGCATATGAAAGGAATACTAGCAACTAGCAGGGCATGACAACCAGGTACATAACAACCTAGCAAGAAAGTAAGCACTAACCAAGAATCATTACCGAAACAATGATAACCATATTTTAAACAAGCAAACATTTAATAAATATTCAAGTTGAAAACCATGACGACTGCATGACTATCATGCAAGTGGGTATTGTGGCTTGCCTGGGGTGAGGGAGACTCCGGGAAGAAGTGCGGTGAACCCGCGGAACGAAACGCCGGGCAGTTCTTTCTCGGAGGGGGCTGATTAGAGGCAAGGGCATAATAGTCATTTTCACTGTGAAACCACCTAGTGAAAATGTTACCAAAAGATAGAGCTCGACGAGACGAAGAAGTGAGCACTGGTTTCACCTCGATGGGAGTTACGGTTGCGGAGTTATGAGGTGTAGAAGAGCAGGGACTTTTCTGTAAAAAGTATCATCACAAACAAGTCCCTGAGTGGATAAGGCAGAGGCGCATAATTGGAAATACGCTTTCTGGCTTAGAAAACGTATTCTGTACCGAAGTAGAAGAAAAGTACGCTTTCATAGAAGAGGAAACGGACTCCGGGAAAACCGTCTCCACTTGGCACGTGGGATGAGGCGCCTAGGCCACTGGCGCGTGGGGCCCAGGGACAGGGGGAGGGGTCGGGCGCATGTCGTCTTCCTCCCTCTGTTCGCTCACGCGAGGAACAGAGGAGGAACGAGGCCAGGCAGGGGCGCTCAGGCGAGGGGGCCGGCCGGCTCCGGCCATCTCCGGCCGAGCCGAGGCCACCAGCGGGTGAGGGAGGCCATGGCGCACCCATTCAGAGGGTAAGGCGGCGCCGGGGAGGACTGGAGAGGAGGGGAGGTCGCCGCAACGGGAGGCGCCAGGAGCTTCGGGAGGCGGGGTTCTCCGGTGGTGCGGGTACTCTGGCGACGAACGGAGGAGATGTGGAGGCTGGCGGAGGTGTGGGGAGTGCCGTGGTGGATACGGGAGAGGGGGAGGAGCTCCGGATGGCCGGGACGATGAGCTGACCGAGAGGCAGAGGCGACGGCCAAACGTGGAGACCGCGGCCAGAAGGCTTTCCGGCGAGGGGAAAAGGGTTGGGGCGAGCCGCGGAGATGAGGGGAAACTAGTGGACAACTCTGGAGGAGAGGAGAGGGGCTAGGTTCGCCTGAACCGAGGAGGAACCGAGGCGGCCATGGCGATCTCCGGCGAAAAGAAGAGGGGGCTGAGGGCTCCGGTGAACTAGAGAGGCGAGGGAGGAGTGAATGAGGAGCGGGGGACCTCGGGAATGCTATATATAGCCGCGGGGAGGGCTCTAGAGCTCACGAGCGAGCTCCCGACCAAGCTTTAATGGCGGGCAGAGGCTGGACGCGGCACAGGTATGGAGCTAGCGGCTAATTTATGGCGAACCACGACGAGGCACTGATGCAGGGAGACGAAGTCGAGCACGGGAGAGCTCCAGGACATGAATGGAGGTCGAGACGAGGAGGGAGGAGACGAGAACAGTGGCCAGACCGAGCCAGAGCTTGCACTGTGCGTGACGCCAGCGTGACCACCACAGGCACTGGTGCAAACGACGCGTTCTTGCCGGGCCGACCATGTCCAGTAGATAGAACGTCGTGCCCTTAGTCAAAATGAGGAAATAAATCGGTCCAGGGGCAAAGAATAGATTTGCACTTAGCTCCAAAGTAAATCAGTAAGAAGGTGTTTGTAACTTGCTGTGGTTAAACCAGATAGGTAACATGGTAAATAGTTTGTCTGGAGATGATCACACACTAAGGTGATGCTGATCACCCAAAATCAGACTAATAGGAGGAGTTTAGATGAGGGTTGCTGTAGAAAGTGCAACACTGGCCATAATTAGGGATTTGGATGATACACTCACATACTAGATTGTCATGAGCTGAAATCTGGCAGAGAGGGGTTACACGATGGTATGAAGCTGATGTAAAGATTTCATGCCATTTGGAAATACCAAAGTGGCACTTGCGTCACAAAGCTTCATTCTGGACAGAAACTTGCAAAAATTCTAGAGAAATAATGGCTTGATGAACCATGCCCAAAATGGGTGGAGGTAGGTTATATGGATAGTAGAAGGCCTAGAACAATTGGCAGCCATAATGGAGCAAGATAAAATATACCTGCTTCACAAACTGAAATTTTGGATAGAATCAAAAAATTGAAGATGAGCTCTCATGGAGGCATGACATGAGCTCTACTTTGGTGGAGGGATATGATATGATGATATGAGGGATCATGCAAAATGGAAACTCATTTGGATATGCCTAGCTTGCACCTCCTTCACAAAGCTTCTTTCTGGATAGAAACTTTGGAAAATCATAATTAAATAATTACTAGGCAAATGAGGTTGCATTTTGGCATGTGGCAATGATATGGACAAGAAAAGGTGTCCAAGGATTTTGAGGTCAATTGGGAAAAGGAAAATAGCACTTGCTTCACAATGTGCCATTTAGGGCAGAATAGGGAATGAATTATTTGAGCATGATGATAAACATGACAAATAAAATATTTTGTCATATTTGAAAAAGATATGACCCAAACAATTTATGAGAATTATTTGGGAATTTTAGGAGTGATGGAAATAAAGGTTGCTTCACAACCTAGGGCAATTTGAGTTATTCCTTTAATAGAAAAGGAATATTCCCAATGAAAAGAATATTGGGATTTGGGCTAGGATGAAAATGACAGGGTCTAGGGAAGGGTTTGGGAATGACAAGCCACTCTGGAAACAAAGAAGAGGGCATCTTCTTCAGTTTCCAGACCACAACGCCACGAAAAAAGAAAACTCAAGCAAAAACCTCAGAAAAACAAAAGAAAAAGAAAGGGCCAAAAATCAGGCTGTCACAGTGTCAGGCCTAGGTGTACCAGTTTTCGGTTTCCGAGCGACTGCCAGTAGTTAGTTTAGGTTCACGCTAGTGCGAGAGAGGGATACGAACTCATGTACTGCATAGTTCCGCTCTCACTCATAGTGATAGCTCTTCTCGCGTATATCATTGTTTAGATGGATGACGATGTAGTTGCAAGTAATCGAGACTTGTGTCATCGCTATTTTCGAGATGATGACGAGACACCACTTTGTGTTGAATGATGATTATGATGATGACATGATTTGATGCTATGATTACATTTGTATGTGTATGATATGCTAAAGATTATTGTATAAAGCCTGTTCAAATACAAAACAAATATGCAGAAAAACAAAAACTAATAAAACTAACAGTAGCGAGGGGAATAAAGTTACCAGTAGCGCGCCCTAGCTAAAAGCGCTACAATTGTTAGTAGTAGCGCGTTGAACTAAAGCTCGCTGCTGCTAGCCATGTATAGCAGTAGCGTGGGGCAAAACGCGCTACTGATACATGTTAACTGTAGCACCGTATCAGTAGCGCGGGACCCCGCGCTACTGATACACCAAATACCCGCGCTACGGCTAGGCTTTTCCCTAGTAGTGTACGCCTCCGCATACCCACTTCGACCACCACCACCTAACTTCCGCCAACCCCTCGACATACCCGACCGTACCACCACTTTCTGTTACCACCATTTGAGTTTGGTTTTGAGAATCTGAGTTGTGGTTCATCGTTTCCTAGGGTGTTTCGGCTAACTAGGACTGGTTCGACATCGACATCACCGCCGCTCATCTTCGACACGGACTCGTCATCGACAACAACCATTCAACCATTTTGACACCCTCAACTGTAAGCAAGGACGGTAACTTCGATGACATGTTTGTCTACTCCTTGCCATTACATTGATAACCCCATAGCCCATTTTGCGTCACCTTTCTATCGAGACTAGCCATTTGAGTATTGCCGACAACGTTACTTGAGCACATTAGTGACCATAGTTCCCATTGCGTACATACCATATCATATTGGTATACATATCTTGATATCATCTCTTGTGTCACAAAGGTTGTCATCGCATATACGCAATTGCTATCTTGGTTTGTGAAGTTTTGCATAAGAGGCGAAAGAAAGAGCTTAAAGAGAAAGAGCCAAACAAGCTTTTAAGCAAAAGAAAAGATAAGCAAAGAGCTTTTAAGCAAGAACAATAGCATCATACTACATTAAGATTGTCATACTCGATCATCTTGGACCATATCACCGAACACCATACTAATAGCATACTTGGGATATAAGTCGTTGCATTTTTTCTTTATAGGTTTTGCACAAGTCTCGTATCCGCCTATTTGTGCAATCGTGCTAGCGTCTCTCTTGTGTTGTGCAACAAGAGCATTTTCCGTGGAACCCACATTTTGAGCTCATTTTTGGTTGCACGACCCCACTTATCTATCCGTGTGTGTGTTTTCGTGTGCCACATCTTGCTATTGGTCTACTTGTTACATTTGTGAATTTGTGAATCTTTTTCAACATTATTGATTCTTGCTAACATTCACATAAATTTTGAGCCAACATCCTCACCAAGCTCCACCCAAGGATTTATTTGCGTAGGTGTGAGAGATTGACGAGATACGGTACCAATTGTGCTATTTCCTTGCTACACTATTGAGTGATCATTGATCCATTCTCAACATCGGTCAAGGTACATTTGGTATAGTTCTTTTCTTCTTCCACTCACATATTCGCTTGGAATGGTGGATAGGCCAACTACTTCTACCAGCCCACTCTTCATCGAGCGAGACGAGGACCCGGACACGTACGTCACCAAGAACCACCTCTTCGGCGCACAAAGAGCATTGCATCAAGAACAACAAGCATTGAGCGACCGCATCAACAATCTCGCCACCGACTTGCGACATTCCGAGCAACGTACAAGAGACTACTTCGACAACAAGCTCGATGAACAAAAACAAGAGAGCAATGCAAGAATGGACGAGATTCGTGCCTTGTTGGTCAACCGCTCTTGTACCACTTCATCATATTCAAGACGGAGCCGCTCGAGTCGACACTCCGACGACACCATCTCTGACTCAAGTACACCGACATCAAACACTCTTCGACGAGCCATGCGCCAAGACTGTCAAGCAAACCGTAATCCTCTACACGGCAACGATCCTCAAGAGCAACTTCTAGCGCAAGAGCATCGACATCGTCAAAATCAAGCTACTTTTACGCAAGCACAAGAACGGCAATGCCTACGCCATCAAGAGGAAGAGCGAGCATGCCAACACCAAGACGAGCAAGGCGCCGAAGCTCTCCGTCAACATCAACAACGACGAGAAGCTCAAGCACTTGAGGTGCAACGTGCCCTCCGAGATACAAGTTGTGCCGTTGCCGCACGCAACCGCCATACTCATGAGCAAGAAGAAGCACTTTGCGATGAATTCAAGAAAGAAACTATCAAGCACGATTGCACCGACAAGTTGCACAAGCTCGTCAAGAACCTCAAGTTCGCTAAGAGCAACAAGACAATGGGAATCCTCCACGCCAAGAGAAACAAGATAATGGGAATCCTCCACGCCAAGAGCAAGTTGAGGGAGACAATCCTCCTCGTCAAGGACGTCATCACCCTCGACCCCAACATAATGAAGAGCAATGCTAGGCAAGCTCAAGTTCACCATGCCCAAGTTCACCGGAAACAATGATCCCGAAGAGTATCTTTCGTGGGCATTGAAGGTTGACAAGATCTTTCGTTTACACAACTATGAGGAAGAGAAGAAGATCGCCATGGCATCCCTTGAGTTCCAAGACTACGTCCTCATTTGTTGGGAGCAAGTCCTTGAGCGCCGTGAGGCAAGAGGTGAACCACCCATCACAACTTGGGCGCAAATGAAGGCTGTCATGAGAGCGTGCTTTGTGACAACCTACTACAACCACGACCTCTTCAACAAATTACAACTTCTCAAGCAAGGAACAAAGACCGTTGAAGAGTACTACAAGGAAATGGAGATTGCCATGATACGAGCTAATGTCACGGAAGATGATGAGCAAACTATGTTACATTTATTGAATGGACTCAATCATCCTATCAAGAAGATCGCCGACTTCTAACCATACTCAAACCTCATCGAGCTAGTGCACCAAGCTACACAAGCGGAGCGACAAGTGCAAGATGACTTCAAATATTCCAAGTACTCTTCCAAGACATATGGCTCATACAATCAAGCTTCAACGACTACAACAACTTCTACCTCAACCAAACCTTCTACAGGCAACGACGACAAGTCAAGTTACAAGAAAACTTCGACAACTTCAAGTCTTCCTCCTACTACAAGCAACTTCAAGCCGAGAGCTTCATCATCTACAACTCCACCGGATGAGACCATCAAGACAAGTTCCATCAAATGCTTCACATGCGGCGGCCGAGGCCACAAGTCCTTCGAGTGTACCAACAGGCGCACCATGATCTTCAACGACGACGGTACATATGACTCCATGAGTGAAGGAAAAATAGAAGCCCTTGAGAATGTGGCTATGCACCGGCAAGTGAACGAAGATGAAGATGACCAAGTATTTTGTGACGAAGATTTGAGCCCCGCTCTAGTTGTCTCCAAGGTCTTGACTCTTCAACATCAACAAGACGAAGACCAAAGATGCCATATCTTCCACACCAAGGCGGGCATCAATGGAAGATCCGTGAAGGTCATCATAAACGGAGGAAGTTGCCATAACTTGGCAAGTGAAGTACTATGCTCCAAGCTCCAATTGGTCAAGATGAAGCACCCGCACCCTGATGTCTACTACGCAACTTTATTCTTGCAGACTCGTGTTGGGCCTCCAAGCGCAGAATTTTGTAGGACAGTAGCAATTTTCCCTCAAGTGGATGACCTAAGGTTTATCAATCCGTGGGAGGCATAGGATGAAGATGGTCTCTCTCAAACAACCCTGCAACCAAATAATAAAAAGTCTCTTGTGTCCCCAACACACTCAATACAATGGCAAATTGTTTAGGTGCACTAGTTCGGCGAAGAGATGGTAATAAAAGTTAGTATGGATAGTAGATATTGATTTTTGTAATAGGAACAATAAAAAACAGCAAGGTAGCAAGTAACAAAAGTGAGCACAAACGGTATTGCAATGCTTGAAAATGAGGCCTAGGGTCCATACTTTCGCTAGTGCAGTCTCTCAACAATGCTAATATAATTGGATCATATAACCACCCCTCAAAGTGCGATGAAGAATCACTCCAAAGTTCCTATCTAGCAGAAAACATAATAATAAATTGTTTGTAGGGTACGAAACCACCTCAAAGCTATTCTTTCCATTCGATCTATTCAAGAGTTCGTACTAAAATAACACAAAGCTATTCTTTCCGTTCGATCTATCCTAGAGTTCGTACTAAAATAACACCAAAGCAAATTCATATTCATAATACTCAATCAAACACAAAGAACTTCAAAGAGTGCCCCAAGATTTCTACCGGAGAAACAAAGACAAGAACATGCATCAACCCCTATGCATAGATTACCCCAATGTCACCTCAGGAATCCGCGAGTTGAGTGCCAAAACATATATCAAGTGAATCAATACGATACCCCATTGTCACCACGAGTATTCAATTGCAAGACATATATCAAGTGTTCTAAAATCCATAAAAGTATTCAATCCGATAACAACGAAATCTCAAAGGGAAAAACTCAATTCATCACAACAAGATAGAGAGGGGAAAACACCATATGATCCGACTATATTAACTAAGCCCGCGATACATCAAGATTGTGACATCTCAAGAACACGAGAGAGAGAGAGAGAGATTAAACACATAGCTACTGGTACAAACCCTCAGCCCCGAGGGTGGACTACTCCCTCCTCATCGTGGTGCCCGCCGGGATGATGAAGATGGCCACCAGAGATGATTCCCCCCCTCCGGTAGGGTGCCGGAAAGGGTCTAGATTGGTTTTCGATGGCTACAGAGCCTTGCGGCGGTGGAACTTCTGATCTAGGTTAACCCCGAGGGTTTTCAGAATTTTTGCGAATTTATAGGGTAAAGAGGGGGTGCGGGAGGCCACCGAGGTGGGCACAACCCACCTGGGCGCGCCTGGGGTGGTTGTGCCCCACTCGGGGCACCCCCAGGTGCTTCTCTGGCCCATCCTGAGTGTTCTGGTCCATAAAAAATCTCCAAAAAGTTTCACGGTGTTTGGACTCCATTTGATATTGATTTCCTGCGATGTAAAAACAAGCAAAAAACAGCAACTGGCACTGGGCACTAGGTCAATAGGTTAGTCCCAAAAAATGATATAAAGTTGCTATAAAATGATTGTAAAACATTGAAGAATGATAATATAATGGCATGAATACTTCATAAATTATAGATACGTTGGAGACGTATCACACCCCTACAAAGTCCAATGGCTTAGCGACTCCGGCACAATTCAAGTGGAACACATGGTCCAAGTCTCCTTCAAAATCGGAGCATACGAAGACACTTTGGAGTGTGACGCTGTTCCGATATCCGTTCGCCACCTCCTACTTGGACGACCATGTAAATTTGACCACGGCGTCATCCAAAATGGATGAACCAATCACTATAGCTTCAAGATGAAAGGGAAGGAGTACGTGCTACGACCTATGTCTCCAAGCTAAGTGATCGCCGACAAGCAAGCTACCAACCATCATAAGTTCGTACAACGCTCAATTTTCTCTTACACTAAATGATCTAACACTTTTAGAAGCAATTTTTGAAGGATTTTATTCAATCCTTAGGTAGGTATAGTGGACTCTTGAAAATAAGATTTGGGTTTAAGGGTTTTTGGATGCACAAGTGGTATCTCTACTTGGTGCGGAATTTTTGGCTAGCAAAGATGAGGGGTAAGCACCACATGTTGAAGGATCTATGACAATATAACTTCTATGTGAATATGAACAAACATAAACTATTACGTTGTCTTCCTTGTCCAACGTCAACAATTTTGGCATATAATATTTTGATGGGGGCTCGCAATCACAAAAGATTTCCAAGATAGTGTATTTGCATGTGAAAGTTCTCTTCCTTATACTATTTATTCGTTAATTGCTTGTATGACCAATATTGTGATTGTTAAGCCTCAAAAGATTTCACTTTCTAAACCCAATGTGAAGCTACCACTAGGCATGATATGATTTCAACTTCATGACATACAATTTTTTCAACAATTTACTCATAGGATATAAGTGAAGCACAAGAGTAAATGACAAGCTACTCCAAAAAGATATAAATGAAGATCATGAGAATAATATTTATTTCTCTCAAATTAATTTAAGTGAAGCAAGAGAGAATTTCTTCAAAAATACTAAAGCACACCATGCTAAAAAATATTTAAGTGAAGCACTAGAGCAATTCCATAGAGAAAGAGCTTCGTTGACGGGATGTGAATGCCGCTTACCTAGCCTCCCTGGCAACTATTTGAGGACTCTATTTTATTTAAAAACTTTCAGTTCTAAGTATTTTATTAAAACAGCAAGCAAAACAAAATAAAATTACATTCCAACAATAGCACAACTCATGTGGGGAAGCAAAAACTTAGGCTCAACCGATACTAACCGATAATTGTTGATGAAGAAAGGTGGGATCTCTACCGGGGCATCCCCAAGCTTAGATACTTGAGACTTCTTGAAATATTATCTTGGGGTGCCTCGGCATCCCCAAACTTGAGCTTTTGTGTCTCCTTAATTCCTTTTATATCACGGTTTTCCTAAATCTCAAAAGCTTCATCCACACAAAACTCAACAAGAACTCATGAGATAAGTTAGTATAAACCAATGCAAAAACCTTATCATTCTATACTGTAGCAAATCACTAAAATTATTATTCAACATTGCATGCTAAATGCCTCTGCATATTTAATACTCCTATCCTCAAATAGAATCATTAAACAAGCAAACATATGCAAACATAACAGCAATCTGCCAAAACAGTACAATCTGTAAATAATGCAAGAGTATCAATACTTATTCAACTCCAAACATTATGAAAATTTGACACACTGTAGACAATTTATCAGAGCTTATTTTTCAAAAAGTTTCAACATTTTATCACATTCTTACTTTTATTGGGAATTTTTGCAACATCGATAAACTTTCTGTTTTCAAAACAGCAACGTGTAGACTTGCAAAATAAGAATGGCAAAGGCTATCAATGCCACTTTTATTGAAATAAAAGATGAAAAAATTTATTCTAAATAACATCAATCAAATCCTGACAAAATAAATTGACGCTCCAAGCAAAACACATATCATGTGACGAATGAAAACATAGCTCCAAGTGAGGTTACCGATAATGTTGGAGAAGAAAGAGGGGATGCCTTCCGGGGCATCCCCAAGCTTAGTTGCTTGGATATTCCTTGAATATAACCTTGTGGTGCCTTCTGCATCCCCAATCTTAGGGTCTTGTCACTCCTTATTCTCGTCATATCGACATCTCACCCAAAACTTGAAAACTTCAATCACACAAAACTTAACGGAACTTCGTGAGATAGGTTAGTATGATACAGAGCAAACCATTTCACTTTGGTACTGCCAAAGACAAGATTCATAGTTGTTCCCACACAATGACTACTGTAGCATATCATTTCTACAATTTATATTGAGCAATATAAGCCATAGAAACTAGAAAACAAGCAAACTATGCATTGAAAACAGAATCTGTCAAAAACAGAACAGTCTGTAATGATCAGGATAACTACCATACTTCTGCTACTCCAAAAATTATGAAACAATTAGGAACACGTGAAAAATTTGTATATTAAACTTCTTCAAAAGGAATCAACTCAAAATCACTCTTATGTTAAAAATGAGAATTATTTTCGTGAGTGCAAAAGTTTCTGTTTTTCAGCAAGATCAAATCAACTATCACCCAACATGACCCCAAAGGCTTTACTTGGCACTTTATTGAAACAAAAGCAATAAAAAATGATTACTACAGAAGCCTAATCATGTGAACACACAAAAACAGTAGGTAAAAGTGTTGTGTTGTCTCCCAACAAGCGCTTTGCTTTAATGCCTTTTAGCTAGGCATGATGATTTCAATGATGCTCGCATAAAAGATAAGAATTGAGACACAAAAAGAGAACATCATGAAGCATATGACTAGCACATTTAAGTCTAACCCACTTTCTATGCATAGGGATTTTGTGAGCAAACAACTTATGGGAACAAGAATCAACAAGCATAGGAAGGCAAAACAAGCAAAACTTCAAAATTTTCAACACATAGAGAGGAAACTTGATATTATTGCAATTCCTACAAGCATAAGTTCCTCCCTCATAATAATTTTCAGTAGCATCATAAATGAATGCAACAATATAACCATCACATAAATCATTCTTTTCATGATACATAAGCATAGAAATTTTCTTACCGTCGACATAAGCAAATTCATTCTCATGAATAGTTATGGGAGCAAACTCAACAAAATAACTATCATGAGAATGAAAATTAAAATCATGATGACAAGTTTCATGGTTATCATTATTCTTTATAGCATACATGTCATCACCATAATCATCATAGGTAGCAACTTTATTGTCATAATCAATTGAAATCTCTTCCAAAATAGTAGATTCATCACTAAATAAAGTCATGACCTCTCCAAATCCACTTTCATCAATATAATCATCATAAATAGGAGGCATGCTTTCATCATAATAAATTTTCTCATCAAAAATTGGGGGACTAAAAATATCATCTTCATCAAACATAGCATCCCCAAGCTTATGGTTTTGCATATCATTAACATCATGGATATTCAAAGAATTCATACTAACAACATTGCAATCATGCTCATCATTTATACCAAGAATTTTATAGAACCATTCTTCTATCAATTGAGCACAATTTTCCAAACCATCATTTTCAAGAAAGATATTATAAAGATGATCAATAATATGATGCAACCTCAATTCCATTTTTATGCAGTTTTTCTTTTACGAACCAAACTAGTGATAAAACAAGAAACTAAAAGATTCAATTGCAAGATCTAAAGATATACCTTCATGCACTCATCTCCCCGGCAACGGCGCCAGAAAAGAGCTTGATGTCTACTACGCAACTTTATTCTTGTAGACTCGTGTTGGGCCTCCAAGCGCAGAGTTTTGTAGCACAGTAGCAATTTTCCCACAAGTGGATGACCTAAGGTTTATCAACCTGTGGGAGGCGTAGGATGAAGATGGTCTCTCTCAAACAACCCTGCAACCAAATAATAAAAAGTCTCTTGTGTCCCCAACACACCCAATACAATGGCAAATTGTATACGTGCACTAGTTCGACGAAGAGATGGTAATAAAAGTGTAGTATGGATAGTAGATATTGATTTTTGTAATAGGAACGCTAAGAAACAGCAAGGTAGCAAATAACAAAAGTGAGCACAAACGGTATTGCAATGCTTGAAAATGAGGCCTAGGGTCCGTACTTTCGCTAGTGCAATCTCTCAACAATGCTAATACAATTGGATTATATAACTACCCCTCAAAGTGCGAAGAAGAATCACTCCAAAGTTCCTATCTAGCGGAAAACATAAGAATAAATTGTTTGTAGGGTACGAAACCACCTCAAAGCTATTCTTTCCATTCGATCTATTCAAGAGTTCGTACTAAAATAACACAAAGCTATTCTTTCCGTTCGATCTATCCTAGAGTTCATACTAAAATAACACCAAAGCAAATTCATATTCATAATACTCAATCCAACACAAAGAACTTCAAAGAGTGCCCCAAAATTTCTACCAGAGAAACAAAGACAAGAATGTGCATCAACCCCTATGCATAGATTACCCCAATGCCCGCGATACATCAAGATTGTGACATCTGATAACCCACAAGTATAGGGGATCACAACAGTTTTCGAGGGTAGAGTATTCAACCCAAATTTATTGATTCGACACAAGGGGAGCCAAAGAATATTCTCAAGTATTAGCAGTTGAGTTTGTCAATTCAACCACACCTGGATAACTTAGTATCTGCAGCAAAGTATTTAGTAGCAAAGTAGTATGGAAGTAACGGTAACGGTAGCAAAAGTAATATTTTTGGGTTTTGTAGTGATTGTAACAGTAGCAATGGAAAAGTAAATAAGCGGAGAAAAATATGTGAAAAGCTCGTAGGCATTGGATCGGTGATGGAGAATTTTGCCGGATGCAGTTCATCATGTAACAATCATAACATAGGGTGACACAGAACTAGCTCCAATTCATCAATGTAATGTAGGCATGTATTCCGAATATATTCGGGACAATTGCATTTTTACCCCTAGTTGGTTCCTACCCACGGGTTTTGCCCTTACTTTTCGAGCTTGCTTAGTTTTGCCCTTACTTTTTCCATCGTGGTCCCTTGAATGCCCTTTGACCGTTTGACCAAAACTTTGAAAATTCATAACTAATTCATATGAGCTCAGAAAAATGCAAATAAGATATCAAAATGTTCAGATAAACATTACCTTTATGTGCATATCATTTGCATTCAGGACAAAAGCACCCTTTAAACTACCTGAGGTAATTATGTTAATTAAAATAAAAAGGTATAAACAATATTTTTTTCATGAATAAAAATTACATGCAAATGTAGGTGATGTTTTCTGAACATCCAGATATCTTATTTGCATTTTTCTGAGTTCGTATCATCTTGTTATGAATGTTCTAACGATTTTGACCATTATTTGGAAACTTCATAACAAATTGATACGAACTCAGAAAAATGCAAATAAGATATCAGGATGTTTAGGAAACATCACCTACATTTGCATGTAATTTTTATTCATGAAAAGAATATTGTTTATACCTTTTTATTTTTAATAATGTTAATAACATTAATTACCCTAGGTAGTTTAAAGGGTGCTTTTGTCCTGAATGCAAATGATATGCACATAAAAGTAATGTTTATCTGAACACTTTGATATCTTATTTGCATTTTTCTGAGTTCATATGAATTAGTTATGAATTTTCAAAATTTTGGTCAAGCGGTCAAAGGGCATTCGAGAATCCTCGACGGAAAAAGTAACGGCAAAACTAAGCAAGCTCGAAAAGTAAGGGCAAAACCCGTGGGTAGGAACCAACTAGGGGCAAAAATGCAATTGTCCCAATATACTCATACATGCTTATGTAAAATAACTTGCATGACATCTTTTGTCCTACCCTCCCGTGGCAGCGGGGTCCTAGCGGAAACTAAGGGATATTAAGGCCTCCTTTTAATAGAGTACCGGACCAAAGCATTAACACATAGTGAATACATGAACTCCTCAAACTACGGTCATCACCGGGATTGGTCCCAATTATTGTCACTTCGGGGTTGCTGGATCATAACGCATAGTAGGTGACTATAGACTTGCAAGATAGGATCAAGAACTCACATATATTCATGAAAACATAATAGGTTCAGATCTGAAATCATGGCACTCGGGCCCTAGTGACAAGCATTAAGCATAGCAAAGTCATAGCAACATCAATCTCAGAACATAGTGGATACTAGGGATCAAACCCTAACAAAACTAACTCGATTACATGATAAATCTCATCCAACCCATCACCGTCCAGCAAGCCTACGATGGAATTACTCACGCACGACGGTGAGCATCATGAAATTGGTGATGGAGGATGGTTGATGATGACGACGGCGACGGATTCCCCTCTCCGGAGCCCCGAACAGACTCCAGATCAGCCCTCCCGAGAGATTTTAGGGCTTGGCGGCGGCTCCATATCGTAAAACACGATGAATCTTTCTCTCTAATTTTTTTCTCCCCGAACACGAATATATGGAGTTGGAGTTGAGGTCGGTGGAGCTCCAGGGGGCCCACGAGGCAGGGGCGCGCGCCCCCACCCTCGTGGCAAGGGTGTGGGCCCCCTAGCCTTGATTCTTTCGCCAGTATTTTTTATTATTTCCGAAAATAATCTCCGTGGAGTTTCAGGTCACTCCGAGAACTTTTGTTTCTGCACATAAATAACACCATGGCAATTCTGCTGAAAACAGTGTTAGTCCGGGTTAGTTCCATTCAAATCATACAAGTTAGAGTCCAAAACAAGGGCAAAAGTGTTTGGAAAAGTAGATACGACAGAGACGTATCAACTCCCCCAAGCTTAAACCTTTGCTTGTACTCAAGCAATTCAGTTGATAAACTGAAAGTGATAAAGAAAAAACTTTTACAAACTCTATTTGCTCTTGTTGTTGTAAATATGTAAAGCCAACATTCAAGTTTTCAGCAAAGATTATGACTAACCACATTCACAATAACTCTCAGGTCTCATGTTTACTCATATCAATGGCATAATCAACTAGCGAGCAATAATAATAAATCTCGGATGACAACACTTTCTCAAAACAATCATAATATGATATAACAAGATGGTATCTCGCTAGCCCTTTCTGAGACCGCAAAACATAAATGCAGAGCACCTTTAAAGATCAAGGACTGACTAGACATTGTAATTCATGGTAAAAGAGATCCAGTCATAGTCATACTCAATATAAATTAATAGTAATGGATGCAAATGACAGCGGTGCTCTCCAGCTGGTGCTTTTTAATAAGAGGGTGATGACTCAACATAAAAGTAAATAGATAGGCCCTTCGCAGAGGGAAGCAGGGATTTGTAGAGGTGCCAGAGCTCGATTTTGAAATAGAGATAAATAATATTTTGAGCGGCATACTTTCATTGTCAACATAACAACCAAGAGATAGCGATATCTTCCATGCTACACACATTATAGGCGGTTCCCAAACAGAATGGTAAAGTTTATACTCCCCCTCCACCAACAAGCATCAATCCATGGCTTGCTCGAAACAACGAGTGCCTCCAACTAACAACAGTCCTGGGGGAGTTTTGTTTGCAATTATTTTGATTTGATTTGCATAAAGCATGGGACTGGGCATCCCGGTGACCAGCCATTTTCTCGTGAGTGAGGAGCGGAGTCCACTCCTCTTGAGAATAACCCGCCTAGCATGGAAGATACGAACAGCCCTAGTTGATACATGAGCTATTCGAGCATACAAAACAGAATTTCATTTGAAGGTTTAGAGTTTGGCACATACAAATTTACTTGGAACGGCAGGTAGATACCGCATATAGGAAGGTATAGTGGACTCATATGGAATAACTTTGGTGTTTAAGGGATTGGATGCACAAGCAGTATTCCCGCTTAGTACAAGTGAAGGCTAGCAAAAGACTGCGAAGTGACCAACTAGAGAGCGACAACAGTCATGAACATGCATTAAAATTAATGAACATTGAGTGCAAGCATGAGTAGGATATAATCCACCATGAACATAAATATCGTGAAGGCTATGTTGATTTGTTTCAACTACATGTGTGAACATGTGCCAAATCAAGTCACTTAAATCATTCAAAGGAGGATACCACCCTATCATACCACATCACAACCATTTTAATAGCATGTTGGCACGCAAGGTAAACCATTATAAAGTCCTAGCTAATTAAGCATGGCATAAGCAACTATAATCTCTAATTGTCATTGCAAACATGTCTATTCATAATAGGCTGAATCAGGAACGATGAACTAATCATATTTACAAAAACAAGAGAGGTCGAGTTCATAGCAGCTTCTCCCATCTCAACA
Organism: Aegilops tauschii subsp. strangulata; assembly: GCF_002575655.3. Classification (NCBI taxonomy): domain Eukaryota; kingdom Viridiplantae; phylum Streptophyta; class Magnoliopsida; order Poales; family Poaceae; genus Aegilops; species Aegilops tauschii. The sequence continues at coordinate 472,165,818 of NC_053040.3, read as the reverse complement.
CTACAAAAAAAGACACATCCATGACATTTTGGGCCGAACGAATTTTTTTTCTGTCATACGTATGACGCTTCTATGACGATAATTGTGACAAAACCCGGTATCATCATAGATGTGGTGGGCTCCTACTTCTATGACAAAAAATCATGACAGAAAATGGGCTTTTCGTCCTGCGCGGGCCGGAGACGCAGCTGCATGACATTCTTTGGGCCGTCCATGACGGAAAAAACCGTGGTAGAAGCGAGGAGGAGGAAAATTTCGGGGAGTTCCCAGTTACGGTGGGAGGTCGGGGGCCGAGCGATGCGCGTTTCTCTCGTACACGTACGCGCGTGTGTGCGAGGCGTTGGCTCTAACTGAACCCGAGCGAGGCGTTGGGCTCTAACTGAACCCGAGCGATTGCACTGCAGGCTACGCGTTACTGAACCCGAGCGACCGATCGATGGCTGTTAACTGAACCCGATCGAGCGATTCCTTCACTACTACTGCTAACTGAAGCCGATCGATTGGATGAACAGTGAGCGTTGCGGGGGGGGGGGGGGGTTGGATGAACAGTGAACGGTGGCGTTGCCTCTGGATGAACAGGACCCCGTGGTGTGGAGAGCTGGATGAACAGTAGACGGTGGAGGGGTGCCCGTGGAGGGGTGGTTGAACATGACCCCGTGGTGTGGAGGGCTGGATGAACAGTAGACGGTGGAGGGGTGCCCGTGGAGGGGTGGTTGAATAGTAGCCGGTGGAGTAGCGCGCGGTGGAAGCTGGATGAACAGGAGCCCGTGGAGGCTGGAGGAGGTCGACGGTGGAGATGAACAGTATCCCGTGGAGTCCCGTTTTGTGGTATGCCACACCCCTCCCGATGAACAGGACCCCCGTTTCGACCGTAGGAGGTCCGTTTCGTCCGTTTTGCGGTACGCCACACCCCTCCCGATCAACAGGACCCCCGCTTCGACCGTAGGAGGTCCGTTTCGTCCGTTTTGCGGTACGCCACACCTGTCCCGATCAACAGGACCCCCGTTTGGACCGTAGGAGGTCCGTTTCGTCCGTTTTGCGGTACGCCACACCCCTCCTGATCAATAGGACCCCCGTTTCGACCGTAGGAGGTCCGTTTCCTCTGTGGTACGCCACACCCCTCCCGATCAACAGGACCCTGTTCCGAACGTAGGAGGTCCGTTTCCTCCGTTTTGCAGTACGCCAGGCCTCGTTTCCATCGCCTGTTCCGTCCAAGCCCTCCCGATGAACACGACCACGCATTCCGTTCCGACCCAGCCGGTTGGCTCCCACGCGTTCCGTTGCCTCCCGATGAACACGACGCATTCCGTTGCCTCCCCATGAACACGACGCATTCCGTTGCCTCCCCATGAACACGACGCATTCCGTTCCCTCCCCATGAACACGACGACGAAGTTGTTTCTCCGTTCCGACGCAGCCATGTACACGAGCCCCGGCCGTACGTATGCGCGAGTAGGCGTTCGAGACCCCGCCCGTATGTACACATACGTGGCCGTATTTTCTTTCTTGCACCCTGGCCGCTGTATGTACGTGTACATGCTACGTGCGCGCCTCTACTACGACACGTGCGCGCCTCTACTACGACATGTGCGCGCCTCTACATCGACCAGTATGTATGTACACGTTCGCGACCAGAATGACAACGCTACGTACGCTTCGACCAGGTGGGTCCCGATTGTTAGGCACTTCCTTGCCTGCGAAGATGTAGCTGGTGGGTCCCAGCAGTCAGGGGGGTGAATTTTTTTGCCCGGACGCACTTCCTTGCGTGCGAAGATGTAGCCGGTGGGTCCCAGTAGTCAGGGGGGCGAATCATTTTTTTGCCCGGACGCACTTCCTTGCGTGCGAAGGTGTAGCTGGTGGGTCCCAGCAGTCAGAGGGGCGAATCGTTTTTTTTGCCCGGACGCACTTCCTTGCGTGCGAAGATGAAGCTGGTGGGTCCCAGCAGTCTAGGGGAAACGTTTTTTCCACGAAATACAGTGGCCCGTCTGGTGGGTCCCAGCTGTCAGGTGGAGGAATCATTATTTTCCGCATAATAAGGAGGCACTTCCTTGCTGCGGCCGTGGACCCAGCTTTCAGCCTCTCCACGTACAGTCCACGTCCGATGGAAGTCGTTCATTGACCACGTTGGCCAGGCCGCGCCGAGAGCACCACGGCGGTGGACGACGGCGAGGCCTAGGAAGGGGACGACGCGGAGCCGGGGAAGACGCGACAGTGGAAGCCCGCGTGGAGAGGAGTACGAGGGTTCACTGGTTTGGCTGCGGTGTGAGTCTGCCGTCGCCGCATGGCCTGACCAGCGGTGGGAATAGTAGGGGGCGGTGAGGCCTCCGCGGCAGCAGAGCCGGCCACGGGAGGCAGGAGCATGCGGCACGACCGGCGCTGCTTTGGGCGGCTGGAGCAAGAAGACCAGAGGTTGAAGAAGCACTACAGCCGTTGGATGGACATCGTACGGTCACTGGAGCTAGAATCGTTCATATTGACTAAGTTGACAAAGCCCTCCGTCCCCGTCAACTTAGTTGGCCCACAAGTCATCCTCCCACTATGGTGGGTCCCAGCTAGCAGGGGGTATTCATTTTTTGTGCGTAATAAGGAGTCACTTCCTTGCGTGCGAAGATATAGCTGGTGGGTCCGACATGTCAGCGGGGGGAACGTTTTTTTCGCGAAATACAGAGGCCCTTCCGGTGGGTCCCAGCTGTCAGGTGGAGGAATCATTATTTTGCGCGTACAGTCCACGGCCGATGGATGTCGTCCGTTGACCATGTTGACCAGGCCGCGCCGAGAGCACCATGGCGGTGGACGACGGTGAGGCCTAGGAAGGGAAGGACACGGAGCCGGGGAAGACTCGACAATGGTTGCCCACGCGGTGGGGAGTACGAGGGTTTACTGGTCCGGTTGCCGTCGCCAGAAAATAACAGGAGGTGTGGGTGAGTAGAGGAATGGCCTGGCCAGCAATGAAGTAGGGTGGGGCGGTGCGGCCTGTGCGGCAGCACAGCCGGCCACGGGAGGCGGGAGCAAGCAGTCCCACCGGAGCTGGTTTGGGCGGCTGGAGCAAGAAGATCAGATATTGAAGAAGCAGCACGGCCGTTGGATTAACATCCAACGGTCACTGCTGCTAGAATCGTTTGTGGACTAAGTTGACAAAGCCAAAGTACACGTCAACCTAGTAGACCCACAAGTCAGCCTCCAAATCTGTCCCAAACAGCATACAACCTGAAATTTCTAGCCAGATTCAAATTAATTTTAAATCTAAATATACCTTAATTTAAATTCAATGAAATTTTACCCGCACAAAAACAATGAAATTTAAAATATCAAAATCCGAAAGAAAACAGTATTTTGGAACTAATTGCGTGTTTGCTGTATTTTTTCATTCTACAGCCCATTTATTATTACTTATAGCCCATTTCTTATTACTTATAGCCCATTTTCTGGGCAAAATGCATCCCTCCTCGTCTTGAAAGATTTCCGGCCCAGCAGGGCGTAGAAAAGCAAGTAGGCCTACGTTGGTTATTCTGCAAAAAACAAAATAGCTGGCTAGCCATTTTCAGAAAGGAAAAAAACAAACTGGGCTGGTCATGTGCTAAACATATGAAATAAAAGCCTGGGCTAGACGGGCCACGGGTCCCGCACAACCCAGTTGATACCCTTCTCCGTCCCGAAAAAACAAAATTACTGCGCGCGCTGCTGGGTCCCTACTGTCATCCTCACCATGTACAGTCATCTCCTTATTCCTCTCGGTTGTTGACCATGTTGACAACACCGGAGGGCGGCGCCGCGGCGAGCGAACCAAGGCGGAGGACGATGGTGAGGCCTCGGACGGGAACGAACAGGAGCCGGGGAAGATCACAGCCAGCCGTGGGAGGCGGGAGCAGGCGGTCCCGCCGGCGCTGGTTTGGCTTTGGCGGCTCGAGGAAGAAGAGACTGAAGAAACGCGACAGACGTTGAATGTCAATCCAACGGTCAAGGTTGGCACAATCGTTTGTTGACTAAGCGGACACCAAGTAGCATACTTTTTATATATAGGAAGAAAACTGCGAGGAAATGCGTTCGTGTGCCGTCCTCCTCACAGGGAACGTTCGCCACATAAGTGACTAGCACCCTTGGTTTTCAACCGAGAGGTCTTGGGTTCGAGTCCCAGGAACTCTCAATTTTGTCCTCCTTCCTTCCTCGCAAAAAGGGAAAGAAAATCAAGACTTGGGAAGGCGTACAGAACAAGCTAGTGTACCAGTAAAGAGACGTTGCCGAGTTTTAGAAAAAAGAAAGACGTGCTCCTGTAGCTGGTTCGAATCCAAACCTAGACTATGACTATATATGGTGCTATGCTACTATGCAAGTAATGAAACTGACATATCCAATGTTTGCTTCTCCTCTTCTCTACTTACTCTGCCTAGCATCAGAAGCTCTGGCTGCAGCAACCATGTCCGCTGGCTGCTCGTCCACCCGCTCTTCAGCAGGCAACAACCAGATATGCACCAAGTCGCCACCCGTACCATCGCCTGTGGGTCTCATCACACCCTTGCCGGCACGTGCATCGTAGCCGATTGCTCATCGCAACCCGCAGCCGTTGGTGTGGTGCCACTGCTGCAAATCACGCGGAGTCATCCGTCGCGTCTCAACCACAATCCGCAACCCTGGCCGAGTCTTCTACAAATGCCTGAATCATGGGGTAATAATATGCTTAAGTGTTGTTCTGCTGCTTTCAGTTGCTGATTTTTTTAATAGTTTGGTTGATGAACTTCCAATTTGATTCGTGCAGAAAAGGGAAGATTCGTGTGATTTGTATTTTTGGGAAGTTGCTGATGTGGGGGAATGCAACTACGCTGATTATTTGGTTAGCCGAGGAATCCCAATACCAGCAGGTTGGGGTGTTGGACAAGTAACTGAAGGAACGGCATAAGAGGAAGATGCAGAGCAGAAGGTTAAAGATGCAGTTCCTCTGATCATGGCCAAGCAACAGCTGCTGAACGGCCTTGACAGCAATGAGGAGATGAAAGAGCTTGTGAAGATAATGGGCAAAATCGATGTGCTCTGTAGGACGATTGTCTCTTTATTTGCAGTGTATGTAGCACTCATGATGTATTCAGTGGCTAGGACATGAGCACTTTGCTGAAACTAGTAATGAATGAAACCTGTGGAGCAGGCTGGGCGTAGTGTTGTGAACATCTAATGATTTCTATTAACGGAAATCAGGGGGTATCCCCTTTTGCTCATATAAATAAATAAATAGCAGAGGCCCTGTCGGGTCAGCTTTGTTCTCATTCGAAGACGTCGAGCAAATTGCAGTCCAACAGCAAACTATGTCATCAAATTCGAGTTTCACAGCCAAATATGAGTACAACTAAACAACAATATCATCATGTTTTAGTTGTCATACAATCACCAAACACAAATCAGCATACATAACAAGTGATGTTCTCACAACAAAATACTAAACAACATGTTCATCAGGTTTCAGTTGTCATAGCAAACACAATTTCACATAGTAGATAAAAAAACGTCTTCTGACAGGCAAATACCACAAAAGCAATGTAATCATCATCCGCAGCAGCAGCGTCAACATCTTCGCCATGTGTATCAGTCTGAATCGTAATTCCCCACGGTGTCATCTTCTTCTTCGTCCTCAACGTCCTCGAACGTTGGCTTCTTCTTGATCAACTCTTGTATGTCCACAACACGACAGGCAATCTTTTCGCCGGCGTCATTGACGTGATGGTTCTCAAAGATATTAGGAACATCTGTGTTATCTTGTACATCAGGGGCAGTGTAAGCATCATCTTGTTGTGCAACTTCATTAAATGAATTCCTCTGCTCAAACCTTTGCAATACTCTCCAGTCATCGCTACGTGCAAATGTGTCTTCCAAGAAAAATATCTGTGTTGCTTGATTTGCCAAAATAAAAGGCTCGTTGGTCTAGTACGCCGCCTTGACATTGATGGATTTGAAATAATCATCAACTCTGGGTTTTGTGATCCTGGAAAACAGGTTATACCAACGACAGCACAACAGAACCACACACCGATGATCCTCGAAACTGGAGATATACTGCAACTGAACAATGTCTGTTATGTTAGCATACATTTCAGTTGTCTCTTTGTCATACGTATCCGTGCTCATGATGGCACTGTTTTGTGTCTTCCCGCCTTCGTCTCGTGCAAGGGTGTTGTAGCGCACATCTCCAACAACGCAAGATTCATAATGTCTTACCCGAGTATCAGGACCCATTGCTAGTGAGTAAAGGGCATCATCAACTGCCTGCCCATCCTCCTGCATCTTCTTAACCTATGTTTAGAAAATAGACAAGCTGATCATCTTATGTACTCAATATATTAAAAAAACTGACAGTGCACTTCAAAAGCTTACATGGTTCTTGAACCATTTCGCAAATCCTGCCATAACCAGTTTGTCAATGTTTCTTGGATTTTGCGGCAGTAACTCCTCTTTGTAGATGCTGCACAACATAGTGATCGCATCAAACACCTAAATATATAAGAATGTGCTGCATGTTTAGTAGATTACGATGTATAAGCTGCAGTACTGCACTTACTGGATATAAGGTAGTATCTCAAGACAGTTATTCAACACATACCAAACCATTTGTCCAAATCTTTAGGTTTGTCCTCTTGTCAACTCTTCCCTGTAACTCGAACAGAATAATCGAAAACATTGAGCCCGGGATTGTCTTCACCCACCTCTTTGCTAAGCTAATCAGCTGTTTCAATGTATTTTGAGCAGAATGTCAATGCTTCTGTAGCAATGTAGGCCTCTGCAATGGAACCCTCGGGTCTAGCTCTGTTCCTAACATAGCCCTTGAAAGTGCCTAGCCGCCTTTCAATAGGGTACATCCAGCCATACTGTACTGGACCTCTAAGTAGTGCCTCATCAGGTAGATGAACAGCCAAATGCACCATCACATCAAAGAAGGCTGGAGGATATATCTTCTCAAGCTCGCATAGGATAGTTGGTATCTTGTCTCTAAGACGCTCCAAAGCATCTATCCTGATATTCCTACTGCAGAGTTCCCTGAAGAATTGTCCCAACTCTGCAACTGCTTTGTATAAGTCAGGGCGGCCCAATCCTCTAAGGATAACAGGTAAAACCCTTTGAAGTAGGACGTGGCAGTCATGAGTTTTCAACCCTTGTACCTTGTTTCCATCTGCACTGACTCTCCTTTCAGGGTTGGAAGCAAATCCATGTGGGAATCTCACACGTGACAGGACCTCGCAGAATTCTTTTCTTTTTACCTTGTCCAAGACGTACACAGCTGGTGCCATATCCCGTGGTTTACCTTCATCTTGCACCTACAAATCCTTTCTGATACCCAGGTGTGTAAAATCAATCCTAGATTTTAAGGTATCTTTCGTCTTGCCTTCAGTATTAAGAAGTGTGCCGATAATGCTGTCACATATATTTTTCTCGATGTGCATCACATCAAGATTATGCCGCAGATCCAAATTTTTCCAATACTCCAAGTCCCACAAAGTGGACCTGCGGGTAAACAATAATCTCTCTTCTACCCTGCCACGCTTCCTTTTCCCGCTACCATTACCACGATGGTTTCCTGGTGTAATATGCCTGACCTTCTCTAATTCCACTTGCAACTCATTGGCGGTGAGCCTCTTTGGCGCATCACGGTTTTCATGCTTTGCATTGAACACATGTCTTCGGTATTTTCTAGGATGCGTCTTGTCCTTGGCAAGGAAATGACGGTGTCCAATGTAACAGATCTTGCTAAGTATTGCGTATGACAGCGGATTCCTGTCACAGCGAACACATGCATTGTAACCATGTGTCGTTCGCCCTGACATAGTGCCCAAAGCCGGGTAATCATGGATGCACCAAATTATAACAGCACGCAGAAAGAAATCAGCTGGTGGGCTGCTATATAGGTCTCGAGTGAGAACACCCTTCCATAGCTGTTGAAGTTCCTCCACAAGAGGCTCCATGAACAAATCAAAATCCTTTCCAGGACTTTTTGGACCTGGGATGAGCAAGGCCATCATGTAGTTTGATTCTTTGGTGCAGACATTTGGAGGCATGTTGTAAGGGATAACAAGCACTGGCCACATGCTATATGTGGCACTCTGGTGGCCAAATGGGTTAAATCCATCTGAAGCTAAGCCAAGTCTAATGTTTCTCGGGTCAGCAGCAAACTCTTTGTGTTTATCATTGAAGCTTTTCCACTCACTACCATGAGATGGATGGCTCATTACATTCTATTCTCTGTACTCCTGGTTCCTAGAATGCCACAGTACATCCTCTCTTGTTTCAGCATCATGAAACAACCTCTGCAATCTTGGTGTAATAGGAAAATGTCTTAGAACATTATGAGGAATCCTCTTCACAGCATCGCCATCTTTCCATCTTGATGATTTGCATTTCGGGCATTCACTTAAGTCGGCATAATCCTTCCGGAACAGAACACAATTATTCTTACAAACATGGATCATATCATATCCAATTCCAACTGCACGAAGGAAATTCTTCATTTTACTGTAGGTGTGTGGCAGCTCAGACGCATCTGGGAAAGATTTGCGGAAAGCAGCCAACATCGCATCGAATGATTTGTTGGTCATCCGCTCAGATGTCTTCACCTGAAGAAAGGTGACCATAGCTGAGAATACTGACAGCTTATTTCCTGGGGTGACAGCAACGTTGCATTGTTCCAACATGCGGGCCCACCGTTTTTCTTCTGCAGGTGAAAGTTCACGGAATGCACGTGCATTTCGTAGCATTGTTTCAATGTTGGTCAAACTCACTGGCTCCGCCACCACCACCTCCTCCTCCTCTTCCACCTGAGCATCAGGCAGATCAAGATGGTGATCTGCTGCTTCCACGTAGTGAATAACATTGACGTTCACAGCTTCACCATGATGAACCCACCTAGTATACGTGACCGACATCCCATACAAGTGTAGATGATTTTGCACAGTTGACTGGGGTCTTGTAACTGAATTCATACAACTGCTACACGGGCAGAGCACATCTGATTTCGGACCACCGTACTGAGCTCTGATAAAGTTCATGAAGTTTTCAACCCCCTCGACATATGCAGCGGAGAATCTTTGAGCAGAAGTTATCCAAGTCCTATCCATCTATTAGACATACAAATTAGTTCTTCTACTAGATATTACAGGAAAAACATATATGCTTTTCTATGAAGTCCAGAAAAAAATACCTAGGTCGATGTCTAAAGCTATGTCAAGATATTTGGACGAGCAGATCTAAGTAACGAAATATATGTAAAGCTAATTCAGCAAACAGATTTGAGTGCCAAATTATGGCAGGCTGTTTCAGCAGTCAATGAGGCCGAGCACACAGCCATCAAACCATCGAAGGCCATCGCAGCAACAAAGATCGAGTATAAAACGGTGTAGAGCTATTTCACCTAACAGATTGGCTACTAGACCATGGCAATCTACGTCACAATAAATATATGGCAGGATATTTTAGCAACTAATCGGCCTTGGCATGCCATCTCAGCTAAGCAGATTGAGTGCAGAACAGGGCAAGGAAGCTTCTTAAGCAGAGCATATTGACAGTAAACTACTTCGGCAAACAGTGAGATTAACAGCGTCTATCAGCTAACATTCAGCGCTACACCGACATGAACGGGGCCTCAGTCTAGAATGCGCGTACCGTGGGAGAAGCTGACCGCCGTGCGTCTCCACACGAACGTCGCCAGCGGTGGCGGCGCTGACCGCCGTGCGCCTCCACAAGAACGTAGCCAGAGGTGATGGCGCGGCTAGAGGACGACAGTCTACGAGAGCATACTGTGGGAGCGAGAGGATCGCCGAACCGCGGCGCCGACGTATCGGCGCAGCAGGGAGGGCGGCTTTGGCGGAGCGAATGGAGTGGAGGGGGACAGGGGGGAGGGGGGTTTGGGGAATATTATTGGCTAGTTGGCCGAAGGGCGGTTGAATCGGATTTGGGGGGAAGTTTTGGGTGTGGGGGGGGGGGGAGGATTTTCGCGCGGTGGGCGGGGGAGTTTGGCGCATGGTTAGTTTGTCCAAGTGCAGTCCCACGTGTCAGTGAAGAGGCAAGCCGAAGCGCGTTCTGTTTGCGTGAGCCGTGTGCAGGACCGAACGTGTGTGGGGTGCAATGCGACCGCGACAGGAGTGCTGTGAGTGTACCGCCTTTTTTCCATTTAAACTAGGTGCTTCGCCTCCTCAAAATTTTTTTTGTTGCTTTGCGCGATCCATCGATACTACTACTAGTAATCCGGTAATCCCGACTAAAACGGCGCGGCCGGGTCTTTTCCCGCGCGATATGCTGGGAGGTTGGCTTAGTTGGGTTTTTTAGGACGAGTAATGCTACACCTACGTAATCCCAGTTACGTAATTAACGTAATGTGAAACGTGTGAGCTGTTGATTGTAGATTGGGGGGAGGGAGGGGCCCACCACCGTGAAAATCAGGGGAGGAGAGAGAGAGGCAATTTACGTTAACCCTTTCGTAGGTTCCCGTAGATGTAGAAAGATGTGAAATGCGTGAATGTGTAGTGGATGTACTATTGGAGTGCCTAAGATAATTTGTGTATGTATAGACCCTATGTGTTTATTTTACTTCGCATGTTAGATTTGTCTCGGTTCAATAAAAAACAGAGTTGGTGATGATGGTGTGCCTGTCCTCCTGCAATATAGGCCGTCCGATCTATATCTAACGGATAGGAAGGAAACTATGACAATTTACCCGCACTCCTCTCCACATTTGCAGATAAGGCTTTCCCTCGTTCATCCTTTTCTCCCACAAGATCTTGATCTTCCGTGCAACGCACGGGCATCTTGCTAGTACTCCTACAATATGTATATTATTGTGAAAGTTCATATACACCGGCCGAGATTAATGCAAACACGACAGATTTTCATTACATTTCGAACTTTTATAGGACAGAAAAATAAAAGAAACCCGACCCTAAACCTATTCTACGGCGGCGACCGACGTCCTCCATCTGCGATCTCTATGTACGGGGGCGGGGTTCAAGACCCGTGAAGTGAAGGTGCGGTCTCCCGCGAGGAGGAGTAGAACACGGGATACGGACCGGCCAGTTGGCACACCATGCCCTGCCGCCTCCCATGCCCTACTCATCCTCGGAGGAGTCCCCGACCTCGGCGGTGCCGGACGTTGGACGGCGGCAAGTAGGACGCGTGGCTGACGGTGCTCCCGTCGTCGGCGCCAGCGTGGCCACCGCTTGTGCGGTCGCGTCCGCGTCCGGCTACGCCGCTATTGCGTCGCGAGAGGCGACTTGAGCGAGGGCGGCGACCTCGAGCTTCATCCCCGAAGACAAGCTCTCCCGCAGAGCGTTCGCACTTGTGGTCATGGCGGATGTGGTGCCAGGTAGGAGGACGATGCGCTATGGTGTGGAGGTTAGCTGGGCGTTCCCGCTTTAAGTAGCGCATTCTGGTGAGGCCAAGTGTCCGGGTGCATCATTAACTCACCGGAGTTGGTTCCTCGGGCACCGAGCCTCTTAGCGACGACATACGAACGGACGGCATGAATGCGGGCAGCTGGCGCCGGCTGGGAACACACTGCGCGACGGCGCGAGGGACGAGGGTTTTGGTGTGCCAGGGTAGTCAGCTGCGGTCGTGGCAACGTTGGAGATGCCCTTTGCTCACATGCGATCCCCGCATGTCATTGAAAAAGCAAGACGACACGGCATGGTCTCAGGTCCAGAGGATGCAGTTGGCCGCGCTACACCACTCCGCGGACGCGTCGTGGTGCCCCATGCATCCTCGACGAGCCGGGTGTTGGGGTGTGTTTGGATTGTGGCCAAAGTGCACCTTACCAAAATTTTGGTCATGACCCAAAGATTGGTCTTTGTTTGGATGGTTGCCATTTTTTTGGCATGCCAATGAACTCTAGCCAACTCTAGTTCATTTTTCTTGCCAATGTCGGGCAAATCATGGGCAACCAATACCTCAACCAAAATTTTGGTCATGACCCAAAGATTGGTCTTTGTTTGGATGGTTGCCATTTCTTTGGCATGCCAATGAACTCTAGCCAACTCTAGTTCATTTTTCTTGCCAATGTCGGCCAAATCATGGGCAACCAATACCTCAACCAAAATTTTGGCTACCCAATGCTTTGATGGGGCAACCTTGGGCACAAACCAAACATACCGTTGGTCATGCCACAGCACTAACGCCACCCTCGGCACACTGAAACCGACCGTGTCTAGCGACGATATGAGTGTGTCGCTCACTGCGGTCGCCGTGTCCAGAGGCGGTGCTGGAGCTGCGCCCCGTTGTTGGCCCCAACGACCCACATGAACGGTTGTCGGTGGCGAGGAGGTCGTGGGCCAGCTCCTCCATTGGACTAGTCTGCGCTACGTCGTCCCGACGGGTGTGCCCCATATGTCGGTTTCCCTATTTTCCCGGCCATATTCGAGCGTCAGTGCTCCGCGTTGCGCATTAGGCCTTTCACTATGTAGGCCAAGCGAGACAACTTATTTTTTATTTGAGCCGTTCAAGTATAATCATGTGGCGTTTGCTTATTTCTCATTCCTCTCCAACCCTCTTCTCCATTGATCATGTCGCCCTCCAGTCGAGTCCATCCTCCCGCATGCCTCATTTGAACATTCCGCCGAGTATCATTCGCATGTACCCACCCTAGTCCTCTTTCAATAGATCTCCAGACCCCGAGATGAAATCGAGAGGGAACGAGTGGGGGCACGTGATACCTAAGGCGGATTCAAAATTTGGAACCGGTGATCATAGCATCCGCAAATCATATATAAAGGGTATTCAATGTTCGTTTCGTTTTTGAACGTACAATATACTCCCCCTATGCTTTCTAGTTTACATATAAGTTTTATGTGTAGTCAAAGTATCTCTACTTTGATAAAAAAGGTATCAACATTCAACAACGCCCAATCAATATTGTTAGATTCGTACGTACTCCTAGATTTGTACTCGAGATGGTTTCCAATTTGACTATTGACAAGATTAATAGTACATGAGATGTATAATGTGAAAATTATATCATTGGAAACTCCTTTCACATATGAATTTGACCGTATGCTTTGTGTAAGTTGCATGCCATATATTATTACCCTAACATTTGGTCAAAGTTAGCCTCGAAAAACGCATTAGACCCTGTATGCTTTGTGTAAGTTGCATGTCATATATTATTACTCTAACATTTGTGTAAGTTGCATGTCATATATTATTACTCTAACATCTGGTCAAAGTAGTATAGTGGAAGTGGATCCTCTGACGTAGGTATCCCTGCCTTACCCTCCCTTTCGGTCACTTACTAGCGGACCCCATGCTTGCTAGGCCCCGCATGTCAGTTACTCAATGGGTTCGGCCACGTCAGGGGATCCTCATCCGTAGTATACTCCCTCTGTTTTTATTTACTCCGCATAAAACGGAGGGAGTGGTGGTATAATAAATGACGCGGGCGGGGGAGGGGGAGGGACGTCGGTTTGCTCTCAACTGCGGTCCCACAAGCGAGCGAAAACGCAAGACGAAGCGCTTTCCATTCGGTGAGCGACATGGAGGGTCCAGCGTGCCGGGCTGCAACGCGAACGCGACAAGAGCGATGTACAGTCAAAACCGATTGACCGGTCGTCACCGGAACCACTATTCACACCAGAACCATCGCTGCTCGGCCTACGCCAGCCACTGCCCTAAAACCACACCAAATCTCCAGCCCATTCCCCCACCTTTCGATCCCCTAGCCCGCTTCAAGCGTCCCCTAGTTCGCCGGAAAGCCATGGTGCGCCGCAAGATCACTTACTACAAGATGTTGACGCCGGAGCGCCGCGCAGAAATCGCGGTGGCGGTCGGCGCCACAGACCTCCGTTCCCAAGCTCGCTTTGCGGCGGGCCAATCCCCGAGTTCTCTGGAGCCAAGCTACGAGGAGGAGGAAGCCGATCCAATGTTCATGGCGGAGGTCGCGGCGCAGAAGGCCCCCGATGGGTATGAGACGATGGACGTCGACTTCGTGCCGGCGTCCAAGTCCCCCATGGTGCAGGCGGACCAGCGGTTCAACGTGGCGATACTAAAGGAGGACCAGGAGGCAGAGGCTCAACTCGACGCGGAGCGCGCGCATGCCGCTGCCATCGAGGCTCTCCTGCAGGCGGAACCGGATGTCATGGATGTGAACCGGGCAGCGGAGGCTCAACTTGAGGCGGAGCGTGCGGATGCTGCTACCATCGAGGCCCTCCTGCAGGCGGAACCGGACGTCCTCGACTTGAACCGAGCGGCAGAGGCTTGACTCGACGCAGAGCGCATGGATGCCGCTCTCATCGACGCCCTCCTGCAGGCGGAACCGGACGTCCTGGACTTGAACCGGGCGGCGGAGGCTCGACTCGACGCGGAGCGCGCGGATGCCGCTGCCATCCAGGCCCTCCTGCAGGCGGAACCGGACGTCCTCGACTTGAACCGGGCTATGCTCTCGTCCGTGCAGAGCGCCCGCACGCTCCGCTTGAACGAGTAGCTGGAGGCCGAGGACAACCACGGTGTGGAGACACACGTCGGCAGCGCCGGCTGGTTCGCGCCGGCAGCCAAAGACGACGAGGCCGTCTCTTTTCGCGAGCAGTGATAGTTTTTCTTTATGTTGTTGTTTTTATGGTTCTTTTGCTGTGTAAAAACATATATTTGTTATGCAAGTCGCCTGACTTGGGTCAGTCTACCATTTCAGGCGGTTGGATGAATATCCTACGTCTCCTAACCCTTCTTTCCTTCTTCCTCACCTCTTCTTCTTCCCCAACAGACCACCGCACGGGCCGTACGGATACCCCCCAGCATGCGGTTGGATAAACATACTCTATGAACGAAAATTATGTGTCAGCGATAGGATGGCTGAGTTTGGTTTGTTCACATGCGACAGCACGTGTCAGTGAGGGTGCGTTCCCTTGGTTGGGTTTGCGGCGTGCAGGAGCGACTGTGTGAGGGTGCGGTGCGACCGCGGCGTGCAGGAGCGACGGTGTGAGGGTGCGGTGCGACCGCGATAGCCGTGCACAAGTGTACCTCCTTCTCATTTTGAAAACTTTAGGCAAGCTTGGCAAAAATGTGTGGCGAAGTTTGGCAATGCAAGGCCTAGACCCAAACAGGATAAGTACGTACGTACTAGGAGTACTAGTGTTAAAAAGAAAGATGGGGTTTTCCTTCGCGGGATTTAATCGATACAAATCCACGTTTCACGTGTCAATTAATGCGTATTTTTTTCTCCAAAGACCAAAGAGCTAACCATCTCACTCCTCATCGCTTGATTAATGCAGCGCCATGCAAACCAACCTTCTCACTTCCGCATGCATGCAGGGGATATTAATGTCCTTGGTTGCTAACCCCATCAATTTTTCCTCGATTAGTGTTAGTGGCCCTTTGCAAATTGTAATTTTGATATACTGGCCTTGTGTACAAAAAAATGGAGGTAGTAACTATATTTGACTTCCTTCCCCATTGCGGTGACGTCGACGATATCTTTTTTTGGGTGGTTTGGCAAAGTGCGTTCGATGGAGAACACCATTGAGGGAGACCACGGTAAGTCGTTCGGAAGTGCCGCCTGCAAGCCGAGACAACCGCCTTATTTACATCCAGGAAGTCCTTTACTAGTACTACTAGGAGTACTAGTGCGGTGAGATGGTTTCTCGAAGAAGACGATGGAGAAGCGGAGTCAGCGAAGTGTGAAATGATGGTTGCTTCGTCCGTGCTTTTTGACGCCTCACTGCTTTGTGATTTGTGATAGAAGGGACAGGGGAGTAGACTCTGTGCTCTATACTGTACTACATGCGTCCAAGCATGGGAGAAAGAGGAGAGATGTTGCATTTTTCTATTCCTTCAATCAATCAATCAGGGAGCTTCGGTTCCATCTTTTTGGCTTTGGCAACACCGTCCACAATGGTTCCCACGATGCCAAAAGCTATTTTCACATTTGGCTACACATTGTGGATGCCCTTAACCGTACCACTTGGTTTTGCTCCTGTGTGCTATCTATACAAATCTCAATTATATTGATCTAAAAAATTATAGAATCAATATTAGTAAAAAGGAGGTGATTTTGCCGCGCGGATGGCGAGGGAGGTTTCTTATTTGAGCAATGCTACATCCACGTAATGGTTTACGTAAAGTTATGAACTGATGTGATGTGGGACTATTTGATTGGATTAAAGGAGAGGATTAGGCCCACCCCACCTGAAAATCAGGGGGGCATATATAGATTAGATGGAAAGTATACGTAGCAGCTACGTAGCCCTTTGTAAGTCTAGGATTAGGCTTCTTATTTTCGGAGGACGTTGTCCTGGCGGTTTGCTAACATGCGGTCCCACGTGTCAGTGCTTTACCAAGCCGATCCGCGTCCCACATGAGGCAGAACAACGACAGAAGCAACACGTGGTTAAGTTGAAGAAGATGAGGGAGAAGCGGATTCAGCAACGAGTGAAATGATGTGATGGTTGCTTCGTCCCTCCAACTTAACTGCGGGAAAGGTGCAACTTTGTGATTTGACGCCTCATTGCTCATTACTACGCCGGCGCCATGACTGGGGTGCTTCACCCCGGCTGCTCTGCACTGTATTCCGGTATGGCACGTGGACCAGGTAGCTTGATGTCCCACATGTCGGCGAAAGGGACTAGAAGATTTATGAAAGCGAGCGCTCCACTCTTACGATGAAGGAGTAGACGACACGACGGCCCAGTGAACTGTCACTTGTAGTGCCGTATAGTACTATAGTTTTCCTGTTTCGCACGATCCATTGATACAAACCCGATTAAACAGGAAAGGGCGGGATTTTTCCCGCGCGGTAGATGATACTGGCCATACATTTCAAAGGCAATTTTAATGTATGCAAACTGAATAATTATAAGTAACAATATGATATCTAGTAAAACTAAAAACACATATGATTTATTGTGCTAGAGTGTAGTAGTAGTGCTGTATTGCATAGTTGTTAGATGTAACATGCGAGAACGTGTAGAGATGTAGTTTTGGAGGGCCTACAGAGAGAAAAGCGTAATACGGTCACCGAACTTTAGAATAAGCTGATTACGGTCACTATATACGTTTTGCGGTGATTATACGGTCACTTGCTCACAGTTCAGCATCGGATTGCACTCTGTTGACCGGCCAAATAATCTGCGTGGCGCCATGTTGACTAGTTAAATTGACCACGTTCCTTGTGGGTCCCACCTATCAGTTCGCATAGGCAAAAGGTCAGATAAACACAAATTTATGCAGGCGCGACAAGGCTCCAACCCGTGCGCGGGAATCACCTGGTTGTGTATGTGTCTGTCAGGGCCTGATGGGTGCGCATGCACGTGTAGGTTGAGCACTTGAGCGTGAGAGTGTGTGTTGGTCGTGTGGTGTACTGGTGTGTGCATGCATGCGTGCGTGTGTGCGTGTGAGTGTTGCGTGTGTGCGTGTGAGTGTTGCATGCATGCGTGGCTGCGTGTGTACGTGTGAGTGTTGCGTGCGTGCGTGGGTGCATGTGTTTGTGTGAGTGTTGCGTGGATGCAGTTCGTGAGCATGCGTGCGTGTGTGTATAATCACCACACCAGCTCCTGTGTGTTAAAACAGACGGCTCAGCATACCAATACAAGGCCACCTTGTCCGCTGTGCCCGCGGTCATGACTTCGAACCACCGTCCAAATATTTTTTTGTCGTTTGTTTTCATTCTTACTAGCAAGATGCCCGTGCGTTGCACGTAACATCAAGATGCATTTGTATGACTTGTTTATCTTGTGAGAGAAAAGGATGAACGAGGGAAAGCCTTATTTGCAAATGTGGAGAGGTGTGTGGGTACCTTTTTGCAAAATTGCCATAGTTTCTTTCCTATCCGTCAGATATAAATCGGACGGCCTATATTGCAGGATGGCAGGCACACCATCATCACCAACTCTGTTTTTATAAGAGTGTATTTTATGTATTTTATAAGAGTGTAGATGTAGAGTAGATACAAGTCGACAGGTGGGCACGATGGTAGTGAGATAATGTGATGCAACACTAGAGGTGCCACGTGGAGCGTGTAACTGGTCAACTAGTCATGTCATGAGCAAATACAGAGTTGTACAGTGAGCCCGTGACTATATAATAACCACTAAACGTAAATGGTGACCGTAATGAGTGGATTCTGAAGTCCAATGTACGTATCATGCTTTCGCTTCAAATACAATGATCGTCATTGCATATATCGCGAGAGAAAGATGAAACATGCATGAATTTTCTGGGGGCTTACTTTTAGAGGACCTGGAGATAGTTTTGTGTGCATACGTGAAAGGGGCGTACAGGGGGGTATGCAATGGAGAGAGAGATGCTCTTCGTTTCTCTTTATTATGACTAACTTTGTATATAGTATAAAAATATACAAATTCACAGTGCGGAATAAATATCATTGTGGGCACCATGCAATGCAAATTAGCGTTCGTACTCCTCCATATAACTTTGTAATGTTGTATATATGTAGAAACTCTAAAATAATTTTTTGGCGACACTTTATTCAAAAGGAATGTTTTATGCGAAATAAACGTGAAGAGAGGGCTTTTTAGATCAATGGGGTACGTGATGTAACATGTGTGAATGTGTAGTTGATGCATTTGGCGGGGCCTAGAGAGGTATGTGTGTGTATTATGTATTCGAGAGATGCATGGATAGAGGGGCCGACTGGGGGGGGGGGGGGGCGTGGGAGAGATAGCACGAGAAATGAGAGTGGTCTAGAGAGAGAGACACGAATATGATGTCACGACAAGAGATTCCATTCCCTTGAGTGTGTATATGCAAGGGGGGAGGGAATAGAGGCACCAGGAGAAATTTTCTGTGTGTGTGGTGTTTGTGTTGGTATGTGTGGGTGTGAGAAGATAATGAGATGTGGGGGCAGAGGGTGTGTCACCACGTGAGGTCCGGTGGGTCGAGGTGAGGCCCTTCGTTCGGTTCAGTCCTGCGCCACATTGGTCGGCCCGTGACGCATTTAGGAAGACCCATGGATGACTAGTCGTACAAGACAAAGATAGCAGAATTGTGAAGGACTCTGTGTCCACTGACAAAGCCGGCTAGGATTTGTAACCCTAGGTTCTCGGACTAAGGTAACCCCTTTATCTCTGATATTACTATTCATCCAACCTAACTTTAAGGGGCATCCTACAGAATGCTCTGGTAGAATCGTACTCGTCGATTAGGAAGAGAGGTGTGAGACAATGCGTGAGAGACAGGCGTAAAGATAATGTGCGTACATGAGACACGTAGGCAGGTCCATGTATATAGAAAGGGTCGATGAGGATTGTGCGTTTGTATGTTTGCGAGAGGAAGAGTGCTTGTGATAAAGGTTAATGAAAACAATTGTAAATGGTTTCGAGAGGGAGGGAGGGTTATATCTAGAGCATGTGTGCGAGAAAGACACCTCGGGAGAGAGTGTGTGAGAATGTGTGAGGGACCACCGATGGAGAGTGAAACTACACGTAAAAGACTGCTCTACACATTGATTAAAGATATAAATTGTATCCAAATATTAGGATGGGATCATGATATTTGCAATTCACGTAAGGAGCGGTCATTGATCCATCAGACATCTAGATTCTATCGAATTTGAGCATGTCTATGTTATTATTCGACACAATTGATCCACATAGTTAGTATTTTGAACTCCAGACAATGCATCGCTTTAGCAATCGAATATAAACATGAGTATAGTTCATGTTGTGTGTGTAAAGCACATTATACATACGAAAAGTTACACAATGGACATTATAAATAGCTACCTATGAACTAGCATACATTTGAATTCAACTTAAGGTGGTTTAAAAAAATCAAATTCAACATGAAGTCCATTCAATTATTTGAATTTGATATCATGGCATTTGTAAACCATACCTAAATTATGGGGGCACCAATCTTTGCTCTGATTTTGTACATAATAGCATATGTAGTCGTGTACAAAATAGATTCAAATTTAGCTTCTCCATTCCAAAATAATCGTAGTTATAGGATTTTCAAGTGTCAAAATTTCAAAAAGAAGCGGATAATTTAATGAGGTTTTCAAACATACAAGGTCAAATATAACGTTGTCTATTTAGGTCAATCCTCATAGTTCAAGAGTACTCTAAACGTGAATGCTTGTGTTTCAAAATTTCGAACGAAGCGCCAAAAGAGCCTCTACTCGCCTGAAACCGTGTGAGACCAGTGTTTGGTAGTACAAAGAAATTACTTTTCTAATAACTCCGACTCGTGAAACCTACCGGCCCGACGTCCAAAGGTCTAAACCGGGGTAGGTTTGTAGCTTCATCTAGACGCCACGCAACCGCATCCGAAAAACATTCATACACAATGGCCGCCTAAGCACACATGCGCGCGGCCGAAAGCGCTCCCGCCCACTATTTGGGACACCTGGGATTACTATCCTACCCGAAGTAGGTCCGAAATTTAAGAGTGGGGAAAAGTTTGTACTTTCCCCAAATTTCAAACAAGCGCGTCCCATCTTCTGTTCAAAAAAGCCAAAAACAAGCGCGTCCCAGACCGAAACATGGTTCCCCCCTCCCGTCCGATTCCCCATTCGTACTCCGTGGGCGCCAAAACTACCTCTCCACCAGCCGCGAAACCCCGGCGTCCTCTGTCCGCCACCCCATCCCACCCATCAACCGCCGCCCTCCTCCATCACGCCGGAGCCGATACCCCGACGTCGTTGTCCGCCGCAACCTCAACCGCAACGCCCTCCACGGCTAGTAGTTGAAGCCAAGGCCGAGCCGTCCGTACCCAAGCCAGTTCAACCACGCCGTCCTGCGCCTCACCGCTGCCGCTCCAACTTCGCCACCCTCCACTGCACCGGAGCTGTTCCTGCTACACCGTCCTTCGCCGCCTCAGATCTGCTTCCCCTCCGCCGACATGCGGCCACAGCAACACAGTCAACAATTTGGCCATGGGTTCGTCCAAGCCTGCACCCTCCAGAACATCGGTTTCCCCGGTAAAAAGAAGAAGATCGGCGCGACATGTGGAGGTGACCACACCGGCAACCGGAAAAGGTACTCCTCTTCCCTTATTCGTGCAAATCTTACGTCTCTGCTTGCACGGTATTCATCCCACAGAAGACACTAGTTGACCGCTTCTTCTTGATACTAGATGTTCCTAGTAACTCGCGATGCACAAGGTTTCTCCTCATATACTATTTCACCTTAGCTAGAGGTCCGTCGCCCCCCTGAATTTCAATTTCTGGCCAGTTGATTCCCAATTAACGGAAGCATTCCCCGGCGTAACAGGTGCTAGTACGCCTTTTACGCCGGGGAAGCAGCGCCTTGGTGTTTATCTTAGGGGTTTGTGCGGCCTAGAGCTACTGGCGCCCGATCTGGAGGTCGGACGGGATTAAAGGGATGGCCTGGGGGCGCTGCCAAGCACGGCGGTGGTGTGAGGTTGATGGGAGGACGGGGCGGCGGAGGCAGGGGTCTGGGCCGGTGGTCGCTGGCGGTTCGAGAAAGATCGCCAGCAGTGACTGGCGGGAGGTAGACGAAGGCCATCTGCCCGTTCCTTATAGATCGGACGGTTCATTAAAAAAATCGTCTGACCTATTTATTTTCAGTCGACTGTTATCTTAGATATGACGACATGTGGTGGTGTGCTGGAGGAGTACCTGCATTTCCTGTGCTCATATATTACAAAATCATACGGAGTAGAATCTAATTTTGTTTGCCATGCAATGTTGTAGAGCTATCATATGTCTCCTGTCATTTATTTTTCAGCCACCTGCTATCTGCTACTTTTACAGTGCACTAGTTCTGCACACACTTCACCCTTACTCTCACTATTGTGTTTTTATGCAAGGGTATTTCAGACTCTGCTGCCATGAGAGAAGCCAAAAAGAAAAGAGAGAAGTTGCTCCAGCTTCGTATGCAGGTAGGCAAGACACGTTACAGCGCTATAAAGGGTGAAGTGTCAGCAGATGGAGACGGTAAATGTAGCTCTGGAGTTGATGACCTCGCTCGCAATGAACCACCATCCCAGGTGCTTGCTTTAACTTCGCGGTGTCATATGTGGTTGCATGTTCCATATGGTGTCTAGCTTGTATTCGAAAGGCCGAAGTCGGTAAGATAAGGAAAGATATTTTTTTACATGAACCACCATCCCGTGAGCACCAGAAGACAAACAGCTAGTCAGGGCACTGGCCGAGCCAGTGACAAGCCCAGCAAAGATAGGCATCACCTGGAAGCCAACTAAAAAGCTGCGATGGTGGTGAAGCAGCCCGCCTCCCACCAGGCTCTCAGGTCTTAGATGATCATGCTCACCACTCCAGCCGGATGTCTAGCTTGTATTGCTTCCAATTTGGTTAAATTGCAGCTGCTTAGCTTACACATTATACCTTTGAATATGACATACCTTTCTGTTTTTGGTACATACTAGTACATCTGTGTATTAACCATGTTCTTACAAAAAACTAATGTCCTTGTGTATCCCTCATCAATCACTTATGATGAGGCAGGCAGGCAAGGGGACTACTCCTGATTTAAAGAATGCAGCGTCAGCCTCCCGACATGATTCTCAAGAAACAGAAATGCTAGATGAAGATAGTGAACGTAGCTCTGTAGTTGATTACAGCATTTCCCCTACACTAGCATCGCAGGTGCTTGCTCTAACTTGGCAGCGTGATATGTGGTTGCATGTTGCATATGGTGTCTAGATTGTAATTCTTCCAATCTGGTTAAACTGCATGTGCTAGTCTGCTTAGCTTATACATTATACCTGTTAATGTGACATGCCTTCCTGTATTTAGTACATAGTACATCTGTCTATTAAGCATGTCCTTACATAAAACTATTGTTTTTTTTGTATCCCGCATCAATCAACATGACGTGACACCTTTAGTATATGCAGTGCGATATTAGTTGCATCTTTCATATGATTTATAGCATGCGCTGCTTCTAATTTGTTGAAATTCCATTTATGATGGGACGCTTTTAACTTGGCAGAGTCATATTGGTTGCATCTTTCATGTGGTGTCTAGCTTGCATTGCTTCCTATTTGCTGGAATGGTTTCTGCTTAGTTTACACAAACAGTTGTGAACATGCCATGCCGTCCTGTTTTTTGTACATATTCCATCCTGGTATCATGTGTTTGCCTTACATCAAAGTAGTGACTGTCAGTATCATGCATGAATTAGTTCTGAAGAGAGATATTTATTGCTTTTTCTTGTCGGTTTTACCTGACAATTCAAAATCAATAAAGCGGAAGGAAGTTAGCAAGGCAGCGGATAAAGGTGCTCCTTCCGAACGGAGGGCCTCTACAGTTTCTACTCCTCCACACCCCCAAGATGATTTCCAAGACAACACATGCATAGACACTCAACAAAGCTGTGTTTATGATGAGCACGTCTCCCCTAGTGCAGCATCACCGATGCACCCTCTAACTTGGCACTGTTATATGTGGTTGCATGTTATGTGTGATGTCTAGCTTGTATTGCTTCTAATTTTGTTGAATTCCATCTGCTTACTTTACACATTATACTTGAATAAGACACGTCTTCCTGTTTCTAGAACATACAATATCTGTCTATCACACCATGTTCTTACATCAAATTACTACTGTTGTGTAACCTGCAACAATCACTTATCATAAGACACGTTTGACTTCGGAGTGTGATATAGGTTACATCTCACATTATTTTCTAGCTTGTACTACTAATTTGTTGAAATGACACTTATGACGAGACAGTTTTAACTTGGTAGAGTGATATTCATTGCATCTTTCATATGGTGTCTAGCTTTCGTTGCTTCTAATTTGTTGAAATGCCTTCTGCTTAGTTTACACATCATAAGCTGTGATTATGCAATGCTGTGAATATGCAATGGCACTAATGACGAGAGACCTCTAACATGGTAGTGTGATGTTGTTTGCATCTTGCATATGATTTATTTCTTGTACTGCTTCACATTTGTTTAAACGCCATTTATGATGAGACACTGTTAACTTGGCAGAGCGATATTTCTAGCATCTTTCATATGGTGTCTACCTTCCATTGCATTGCTTCTAATTTGGTGAAATGCCTTCTTCTTAGTTTACACATCATAGTTCTGGTTATCTCTTCCATCCTATTTTTCATACATATTACATCCTCCTATCATGTGGTTGTCTAACATCAAAGTTTAGTTCGTCTGCACCACGCATCAATTTGTTCTGAAGAACTAAATTGTTATTCGTTTTTCTTGTCGGCTTGACTTAACATGGCACAGAGAAAGAGGAAGAAACATAGAATGGCAGGGAATGAGAAGCGGACGAATCCTGCAGATTCTGCTGGTACTGATGGTGCAATAGAAGGTCAAAGTCCAGCGGAAAATTCTACAAACACGGCATCCCATGCTACACGAGTTGCAAAAAAAGCCAAACAGAAACAAATAGCTGCCACCAAACAAGCAGAGACAACCCTAGTTCTTGCAACACCTACCACAGTACTACCAGCTGCACGACTTACTCGTGCGTCAACTGAGCTAGCAGCACGTTCCCAAGCTCCCTTGCCACCTGACACTACTTCCCAAGCACTCTTGACACAAGACGAGTTGGCAATATCAGATGAACCTTGTGAGCTTCAACAACAAGAAGGTAGTTGCTGGAGTCAAGTTACAGTTGCATGCTTCTTTATATGTAGTCTCACAGTTTGATGTACACTAACACTTCCTATGTTCGTTGTTGGACTAGCACCTAGGCGCAAGAGGAAACAAACATCAGGGATAATGCTCGATAGGTTAACTAAATCTAGAGGAGGAAGAATGGAGATCCGTTTTGAGGCAGGTTTAAAAAGGCCACGTGATGCTACAGAGTCAGCCAAGTTAGTATCAGAGGAAGCGGTTGCTGTTAGGTGTCATGTACGTATCCTCCCAACATGGATTCAGTACAGGAATGACAAAGACGAAACGCAGTTCAACACCTTCCTCGACCATTTATCTGTAAGTATGGTTATGTATGGAAACTAGTAATATCGTCTTGCTCTGTCCCATAGTTTCTAGGTTGCTGATAATGAGACTCCCATAATTTTCAACATACGAGGTTCAAGTTGGATAGCCAAGATGATGCAACCAGACAAGCTTGCACCCATGTTTTCAAGTCTGCTCTGCGACAGTATCGGTATAACTTGAGGAAAACTCACTTTGAAGGCAAGGCTAACAGTGAACTTTCCCAAACATCTCTAGTGGAAAATATATCGGATGGAGACTGGAGGGGCCTTGTTAAACACTGGTCTGATCCGAAGTATCAGGTACATTATATATATGTGATCAGATCACATGTTGAAGTCCTATTTACGCATGTGCCACACAAATCTATCTTCTTGTAGGTGAACTGTTCAAAGAACAAGGCCAACCGTATGAAAGTGAAATTCCAATAGACGACAGGATCTCGTAGCTATATTGCACACTGCGAGGCTCTTGTAATTAGCTGCTGTTTCACTCTTTTTGCTGTACCATATTATCAGATCTATATTGACTTGTTCGAAATGCAGAGGAAAGCCCGCAAGGACCAAAAAGTACCTGAACCAAATGCTGTGGAAATCTTCAAGGACTGTCACACCAGCAAGAAGAAGGGCATGACTACACCAGTCAAAGCCGCTGTTGTAAGTCCTTAATCCTCAAGCCTTTTAACTACTACTTACTCTGTCTTGTGCCTTGAACAACATGGTTTGCAGCCAATGTCTATTACTCTTTTCAATTTTATACACAATTGTCTTAGCGTATCATTGCACCTTACAAGGTTTAAAAGAGAGGAGTGATGTTCCTTTGATCTTGACCCGTAATCTAGTTCCGTGCTGGACTTGCCCACACAACGTTACAATTGCCTGTTTGTCTCTTCTCAGTTGTTTTGTTATATGAATGATGTCATACTATGCTTACCGTATTATAAACTTTGTCTCTTTATCCTTAGCCCTCAATACAATGTGAAGAAATAGACAATACATTAGCAATGGTACATGGTCATATGTTTGGAACCTGGTTTTATTATGTACTTTGCAATAAAATACAACTCATATTTTACATGGGTTCACCAGAATAAGTTCTGTATATAGACCAAAGCTATTTTGTTTGGTTTTTCTGCCTCCTTAATATCTTCTGTTCTGGTACTACTAATGTAAAACCTCAACTTTTCAGCGAGCTATGGAAAAAATGGTGGAACCGCCACCTTCTGAAGGTGGCGAGGCAACTATAACCGCAATGTCAGCTCTTGCTGCAGTGGGTCAGTACCTGTCCACTAACACCGCGAAAAGCACGTTCCTACGTAATACTGGGTTGGTTGTTAAGGCAATATCGTCCAAACTGCCTCATGATCAAGATATGCAAGCTCAAAGCAATGTTGTATCTGCGCTCCAGACACAAGTCCATTCCCTAACAGAGACCCTTTGTGAAACAAGGAGAAACATTGCTCAATGTCGTCAAGATATGCATAGTTTTGAAACCAGACTATCAGACATTTGCTATTGTTCAGGAGCCTAGGGGAAATGAAGGCGAGGGTTATGGTGCTCCATCGGACAATACATCATGAAAACGTAACAGTCAGGTCAAATGAACTGAGCTTCTGAACTTCTGGTGGTGCATTTATCTGCTAGACTGTTAAGTTTTATGCCAACCTTCCTTTTGTTATATAGTTGTAATTTGTTTTGGTGTGATACAAAATTTATTCTTAACGTGCAGCCACCGACTGAAGAAAACAGCAAGCCATTTTTGTATACTGTAGGGTGTTCCCTATATTTGCACTGGTGGCGATCTTTGATGCCGAGTGGATGTAATCTGTGCAATCGCCTTAATAGCCTAGCGTTAGTTTCAACCTTATTTATTTCCTAGTCTTCTTTTTCCCTGGTTTGCTAGTGGCCGCAACTACCATGGGCCATATACGGGCTGTAGGATCCATGGGTCTCCTATGGGCCGTCGATAAATGGGCCTGTAATCGGTGGGCCTCGGGCCGTCAGATAAATGGGTCTACATGGGCCGTAATCGGGCATAATTGGTATCGGCCCAGCACGGTAACATGCCGTTAACAGGCCATAGGACAGCAAAGGCTTAATTCTGTCACAGGCATAATGGGTTGTTAATGGGCCAGAATATAGGACGGGCTGGAAACGGCGCAACGGGTTAACAGGCCAGAAACGGGCTGACTCTTGGCATGGGCCGAATTTGGCCCATTAGGGTAACAGGCCAGTAACGGGCCGACTCTTGCCATGGGCCGAATTTGGCCCATTAGGGGAACAGGCCAGTAACGGGCCGACTCTTGCCATGTGCCGAATTTGGCCCATTAGGGGAACAGGCCAGTAACGGGCCGGAAGTAATCGAGGGCCGAAAAGGAGCCCAAGAATGTATGGGCCGTCAATAGGCTGAAAGCTAACACGGGCTGGAAACGGCCCATGTAAATCACGGGCCGCTAACGGGTATAAAGAAAATTACTGTTCATTATGGGCTAGAGTCACCGTGGGCCTGTAAAGGGCCGAAAGATACGAAGGCCTCATATGGGCCGAAAGACGTCGTGGGCCATACATGGGCCGAAAGTGAAATGGGCTGGTGTTATATTCGACGGCCCACATGACGTTGTTGGGCCGATTTCCTTTAGGGCCTAACGGGCCGTGAGTTAACGGACCGTAAAATGGGCTATTTGCGAAGAGACCGTTAACAGGCTTTTCATGGGCCAGCCCGTTAACTTTTGACCAAGTCAAACGGGCCGGCTTTGTAAGCTAAATGGGCCAGTGGTGGGCCGTGGGACGTGTCAACATATCATAGGCGCCTATCTGACCCACTCACGAGCTGACACGTGTTTCGTCCGGCCAATAAGAATTTTACACGTGTAAATTTCCCATTGGTCGGGGCTGTTAACGGGTTATCGGATCCAAAACCCGACCCGATAGCTTAACGGCGTTCCGTTACGGTGGATGCCACGTGTCGGTCACCCTTGACGAAAGCACTTTTGTGACGCGCGATTTATCGTCATGGAAGTGGACACTTCCATGATGATAATTTTGGTAATGTCATGGAAGACTTCTACGACAGCACAGGTATGACTATCTTGATTCTGTCATAAAATCGTCATGGATGTACATGCATGACAAAAAACGCGACCTACTGTGACAAACACGTATCATCATGGAAGTGTATTTTTTTGTAGTGCAATCAGTCCATCATATATCATCATAATTGCCTTCCACTTGCACGACCGAACGATGTGAATGATAATAGTGCATGTGCATTGGACTAAGCTGTAATCTGCGAGCATTCAATAAACAGGAGAAGACAAGGCAATATGGACTCTTGGTTAAATCAACAGTAATGCATATAAGAGACACTTCAACAATTTCATCATGGTCTTCTCCTATCGACCCCCAACGAAAAGAAAATAAATAAAACTATTTACATGGGAAAGCTCCCAACAAGCAAAAGAAAAACAGGAAATCTTTTTGGGTTTTCTTTTAATTATTACTACTACAGCAAGAAAGTAAACTAACTAAAAGCTACAACTAATTTTTTGTCTTTCTTAAGGTTTATCAAACACACAAGAAGAAAGCATAAAAATGAAAATAAACTAGCATGGATATTACAGTGAAAGAGTATGAGCACCGACATCTAGCAATGAGTGTGTCAACATGAATGTAATGTCGGTGAGAGATACGTACTCCCACAAGCTTAGGCTTTTGGCCTAAGTTGGTCTATTGCCACGGATGGCCTGGCGGATATCCAAAGTTGTAGTTGGGGTCGTACTGAGATGCAGCAATTATTGCATCGTGGGCTGCAGCTTGAAGGTGAGCTATCTCAGCCCTCCTCTTATACTCTTCCGCCTCCTCCCTGGTTATAAAATATCTCCCTTTTGCCTGAAAGTCAAAGAAAGTAGAAGCAGGGAGAGCAACATGATAGGTGCGTCGTCTGTCAAAGATTAGTCGGTACTGGAGGAACTGATCGTTCCTCTCAACAAAATGATGACGAACCATAGCCTCATAATCCAAATAAGCAGGAGGCAACTCAATACCATCCTCACGTATGGTTACATCAAGAAAATTGGCTATACGGGTTGCATAAATTCCACCAAAGAAATCTCAATTAAATCTATTATGATGCAACCTACGAGCAACAATGGCTCCCAAATTATAATGTTTATCTCCTAACACAGCACTCCTAAGAATACTGAGGTCAGGGACACACGTGTGACATGCTTCATCCTTACCATTTATGCACCTACCTATGAAGAGAGCAAAATAATGTATAGCCGGAAAATGAATGCTCCCTATGGTAGCTTGTGCTATGTCTCTAGATTCACCCACAATTATACTAGCAAGAAAATCCCTAAACTCAGATTTGCGAGGCTCACTAGTACTACCCCATTGTGGAAGTTTGCAAGCAGTGGTAAAATCCTCTAAGTCCATAGTATAAGAATTTTCATAAAGATCAAAGAGGACAGTTTGAGAATTGCGTGAAGATGAAAATTCAAACCTCCTCACAAAGGAACTAGTGAGATAGTGGTACTGACGGCACTTTTCTGCTTCGAAGCTCACAAGATCAGCGTTACACAAATATGCGTTAAATTCTTCCTTAATTCCTGCTTGATCCATGAAGTCCTCTGAAGGCCATTCACAAGGCCGCACTGGAGCGTCCCTTGGTGGTTCATCACCAGCATCACGCATTGTAAGCCTGGGTCCTTGCTTCCTTGAAGGACCACCTTGGTACATTTTCCTAAACATATTTCTTCCTCTGCAAAATTTCTGAAATTTTTAGGAACTTCAAATAAAAGTGAACAAAGCTCAACAAAATTGATAGCTACTACTCCTACAAGTGCCTAGGACCTATATCATGCATTCGAGCTACTTGGAACCATATAAATTTGACATGCAAGCTCAAGAACATGGTCACCTAGGCAGCACAAATTTGCAATGAATAAATAACTAGAACAAAAACTAATTGGACCAATGGAGGACTCACATACCAAGGAAAAATCCCCCAAAGCAGTTTTGTGAGAGGTGCTTTGAGCAAGGAGATCGAAAATCGCGGCAAAATGAGCTAAAACTCGTGCTTGAGCTGGATGGTGATTTTTTGGGAGGAAGAAGGAGTGTGCAGTGGCTGGAATAAGTGGAGGGGAGCCACCATGGGCCCACGAGGCAGGGGGCGCGCCCAGGGGGGTGGGCGCGCCCTGGACCCTCGTGCCCAGGTGCTTGCTCCCCCTGCTGTGTTCTCAGTGCCAAATATTCTCAAATATTCCAGAAAAAATCATATTTCAATTTCAGGGCATTTGGAGAACTTCTATTTTCGGGGTAATTTTATATTGCACGGATAAATCAGAAAACTGGCAGAAAATACTATTTTTACTTTATTTAAACTAAATAACAGAAAGTAAAAAGAGGGTACAGAAGGTTGTGCCTTCTAACTTCATCCATCTCATGCTCATCAAAAGGAATCCACTAACAAGGTTGATCAAGTCTTGCTAACAAACTCATTCCGACTAACATGGAACCGGAGAAATTTCGAATAACACTATGTTACCTCAACGGGGATATGCACATCCCCAATAATAAGAATATCATATTTCTTCTTGACAAAAGGAAGAGGAAATTTAAAACCTCCAAAAATAATCGATGGAATTTTTCCAATAGAATCGATACTGTGGACTTGAGGTTGTTTCCTCGGAAAGTGCACCGTATGCTCATTACCATTAACATGAAAAGTGACATTACCTTTGTTGCAATCAATAACAGCCCCTACAGTATTCAAAAAGGGTCTTCCAAGAATAATAGACATACTATCGTCCTCGGGAATATCAAGAATAACAAAGTCCGTTAAAATAGTAACGTTTGCAACCACAAAAGGCACATCCTCACAAATACCGACAGGTATAGCAGTTGATTTATCAGCCATTTGCAAAGATAGTTTAGTAGGTGTCAACTTATTCAAATCAAGTCTACGATATAAAGAGAGAGGCATAACACTAACACCGGCTCCAAGATCACATAAAGCAGTTTTAACATAGTTTCTTTTAATGGAGCATGGTATAGTGGGTACTCCTGGATCTCCAAGTTTCTTTGGTATTCCACACTTAAAAGTATAATTAGCAAGCATGGTGGAAATTTTAGCTTCCGGTATCTTTCTTTTATTAGTAACAATTTCTTTCATATACTTAGCATAGGGATTCATTTTGAGCATATCAGTCAAACGGATACGCAAAAAGATAGGTCTAATCATTTCAGCAAAGCGCTCAAAATCCTCATCATCCTTTTTCTTGAATGGTTTGGGAGGAAAAGGCATGGGTTTCTGAACCCATGGTTCTCTTTCCTTACCATGTTTCCTAGCAACAAAGTCTCTCTTATCATAACGTTGATTCTTTGATTGTGGGTTATCAAGAGCAACAACAGGTTCAATTTCTACATCATTGTCATTGCTAGGTTGAGCATCAACATGAACATTATCATTAACATTATCACTAGGTTCATGTTCATTACCAGATTGTGTTTCGGCATCAGAAATAGAAATATCATTGGGATTCTCAGGTGGTTCAGCAATAGGTTCACTAAGAAGCATGCAAAGTCCTATCATTTTTCTTCTTCTTCTTTTTAGAAGGACTAGGTGCATCTACATTATTTCTCTGAGAGTCCTGCTCAATTCTCTTAGGATGGCCTTCAGGATACAAAGGTTCCTGAGTCATTTTACCAGTTCTAGTAGCCACTCTAACAGCATAGTCATTATTCTTACTATTTAATTCATTGAGCAAATCATTTTGAGCTTTAAGTACTTGTTCTACTTGAGTGGTAACCATAGAAGCATGTTTACTAATGAGTTTAAGTTCACATTTAATTCTAGACATATAATCACCCAAGTGTTCTATCATAAAAGCATTTTGTTTTAATTGTCTACCAAAATAAGCATTAAAATCTTCTTGCTTAACCATAAAGTTATCAAACTCATCCAAGCATCGGCTAGCAAACTTAGTAGGAGGGATTTCAGCTTTATCATATCTATGGAGAGAATTTACCTTTACTACCTGTGTCGGGTTATCAAGACCATGTGTTTCTTCAATAGGTGATGAATTAAGACCATATATCTCTTCAACAGGCGGTAAATTAAGACCATGTATTTCTTCAATAGGAGGTAAATTCTTAACATCTTCAGCTTTTATACCTTTTTCCTTCATAGATTTCTTTGCCTCTTGCATATCTTCAGGACTGAGGAATAGAACACCCCTCTTCTTCGGAGTTGGCTTAGGAGTTGGTTCAGGAAGTGTCCAATTATTTTCATTAGTCAACATATTATTCAACAGAATTTCAGCTTCATCTGGTGTTCTTTCCCTGAAAACAGAACCAGCACAACTATCCAGGTGGTCTTTGAAAGCATCGGTTAGTCCATTATAAAAGATATCAAGTATTTCATTTTTCTTGAGAGGATGATCAGGCAAAGCATTAAGTAATTGGAGAAGCCTCCCCCAAGCTTGTGGGAGACTCTCTTCTTCAATTTGCTCAAAATTGTATATATCCCTTAAAGCAGCTTGTTTCTTATGAGCAGGGAAATATTTAGCAGAGAAGTAATAAATCATATCCTGGGGACTACGCACACAACCAGGATCAAGAGAATTAAACCATATCTTAGCATCACCCTTTAATGAGAATGGAAATATTTTAAGGATATAAAAGTAGCGGGTTCTCTCATCATTAGTGAACAGGGTGGCTATATCATTTAATTTAGTAAGATGTGCCACAACAGTTTCAGATTCATAACCATAAAAAGGACCAGACTCGACCAAAGTAATTATATCAGGATCAATAGAGAATTCATAATCCTTATCAGTAACAAAGATAGGTGAAGTAGCATAAGCAGGATCATATTTCATTCTAGCATTCAGAGTTTTTTTGTTTAAGCTTAGCTGATAATTTCTTAAGATCACTTCTATCATTGCAAGCAAGAAAGTCTCTAGCAGTTTCTTCATCCATAACATAGCCCTCAGGCACAACAGGCAATTCATATTTATTAGGAGAGCCTTCATCATCACTTTCATCAATATTATCAGTTTCAATAATTTCATTCTCTCTAGCCTTAGCAAGCTGTTCATCAAGAAATTCACCAAGTGGCACAGTAGTATCAAGCATAGAAGTAGTTTCATCATAAGTATCATGCATAGCAGAAGTGGCATCATCAATAACATGTGACATATCAGAATTAATAGCAGAAGCAGGTTTAGGTGTCGCAAGCTTACTCAAAACAGAAGGTGAATCAAGTGCAGAGCTAGATGGCAGTTCCTTACCTCCCCTCGTAGTTGAGGGATAAATTTTTGTTTTCTCGTCTTTCAAGTTCTTCATAATGACCAGCAGATATAAATCCCAAGTAACTCAAAGAATAGAGCTATGCTCCCCGGCAACGGTGCCAGAAAATAGTCTTGATAACCCACAAGTATAGGGGATCACAACAGTTTTCGAGGGTAGAGTATTCAACCCAAATTTATTAATTCGACACAAGGGGAGCCAAAGAATATTCTCAAGTATTAGCAGTTGAGTTGTCAATTCAACCACACCTGGATAACTTAGTATCTGCAGCAAAGTATTTAGTAGCAAAGTAGTATGGAAGTAACGGTAACGGTAGCAAAAGTAATATTTTTGGGTTTTGTAGTGATTGTAACAGTAGCAACGGAAAAGTAAATAAGCGGAGAACAATATGTGAAAAGCTCATAGGCATTGGATCGGTGATGGAGAATTTTGCCGGATGCGGTTCATCATGTAACAATCATAACATAGGGTGACACAGAACTAGCTCCAATTCATTAATGTAATGTAGGCATGTATTCCGAATATAGTCATACGTGCTTATGGAAAAGAACTTGCATGACATCTTTTGTCCTACCCTCCCGTGGCGGCGGGGTCCTAGAGGAAACTAAGGGATATTAAGGCCTCCTTTTAATAGAGTACCGGACCAAAGCATTAACACATAGTGAATACAAGAACTCCTCAAACTACGGTCATCACCGGGAGTGGTCCCGATTATTGTCACTTCGGGGTTGCTGGATCATAACGCATAGTAGGTGACTATAGACTTGCAAGATAGGATCAAGAACTCACATATATTCATGAAAACATAATAGGTTCAGATCTGAAATCATGCCACTCGGGCCCTAGTGACAAGCATTAAGCATAGCAAAGTCATAGCAACATCAATCTCAGAACATAGTGGATACTAGGGATCAAACCTAACAAAACTAACTCAATTACATGATAAATCTCATCCAACCCATCACCGTCCAGCAAGCCTACGATGAAATTACACACGCACGGCGGTGAGCATCATGAAATTGGTGATGGAGGATGGTTGATGATGACGACGGTGACGGATTCCCTTCTCCGGAGCCCCGAACGGACTCCAGATCAGCCCTCCCGAGAGAGTTTAGGGCTTGGCGGCGGCTCCGTATCGTAAAACGTGATGAATCTTTCTCTCTAATTTTTTCTCCCGGAACACGAATATATGGAGTTGGAGTTGAGGTCGGTGGAGCTCCAGGGGGCCCACGAGGCAGGGGGGCGCGCCCAGGGGGGCAGGCGTGCCCCCCACCCTCGTGGCAAGGGTGTGGGCCCCCTGGCCTTGATTCTTTCGCCAGTATTTTTTATTATTTCCAAAAATAATCTCCGTGGAGTTTCAGGTCATTCCGAGAACTTTTGTTTCTGCACATAAATAACACCATGGCAATTCTGCTGAAAAGAACGCCAGTCCGGGTTAGTTCCATTCAAATCATACAAGTTAGAGTCCAAAACAAGGGCAAAAGTGTTTGGAAAAGTAGATACGACGGAGACGTATCAACATCTCAAGAACACAAGAGAGAGAGAGAGAGATTAAACACATAGCTACTGGTACAAACCCTCAGCCCCGAGGTGGACTACTCCCTCCTCATCGTGGTGGCCGCCGGGATGATGAATATGGCCACCGGAGATGATTCCCCCCTTCGGCAGGCTGTCGGAAGGGGTCTAGATTGGTTTTCGGTGGCTACAGAGCCTTGTGGCGGCGGAACTTCTGATCTAGGTTAACCCCCAGGGTTTTCGGATTTTTTGTGAATTTATAGGGTAAAGAGGGGGCGCGGGAGGCCACCGAGGTGGGCACAACCCACCTGGGCGCGCCCTGGTGGGTTGTGCCCCCCTCGGGGCACCCCCAGGTGCTTCTCTGGCCCATCCTAAGTGTTCTGGTCCATAAAAGATCTCCAAAAAGTTTCGCGGTGTTTGGACTCCATTCGATATTGATTTCCTGTGATGTAAAAAACAAGCAAAAAACAGCAACTAGCACTGGGCACTGGGTCAATAGTTTAGTACCAAAAAATGATATAAAGTTGCTATAAAATGATTGTAAAACATCGAAGAATGATAATATAACGGCATGAATACTTCATAAATTATAGATACATTGGAGACGTATCACACCCCTACAAATTCCAATGGCTTAGCGACTGAGGGAGTCCTGGATTAGGGGGTCCTCGGACAGCCGGACTATATCCTTTGGCCGGACTATTGGATTATGAAGATACAAGATTGAAGACTTCGCCCCGTGTCCGGGTGGGACTCTCCTTGGCGTGGAAGGCAAGCTTGGCAATTCGGATCTGTAGATCTCCTCCCTTGTAACCGAGTCTGTGTAACCCTAGCCCCCTCCGGTGTCTATATAAACCGGAGGGTTTAGTCCGTTGGACAACAACAATCATAACCATAGGCTAGCTTCTAGGGTTTAGCCTCTACGATCTCGTGGTAGATCAACTCTTGTAATACTCATATCATCAAGATCAATCAAGCAGGAAGTAGGGTATTACCTCCATCGAGATGGCCCGAACCTGGGTAAACATTGTGTCCCCCGCCTCCTGTTACCATCCGCCTTAGACACACAGTTCGGGACCCCCTACCCGAGATCCGCCGGTTTTGACACTGACATTGGTGCTTTCATTGAGAGTTCCACTATGTCGTCACGATAAAGGCATGATGGCTCCTTCGATCATTGGCAACGATGCGATCCAGGGCGAGGTTTTCCTCCCTGTACAGCTCTTCGTATTCGGCGGCTTCGTACTGCGGGCCAACTCGCTTGGCCATCTGGAGCAGATTGAGAGCTACGCCCCTGGCCATCAGGTCAGGTTCGGAAGCTTGAACTATACCGCCGACATCCGCGGAGACTTGATCTTCGACGGATTTGAACCCATGTCAGGTGCGCCGGACAGTCACGATGAGCATGACTTAGCTCTGTCATCGAATGGTGTTCGGGAGATCACACCTATAGCTACTCCGGCCCTTAATCCGGAGCAGATTGCGCCATCCGAGGACGGGTGGATGGACCCTGCCACGGAGGCCACACACTCAGCGGCGATAGAGCCGAATACTGACTTCACCTCCTATGAGACCCGTGTTGCCGGACACTTGGATTCGTCCCCGGCCACGGGCTCCGAACCGCCTGCGTCCGTGCCTATCGAATCTGATTGGGCACCGATCATGGAGTTTTCCTCCGCGGATATCTTTCAGCACTCGCCATTGGGCGACGTGCTAAACTCATTAAGGTCTCTCTCCTTGTCAGGAGACCCTTGGCCGAACTATGTCCGGCTGGAGTGGGATGCAGACGACGAAGAAATTCGTTCCCCACCCACCACCCACTTAATAGCCACTGTCGACGACTTAACCGACATGCTCGATTTCGGCTCCGAAGACATCGACGGGGTATGGACGACGATGTAGGAGACGAACAGGAACCACCGCCCATAGGGCGCTGGACTGCCACCTCATCATATGATATATACATGGTGGACACCCCCAAAGAAGGCGATGGTGATAAGGCAACGGAGGATAATCCCTCCAAGAAGCAATCCAAGCACAGGCGTCAGCGGCGCCGCTCTAAGTCCCGCCATAGCAAAAGCAGCGATACCGGCACAAGAGATAATAACGCTGCAGATAATGCCGAAGACGAAGACAATCCCCTCCAGCCAGGCTTCGAGCAGGAGGATGGGCAAGCTAGCCCTAAGGAACAGGCAGCAGACGAAGAATCAGAGGATGATAATTACATGCCTCTCTCCGAAGACGAGGTGAGCCTCGGCGACGAAGAATTTATCGTGCCTGAGGATCCCGTCGAGCAGGAGCGCTTCAAGCACTGGCTTATAGCCACAGCAAAAAGCCTGAAGAAAAAGCAACAACACCTTCGAGCTGACCAGGATCTGTTAGCGGATAGATGGACTGAAGTCCTGGCGGCCGAGGAATACGAACTCGAGCGCCCAACCAAGAGTTACCCAAAGCGCAGGTTGCTACCCCAACTCGAGGAGGAAGCATTAAACCCCACACTACCACCGTATGATGCGGCTGATCGGCCACCCCGTGGCCGAGACAGAACGGCATATCAACCCGAAGTCCAGCCCGCACCCCGTCGCCAGTCAAACAAAAACACCAAGGCCCGGGGCAACACGCAGGACCTGCGACACGTATTGGAAAACAAAGCAGGACATACAAGATCGATCTACGGATCACGGGGGCGCGCCCTAACGCGTGACGATGATCGTCACGCCGGATATACTAAAAGCAAATCCGGCCAGGCTGAATACAGCAGACAAGACTCGTATGAACTGCGACGTGACATAGCCCGGCACAGAGGTGCCGCACACCCCCTATGCTTCACTGATGAAGTAATGGATCACGAATTCCCAGAGGGATTTAAACCCATGAACATTGAATCATATGATGGTACAATAGACCCCGCGGTATGGATTGAAGATTTCCTCCTCCACATCCACATGGCCCGCGGTGACGATCTACATGCCATCAAATACCTCCCACTAAAACTCAAAGGACCGGCTCAGCATTGGCTGAATAGCTTGCCAGCAAACTCCATTGGCAGTTGGGAGAATCTGGAAGATGCATTCCTTGACAACTTCCAGGGCACTTATGTGCGACCACCGGATGCTGATGACTTGAGTCACATAACCCAGCAGCCACGGGAATCGGCCAGGAAATTCTGGACCCGGTTCCTAATTAAAAAGAACCAAATTGTCGACTGTCCAGATGCCGAGGCCTTAGCGGCATTCAAGCATAACATCCGTGACGGGTGGCTCGCTCGACACCTCGGCCAAGAGAAGCCGAAGTCCATGGCAGCCCTCACGACACTCATGACCCGCTTTTGCGCGGGCGAAGACAGCTGGCTGGCTCGCCACAATAACACATCAAGAAATACTGGCAATTCAGATGCCAAAGATAGCAACGGTAGACCACGTCGCAACAGACACAAGCGCCGCAACAACGGCGACAACACCGAAGACACGTCAGTCAATGCCGGATCCGGTGGCTCTAAATCCGGTCAGCGGAAAAAGCCATTCAAAAGAAGCAATCCGGGCCCATCCAGTTTGGACCGCATACTCGATCGCTCGTGTCAAATTCACGACACCCCCGATAAGCCAGCCAATCACACCAACAGAGAATGCTGGGTGTTCAAGCAGGCCGGCAAGTTGAATGCCGAAAACAAGGAAAATGGGCTGCATAGCGACGACGAGGAGGAGCTCCGGCCGCCGAACACAGGAGGACAGAAGAAATTTCCTCCACAAGTGAAAACGGTGAACATGATATACGCAACCCATATTCCCAAGCGGGAACGGAAGCGTGCACTAACGGACGTCTATGCGATGGAGCCAGTCGCCCCAAAGTTCAACCCATGGTCCTCTTGTCCGATCACTTTCGATCGCAGGGACCATCCCACTAGTATCCGTCATGGCGGTTCTGCCGCATTGGTCCTTGATCCAATCATTAACTGATTTCACCTCACTCGAGTCCTTATGGACGGTGGCAGCAGCCTGAACCTGCTCTATCAAGATACAGTGCGCAAAATGGGTATAGACCCCTCAAGGATCAAACCCACAAAAACCACCTTCAAAGGTGTCATACCAGGTGTAGAGGCCTGTTGCACGGGCTCAATCACACTAGAAGTGGTCTTCGGATCTCCGGACAACTTCCGAAGCGAGGAATTAATCTTCGATATCGTCCCCTTCCGTAGTGTCTATCACGCACTACTCGGACGAACCGCATTTGCTAGATTCAATGCGGTACCGCATTATGCATAGCTCAAGCTCAAAATGCCAGGACCTCGCGGGGTTATAACAGTCAATGGAAACACAGAACGCTCGCTCCGCACAGAGGAGCACACTGCGGCCCTCGCAGCGGAAGTACAAAGCAGCCATCTAAGGACAACCGCCAATTCGGCGAAGAAGCCACCGGACACCTTCAAGCGAATCCGGAGTACCCCGGAACAAGATCGCCAGGCACGTTCACAGCTCGCCTAGCAATTCGGCCTCCGTCCTAGTCCCAGTCAAGCGGTGAAATTTGTGCCGCGCGTACATAATTACGCACTCAAGATACCATGGGCACAGGAGGAGGCACGGCCCACAATGTGGCTCAACCGCCTCAGGGCCCGTACATCTTTATCATTTTCTCTCTTTTAGGACCCTACTCTCTGGAAGCTCTTTCCGACAGCCTGATCATCGGACCCATTACGGGAAGGAAATACCAAGGAAGTAAGACGCTCTGACGTACAAGGGAATCCCCAGGTGGTCTCTGATAACGATCGATATACCTGTTTTACATACCCATACGCAGCTTGACCTTGGATAGGACATGTCAAATAGTCCTATTTTTTGCTTATTGCACTACTTGTATCTGTATGCTTTGACGTACTATCTAAATAACAATGCATAGCGTTAGCCTATTATTGCATTCCCTTTTTTTTACCCTTGTCTGCTTATTTACGACAAATTGCACCCGTACATTCCGGTACGGCCAGTGCGCCAGGGGCTTCAGTGTACCCCATAACACGGCATGAAAAGTCCGAACACTTTCGATAGTGCGGCACCCCGAACTTATAGAATTAAATGCATCAGCTCCGAATCATGTCTTGGGTCAATAGTTGGGTTTTGCCCGGCTCCCATGTTTTGGTAGCTTACGTTCCGCTATATCGGCTAAGGTAGCACTGGGAGAACTACTGCGATTGTGTCCCGGTTCTTCCAGACGAACACCTCAGTAGAGAAAGCCGAAAACTGACCGTCATGATGAGGCGAGAGCTGGTCGCTGTTCGAGAGGTTTCAAATCCTTAAAGATTTTTTTCTCTTCGGGCGAGGAGCCGGCCTTGTCCGATTTAGGCGTATATAGCGCCCCAAATTTGGCCTTCCGAATACTAGGGGCTTCGCCAAAATTTAAAATTGTAGACTTCTATGGCTAAGTGAGAGTGATAAAGCTTTATAGTTCGATTTCCTGGTTCGTTGTGCCGAACACCTCCTTCAAAGGACCCAAAATTGGGATAAAGAGTGATCAGGTTTATCCCGAACACCTCAGTACTAGTTACATGGGGGTAGAAGTCGACGACTGGCCAACTCTTAGATTTTATAAACGGCGCACAGAAGGTAATATTTAAATTAACAAGCATTGCATAGCGCAGATGAACTCGTTTCATATTACAGGTCACATGAGTACATTCATTCAAATATTACATCCTTAGCACACTCCTCTGCCACAAGGCGAGCACCCTTCAGGACACTGTCATAATACTTTTCGGGGTGGCGATGCTCCTTGCCCTCCGGCGGCCCTTCCTTCACCAGCTTTTCGGCATCCATCTTCGCCTAGTGCACTTTCGCCCGGGCAAAGGCCCTGCGCGCACCCTCAATGCAGACGTACCGCTTTATGACTTCAAACCGTGGGCAGGCATTCACAACCCGCCTTACCAGACCAAAGTAGCTACCAGCAGGGGCTCGCCAGGCCACATCCGGCCTATAAGACCCTTCATGGCCTGTTCGGCCGCCTTGTGAATTTCGACCAGTTGCTTCAACTGGTCTCTCAAGGGCATCGGATGTTCGGTCCCAGTATACTGAGACCAGAACAACTTCTCCGTCGAGCTCCCCTCCTCGGCCCGGTAGAATTCCGCGGCATCCGACACACTGCGGGGT
The DNA here is from genome assembly GCF_002575655.3 of Aegilops tauschii subsp. strangulata. Classification (NCBI taxonomy): domain Eukaryota; kingdom Viridiplantae; phylum Streptophyta; class Magnoliopsida; order Poales; family Poaceae; genus Aegilops; species Aegilops tauschii. Next base: position 472,125,002 of record NC_053040.3, on the reverse strand, counting down.
AGATCTGCGAACGCTCCTGGAGAGCTCCGAACTCGGGTAAGTAAAAGGAAAGTTTCCTTCACATGCTTGCTTTGCATAATGAATGCCTTACCCGCCACTATCTTCTTAACCGCATGAATCTCCTGGAGGGCCTTTTGGGCTTCGGCCTTGGCATGTTGTGCATTTTCGAGGGCCTTCGCAAGCTTGGACCCTTGCGTCTTAGAGTCACGCTCCAATGACTCGTATTTCTTGACGAGAGCCTGGAGCTCTTGCTGCACCTCACCGACTCGGGCCTCTTGCTTCTCTCGCTCGATGCGCTCCTTGGCCGCTTTGTCTTCGGCCTCGGCAGCGCCTTCTTCAGGGCCGCCACTTCGGTCGTGGCTCCTAGCAAAATTCATGATGATCCTATTATTCAAAAACCACATTTTTCTTTATCAATATACAGATGGGGTATCACTTACCTTTGTTCTCTTCGAGCTGCCTCTTGGTAAGGCCGAGCTCTTCCTTGGACCGCTCAAGGTCCCGCTTCAGTGCGGCGACCTCTGCAGTACGAGCGGTAGCGGCCAGCAGTGAAGCCTGCTTATTCACATAGACACATTCTGATTAGATTCCTGCGATTTTTATTTGATCCTCTATTCGGCTTTTCTTCGCGAACGCCAAACAGAGCATCAGGGGCTACTGTCTATGCTGTAACATTTTCTTATAATTTGATTACTTACCTCAGAGCCTATTAGGAGGCTGGCACATGCTTCAGTCAGTCCGCCCTTGGTGGACTGAACCTTCTTGACCACCACACTCATAACAGTGCGGTGCTCTTCGTCAATGGAAGCGCCGCGAAGCGCTTCCAGCAAGTTGTCCGATGCCTCTAGATGGACAGAGGCCATCGGCAAAGATGGCTTGCCCCCCTTAGCGAGGGGTTGCCTGACAGAATCTGGAACCACTGGAGGTTCCGGCGCAGTATTCGGCTGGGGGCTAGACTTGCTGCCCCCGGCGTTAGGGCCCAGGGGAGTCTTGCCCCTCGTGCGCCCATCGCCTGGAATGTCGCCTCGGGGCGCCTCCGGAACTGTCTCCCCTTGGTTCAGTGCCCTTTGAGACAACACCTCAGCGTCGTCCGTAGGGCGGGGGGAGGAGGCGGTCGGGAGTGAATCGCTGTTCATATCCGACGGGCCCAAAGAATCATCCGAAGAAGATACGTCGATATGGGCTCGAGATGGACTGCATAGTCATGTTCGGCGTGATAAGAAGCAATAAAATAAAACATAACAAGAACTATTATGGTATCCGGATACTCACGACTTCGCCAAGGGCTTGTCCCTGGGTAACTCCTCGTCGTTGAAAGCCTCCGTCGTGGAGCAGTCCGGAAGGAGGGTCCTTCTCTTCTTGGACCCTTTGGCCTCCCCTGATGGGGCGGCCTTCCTTTTCCTGTCCCCCCCGGCTTTGGGGGGGGGGGACTTTCCTCTTCCTCCTCCTCGTCTTCGTGGGAGGAGTGCGCCTCGGTGTTTTTGGACGATGAGTTCGATATGACCTTGCGCCGGAGACCTTTCCTGGTCCCCGTGGCCTTCTTCTTGGCCTTCTTCTCCGGCGCCTCATAAGGCGCTGGAACCAGCATCTCCGTTAGGAGAGCATCTGCTGGATCTTCGGGCAGAGGGGCTGGACAATCTATCTGCTCCACTGTCGCTACCCAGTCCTGTTAAATGGCGTGGAGGCTTAGATCCCACGCATGATTACACGGGGGAAAGAAACATCTTATGAGATATAAAATAATTACCGGATTGGCAGGGCGCTTTGCGCTGAGTCTGCGATCCTCGGTAAGGGGAGGAGGTACCTCGGCGCCCTTGAACAACACCTTCCAGACGTCCTTGTGCGTCGTGTCAAAAAGCTCTCGCAGCATCTGGTGCTCGGCCGGGTCAAACTCCCACATATTGAATGCCCGTCTTTGACACGGGAGGATTCGGCGGAAGAGCATGACCTGGACCACGTTGACGAGCTTGATTTTCTTACTTATCATATTCTTGACACATTTTTGTAGTCCGGTCAGCTCCACCGACGAACCCCAGGACATGCCCTTCTCTTTCCAGGAGGTGAGCCGCATGGGGATGCCGGATCGAAATTTGGGGGCCGCGCGGCTCGGTGATGTAGAACCACCCCGATTGCCACCGCTTCACGGTCTCCACATAGGAGCCTTCGAGCCAAGTGACGTTGGGCATTCTGCCCACCATGGTGCCTCCGCACTCCGCTTGCTGTCCGACCACCACCTTTGGTTTCACATTGCAGGTCTTCAGCCATAGGCCGAAGTGGGGCTTGATGCGAAGGAAGGCCTCGCAGACGACGATAAACGCCGAGATGTTGAGGATGAAATTGGGGGCCAGATCATGGAAATCTAGCCCATAGTAAAATATGAGCCCGCGGACGAATGGGTGGAGGGGAAATCCCAGTCCGCGGACGAACTGGGTAAGGAATACGACCCTCTCGTGAGGTTCTGGAGTAGGGACGATCTGCCCCGCGTCTGGGAGCCGGTGCGCGATATTTGCGGCTAGGTATCCGGCTTCCCGGAGCTTCGTAATGTCCCCCTCCGTAACGGAGGAGACCATCCAGTTTCCTCCCGCTCCGGACATGTTTGGAGTGGTTTTGCGGAGGAAATGCGAACTTGGGCGCTGGAGCTCGAGTGCGCGCGAATAGATAGGCAGGGAAGAAGAAGGCGTGGGTGAAAAAGAGTAGTCCTTGTCCCTTTATAAAGGTGGAGGAAACTGTGCGCCTCCTCACCTGCCTGGTAAACTCGCTTATTCCCCAAGCATCGTGATTAATGGCGCGGTTGGGTTGCCCACACTCGTATTGATGAGAATCCCATGATAAGGGGACACGATCTCTGCTTTGACAAGACGTGCCAAGAAAACCGCCTCGCAATATGTGCAGTAGCTGGTTGAGAAAAACGTTTCGAATAATGACCGGACCACGGCGTGATGTTACGTTGTCAGCAGATTAGATTTGTGGAAATATTATACTCTCTACGGTGGTATGTGGAATTTGTTTTGCAGAGCCGGACACGATCCTTGTGTTCAAAATCTTCTATGGAGTATTCGGAGGAAGAACCCGCCTTGCAATGCCGAAGACAATCTGCGCGCCGGACTCATCGTCATTGAAGCCTGGTTCAGGGGCTACTGAGGGAGTCCTGGATTAGGGGGTCCTCGGACAGCCGGACTATATCCTTTGGCCGGATTGTTGGATTATGAAGATACAAGATTGAAGACTTCGTCCCGTGTCCGGGTGGGACTCTCCTTGGCATGGAAGGCAAGCTTGGCAATTCGGATCTGTAGATCTCCTCCCTTGTAACCGAGTCTGTGTAACCCTAGCCCCCTCCGGTGTCTATATAAACCAGAGGGTTTAGTCCATAGGACAACAACAATCATAACCATAGGCTAGCTTCTAGGGTTTAGCCTCTACGACCTCGTGGTAGATCAACTCTTGTAATACTCATATCATCAAGATCAATCAAGCAGGAAGTAGGGTATTACCTCCATCGAGAGGGCCCGAACCTGGGTAAACATTGTGTCCCCCGCCTCCTGTTACCATCCGCCTTAGACGCACAGTTCGGGACCCCCTACCCGAGATTCACCGGTTTTGACACCGACAGCGACTCCGGCACAATTCAAGTGGAACACATGGTCCAAGTCTCCTTCAAAATCGAAGCATACGAAGACACTTTGGAGTGTGACGTTGTTCCGATATCCGTTCGCCACCTCCTACTTGGACGACCATGGAAATTTGACCACGGCATCATCGACAACGGACGAACCAATCACTATAGCTTCAAGATGAAAGGGAAGGAGTACGTGCTACGACCTATGTCTCCAAGCCAAGTGATCACCGACAAGCAAGCTACCAACCATCATGGAGAAAATAGTGCGAGAGCAAACCACCAAAAAGAGAGTGAGCGCCACAAGCCCAAATTGAGTGCCTCCACGATGAGTGACAAGAAAAACCTAGTGCTATTCGCTACCAAAAGTGAGATGAGAGAAGTGTGTGAGAACCCATCAATTGTTATGCACTATGTCCTCTTGTGCAAGGACGAGGCAACAAAGACTAACACCTCTCACAATCTACCTTTAGTGTTATCTTCTCTATTGCAGGAATTGCAAGATGTATTCCCCGACGTGCTACCTCCGGGTCTACCTCCCCTTCGAGGCATCGAACACCGCATCGACCTCATCCCTGGAGAACCTCTTCCTAACAAGGCACCATACCGAGTCAATCTAGAAGAAACCAAGGAGATCCAACGGCAAGTACAACAACTCATCAACAACGGCCATGTACAAGAAAGCTTGAGCCCATGTGCCGTCCCGGTAATCCTTGCTCCCAAGAAAGATGGTACATATTGCATGTGTTCTGATTATCGTCCTATCAATGCTATCACCGTTCGCTATAGATATCCTATTCCACGCCTTCATGATATGCTAGATGAGCTTAGCGGAGCCACTATTTTCTATAAAATTGATCTTAAAAAGTGGCTATTACCAAATCTGCATACAAGAAGGTGATGAATGGAAAACCGCATTTAAGACCAAATTTGGATTATATGAATGGCTTGTTATGCCAATGGGCTTATCCGAAGCAGCCGGTACTTTCATACGAGTCATGCATTTTGTTCTTAGGCCCTACATTGGTGTATCTGTGGTCTACTTTGATGATATTCTTATATGTAGCAAATCTCTCAAAGATCATGTTACCCATCTTAGAACTGTTTTGCAAACTCTTAGAAAAGAGTGCCTTTATGCTAATATGGACAAATGCCTTTTTGGTGTTGATAAGCTTGTTTTCTTGGGTTTCGTTGTGTCTTCTAAGGGCGTTTATGTAGATGAATCAAAGATCAACGCAATTAAAAGTTGGCCACAACCAACCACCTTGCAACAAGTGTGAGTTTCCTTGGCTTAGCCGGTTTCTATCGTAGAATTGTTAAGCATTTTAGCACCATTGCATCCCCTTTTACATTCTTTGAGTAAGAAAAATGCAACCTTTGTTTGGGGACCATCCCAAAATACCGCATTTAATGAACTTAAAAATTTGCTTACTCATGCTCCCGTGCTTGCATTACCCAATTTTGACAAAACTTTCAAAGTTCATTGCGATGGAGACATAGATATTTGTAAAGTGCATACGGACCTGAATGTTCAAGATGGAGACATAGATATTTGTAAAGTGCATACTGACCTGAATGTCGCAGATCCGTTGACTAAACCTCTTCCACGAGCAAAACATGATCAACACCAGAACTCTATGGGTGTTCGATTCATCACAATGTAACTAGATTATTGACTCTAGTGCAAGTGGGAGACTGTTGGAAATATGCCCTAGAGGCAATAATAAAATGGTTATTATTATATTTCCTTGTTCATGATAATTGTCTATTGTTCATGCTATAATTGTGTTATCCGGAAATCGTAATACATGTGTGAATACATAGACCACAACATGTCCCTACTGAGCCTCTAGTTGACTAGCTCGTTGATCAATAGATGGTTACGGTTTCCTGACCATGGACATTGGCTGTCATTGATAACGGGATCACATCATTAGGAGAATGATGTGATGGACAAGACCTAATCCTAAGCATAGCACTAGATCGTGTAGTTCGTTTGCTAAAGCTTTTCTAATGTCAAGTATCATTTCCTTAGACCATGAGATCGCGCAACTCCCGGATGCCGTAGGAATGCTTTGGGTGTACCAAACGTCACAACGTAACTGGGTGGCTATAAAGGTGCACTACAGGTATCTCCGAAAGTGTTTGTTGGGTTGGCACGGATCGAGACTGGGATTTGTCACTCCGTATGACGGAGAGGTATCTCTGGGCCCACTCGGTAATGCATCATCGTAATGAGCTCAATGTGACCAAGTAGTTGGTCATGGGATCATGCATTACAGAACGAGTAAAGTGACTTGCCGGTAACGAGATTGAACGAGGTATTGGGATACCGACGATCGAATCTCGGGCAAGTAACGTACCGATTGACAAAGGGAATTGTATACAGGATTGCTTGAATCCTCGACATCGTGGTTCATCCAATGAGATCATCGTGGAACGTGTGGGAGCCAACACGGGTATCCAGATCCCGCTGTTGGTTATTGGCTAGAGAGGTGTCTCGGTCATGTCTGCATGATTCCCGAACCCGTAGGGTCTACACACTTAAGGTTCGATGATGCTAGGGTTATAAGGAAGGTTTGTATGTGATTACCGAATGTTGTTCGGAGTCCCGGATGAGATCCCGGACATCACGAGGAGTTCCGGAATGGTCAAGAGACCAAGATTTATATATGGGAAGTCCTTATTCGGTCGCCGGAAGTGTTCGGGGGTATATCGGTATTGTACCGGGACCACCGAAAGGGTTCCGAGGGTCCACCGGGAGGGTCCACCTGCCCCGGAGGGCCCTATGGGCTGAATATAGAGGGGAACCAGCCCCTAGGTGGGCTGGGTGGCAAACCCCCCTAGGGCCCTTGCGCCTAGGGTTGGGGGGAAACCCTGGAGGGGGCGCCCCCTTGGCTTGGGGGGCAAGCCTCCCGCCTTGGCCGCCGCCCCCCCTCTAGATCCATCTGGAGGGGGCCGGCCCCCCTCTCCCTTGCCCCTATAAATAGAGGGGGGTGGGAGGGCAGCCACACCACATCCAAGGCGCAGCCCCTCCCCTCCCCAACACCTCTCCTCCTCCGCGTGAGCTTGGCGAAGCCCTGCCGGAGAACTGCCACTCCACCAACACCACGCCATCGTGCTGCTGTTGGAGCCTTCTTCCTCAACCTCTCCCTCCTTCTTGCTGGATCAAGGCGCGGGAGACGTCACCAGGCTGCACGTGTGTTGAACGTGGAGGCACCGTTGTTCGGTGCTTGGATCGGATTCTGCCGCGATCTGAATCGCTACGTGTACGACTCCTCCAACCGCGTTCTTGCAACGCTTCCGCATCGCGATCTTCAAAGATATGAAGATGCACTCCCCTCTCATTGCTAGTAAACTCCATAGATTGATCTTGGTGATGCGTAGAAAAAATTTCATTTCTGCAACGATCCCCAACAGTGGCATCACGAGCTAGGTCTATGCGTAGTTTCTATGCACGAGTAGAACACAAGTTGTTGTGGGCATCGATTTTGTCAATTTACTTGCCGTTACTATAGTATTATCTTGATTCGGCGGCATCGTGGGATGAAGCGGCCCGGACCGACCTTACACGTACGCTTACGTGAGACAAGTTCCACCGACTGACATGCACTAGTTGCATAAGGTGGCTAGCGGGTGTCTGTCTCTCCCACTCTAGTCAGATCGGATTCAATGAAAAGGGTCCTTATGAAGGGTAAATAGAAATTGGCATATCACGTTGTGGTTCTGGCATAGGTAAGAAACGTTCTTGCTACAGACCTATAGCAGCCACTTCAAAATTTGCAACAACAATTAGAGGACGTCTAACTTGTTTTTGCAGCAAGTGTCATGTGATGTGATATGGCCAGAAGGATGTGATGAATGATATATGTGATGTATGAGATTGATCATGTTCTTGTAATAGGAACCACGACTTGCATGTCGATGAGTATGACAACCGGCAGGATCCATAGGAGTTGTCTCAATTTATTTATGACCTGCGTGTCAACTGGAACGTCATGTAATTACTTTACTTTATTGCTAACCGTTAGCCATAGTAGTAGAAGTAATAGTTGGCGAGACAACTTCATGAAGACACGATGATGGAGATCATGGTGTCATGCCGGTGACGATGATGATCATGGCGCCTCGAAGATGGAGATCAAAAGGAGCAAAAATAATATTGGCCATATCATGTCACTATTTGATTGCATGTGATGTTTATCATGTTTTACATCTTATTTGCTTAGAACGATGGTAGCATAAATAAGATGATCCCTCGCTAAAATTTCAAGAAAGTGTTCCCCCTAACTATGCATCATTGCGAAGGTTCGTTGTTCCGAAGCACCACGTGATTATCGGGTGTGATAGGTTCTAACGTTCGCTTACAACGGGTATAAGCTAGATTTATACACGCAATACACTTAGGTTGACTTGATGAGCCTAGCATGTATAGACATGGCCTCGGAACACAAGAGACCGAAAGGTCGAGCATGAGTTGTATAGCAGATACGATCAACATGAAGATGTTCACCGATGATGACTAGTCCGTCTCACGTGATGATCGGACATGACCTAGTTGACTCGGATCATGTATCACTTAGATGACTAGAGGGATGTCTGTCTGAGTGGGAGTTCATTAATAATTTGATTAGATGAACTTAATTATCATGAACTTAGTCTAAAACCTTTACAATATGTCTTGTAGATCAAATGGCTCACGCTAATGTCAACCTCAACTTCAACGCATTCCTAGAGAAAACCAAGCTGAAAGACGATGGTAGCAGCTATACGGACTGGGTCCGGAACTTCAGGATCATCCTCATAGCTGCCAAGAAAGCATATGTCCTGGAAGCACCGCTAGGTGAAGCACCCGTCCCAGCAAACGAAGACGTTATGAACGCCTGGCAAACACGTGTTGATGATTACTCCCTAGTTCAGTGCGGCATGCTTTACAGCTTAGATACGGGGCTCCAAAAGCGTTTCGAGCAGCACGGAGCATATGAGATGTTCCAAGAGCTGAAAATGGTTTTCCAAGCTCATGCCCGGGTCGAGAGATATGAAGTCTCCGACAAGTTCTACAGTTGTAAGATGGAGGAGAATAGTTCCGTCAGTGAACACATACTCAAAATGTCTGGGTTGCACAACCGCTTGTCTCAGCTGGGAGTTAATCTCCCGGATGACGCGGTCGTTGACAGAATCCTTCAGTCGCTCCCACCTAGCTACAAGAGCTTTGTGATGAACTTCAATATGCAGGGGATGGAAAAGACCATTCCTGAGGTATATTCGATGCTAAAATCAGCAGAGGTGGAGATCAAAAAGGAACATCAAGTGTTGATGGTGAATAAAACCACTAAGTTCAAGAAAGGTAAGGGTAAAAAGAGCTTCAAGAAAGACGGCAAGGGAGTTGCCGCGCCCGGTAAGCAAGCTGCCGGGAAGAAGACAAAGAATGGATCCAAGCCTGAGACTGAGTGCTTTTATTGCAAGGGAAACGGTCACTGGAAGCGAAACTGCCCCAAGTACATAGCGGACAAGAAGGCCGGCAACACCAAAGGTATATGTGATATACATGTTATTGATGTGTACCTTACCAGTACTCGTAGTAGCTCCTGGGTATTTGATACCGGTGCGGTTGCTCATATTTGTAACTCAAAACAGGAGCTGCGGAATAAGCGGAGACTGGCGAAGGACGAGGTGACGATGCGCGTAGGAAATGGTTCCAAGGTCGATGTGATCGCCATCGGCACGCTACCTCTACATTTACCTACAGGATTAGTTTTAAACCTCAATAATTGTTATTTAGTGCCAGCTTTGAGCATGAACATTGTATCTGGATCCCGTTTAATGCGAGATGGCTACTCATTTAAATCCGAGAATAATGGTTGTTCTATTTATATGAGAGATATGTTTTATGGTCATGCCCCGCTGGTCAATGGTTTATTCTTAATGAATCTCGAACGTGATGTTACACATATTCATAGTGTGAATGCCAAGAAATGTAAGGTTGATAATGATAGTCCCACGTACTTGTGGCACTGCCGCCTTGGTCACATTGGTGTCAAATGCATGAAGAAACTCCATGCAGATGGACTTTTGGAGTCTCTTGATTATGAATCATTTGACACGTGCGAACCATGCCTCATGGGCAAAATGACGAAGACTCCGTTCTCCGGAACAATGGGGCGAGCAACCAACTTATTGAAAATCATACATACTGATGTGTGCGGTCTAATGAGCGTTGAGGCTCGCGGTGGCTATCGTTATGTTCTCACCCTCACTGATGACTTAAGTAGATATGGGTATGTCTACTTGATGAAACACAAGTCTGAGACCTTTGAAAAGTTCAAGGAATTTCAGAGTGAGGTTGAGAATCAACGTGACAGGAAAATAAAGTTCTTACGATTAGATCGTGGGGGAGAATATTTGAGTCATGAATTTGGCACGCACTTAAGGAAATGTGGAATTGTTTCACAACTCACGCCGCTTGGAACACCTCAGCGTAATGGTGTGTCCGAACGTCGTAATCGCACTCTGTTGGACATGGTGCGATCTATGATGTCTCTTACCGACCTACCGCTATCATTTTGGGGATATGCTTTAGAGACTGCCGCATTCACTTTAAATAGGGCTCCGTCAAAATCCGTTGAGACGACACCGTATGAATTATGGTTTGGGAAGAAACCTAAGCTGTCGTTTCTAAAAGTTTGGGGATGCGATGCTTATGTCAAGAAACTTCAACCTGAAAAGCTCGAACCCAAGTCAGAAAAATGCGTCTTCATAGGATACCCGAAGGAAACCATTGGGTATACCTTCTACCTCAGATCCGAAGGCAAGATCTTCGTTGCCAAGAACGGGTCCTTTCCGGAGAAAGAGTTTCTCTCGAAAGAAGTAAGTGGGAGGAAAGTGGAACTTGATGAGATGACTCTTCTCGAACCAGAGAGTAGCGCAGCACAAGAAAATGTTTCTGTGGTGCCTGCACCGACTAGAGAGGAGGTTAATGATGGCGATCATGATCAAGTTACCACTAAACTTCGTAGGTCCACAAGGACACGTTCCGCACCAGAGTGGTATGGCAACCCTGTCCTGGAAAGCATGTTGTTAGACAACGGTGAACCTTCGAACTATGAAGAAGCGATGGCGGGCCCGGATTCCGACAAATGGCTTGAAGCCATGAAATCCGAGATAGGATCCATGTATGAAAACAAAGTATGGACTTTGACTGACTTGCCCAATGATCGGCGAGCCATAGAAAATAAATGGATCTTTAAGAAGAAGATAAGCGCGGATGGTAATGTGACCATCTATAAGGCTCGACTTGTCGCTAAGGGTTATCGACAAGTTCAAGGGGTTGACTACGATGAGACTTTCTCACCCATTGCGAAGCTGAAGTCCGTCCGAATCTTGTTAGTAATTGCTGCATTCTATGATTATGAGATATGGCAAATGGACGTCAAAACGGCATTCCTTAATGGTTTCCTTAAGGAAGAATTGTATATGATGCAGCCAGAAGGTTTTGTCGATCCTAAGAATGCTGACAAGGTGTGCAAGCTCCAACGCTCAATCTATGGGCTGGTGCAAGCATCTCGGAGTTGGAACATTCACTTTGATGAGATGATCAAAGCGTTTGGGTTTACGCAGACTTATGGAGAAGCCTGTGTTTACAAGAAAGTGAGTGGGAGCTCTGTAGCGTTTCTCATATTATATGTGGATGACATACTATTGATGGGAAATGATATAGAATTCTTGGAAAGCATAAAGGCCTACTTGAATAAGTGTTTTCCAATGAAGGACCTTGGAGAAGCTGCTTATATAGTAGGCATCAAGATCTATAGAGATAGATCGAGACGCCTCATTGGTCTTTCACAAAGCACGTACCTTGACAAGATATTGAAGAAGTTAAATATGGATCAGTCCAAGAAGGGGTTCTTGCATGTATTGCAAGGTGTGAGATTGAGCACGGCTCAATGCCCGACCACGGCAGAAGATAGAGAAAAGATGAGTGTCATCCCCTATGCCTCGGCCATAGGGTCTATTATGTATGCCATGCTGTGTACCAGACCTGATGTAAACCTTGCCGTAAGTTTGGTAGGAAGGTACAAAAGTAATCCCGGCATGGAACACTGGACAGCGGTCAAGAATATCCTAAAGTACCTGAAAAGGACTAAGGATATGTTTCTCGTTTATGCAGGTGACGAAGAGATCGTTGTAAAGGGTTACGTCGATGCTAGCTTCGGCACAGATCTGGATGACTCTAAGTCACAAACCGGATACGTGTATATTTTGAATGGTGGGGCAGTCAGCTGGTGTAGTTGCAAGCAAAGCGTCGTGGCGGGATCTACATGTGAAGCGGAGTACATGGCAGCCTCGGAGGCAGCACATGAAGCAATCTGGATGAAGGAGTTCATTACCGACCTAGGAGTTATTCCCAATGCGTCGGGCCCGATGACTCTCTTCTGTGACAACACTGGAGCTATTGCCCTGGCCAAGGAGCCCAGGTTTCACAAGAAGACCAAGCATATCAAGCGTCGCTTCAACTCCATTCGTGAAAATGTTCAAGATGGAGACATATATATTTGTAAAGTGCAAACGGACCTGAATGTCGCAGATCCGTTGACTAAACCTCTTCCACGAGCAAAACATGATCAACACCAGAACTCTATGGGTGTTCGATTCATCACAATGTAACTAGATTATTGACTCTAGTGCAAGTGGGAGACTGTTGGAAATATGCCCTAGAGGCAATAATAAAATGGTTATTATTATATTTCCTTGTTCATGATAATTGTCTATTGTTCATGCTATAATTGTGTTATCCGGAAATCGTAATACATGTGTGAATACATAGACCACAACATGTCCCTAGTGAGCCTCTAGTTGACTAGCTCGTTGATCAATAGATGGTTACGGTTTCCTGACCATGGACATTGGCTGTCATTGATAACGGGATCACATCATTAGGAGAATGATGTGATGGACAAGACCTAATCCTAAGCATAGCACTAGATCGTGTAGTTCGTTTGCTAAAGCTTTTCTAATGTCAAGTATCATTTCCTTAGACCATGAGATCGTGCAACTCCCGGATGCCGTAGGAATGCTTTGGGTGTACCAAACGTCACAACGTAACTGGGTGGCTATAAAGGTGCACTACAGGTATCTCCGAAAGTGTCTGTTGGGTTGGCATGGATCGAGACTGGGATTTGTCACTCCGTATGACGGAGAGGTATCTCTGGGCCCACTCGGTAATGCATCATCATACTGAGCTCAATGTGACCAAGTAGTTGGTCACGGGATCATGCATTACGGAAGAGTAAAGTGACTTGCCGGTAACGAGATTGAACGAGGTATTGGGATACCGACGATCGAATCTCGGGCAAGTAACGTACCGATTGACAAAGGGAATTGCATACGGGATTGCTTGAATCCTCGAGATCGTGGTTCATCCGATGAGATCATCGTGGAACGTGTGGGAGCCAACATGGGTATCCAGATCCCGCTGTTGGTTATTGGCGAGAGAGGTGTCTCAGTCATGTCTGCATGATTCCCGAACCCATAGGGTCTACACACTTAAGGTTCGATGACGCTAGGGTTATAAGGAAGGTTTGTATGTGATTACCGAAAGTTGTTCCGAGTCCCGGATGAGATCCCGGACGTCACGAGGAGTTCCGGAATGGTCCGGAGACGAAGATTTATATATGGGAAGTCCTTATTCGGTCGCCGGAAGTGTTCGGGGGTATATCGGTATTGTACCGGGACCATCGAAAGGGTTCCGGGGGTCCACCGGGAGGGTCCACCTACCCCGGAGGGCCCTATGGGCTGAATATAGAGGGGAACCAGCCCCTAGGTTGGCTGGGCGCCAAACCCCCCCAGGGCCCATGCGCCTAGGGTTGGGGGGAAACCCTGGAGGGGGCGCCCCCTTGGCTTGGGGGGCAAGCCTCCCCCCTTGGCCGCCGCCCCCCCTCTAGATCCATCTGGAGGGGCCGGCCCCCCTCTCCCTTGCCCCTATAAATAGAGGGGGGTGGGAGGACAGCCACACCACATCCAAGGCGCAGCCCCTCCCCTCCCCAACACCTCTCCTCCTCCGCGTGAGCTTGGCAAAGCCCTGCCGGAGAACTGCCACTCCACCACCACCACGCCGTCGTGCTGCTGTTGGAGCCTTCTTCCTCAACCTCTCCCTCCTTCTTGCTGGATCAAGGCGCGGGAGATGTCACCGGGCTGCACGTGTGTTGAACGCGGAGGCACCGTTGTTCGGTGCTTGGATCGGATTCTGCCGCGATCTGAATCGCTACGTGTATGACTCCTCCAACCGCGTTCTTGCAACGCTTCCGCATCGCGATCTTCAAAGGTATGAAGATGCACTCCCCTCTCGTTGCTAGTAAACTCCATAGATTGATCTTGGTGATGCGTAGAATTTTTTTAATTTCTGCAACGATCCCCAACAGTATGTTAATGCAAGAGAAGCGCCCCATAGCTTACTTTAGTGGGAAACTTTCCGGAGCGCAACTCAATTATCCCATCTATGATAAAGAGCTATATGCTTTAGTGCGAGTTTTGCGTGAGTGGGAACATTATCTTCGCCCACATGAATTTGTCATTCATATCGACCATGAAACGCTTAAGTACCTTAAGGGTCACACTAAGTTGAGCAAGCGTCATGCCAAGTGGAGTGAATTCATTGAGTCATTTCCTTATGTCATCTAGTACATCAAAGGCAAAGAAAATGTTGTGGTGGATGTGCTTTCCCGCAAATGCATGCTTGTTACTAAACTTGAATTGAATGTCATTGGTTTTGAGCACATAAAAGACTTGTATGCGCATGATCCTACTTTTGCTATTCCATATGCCAAATGTTTGACGCATACATCTTGGGAACACTATTACATTAAAGATGATTATCTTATGAGAGCTAACAAACTTTGTATCCCCGAGTCTTCTCTTCGTTTGTTACTTTTGCAAGAATATCACGGAGGAGGACTTATGGGACACTTTGGACGCGACAAGACATTTGCCACACTCGCCAAGAACTACTTTTTGCCCAAGATGTTCCACGACGTCTCACGCTACACCAACCGATGCTCTACATGTCGCAAAGCTAAGTCTAAAGCTCAATCCCATGGCCTATATATGCCACTCCCAATTCCGTATCACCCATGGGAAGATATTAGTATGGACTTTGTGCTTGGTTTGCCTAGAACTAGAAATGGAAAAGATTCCATGTTTGTTGTTGTGGACCGGTTATCTAAGATGGCTCATTTCATATCATGCAACAAGATAGAAGATGTTTCACATGTTGCAAATCTTTTTTGTAGGGAAATCTTGCGCCTACATGGAGTGCCAAAGACGATTGTCTCAGACCGAGGCGTCAAGTTCCTAAGCTACTTTTGGAAGATTTTATGTGCCAAGCTCAGAATCAAGCTTTTGTTCTCTTCGGCATACCATCCTCAAACCGACGGCCAAACGGAGGTCATGAACCGGACACTCTCCACTCTACTACGCGTATTGATCAAAAAGAACATAAAGGGGTGGGAATAGTGCTTACCCATCGCTGAGTACGCCTACAATTGCGCAAGACACTCTACTAGCGGCAAGTCCCCCTTCGAGGTTGTCTACGGCTTCAACCCGTTGTCACCATTGGACATTCTACCTCTTCCAGTACAAGAGCGCATCAACATGGACGCGAGTGGACGAGTGAACTATCTCAAGAAGATGCATGAAGATACAAGACACACCATTGAGCGCCACGTACAATGACTCGCGACCAAGCTCAACATCAACACGCAACCCATGGTATTCCACATTGGAGATCCTGTGTGGCTAGACCTTCGCCAGGACCGCTTCCCCAACGAACGCAAGTCCAAGCTTCTACCTTGAGCCGATGGACCCTTCAAGGTGCTCGAATGCCACAACAAAAATGCCTGCAAGATCGACATCCCACGCAATAAGTACAATGTGAGCGATATCTTCAATGTCAAGGATCTTTCTCCCTACCATGGTGATGAATATTTTGATCCGAGGTCAGATATTTCCAAAGGGGGGGGGGGAGATGATGCAAAGCATCCCAAGGTCATCCCCATGGACCTATCATCGTCCCACGAAGTGCCTAGTGGACCCATGACGCGAGCACGTACAAGAGCTCTCAAAACTGAGGTGACATCGCTCCTCTCACAATTCCTCTTTGAAACACATGAGACATGGCTACTAGCTCAAATGGAGACACTTTGCATACTCCGGTACCTAGGATTTAGCCATGGAGAATCTAAGGAGCAAGATCAATCGAAGGGAGAAGAGGAACGTGAAGATGGAGAAGAAAAGGGCCAAGTCTGCGCTTGCTCGGACGATCCGGACCATCGTCTGGATGATCCGACCCCAGCCCGGACGATCCGGACCCTGGCCCGGATGATCCGGATAAGTGGCACCCGAGACCAGAAAGCCTCCCCATGAAGCCGGACGATCCGAACCGACGCCCGGATTATCCGGAACCACCCGGACGTCCGGACCACCTCCCGGTCATCCGGACCTCCCTCGATGGCTGGTGACACATACGGACGATCCGGACGGCCGCCCGGATCATCCGGACCCCTGCACCCAAATCATCTGGGCCACCATCCGGATCATCCGGACAACCACCTGCGTGTGCGTTTTGGGCCGAAGCCCATGTACCCATTCGTCCCCTAGCCTATGTAAATGACTCCACCTCCACTTTTCTATGGTTAGCATAGGTTTAGCTCATTTGATAGATAGAGCGTTGCTCATCCACTTGATACCTTCTCCATCGGAGTTCACGACCTCTACGGAGAAGATCCCCCAAGTGGATTCAAGACCCCATCACGGGAAGACCCCTCAAGACCTCCTCATGGAGAAGACCTTTTGTATCGTCCTTTGTTGCGTTTGAATCGTGTGTCACTCGTATTTTTCAAGGATCTAGCACATGTGTGATCATTTTTCGTTGATTTGAGTGTTCCCCTCATGATTTCCCTCGCCTTTCCCATCATGTTCTTCGCGGGATCCGCTCCAATCGTGAAAGATCGAGCATCTAGGGTTCTACCCTACATCATAAATTATACTAGTAAACGTTATAAAATTATACATTACATCTTACAGTTTATTAAATGCATAAAATAGAGCCTCAATTTGCAGCAGCGTAAGTTCATACCAGATACTAATAAGTTATATCACACTGAGGCAAATCAATCTGGCTGGCAAAGTTGAATTCAAATAGACTAGTCTCACTTTACGATGGATGCCTTGGTATAATAACAAAAATTAAGATAATTAGATTTCAATGTTTAAGTCAATGCACATTTTTTTATTTGAGAAACGGGTAAGGCATCTTATTTGCAGCAAATCAAACCAAGTAAATTTGGACGAGAATGTCAGATAATTGAATCATACGCGAAAGTACATATCAACAACATCTGGTTTTATGGGGCCTTAGCACGACGACTTCCTGACTGTTTACTACAACAAGGTTTGCTCGGCTTCGATGAGGGAGGGACGAAGACGGCGGCATGCCTTCGGCTCGCTCCAGTGCTAGTAGTCGTCGCTAGGTAGTCTACGGACCTAGATGTATTTTTTACTTCTAGTGTGCTTTGTACTATCTTGACAATTGATGAATAAATCAAAAGTTATTCTCGCAAAAAAATAACAACACTTGTGGTTCTTCGATGATTTTATTATCAAACCCAACTTGCAAGTCACATTTTCGATGTCATAGAAGTTTCTACGAATATGACTGCCCAATATACACTAGAAACCACTATTAAAATAATTGTTGGTCTGCATATGATTTAGAAATTGCTACCATGATATTCAGCAATTTTAAAAGATATATGAACACAAGCATATATATATATGAAAATATATGTGTATACACTATATAGTTTACGCAGTATTAGAAAATAAATTCAAAAGATTTTCTAATAATGAAGAATTGTTTTGTTAAAACATACAATTTAAATTTTGTAAAATCAAAATTTTCAATGATATGCATTACACCTGTATAACAATAAATACTATAACTATTATTTAAAATAATTGTTATGTTCTAAGTAATAGAAAAATTATATTAGTTAAAATTGTAATATGATGCCCTTAGTTTAAAGTAAGTGTAAAAGTTTAGTATGAAAAATAATTGTTTTCCATTGCCCCGGGCCAAAAAATGGTTTAGACCGGCTTTGTCCTTCTGCAGCTACATGGGGCATGATTGATGCTCGTCTCCAGTGAACCTGCTGGCCGGCCGGCCTGAGGTGAGGAAAGCTACTGTTCTTGAATGTAATAAATTTTTATTTTGGGAGTCCCATTTGAGGCGCAAACGGTGACCTAACTTAACCTAATTCATGGCACGACGTGCACATCCGATTACCCATTGTTAAAAGGTAAAAAGTTGCAGATGATTTGTCCATCGGTATAGTTTACTCATCAGACGATGGATGTCTTAGAAAATTATACTAACTAGATGGTGATGATGAGTTGATGACCTCGGTTAAGTCGACCAAGAAATTGATTGTAGGAAATGCAGGCATGTGGCCATCGTATTCACAACCTTACATGTTACTCCTAGAACATTCTAGTCTTGCACGGCGATGACTGATTAAGTACTACTAATAATACCACTTTGGGAAAAGCCAGACAGAGCAAATAGGTGAGTGATTGATACTCTAAGCTTATTTCCAGAGATATTTTTGCATGCACCGTTGAAATAAGATTTTTTGATCTCTACCTTATTAAACATTAAAGAGATAATGATACAAGCAACACTCTTATAACAAAACCACTTGTCGTGGTTACTTGGAGGTGTCCTTTGACGTTAAGAGTCTAGGTTTTGGCCAACCACTATGTATGCATGAACTAAATGTTCAAATTAATCAAGTCACTAATCGGCTAAGACATGTCGACCTGTATCAGGACATTTCGGGCACCCCTAGCCATTCAAGAGAGACCAATTGTACCTTTGAACCGTTAACTAATCACCGAGGTCCTTGAGAAAAATGGCTGTGACGTTTCTATGAGCTACTAAGTTCATGGTCGATTCTTCAATAGTTGAAAGAACAAATCAGTGATTCAGTGGCACCGTCGCCCACATGAGACATGCATGTATTTATTCTTCTCTGATCTGACTGTACAAACAACAAAACACATTCAATAAAAGTAGCACCGTCGCCCACGTGAGACGTGCAGGTATTTGAGTCATAGTCCCTTTTGACCATCGAACGTGTTTTAGGCTAACTTAGTATGATTAGCCTAAAACACGATCGACGGTCAAAAGGGACTATGACTCAAAAATTCAATGACAACTACTACTCCTTTCTTTTTGGAATCGACGTGAAGAATAGAAAAATCTCAGCACATCTATGGTGGAGCACAAAAACTAACCTGCCTCCAATTTGTAAATTGCACTCACTCAATATCCGCGTCCATCCGATAGAGGTGCAGTCAAGTATGTGTCTCTGAAATCGGTATTGCCATGGCAGGTACATGTCATCTCATCATACTCATCCATCACCACATACACAATATATTTTGGGAGCTTCTATTGCGAGAACATAATAGTAAGTAGTAAGCACTAAACTTAATTTACTCGAAGAACATGAAATTGAACAAAATTCTTACCCAGAGGTTTTTCTGAACGCAAAGTTCTATTAGAGGTCGAGATCCATGGTACCCACTGTCCGGGTCATCTAATCGCTTCGTGATATCAAATGCACATGGGTTGGGAAGTCAAAAACGTTTCTCAGCAGGAATTTCGATGAACTTTACTCATGTACTCCGACGAATGAGAGATATTTTTGGGGTCCTCTTGGTATGACGACATCGATCATTGTCTGGACACAACATGACTTGTTCACAGGGATGCTGGAACACGATAATGACAAACGAGAACAAAATCGATAACGAGGAGACATGCATAGTAAACATGTGTTAGCGTGATCATGTGTTCACCAGATCATAGCGATCATGTGTTCACCAGACCTGTGATGTCAAATACCCCTTTGAGGACTCTATTGACTCTAGCTCAATGGGTCAAGTATCTCCTCAAGTTAGCGTAAGTCTAGCCCCATGAGGTTACACTTCCCGCCAACTCGCTCTAGGGGTAACATCACTTCACACCGGGCGTTGGGGTTAACCCGCAAATTTGGGCCGGGTAATTCGGGTTTCCGAAAATGATACCGGAATTATGTGTTGAAAATCTGCTACCCGAAAATTCGGGTTCGGGTTCGGGTTCGGGTAATACCAGTATTACCATAAGTAGTAAATAGGGACAGAAAATTCCAGCAACATAATAGCATTTCTGCACATGTTTGCAGATTTTAAAAAAATTGACATCATTTCTGCTCATTTTTGAAGATTGTCAGCAACATAATAGCAATTGACAACAATACACAAATTTCACTAATATAATAGCAGTTTCTATAACATAACAATAGTATTTCTGCACCATAACACGACCTGACCAATAATAGGTAGGCAATAGCATAGTAGATAGCACTTAACAGCAAGCAATTTAGCCACATAATGAAATGGAAAACAGATGTTCAGTTCAAGACTTCAAGTCTTCAAGAGACCAATGACACATACAAAGTTCATAAAAAGCAAAAGATCACAAAGTACTTCAGGCACATAGTAAACATCCACACAAAGACGTCTTCATTCTCGATGCTTCAAGGCTTCATCGTCCATGCTTGATCATGGTACAAGGCTCAAGCTGCACAATTGCATTGAAATTTCATTATTATCAACTATCAAGTATCAAAAGGGTCCTATTCTATGTCAAACTTTCGGTTAAACTGCTATGAACATGTACCTTAAGAAGAAGAGGGCTAGCGTTTGGAGATGGACATGCTCACAACAGACTTGGAAGTGGATGTACTTTTATCAACTAGCCCTTTCCCTTTTTCTTTGCGAATGTGTAAAGCACCAAATTCTTGAACTAACTCTAGTGAATGGAATGCAAACATGCAGGGAAGAATTAATCAATAATGTCTTGATGGAACAAAAGGAATTACACAAAGGGAATAAGCAAATATTTAATGGCTAGATGAGACAACTACAAACAGAAATACACAAAGGAAATAAGCAAATATTTAATGGCTAGATGGAACAACTACAAACAGAAATACACAAAGGAAATAAGCAAATATTTAATGGCTTGATGAAACAAATACAAACAGAAATACACAAAGTAAATGAGTGAATATTTACCTTTTTCGATAACAGATAATTGCTCCATACTCTCCTGGATGTAAATAGGAGTATCCCCTCTAATCCAATCTTGTGCACATACGAGAGCTTCCTACATAATGGAGTTAGTAAGGTACGGAAGTCATCTAAGATACGGCCACCCGTGCTGAAAGCCGACTCTGAAGCTACTGATGAGATGGGTATAGCAAGAACATCACGTGCTAAGTTAGCTAAGATAGGGAATCGATGACCATTGAACCTCCACCAAGCAAGAATATCAATCTTTGCTTCAAGGTCTTCGGTATCTTCAGCAAGATATTTGTCAAGTTCTGTCTTGGCATTGCTACTTGCACCATTGTTCATCTTCAACTTCTTAGCAATGACATCTTTGAGCATGCTTCCTGATGCGGAGCATCCTACGGTCATCTCCATGTACACCTTCACAGCACCTCAAGCCCCAAGTGGACCTACCGGACTTAAGGTGAACCCGCTCCTCTACGAGATTTACATGAATATCCATCGGACTTGGTTGCTACCTCACCATGGAACATTGTGCATCAT
This sequence comes from Aegilops tauschii subsp. strangulata, assembly GCF_002575655.3. NCBI lineage: Eukaryota > Viridiplantae > Streptophyta > Magnoliopsida > Poales > Poaceae > Aegilops > Aegilops tauschii. Next base: position 472,103,674 of record NC_053040.3, on the reverse strand, counting down.
TAGGTACGAGGGCAACCACCACCAAGCAGCTAGGAAGCTTCCCGGAGGCCAAGGAGAAGGACCCCAAGACCCAAAAGCTGACCAAAAGTGTCAAGATGAAGAAAAGGAAGCGTGCGGAAATTGCACTACCGGACAGTCTGGTCCCCACAGCGGACAGTCCGGTCGCACCAAAATTGCACTACCGGATAGTCCGGTCCCAGAGCGGACAGTCTGGTGGCACCCGAAAATGCATCTGGACACACCGGACTGTCCGGTCCGCCCATTTTCGCTACGAATTGGGCTAAAAAGCCCATGTAACCACCGAGGCCCATACCCCTTTGCCCCTAGACTATATATTCTGTGGTCCTCTTAGTTTTTAGGGTAAGCTAAGATTAGAACTACACATTGGAGCTTAGCTCATGTACCTCCCCTTATGGGATTCCTCTTGAGGGAGAAGACTCCATTGGAGTTCAAGGCCTCCATTGGAGAAGATCCTTAGGGATTCAAGAGCCCCTTGTGAGAAGGATCTATCTAGATCATCAAGACCTCATCTCCTTCATAGGATTTGGGATGAACTTTACCATGTATCTTGTTTCCCTTTTATTGTTATTGTACCTTGTGAATCTCATGTATTTGTGAGTCTAGTGGATGTGTGATTGGACTTGTTCTTGGGTGTTCCTCTTGTGATTTACCCTCTTGTTCTTCGCATTCTTCGCATTCTTCATGGATTCCCCTCCAATTCATGAAAGATCTCCATTTAGGGTCTCCACCCTACAACATCTTGGTATCATGAGCCACGTTGATCACGAATTTGGAGTCTCCCCCACCATTTTCTAGCCTTGTTTTGCTTGATTTCTAAAATCCGAAAATCCCCACCAAAAATAGGCCCAATTTTTTTGTGATTTGTTGGTTTGATGATGTTTTGTTGATTTTGATCCATGGATTCATTGTGTTTCAAGTGGATTAGCATCCCCACAAGTTTCCCCACCTTCCATCCATGAAATCTCCTCAATTTTGACCCCAAAATCATCCATTTCTGCCTAAAGTTTCGAGTTCGTCCTTTCCCAGCCCGTACCGGACTGTCCACACCCCCGTAGCGGACTGTCCGCTCACATCAGGACCAAAATTGCTCTTGGACCGGACTGTCCGCTCCCCAATACCAGACTATCCGCTCGAATCAAAAGGTTTTTGGATGAAGACCGGACTGTCCGCTACCCAGGACCGGACTGTCCGCTAGTTCAAAAATTGCTTCGGCTGATTTCTTGTTTCGATCATATCTTCCACATCCGGAGTCCGATTTTGACGTTCTTTAGCTCATTGAGTAGCTATTGACATTCCCCTCCATCCAGATATGTTCCGACACCATTTGACTCCATTAAAATTTTGACATTTTGACAGCTTTCCCTAGGCACTCCACCATATCACCCGCAAAACCACCATAGCTTTCCGCAACCTAACCCATTTTGATCCATATAGCATTTGTGGTTGCTTGAGTGGTGACTTGAGTCTCCTAAGGTGTTTCAGCTACTTAGGGACGGTTGCTTCTTCATCAACCGCCATCGCCACTTCCGCATTGTCAACTTCGGAACCACCAACGCATTCCGCTATCACCATTTGACATTTTTTGTTTGAGCTTTTGAGTTTGCGGTTTTTCCGTTTCCTAGGGTGTTTCGGATAACTAGGAACGGTTCAACATTGACAACACCGCCGCTCAACTTCGCCAAGGATTCGACATCGGCCACCTTCACCATTTTGACATCCTAACCGTATGCAAGAACGATAACCTCTATATCATCCTGGCATCATGGTATCCCATCATTGTACATTCATTCTTGCCATTGCATTGTTAACCCCTAGCCCATTTTGTGTCACTTGCCTATCGAGACTAGACATTGAGTATTGCCGGCAACGTTACTTGTGCACTTTAGTGATCATTGATCCACACCTTCCATTGCATATATACCATATCATCTTGGTATCATCATATCATCTCTTGTGTCACAAGATTGTTCCCGCATATACATGATTGCTATCTTGGTTTGCACATTTCGCATAGTGGCCATAAAAAAGAAGAATAAGCTTTTAAGCAAAGAGAAAACAAAGAGCTTGTAAGCAATAGCCATAGCATCGCCACATTGCATATCATACTACCATATTGATCATCTTGGATCATCGTGTGCGAAACACCGGGAACCATACATAATAGCATACTTGGGATAGAAAGTTTATCCATTTTGCATCTTATAGGTTGTGCACAAGTGTCGTGTCCGCCTATTGAGCAATCGTGCTAGTGCTACCTCTTGAGCACTGCGTTGGTTTTTCCCTTGAAGCGGAAAGGGTGATGCAGTGAAGTAGCGTAAGTATTTCCCTCAGTTTTTGAGAACAAAGGTATCAATCCAGTAGGAGGCTACGCTCGAGTCCCACACACCTACACAAAACAAATAAGAACCTCGCAACCAACGCGATAAAGGGGTTGTCAATCCCTTCACGGTCACTTACGAGAGTGAGATCTGATAGATATGATAAGATAATATTTTTGGTATTTTATGATAAAGAGAAATTAAGACGCAAAGTAAAATAAAAGGCAATAGAAATAGCTAAGTGTTGGAAGATTAATATGATAGAGAATAGACCCGGGGGCCATAGGTTTCACTAGTGGCTTCTCTCAAGAGCATAAGTATTACGGTGGGTGAACAAATTACGATCAAGCAATTGATAGAATTGAGCATAGTTATGAGAATATCTAGGTATGATCATGTATATAGGCAGCACGTCTGTGACAAGTAGACCGACTCCTGCCTGCATCTACTACTATTACTCCACACATCGACCGCTATCCAGCATGCTGTTGGGGAACGTAGCAACAATTAAAAAATTTCCTACGTGTCACCAACATCAATCTAGGAGATGCTAGCAACGAGAGAGAGGGAGTGCATCTTCATACCCTTGAAGATCCCTAAGCAGAAGCGTTACAAGAACGCGCTTGATGGAGTCGTACTCGCGGCGATTCAAATCGCGGAAGATCCGATCTAGCACCGAACGGACGGCGCCTCCGCGTTCAACACACGTACAGCCCGGGGACGTCTCCTCTTTCTTGATCCAGCAAGGGGAGAGGAGAAGTTGAGGGAGAACTCCAGCAGCACGACGGCATGGTGGCAATGGAGCTCGTGGTTCTCCGGCAGAGCTTCGCTAAGCACTACGAAGGAGGAGGAGATGTATGAGGAGGAAGGGGCTGCGCCAAGCCGGGGGTCCGGCTGCCCTCCCACCGCCCCTCTATTTATAGGGGCAAGGGAGAGGGGGGCCTGCCCCCTCCAGATGGATCTAGAGGGGGGGCGGCGGCCAAGGGGGATGCTTGCGCCCCAAGCCAAGGGGGCGCCCCCTTTAGGGTTCCCCCCCCAACCCTAGGCGCATGGGCCCAAGGGGGGTTTGGTGCCCAGCCCACCTAGGGGCTGGTTCCCCTCTATATTCAGCTCATAGGGCCCTCCAGGGCAGGTGGAACCTCCCGGTGGACCCTCGGAACCCTTTCGGTGGTCCCGGTACAATACCGATATACCCCCGAACACTTCCGGCGACCGAACAAGGACTTCCCACATATAAATCTTCGTCTCCGAACCATTACGGAACTCCTCATGACGTCCGGGATCTCATCTGGGACTCCGAACAACCTTCGGTAACCACATACTATTTCCCGTAACAACTCTAGCATCACCGAACCTTAAGTCTGTAGACCCTACGGGTTCGGGAACCATGCAGACATGACCGAGACACCTCTCCGGCCAATAACCAATAGTGGGATTTGGATACCCATATTGGCTCCAACATGTTCCACGATGATCTCATCGGATGAACCACAATGTCGGGGATTCAATCAACCCCGTATACAATTCCCTTTGTCTATCGGTACGTTACTTGCCCGAGATTCGATCATCGGTATCCCAATAGCTCGTTCAATCTCGTTACCGGCAAGTCTCTTTACTTGTTCCGTAACGCATGATCCCGTGGCTAACTCCTTAGTCACATTGAGCCCATTATGATGATGCATTACCGAGTGGGCCCAGAGATACCTCTCCGTCATACGGAGTGACAAATCCCAGTCTCGATTCGTGCCGACCCAACAGACACTTTCGGAGATACCTATAATGCACCTTTATAGCCACCCAGTTACGTTGTGACATTTGGTACACCCAAAGCATTCCTACGGTATCCGGGAGTTGCACAATCTCATGGTCTAGGGAAACGATACTTGACATTAGAAAAGCTCTTAGCAAACGAACTACACGATCTTGTGCTATGCTTAGGATTGGGTCTTGTCCATCACATCTTTCTCCTAATGATGTGATCTCGTTATCAATGACATCCAATGTCCATGGTCAGGAAACCATAACCATCTATTGATCAACGAGCTAGTCAACTAGAGGCTTACTAGGGACATGTTGTGGTCTATGTATTCACACATGTATTACGGTTTCCAGTTAATACAATTATAACATGAACAATAGACAATTATCATGAACAAGGAAATACAATAATAACCATTTTATTATTGCCTCTAGGGCATATTTCCAATAGTCTCCCACTTGCACTAGAGTCAATAATCTAGTTCACATCACTATGTGATTGTAATGAATCCAACACCCATGGGGTTTGTTCATATCTCGCTTGTGAGAGAGGTTATTAGTCAACGTGTCTGAACCTTTCAGATCCGTGTGTGGTTTACAAATCTCTATGTCATCTTGTAGATGCAGCTACCACGCGCTACTTGGAGCTATTCCAAATAACTGCTCTACTATACGAATCCGGTTTACTACTCAGAGTCATCCGGATTAGTGTCAAAGTTTGCATCGACGTAACCCTTTACGACGAACTCTTTTACCACCTCCATAATCGAGAAAATTCCTTAGTCCACTAGTTACTAAGGATAAGTTCGCCCGCTGTCATGTGATCCATTCCTGGATCACTCTTGTACCCCTGGACTAATTCATGGCAAGGCACACTTCAGGTGCGGTACACAGCATAGCATACTGTAGAGCCTACGTCTAAAGCATAGGGGACGACCTTCGTCCTTTCTCTCTCTTCTGCCATGGTCAGGTCTTGAGTCTTACTCAATACTCACACCTTGTAACACAGCCAAGAACTCCTTCTTTGCTGATCTATTTTGAACTCCTTCAAAATCTTGTCACGATATGTATTCATTTGAAAGTACTATTAAGCATTTTTTTTTATCTGTCCTCATAGATCTTGATGCTCAATGTTCAAGTAGCTTAATCCAGGTTTTTCATTGAAAAACACTTTTCAAATAACCCTGTATGCTTTCCAGAAATTCTACATCATTTCTGATCAACAATATGTTAACAACATATACTCATCAAAAATTCTATAGTGCTCCCACTGACTTCTCTGGAAATACAAGTTTCTCATAAACTTTGTATAAACCCAAAATCTTTGATCATCTGATCAAAGCGTACATTCCAACTCCGAGATGCTTACTCCAGTCCTTAGAAGGATTGCCGGAGCTTTGCATACTTGTTAGCATCTTTCAGGATTGACAAAACCTTCTGGTTGTATCACATACAACCTTTCCTCAAGAAAATCGTCACAGAAACAATGGTTTTTGACATCCTATCTGCAAGATTTCATAAATAATGCAGTAACTGCTAATATAATTCCAACAGACTCTTAGCATCGCTATGAGTGAGAAAGTCTCACCGCAGTCAACTCCTTGAACTTGTCGGAAAACATCTTAACGACAAGTCGAGCTTTCTTAATGGTGACACTTACCATCATTGTCCGTCTTCCTTTTATAATCCATCTGCACCCAACAGCCTTACGACCATCAAGTAGTTCTTCCAAAGTCTATACTTTGTTTTTATACATGGATCCTCTCTCGGATTTTATGGCCTTGAGCCATTCGTCGGAATCTGGGCCCACCATCGCTTCTCCATAGCTCGTAGGTTCATTGTTGTCTAGCAACATGACTTCCAAGACAGGATTATGTACCACTCTGAAGTAGTACGCATCCTTGTCGACCTACGAGGTTTGGTAGTGACTTGATCCGAAGTTTCATGATCACTCTCATAAGCTTCCACTTCAATTGGTGTAGGTACCACAGGAACAACTTCCCGTGCCCTGCTACACACTAGTTGAAGTGACGGTTCAATAACCTCATCAAGTCTCCACCATCCTCCCACTCAATTCTTTCGAGAGAAACTTTTCCTCGAGAAAGGACCCGTTTCTAGAAAGAATCACTTTTGCTTCCAGGTCTGAAATAGGAGGTATACCCAACTGTTTTGGGTATTCTATGAAGATGCATTTATCCGACTTGGGTTCGAGCTTATCAGCCTGAAACTTTTTCACATAAGCGTCGCAGCCCCAAACTTTTAAGAAACGACAGCCACTACAAAAAAAAAATACACTTCCGTGATGATATGTGTTTGTCACAGTAGGTCGCGTTTTTTGTCATGCATGTACATCCATGACAAATTTATGACAGAATCAAGATAGTCATACATGTGCTGTCGTAGGAGTGTTCCATGTCATTACCAAAATTATCATCACGGAAGTGTCCACTTCCATGACGATAAATCGCGCGTCACAGAAGTGCTTTCGTCAAGGGTGACCGACACGTGGCATCCACCGTAACGGAAGGCCGTTAAGCTATCGGGTCGGGTTTTGGATCAGATAACCCGTTAACAGCCCCGACCAATGGGGATTTTCCACGTGTAAAATCATCATTGGCTGGAGGAAACACGTGTCGGCTCATCGCTGGGACAGATGTCATCCACTCATTGGACAGAAGGCGCCTATGATACGTTGACACGTGGCACGGCCCAACAGTGGCCCATTCCTGTGAAAAGGCCGGCCCGTTTGACTTGGTCAAAAGCTGGCGGGCCGGCCCATGGAAAGCCTGTTAACGGCCTGTTCGCATATAGCCCATTTACAGCCAGCTAACCCAAGGCCCGTTACGCCCTATTCGAATTAGGCTCGGTAGCGTCATCTGGGCCATCTAATATGATTCCAGCCCGTTTTCACTTCTGGCCCATGTATGGTCCATGACCTCTTTCGGCCCATATGAGGCCCTATGTAACTCTTGGCCTATTAACGGCCCGTGCTGAAACTGGCCCGTAATGAACAGTGTATTACTTTACACCCATTAACGGCCCGTGGTGAAACTGGCCCGTAATGAACAGTGTATCACTTTATACCCATTAATGGCCCGTTATTCCGTTGGGCCGTTTCCAGCCCATGTTATCTTTCGGCCTTCTCAGAGCCCATTTATTCTTGGGCTATTTTCCAGCATTCGTTTACTTACGGCCTGTTACTGTCATTTTCTGCTTGTGGGCCAAATTCAGCCCATCGTTACAGTCGGCCCGTTTGTGGTCCGTTAATACGTTGGGCCGTTTTCATAGCGTCATGAAATACGGCCTATTAACGATGGCCCGTTATGGTCGGCCCATGAACGGACGATTCCAACTCTAGCCCGTTTACGGCCAGAATGCGGTCTGTTTGGCCCATGTTTGGCCAATCGATCATACGGCCCGTATAAGGCCCATTGATCATACGGCCCGTAGAAGGCCCATTGTTTCTACGGCCCGTAGAAGGCCCACTGTTTCTACGGCCCGTAGAAGGCCCACTATTTCTACGACCCGTAGGAGGCCCAGTGTCACTATAGTAAATATTAGCCCATGGTTATTGTCGCCTAGTTTTAAAAAATAGGTTATTGCAGCCACTAGCAAACTGCAGAAAAAGAACTGCACTGACAACAAGCAAACAAATAAACAAGACACCAAGGAAATAAATAAGCAAGCAACTTACACTAGGCTATCACGGCTATTACACATATTACATCCACTGGGCATCAAAGTTCGCCACCAGTGCAAATATAGGGAACACAGCAGCATATAAACGCCGCAGCAAAACAAGTCCAGAACTGAAACCACTTCAGAAGAGCTCAAGAAACAATATCCTGGGTACCAATAATGCTGGCAAGATGCTTAGCAAGCTTATGAACTTTCTCTTGTTTGGCGCTGAAGTCCTCCAGCGCTTGCTGTTGCACCAGAAAGTATGCATCTGAATTCTGCAGGGACTTCCTCAGTCCTTCAGCTTCCTGTCGCATAACATCTGATCGATGTCTTTCAACTTGAAGTTGAGACTCAAGAAGCCGAACTGATTCAGGCAACGAGTTCGAAGAGCTGGTGCCAGCAGTTGTAGCCAGTAACTCGAACACTACATCAAGACAGGACTTTGGGGTTGTCTCAGTGTCTTCAATATAGTTTTTATCAGCTTTCTTGGAGACCAACAGGGATGCCTCACTCTCTTGAACCTTATCTGCATTACTTCCTTTACCATTGCATAACAGGGTACTCTTCTCCAATATTTTATCCGCATTCTAAAAGAGAAACAAAATAAACACATCTCAGGTTTACAATGTAGTATATGAAACTCATTTTGGTAAACCAGTTCAGTAGTAAGGTGGACAGGATAATGCATGAAACAAACATATATCTATGTAGTATGGTCACTGTATGGTCTATATCATTCTAGTTTATGTTGCCAAATCAACATAGATACAGTTCGAATCATATCTATTTAAGACAAAGCAGCATAGACAGAATATAATTGTGGGAAACTACACAGCAATAACAACACTTGTAATGTGCATGGCATGAGAACATAACTGTTTATTCAATTGAAACTGAAATCAACATAGAGCAAGTTACAACAGCAAACAGCCAAACACGTTGAAGAAACAGGTTTAAAACATACCTGTTGCGCCATTGGAGTTTCAATTGCATCCTTCAAATTTGAAATTAGTTGGTATCAGTAAATACAGTGATGCAAGAGCAAAGTAGTATGAACCATATCTACGGAACCTGACCTGAGAACAATTCTTCTTCTGCTTTAAGCGTTGACTTCGGGTTCGGAGTGGTGGTCCTCGTGATTTGGGCACTGCAGTTGCCTTACTAACTGCTCGTGTTTGGGTGCTCTGTGGTGGAGACGGTGTTGTGTCAACGGGAACTGGGTGTCTATCTGCTGGGGTTGGGGTTAGAAGGGGTGTAGCTGGTTCTCTGTCCAACTGGGTAGGGGTACAATCTGCATGAGTATGGGTTATGTGTGGTGGGGCTGGTTCTTGGGCAAGTACAACCGTGGTTCTATCTGCATCGACAGGTAGCACGATCTTTTCTGAAGACCGTGTTTTTACTCCCACAGATACTGTCATCACTCCCTCCAATTGAAATGGCTAATAAACAAGAAAAGTAATTGAATGTACAGACATTGTAAGATAGACAGGTGCAATGGATAGTAGGGAAGAAAACAGGGCATGAAATAATTCACATTTATGTTGTCTAAGCAAACAGAATAGCAGGACATAACTTCACATATATGATGGCTAATTAAACAGGATATCATGACACAATTTCACATGTATGATGGCTAACTAAACAGGATAGAATGACATACTTCAAAATATGATGACTATGTAAATAGGATGACATGATATAACTATACGATGTGTCTATTAAAGTGGTTGGCATGCCATAAATCACAAACATGCCGTCGATGGAAACATGATGGCATGATATAATTCATGGATAGAATGACATAATTTAAAATATGATGACTATGTAAACAGGATGAGATGATCTAACTATATTATGTCTTTAGAAAATGGGTTGGCATGCCATAATTCAGATACATGCTGTCTATGTAAACATCATGGCATGACATAATTCAAATATATGATTTATATACTAAGGAAGTGAGCAGAGGGCAATCGCATATATGATGTGTCAACTAAGGAGATGGCATTCAATATTGTGTGTATGATGTAAAAACTAAGCATTGCAATACAACATATGCATTATATGAGTAATATAACCCTGCCAAGTTTGAGCATACACCTCAGGGGGATAATAGGACTGGTCATCTGCCTCTGAATCCTCCTCTGAAGAGCAATCTGTAACCAGCATCTGCTTCAGCAGGTAGCATTGTCTGCTCTGAAGACCTTGTTTTCACTCCAGATTTCTCCATCACCAATTCAAATGGCTGATGCACAGGAAGAGCAGTTGAATATACAAACATTGTCGACAAAAGCAATGAGAAATACAAAAAAAGGACGGCATGATATAATTCACATATATGACGCTTGCCTAAACAGCATGGCATTGCATAATTCACATACATAATGCCTTGCAACAAGATAACATTGCATAATTCACATATATATTGTCTTGCAACAAGATGGCATTGCATAATTCACATATATGGTAATTAGACACTAAACAGGTGGCATTCACACAAAGCATGTCTAAACTAAGCAAATGACATAGCAATGCAAGATACCATACGCACGATATGAGCAACATAACCCTGCCAAGTTAGGGCATGCACCTCGGGGGGGAAATATGACTGGTTATCTGTCTCTGAATCCTCCTCTGAGGAGCTATCGGTAACCAGCAAGACATGCGCTTCGTCAGATAGCATTGTCTGCTCTGAAGACCTTGTTTCCACTCCAGATTTTTCCATGACCGTGCCGAATGGCTGATGCACAGGAAGAGTAATTGAATGTACTAAAATTGTTGACAAATTTAACACGTAATAAAAAATGATGGCTTGATATAATTCACATATAAGATGCCTGGCTAACTAGGGTGGCATTGCAAAATTCATATATATGATGCCTGGCTAGACAAGATGGCATTGCATGATTCACATATACGATAAAGAAACTAAACAGAAGGCATTGACACAAAGCATGTCTAAACTAAGCAGATGACATCTTTAATGTATACAGTAAGCAATGCAAGGCACCATATGCATGATATTACCAACATCAGCATGCCAAGTTAGAGCGAAGACCTCACGGGGTAAATAGGAGTGGTCTTCTCCTTCGGAATCCCCCTCAGAACAGTTATCTTCCTCTTGATTATGATCCGAAATGGGTGGAGGGGGGGCTGCCTTTGCGCCCACCATGGAACGACGTCTGCATGAAATTTTATTGCCAAGCAAGGCTCGTCTCTTTTGCTCTACATGATCAGTTCCATTGTGTACAATAACTGGCATGCATAGGAATAAAACATAGTGAGATTATGTAAGGAGTGCATGCACAAATCCAGTGTGATGGTAGCAAACTGTGGATAGACCCAAAACCAACGATAGCAGGCAGATAATAGCTTTAGTTAAAAAATACAGATAATGGCTCCTTTAATGTTTGTTTGCACCCAACATGAAACTCATTGTAGACACCGGAGATTAACCAGATAGTAGACAAATAGTACTGATTGCTACCCCAATATGTACCCCACAACCATTTAAAAACTCAAGTTTCAGCATTAGTTTGGACCTGACTCGGAGTCTAATAGGTGAACACGACGATAATGTAGCATGCCATCATATTAAGCGACGCATAACGTAAGCAGACACGGAAGAGTGCGACCTCTCTTGCGGACCCGTGTAGTCCTCAAGGTCATCTGCTCAGTTGATGATGGTAATGCAGTTGCTGTGGCTGCCGGCGGCGGGGAAGAAGATCTGAGGCGGCGAAAGACAGTCTGGACAGCGGATCCCTGCTGTGGTGAACCCTTCCATCGTTGGAGCAGCTGAGCTGGGGTGGAACACAGCGCCGCAGGAGCAAGACAAACCACACAAGGTTTTCTTTGACACATATCTGTAACAGAAGTAATTGAGTAAGGGCTTGTTTGAATTTGAGGATTCTAACAATGCAGGGATAGGAAATAGACAGGAATAGGATAGGAATGCACGTGCAAAACAGAGAATTTAAAAACACAAGATTTCTGCCAATCTGGGTGTTTTATTCACAACAATTGGAAGATCACAGGATGCAAGAAAGCATGGTGAGATTAAGTCAAACCACAAGAAAATGTACGGTTATAATTCTATTATGCTACTGTCTCTTAGTCTTGTGCTTGATGAATAGGAATATAAAAAGGAGGAGAAGCGGAAATTAAAATTCCTACGGTTTTTCTTTCAAGGAGAAACTAAAGGAACAAATCCTACAGTTTTCCTTTGCTCCATTCCTTTGCACCAAATTCATGAAAAGTAGTACCATAGGAAACTTTCCAATTCCAATGTTTTTCATTCACTTTTCCTTTCAAGCACTGGTGATTCTAGTAGGCAGGCTTGAGCAAGGAAAATCCTACACTAAAAAAATGTTTTTGTGCTACTTCCATTACTTTGGACCCAGGCCACTGCCATACTAGCTCAACTCCCAGGCCCATCGACAAATGCACAGCTCAAACGCGCAGAGATAAATAATGATGGCGTTCAAGAGAGTCCATCACGGATAGCTAAGTTGCCTGGTACCTCACTGCTTGTCATATAGTAGGATAAAATAATCGTATTTCCCGTTAATACAAGTGCTCAGTGGACAATATATATAACATGTAGAGTAAAAAAGAGATGCAACAAGTGTACAACCTCTTTGGCGAAGCCATGTCGATCTCAGCGTGATTGGGTTAGCCGGTGAGGATGCTCCAGCTGACTTGGCTATCGGAGGAGAGGAAGAAGATCTTAGGCGTCTGGAGATGGAGCCCGAGGTACTGCTCCGTTGTGATGGAGGGTTTCGTCGTTGGAGCAGCTCCGGTGAGTTGTACGACGCCGAGGCTGAAGCAGGACAAGAGAGACAACGAACAACGTTAACCTGAGTGGAATTCTAATAGCATCTCCAATACATGACGTAAAATACATAAGCACAAAGTGCTAGATGTAAAATACATCAGCTGCTCATCTCTGAACTTAACTGTCGAAACTGAATTTAACTGTCGAAACTGAACTTAACTGTCGAAACTGAACTTAACTGCCGAAACTGAATTTTGCTGTCGAAACTGAATTTTGCTGTTGAAACTGAACGCACTAGCAAGGTGATGATACACGTCGGTCGACTGACTTTTTCATATCTGGTCAGTCGATTTTGCAGCCGTTGGATACGAAATCAAGGGCCTGCGGTTCATCTTCAACCTCCACCCACCTGAGCCGCCAACCACCACCGGCCAAACAGCAGCCCCCCGCCGCCCGCGGCCGGCGGTGCGCCGCCCCGCCCGCCCCGTAAACACTCCCCACCGCCGGTCCGCCGCCGCCCCGGCCATCCCTCTAGCCCCCCCCCCCGTGCCGAGGTTTTTCTCCGGCGATCCCCACGCCACCGCCCCGCCAATGCCCCACCACCGCCGGCGACCACCGCCCCCATCCTGAACCCTAAGATAGATAGTGGGGTACCTCTCCGGCGAGCCCCCCTCCCCGCTGCGGCTGGTTCTTACTTCACCCCGGCGAGCCCCCCCACCCCCTGAAAATCGACTGACCCAAAAGTCGATTCAGTCGACTGAAGTGTAGCTAAATCGGAGCAGCATCGCAAGCAAGAGCAAGAGCGAGAGCAGCAGCGCGAGCAAGAGCAATAGCAAGAGCAGACCAGGCAGGGGACCGAGAGCAAGAGCAGAGCAGCAGCGCGAGCGAGAGCTAAAGCAGCAGCAGCTCCTACTGATGTGGACGTCGCCGCCGAGGGAGCGATGTCGTGGAGGAAGTGGCCAGCGACGCCGCCGTGGATGGAGCCGCGCCGTGTCGGCTCGGGACCGAGCGCCGGCAGCACCGTGAGATCGAATCAAGAAGAAAATGCGGCTATTAGTGTACAACCTCTTTGGTGGCGCCGATTAGGCCGCAGCTTCATCCGAGGAAACAGTGATGATGATGCTCTTCCGGTGGTGCAGGTGAAGACGGCGGTGTGGGAATGGAGGTGGCACGAAAGACGAGGGGAACGTCGACGCAGCTCCTTGGAGGTGGAGGACGGGGTGGCTGAACCGGCGGGACAATGAGATCGACGACGGATCCTCATCCGGTACGGTGGATGAGGGACGTCGAGGTGTTGCTGTGGACAACATCGTCGGGGAAGAGGCTCCGGCTGGGTGGCGGACGGAGCAGGGCGTGGGGTTTCGTCGCGGGTTTTTTGCGGCCTCGGTGTACGAATGGGTGGGCGGATGGGATGGCAGTGGGGAACCATGGCTTAGAGACGCGCTTGTCCGAAATGTGAGGTAAGTTACGAAAGTACTCCCACCGATTTGAGGCGGTTCTTTTGGTTCAGGGGTACCATGGGCATTTCGCGTGTCGGGATTTCACAGGAGGTGGGAGTTTTCGCGCGCGTTGTAATTTCGGAATAGCAAGGCGCGGGTTGAGATGGAGGGAGTTGTCGGAGCACAACGAGACAAAGATATATCTTAAATATTTCGGGCTAACAAGGCGCGGGTTGAAGAGGCGGGAGTTTCGCAGCACGATAGACATAGACGCTAGCTTGAATTTTCGGCATAACAAGGCGCGGCTTGAAATTTCGGAAGAACAAGCTTAACGTGTACCAAAAAAAAGACAATTTGCACCTCAACACGCACAACACACCCACAAACACCAATTAGACTAGAGTAAGGTACACGTGCATTGCACGCATGAGATTTAGCAACCAAATTATGAATAAATACCACATTATAGCATGCAAGCTTTGAGTCATATATGCATGATGTAGATGTTCGTTTAATTCTTATAGTTCATTTCATTCAAAATCATCCAGTTTTTATAAGAAAGCTAATCTATTTTAACATTCATGGAATTGTGCGTCGTAAGACATAAAGTAAAAACAAATAATAGCAAATCATGTAGAAAAACATTTGGGCAATTTTGATACGGAATATTCTAGAACAAATAAGAAGTGCTTGTGTTTTGATGTTTGTGCATTATGCTTAAGTTCAACCATGGAGTCTTCTAGATTATACATGTGGCGAAATCTGGTGGAATCTAGATGATATCCAACGGCCAGTAGTGCTCAAATTTGCCATCTTTGGACCATCGGATTCGCCTCATCCAACGACCATCTTTCAAAGTTAAAGTTACCCGCACACAATATAAAAAAATATAAAATATAATATATATATATATATAGGGGTATAGATATAGATATGTGATGCGAAAGCCGCCCATCATCTCCAATTAGAATAGTGTGTCCATGCACGGATGCGACGTGGCCAAATGATGTCTGCCATCGGTATCTCAAATTCAAATCAGTCTGACCTTGTTCAATGTGTATACATTACAACATGCTCGTTTCCAAACCACACCGCGCAGATCTCCGTTATATTCATGCATGCATGGGTTTCAAACATCAGGATCTCTTATTCAAATATTTGAATTCAACTTTACATTGATTATGACCTCACCTATTCTTTTACACCCACACAGTAGTCTTCTCTTTATAATTGTACCACTAACTTTCTGTCGTGCATGCATGCACACACACTACCAGTCGGCATTATCCATCGCACGCATGCAATCTTTTTCTTAAGGTCGGTCTCCCATGAAGGCACACACCCACACACATCCCCCTCTCCATCATATCGGAAATTCTTTATCTCTCACGCGTGCATGCACAATGATCGATGTTCCTCTATGTATGTGTGTATATAGCTAGGTCTTTCATAGTTTTCCACACAAACCGATCAATCGATATATCCAGTGAGGTCTCACCCTCTTTCCCACGTCCACATCGATCAATCTATACCTCTCTATATAGGATTAACATATCTAGCTAATATACCCACATTAATTATATATCCAACGTCCCCCTCTCATCATCCATGCCTTCCGCTTCATCTCTCAGACGCGTGCACAATGGCGAAGACAGGGGCAGTAAGGGCCCTGCCCCCCTCCCCCTAACATCACTATATATCGAGGCTAATATGAATGTGATCATTAGACAATTGCTGCTAAAAATGGTTTAAGTTCATGAATTGACCCTCCTCATAAAGGATTAGCAATGCTTGGCCCCCTAGCTCATTTATTTTTCATGGCTCCGCCACTGCGCGCAACAACGCACGTGTTCGCCTGCTCTCTCTAAATATCGATCTCGCACTTGTGCATTCCTTCATAGTCTCCCTCCACTCGGCCCCTCGCACCATCTTCTAGCCCCCCACCGGATTTTGCCACATGTACAATCTAGCAGACGCCATGGTTGAACTTAAGCATAATGCAGAAACCTCAAAACAACAGTGGTTCTCTTTTGTTCTAGAATATTTCGTATCATAACTGCCCAAACTTTTTTTTCTAGTTGAATTGCCATTATTTGTTTTTACTTTATGCTTTACAATGCACAATTCCATGAATCATAAAATAGGTTAAGGGCTTCTTTGATTCAAAGGATTCTCAAAGGAATTTTGGAGGATTCTAATCATTAGGAATTTTTCCTATCTTGGTTGTTTGATTCATAGGATTGTAAACCATAGGAATTTTTCCATATGATTCATTTGCACTAGATTTCATAGGAAACATCCCATCCACTCAAACCTCTTTGAAAGAATTCGGCGTTTTTTCTATGCACAATCAAACACTCGTAGAATCCTGTAGGATTCAAGACGACATTCCACTATAATCGCATGTTTTTCCTATTCCCGCGTTCTTAGCTTTTTAATAAAAACTAATTGATTTTGAATGAGATGAACTATAAGAATTAAACGAAGGGCTACATCAGGCATATATGACTCAGAGTTTACATGCTATAGTGTGGTATTTATTCATAATTTGGTTGCAAAATCTGATGCGTGCAATGCACGTGTACCTTACTAGTATTTCGAGTATGTGCAAAACACGTAAATTAGAATACCAATGGCACGCTACACAGTGTCTCTCTTACAGTTCATGAAGCCACGTGGCACATGTGGAGGCGTTGTCGCGACCTCCTTGCGTGGATTGATCACAGTGACGTGCTGCTGGTTGCAGAAGAATGTACTCGTCCTCCCTGAGCCATACTGGCGGTACATGCACGAAGCGAAGATGTGAACGCACGCCACGCACGCACTCATTCCCTCGCACGCACACGCGGGTACACGGGCGGACGCAATTATGTACCAAGATCCACCCCATGTGATAATTTGACGCGTGTAAAGTCGTTCACTTCATTGATGGTCAACTAATACATCGCATGCAAATTGAGTGGACGTGAGGGCGGAAGAAAGACATTATTACTCCACTGCGCGCATGCGAGTAGTTATATCGTGGGTTGCTAGTAGTACTTCCATTGGTCTCCTTCATATTTTGTGCCAATTTTTGACAGTAACATAATATTTACGCATTTGAGCAGTGTAGTACTTGAAATTTATGTTCCGCTAAACTCATCGGGAGCCGTTTCGGGCCTCGAAACCAAAACCATCAATTAATCTTTACCTTGTTCCCATCACATTTGAAAGCCTGCTCAGACCTACTAGTACGTACCAAACCTGAACGTGTTCCCACTATGCAGGTATTAGTACTAGTGCTAGTACTTAGGTTATAAAAAGGGGAACTACCTAACCGAAAATTACTCTACCTTTCCTCCTCATAAGTGCTTCTTCTTCGTCCGTCGTTGCCATGGCCGGTGAGCAGAGCTCTAGGTCGAGAACTAATCGTAACAAGGGAGCGGCAACCAAGGCTGCGGAAAAAAAAGAGGGCTCGCCGCCACGCAGAGACCTCGAAAGATCTCTCACGGGCAGGCGATGGCTCCCAGGAGCGCCCTAGCCGTGGAGGCGAACATGCCGAGCCGGCGGAGCTGGAGTCGCTATCCATCGACGGCATGCCCGATCAGCTCAATAAGCAGAAGGAGTTCATCCAAGGCTTGATGGAGTTGCTGAAGGAGAGCCTCGACGACATGCCCGCTGAGCTCAATCAGGAGGGGAAGTTGACCGCCGGCTTGGTGATGCTGCTGAAGAAGAGCATTGCCTCGGAGAAGAAGGCGACCGGCGAAATCCTGCGACTTCAGGAGGACAAGGCGAAGCTCTGCCACGAGATCGACTTGTTGAAGGAGAAGAACGCCGGCTGGAAGAAGCTGCATGAGAATAGTAGTTCCTCGATGAAGATGCTGCAGGCCCTCGTCATGGAACAGAAGGAGGAGTTGGCGAAGCTCCGCATCGAGCACCCGGCTGTTGTCAAGGTACGTAATGCGGTCGTGGAACAGATGATGAAGGCTCGCGTCGAGAAATCCCGCGTCATGGACAGAATGAAGAAGATGGCGGAGGAGACGCGCAAGGAGATGGAGGTCGTGGAGGTGATGAAGAAGCAGTTACGACTCCGCGGCGAATTAGATCATTTGGGGTGATAATCTTCCTTCTTCTTTTGCTCCTGTGTTTCATCTTTTGCTTCGGGTGTTTCGCCGCACGTGTCACGTTCTCTGCGAGGCATGAATAGAACAATGGTTTTTTTAGGGAATGAATAGAACAATGCTAACAATGAGATGACTAGCAAATTAGATCATTTTTATCGCCATATGGCACTGGGCTGCCGTGTTTCGTGCTCCTCCGTCGCAGTACTACTCCAGTGGAAAACTTGAGTATACCGCACGGTTCTTTGCTCCTCCTCGATCAGGTCGTCAGCGCCTTTATACGAGCATTCAAATCACAAGGCCCCGCCTTCCAGCAGTAATGAGCCGTCAAATCACAAAGGCCCTCGCCTCTCGTGAAACCGACCAAGCTAGACTGCCCTGCCCTCTAGCCTTTTAAAAAATGTATACTTTTGTACAAAAGTAGTATCGATGGATTGCGCCATGGAGCAAAACTTGAAATTAAAAAAAATGGTGGTACATATAGAGAGCGCTCGTAGACAAATTATGCATATAGTACTATTAAAAAGGCTAGTCACAATAATGGTGTCCAGCACAACCCACCCCTCAAATAAAACTAAGAGGGTGCTTGGATACGTTTTAGTCCCATGACTAAAAGTAGTGGGACTAAAACATGCTAGCCTCACCCATGCTTGGATCCAAATACTAAAAAGGCTAAAATCAAGTTAATGAGCATTTATTATCCTCCAAACCCTCCACTCCAGAACTCGCCTGTGTTAAAGGAGAGGAGTTAAATGCGTAGAGAGAGGACCACATTTTAGTAGGGGTACCTGTCGGGGATATACCCCGCGGCGTAAACCGGCCGGAAGTATAACCCGGCTGGACTTGGCGGATTATTTGAGATCATGCTGACACTTGACGATTCATTGGCGACCCGCCCTGACCTGGCAGTTTACAAGCAACCTGCTTAAACATTATGACACACTGGTAACCCGGCGGGCGGCGGACGAATGACAAGGCCCAAAGCCCAGAAGACCGGTTTATGTTAATGGTGGGCCGGTTTAAGAGGAAAGGCATGAGGAATATCTACCTTACAAGGAGTTAAGACCAGGACTTGTATCCGGTTTGTATTAGAGATAGACTAGTCCTAGTCCTACTAGGACTCCACATGTAACCCGCCCCTCTAACTTATATAAGGAGGGGAAGGGCTCCCCAAAGAGGGACAAGCTACAAGCAAAAAAGAAACAATCTCTAGGGCTAGACACAAAGAGCCAGTTTACGGCGACTTCCCCATGAGCGTAATGAGATCTAGCCTCAAACAGCATGTAGGGTTGTTACCGGATGATGTTTCCCGTGGCCCGAAGCTGTCTAAACCCTTGTCTTGTGCATTGATCCGCCCTGCGTCTCTCATCCCAGTCAACCCTCTCAAGCTACTACATAGATGCGCTGGCCTCACGACTAAGTCCTTTCGCTAGGACATCTGCCCTGACAATTCCATGACAGTTGGCGCCCACCGTGGGGCTCGCGCACGGTGGTGTTGAGTTCTTGGAGGGATTTCTTTTAGGGATCGAGAAGCTCGCAATTGATCAGATGAAAAGAAGCCAGCATGGAACAATCGCGTGAGCCACCGGACAACTATGGACAGAGCCGACAAATTTATAGTTGGGAAATCAGAATTATGATTAAACCTTGGAGCAGCAGGTACGAGATTGTGATTAAGAAATTTTTTGGGTTACGCGTTATGCGATCGCCACACGCACCATGGAGATCCGCCGAGTCCGAGTCGAAAGAAACTTGCACTGCACTGGTACAAGTCCCAAGGAAATTCCACAGCGGTGAGGGCAGGCAACATCAAAAGTGTTTTCGTCACTGTTACTTTTATGGGAAGACGAGGTTGAACCGTCAGACCAGAGGGAAGTACTGGTCCAAGTTGAGCCCATCTCAAACCAATCAGCCACGGACTGATGTCATCGGCCGCCCGTGCTGCCGTTCCAAGTCGCCACGTTGTTGTGAAGTTGCTCCCTGCATAAAGGCAGCGATTGAAAGGAATATCTGCGCCCTCTTGATGGAAAAATCGCCACCGGAGACTATTCAATTGACCGTAGTACTGTTAGTAGTACTGCTTGACAAGCACAGGAATCCCGGCTATATTAATTAAAAAGCACTGCCCTGTTCGGACTAGGATTGCTACTCATGTGAAGCCCTTTGCATCAAGCGGGACCGGCTGCTATTTATTTCCATGACCGGCCGCGATGCAGGAAAAAGCTCAGTCAAATCTACTAGAGATGGAAATACTAGGGAATAGAAGATTTTTTCGCCAGAGTCCACTTTGTGTGGTGTTTGATGGCCGTCTTGACCCGCCGGCCTCCGACACGGATGTAGCGATCCTCCTTACTGGCGGAGTTTCTACAAAGGAAGAGTGGGTCATGGCCTGCCAAGGACTTGATCCTTTGATCACGCCGCCTCTGCCTCTGCTGCGGGCCGGCACTGCCTAGATCATGGCCAAGCCGCCGCCGAGTGACCCGCCCGCGCTTCCGAGCGTTGCCGCACTCTCTATCTGGTCAAATACTATGAGGCGCCGGGTCTACATATGGAGCAATCGCTTAAATAAAGGAAAACGTTTCCCGTCGGTGCGCCGGTGGAAACTTTCGGCCGGTCTCACGCGGAACAGTCGCACCACTCCCCGCACATGCACACCTTTTTTTAAGTGGGCCAACGCACCGCTGAACCACTTAAATCTTATCTCTTCCCCAAGCTGCAATTTATCCCCTCAATCTCCCCTCGTCCTCTCTTTGCTCTCTTCCCCTGTAGTAGCCATGGCCTTGCTTGCTCTACCGCTTGTGAATCGCCGCCACGGAACAGCTCCCAGCCTGCTGCGGCGAGCACCTCCATAGCCACCACAAAAAACACGAGCTCACTGCTGGGCATGGCCGGCGGCTGCAACTTCGGCGACCCCTTCACCTCCCCAGCAGCCATGGCCGGTGGAAGATCTGCCCTTTTTTATGCTCATCGGTTGTAGCTTTTTGGATCACCGGTAGTAGCTTCCTACTAAACCGGTTGCATCTTTTCTAAATCATCCCTTTCAAGCTTTTCTTCAAAATCTATTTCTTGCATCTGTTTTTCAGAAATCGCTGGTTCCAGCTTTTGAAATAACTGGTTGTAGCATTTTGTTCAGCTAGTTGTAGCTTTTTGAATCACCAGTACCAGTTTTCAGAATCACCGGTTGCAACTTTTTAATCAGTCACTTGCATCTTTCTAATCACCGGCTGTAGCTTCCTGCATCGCTAGTTCCAGCTTTTGATTTTGCCGGTCACAGCAATTCCTTTTTTGATAGCAGTATTTTTTGCTGGAACCTGCTCTTAATTTTGCTACTAGTGTCTTCGGGTTTTGTTGGAACCAACCCCAGATTTTGCTCCCATTTTTTTGTTTTTGCTGGAACCAGTGTACTAATTTGATACCACCGTCTTTGTATTTTTGCTGCCATGTTCTTCTGCTGGAATCATTCTGTACCACTTTTTGCTACAACGGTTTTGGTTTTTTGCTACTACCGCACTATCATTTTGTTACATCCTTTATAATGAGGTTGCTGAACGCCGGTGACTGTGTTGTGCTACAACCGTTGTATTGCCAGAGAAGCCCCGAGCTGGAAACAGAAGTTGTTTTTGCTGGAACCGGCAATCACAAAAGCTATAACCGGTGGTCGATTTTGCTGCAACCCTCTGTCATTTTTTTGTTACAACCGGTGATGTGTTTTGCGACTATAGGCAATATTTTTTGCTACATCCGTTCAATGTCGTTTTTTTACTGGTGGTCGTTGACCGCGCAATTCCGGCAGCAAGCGTTGACGACGGGCGGCGGCGGCGGCGGTGCTACATCCATGGAGCATCAATGGCAGGAGTTGCAACCGATCTACAACGGAGTTGCAATCAAGATGAGGGGGAGCTGCACGAGGGGGGTTGTGAGGCGCCGGGTG
The DNA here is from genome assembly GCF_002575655.3 of Aegilops tauschii subsp. strangulata. NCBI lineage: Eukaryota > Viridiplantae > Streptophyta > Magnoliopsida > Poales > Poaceae > Aegilops > Aegilops tauschii. Next base: position 472,081,652 of record NC_053040.3, on the reverse strand, counting down.
CGAGCCGTAGAGGGGTCGTGGGGCATCGGGTGCGAGCGGCGAGCGGTCGGCGGGCGGCGCGCGACGCCCTCGCGGAGCTGCGCACAGAGGTGAAGGCGCATGGGCAGAGGGGCGGAGGTGCGTGGGACAGAGGGGCGAAGGCGCGTGGGGCACAGGTTGAAGACGACTCAGGGAGGGAGGAGATGCCAGATCGGACGGCTTTTTTAAGTTAGATCGAACGGTTGGGGCTGGACCGGCGGAAAAACTGGGCCGGCGCACCGGCGCCTAACGCTGCCCTTAAATAAATCAGGTGTTATCCTTCCTATATATTTTGTCAGTATATATTTTAATTCCCGTGAGCGCTATTACACTGCCATATGGTGTTTTATATGCAGGTAAATTATTCATTGCAAAAGTATTATTACACCGTGGATATGGAGCATGCCTGCGCGTGCGCGTGCTTAGACCGGCACGGCCTTGAGCCGGATCCTGCCTCACCGGGTCACCCACGCAGCGCCCTGCACCACTGCATCGGCCGGCCTTGAGTCGTTGCTCGCCGTCCGCGCCTTTCACTGGCCATGCCTGTCTTCTACCCACTGCTGCCGGATTAAGTCGCCCCGGCCTCACTTTAAGTCGCCGCCGGATCCCTGCCGTGCGCCTCTCCCTTGCAGCGAGAGCCGCCCCGTTGCCATGAGTCACCGGCGCCGCCTCGTTTACCTTTGAACTGACCGGATATTGCAGCGGTCACCGTCGCCTCCCATCTGAATCGCCACCGAGGCTACTCGTCGCCACACATCAAAGTTTACAGGCAGGCAATCATTACTTTGGAAAGGGGAAAAGACAAAGGAAAACACGTAGATGACGTACATCTATACAGACTATCTTTGTGTCTGACTACGCTTAGTATCATTGATCACGTTCATCCGATGAAAATATCAGGTGCTATCTTTTCTATGTATCTTATCAATACATATTAAATTGTTTGAGAACAATTACTTTGGTCTGTGGTATTTTTTCGCAGGACCATTATTTGTTACAAAGGTGTCGCGAAGGGGCGTGTGCCAATATTATTTTTGCACTAGCGATTGTCTGTGCCGTGCTGATGGACAGATACGTGAGCAAGTTGCCGCCCTCGTTATATCAACATGATGCGGCTGACTCGCCCGTCCGCGCCGGTCTACAATACCGCGGCCGACTCATCTGTCTGTGCCGCCTCTGAAGCCGCAGTCATCTTTGTCGCCCGTCTCTCGCGGCCTGGTCTACATCAACACACCGCGCCGCACCCGTCTGCATGAGGTGTTTATTGAGTATGAGCAAGTCACAGCTTGGGTAGCCCGGTTTTCTTTCAACAAAATGGAGGCAAATTATCATATACTACCAACCGCCGTCTGCACCGGATGGCTCAATGGACATGCGCACAAGTCGCCGTCACTACAGTTAGGTTAAACTTCAAATAGCCAGTTGGAAGGAACCATTGGCCGAGTTGCTGACACGGCTCATATGGGATCATTTATAACCCGCCGCAGTCACCTCAACCTTCTGTGGATACACATCGTGCTATCAACACCAATGATATAAAAGTTATGCCGGTTTATATCATGGTCACATATGGAGTATCTCAAGTCAACTCCACGAGTCACCTTGAGACTCGGGGGCTACAGTAATATGACTCAACAAATATTGCCAGTTTTCAGTGAAGTCAAGAACCCCAGGACGTTGGAGGGAAAGATAACCCGGTCCCGGAGGCTACTACCATATCGATGAAAATTTAAAGGCCGTCAGAAAATTTCCGATTTAAAAAATATATGACAGTTACAAAAACCCGGCTTAATGAAGAAGGTCCGAGTCATCAGAAAGGATTCCGGTTTAAAATCCGGCTCAAGGGAAGTCAGTCTCACTGAAGCTCTCAAATATCCGGTTTACAATCCGGTTCAAGGGAAATCTGTTCTCCCACAAAGCTCTGAAGCTCTCAAATCCGGTTTGAAAATGTCCGGTTCAAAAAAGAATTAATCTCTCGCAAGTTCGAGTTTAAATGCCGTCAGAAAAATTTCCGGCTGAAAATAAAGATTCCGGTTTAAAATCCGGTTCAAGTGAAAGAAGTCTCTCACAAAGCTTCGAAGCTCTCAATATCCGGTTTAAAATCCCGGTCAAAGAAGAATTTATCTCTTGCAAAAAGTTAAAGGTTGCCGAAGAGGACCTGCTGCCATGATGCGCGGTTCAAACATGGGTATCCTGCCTTATTGGCTTATCATATTATTGATCACTTGGGGGCTTGGTCGTATCCGAACCATAGCTACACCTCTTGATCGGCGCAATGCCACAAAGTCACTTGGGGGCTTGGTTGTATTCGAACCATAGCTACACCTCTTGGCTGGCTCAAAAGCCACGACAGTAAGTCACTTGGGGGCTTGGTTGTATTCGAACCATAGCTACACCTCTTGGCTGGCTCAAGGCCATGAAAGAAAAGTCACTTGGGGGCTTGGTTGTATTCAAACCATAGCTACACCACTTGGCTGGCTCAAAAGCCACGACAGGAAGTCATTCGGGGGCTTGGTTGTGTACAAACCATAGCTACACCTTTTGGCTAGCGCAATGCCATTACATGGGGGCCAAAGAGTGTTGTCAAGAACAACTCAAACATAGGCACCCCAGGTTAACCTGCCTTCATTAAGTAAGTCACTCCACCCAGGTAAGCCTGGTATGACCCGCCAACTTGACAGGTCAATCGCATATGACCCTGAACTTGTCAATGATAGACCGGCGATTGGTTAAAGATGGAGGACCATCTTAAAAGGCTTTGTGAAATGGTTTAACTCAGTGGCCTGGTAGCCCATGAAGAGCCTCGAATTTGGGGCCTGGCAGCCCGTGAAAAGCCTTGACTACAAGTTTTTCATATGCTTTTGTTTGCCAAGTTTTTTCTCTTTTGGTGACATTTATAATGTTTTGATAAACCGGCTTGAATTTCAACTACAAGTTGTCAGTACATGATCAGTTATAATCCGGTGTTTATTAACCCGGCCTGGCTTTCGACTATAAGTCGCTAGTATATATTTGGATTGCGCCATTGGAATCATGCGCTTATAAATCATTGGATTATATTATTCCAATCTTTAATAGCCAACATAGCTGGATTTTTATTATGGTTATCAATAGCCAATATTATGATGGAGGTCTTCAAAGTCGCTTCAGCGCAATGGTTATTATTTTATTAATAGACATGATTTATTTTTACAATGGAGGGAATAGTCCCGAGTCGCTGCAGGCTCACGACCCGGCGCTTGGGGGCTACATTATTCAAATTGAGATTACATCAAATATGCAAGTCCCATGTCACTGCCAGCATGCACCATGGCACTTGGGGGCTAATGCAAAGTCATTTTTACTAGTCTTATTGAAGACCCGACTCATCATATCATAATGAGCCGGCCTTTGGGGGCTACCAATTGCTCCTATCAACAATTCAAGGTACACAAGTCTTAATCCATTATATTGAAGGGGCCACTACTCAGTTGGTAAAGCACAAAGCTCTTAACCTTGTGGACGTGGGTTCAAGCCCCATGATGGGGGTTACATCATATGATGTTATTTTCAATGAAGTATATATAAAGTCCCAGCTCAATATTATCTTACTTAGCCGGCCCTTGGGGGCTACACGTTGCTGTTCAAATCTACATGATCATATTTATAAAGTCCCTGCTCATTATTGCATAATGACCCGGCCCTTGGGGGCTACACTGGTTGAAGTTTTTTGAGCATCAGGCAATTTCAAGTCCCACGTTGCTGCAAGCAGGACAACCCAGCACTTGGGGGCTACATATGTGGAATATTAAGTTCTGACTAGTGATTGAGATGAACAACATGGATTTCTTCAAAGTGGTAATATTTATATTGAAGCAAGTCTTAAGTCATCACTTTGTTCTGCTCAAGACTTGGGGGCTACAGGTATTATATTATTATCGGAGAAATATTTTCAAATTATCTGTTTTGAGCAAACCAGATTGACCCGGCATCACCAATCATTATGACCCTGTGTCTGCAACCCGGCATCGTCAATAATCAAGAACCGGCGTTGGCAACAATCATGACCCGGAATTATCAGTTTTTATAACCCAACAATACTGGTAATCATAAACCGGCAAGTTCTACATTTTCAAACCGGCGGATATCAGTTGAATATTTGAAGACCAATATTTTTGTCAAGTCAGCGTATTGAAGGCGGAGTCAAATGGATTCTTTGTTTACAATAATTTTTTCTACAAGCAAATTGTTTATGAAGCTGATCTAATGACCCGGATTTTCTAGAAGAAGGAAATAACAAGGACTTAAGGATGATCGGATGCCGGTTTACAAGAATATTTAACCCGGAGTACAACCTGTCAAATTCGTTCTTGTGCATATGTTGCAGGATCAGTTTAACATGGATAAATCCAAATTAAACTGGGGGCTATTGTCGGGGATATACCCCGCGGTGTAAACCGGCCGGAAGTATAACCCGGCCGGACTTGGCGGATTATTTGAGATCATGCTGACACTTGACGATTCACTGGCGACCCACCCTGACCTGGCAGTTTACAAGCAACCTGCTTAAACATTATGACACACTGGTAACCCGGCGGGCGGCGGACGGATGACAAGGCCCAAGGCTCAGAAGGCCGATTTATGTTAATGGTGGGCCGATTTAAGAGGAAAGGCATGAGGAATATCTACCTTACAAGGAGTTAAGACCAGGACTTGTATCCGGTTTGTATTAGAGATAGACTAGTCCTAGTCCTACTAGGACTCCACATGTAACCCGCCCCTCTAACTTATATAAGGAGGGGCAGGGCTCCCCAAAGAGGGACAAGCTCCAAGCAAAAAGAAACAATCTCTAGGGCTAGACACAAAGAGCTGGTTTACGGCGACTTCCTCATGAGCGTAATGAGATCTAGCCTCAAACAGCATGTAGGGTTGTTACCGGATGATGTTTCTCGGGGGCCGAAGCTGTCTAAACCCTTGTCTTGTGCGTTGATCCACCCTGCTTCTCTCATCCCAATCAACCCCTCTCAAGCGACTACATAGATGCGCTGGCCTCACGACTAAGTCCTTTCGCTAGGACATCTGCCGTGACAATTCCACGACAGTACCCCTGACTAAAAAAATTTAGTCTCAAGACTAGTTTTAGCCCCTCTTTAGTCAGGGGTGCTTGGAACTTTAGCCTCTTAAAGAGACTATTTTTAGTCAGACTAAAATAAGTCCCTTGGATCCAAGCACCCTCTAAGCATCCTGGAATTCTTTGACAAAACTAAGCACCCCAAAATTCTTTGACAACTAAACTGTTGGCTATATGATGTTGGCTATATATATTGTACGTATATAATGTGAAGAAACGAGTGGTAGTACTATACCAACTAAAAGATGAAATGTAATAAATACTAGTATGTACGTACTGAAGAGTTAAAGTAACGAGAAGAAACATAACATAGTTCTGCTGGGGGCTCAGCACAACACACCCCTCAAATTAAATTAAGCACACCTGGAATTAAACTTTGCAACTATTCCGGGAGACACTGCATTAGAACCACCATGAGCAACGACACTGCCACCTTACTCGGAGTCCTCCTCCACGTCCTCGACTTCGTCCTTGTCCCTCTTCCTCTCTGCCGATACTTCTTTGCTTGAATCGCACACTTGGTTGTTGCTCTTCATCCAACCCTTGTAGATATTGAAGCAAAGGTAGCCATCCATTGCAGTGTAGTGGATGTGGTCTATATCTAGTACATTCTGCTGCCATGCATGATGATGAAACGTGTATGGAGGTTTCTCCAGTTCACCGTACGAAGGATGAACCATGGCTCCTGCCAGGGTCAGCATTGAAGGCTGACGAGAGGACACCAGCCGATTCTTCTGGGGGTCGAAGGTGTTACCTACAACGAGGCCTATCTGACGCAGGACTTCTTTGTCGTTACCAAAGTCTATAGTAATGAATTTGACTAGGTTGCTCTCGAGGAAGTCCTTAAAATCCTGGCACTCAACGTCAGCATGGCATATGTGGTAGACCAAGAATAAGTCATGCACACAAACCTGGATCACGGCGGGCTTCTTCCTCTCTTCGTCCTTTAGATCCTTCTCTCGTCCCAGGACTGTGGTGTACTCAACATCTAGGCCAGTGACCCACTCATCATCTGAGTCTTCGAACATGCGTCTGAAGCGAGAAAGGCATCCTTTCACCGTCGTGGAAGAACGGGTGTAGATGACGTCGAACTCATCGCCGGTGATGATTCTAACCCTCTACTCACTGCCGATCGTGGAGATTTGGGACGCCATGGATTTGGGAGGAGGGTTAGGATTAGTGGAACTGCCGTAATGTGAATGGACGGGACGACTAGGAGCGAACCGCCGTAGTATTGAAGGACGTGCGGGGACGAGTAGGAGCGAACTGCCAGCGTGCGAACGGCAGGGTAGTGGCTTTCCATTCTCCCATGATACGGGCTTCCGAGAGCCCTTGGATCTGAGATCGAACGGTTGCATGGTGTGATTCTAGACCTATGGGTGAATATCCTATCCTGGAGGGTTATTCTGCAAATTTTCAGCAACTTAGCATGCGACCGTTTGATCTGAGATCCAAGGGCTGCCAGCAGCCCGTATCGTGGTCGCGCCTACCACGATCGTCGCGTCGCTCGCGCGGTCGCGCCCTTGGAGATTTAACACGGTGCGTTAGGCTATCTAATGTTGGCATGTCATACATAGTCATCACTTAGTCACTCATACTACAACAAGGTTAGCTATAAGGTTGGCTATAAGTGTATTTTTTTACTCCTCTCTATCTCTTTCTTCGTACTCCCTCCGTCCCATAATATAAGAACGTTTTTGAAACTAGTGTAGTGCCAAAAACGTTCTTATATTATGGGACACAGGGAGTACTAGTATTTATTGCATTTGCCAAGTAGTGACCTCTTCCAATGAAATGGTGTTGCTAAGTTTGCTTCATTTAATTAGCTATAGACTCAAAATTGTCTTTTCACCTAGGTACACGCGCTTAGCACCGTTTCTTCCTTGGGTCACCAAACTAGTCTCTCTCCTCTTGATTAACTTGCCACATCAGACTTTATGCCTATATGGCAAGCTTAAGCACCTGTAGGAGCAAGTAAAAGTAAGTACAATAGTGCGCTTTACATGGCATTTTTGCATATGTGGAGGAAAGAGAGGCAAGGAAAAAGTGGACAAGTGGGCTCTCATGCAAGAGCCAGCCTCTACTACATGGTGGAGCATTGGGAGAGGCACATGTATGGAGCTGGTCAGGAATCGGGAGACTCACGCCGGTCGTAGCGCCGTAGTTAAAATGATAATGGCAAGTCAAATCACGGGGCCCCACCTGTCCAGCAGTAACTCACTGTCAAATCACACAGCCCTACGTTTGCAGCAGCCTACTCCCTCGTCTTCTCGCGTCTTTGTCGAGCCGACTAGGCAGAACTGCCCCGCCGCCTACCGCGCAGGAAAAGCCCCGCCCTCGACTTTTAAATAGTATACAATATACTAATTTTGTATCCATGGATTGCGCTCGCGCCATGGAGCAAAGCGTCTAGAAAACGGCGGTACACATGTACGGAGTATACAGCACGCCCGTCGCGTTCGCGTCGCACCCCAGACGGGCGGTCGGTCTGGCACGCTGCTCTCCGAATGGAACGCGCGTCATATTGCGTTTGCACACACACGTGGGACGGCAATTGAGAACCGACCATAGGCACACTCCCCGGCCCCACAAGTCGGGTGACTTAATAGAAGAGGGAGACAAGCGCTAGTACTAGAGAAGTGTTGTACTACGTTGGTGCCTGGACGATCCCTGCAAGACACGGAAGATCAGTTCGTCCATGCATGTGACCAGACTCCAGCAGACACGCCTGGATTGGCTATCGTGTACATATCGTGCAGGCTATGTTGTACATGGCTGTAGTTGTGGTGAAAAATCTAACAAAAGGTTTCTTGTCATCTCGCAAAATTAGGTGTCATGTGCTTCGGATCACTGCGATGGTTAAATAGCGACAACTAAGTTGGGCTAGTCATTGGGGGCACATGCACGAACAGTGACTACTCGGCTGCCATCTAGGTCAAGTCGGCTATGTTAATTAGGACATTTATCGACGGACCCCTTTTCTACGAGTTTATCTTTAATTTGAGCTTTGTTCCTCGTCTAGTTTGTCCGTCGGGATTCATGTTGTCTCCTTTGGGCAGTGAGGTTATGACTTCTTGTCATGTGGCATTTTTTCGTGTTATACGTTATAATCCGGTGCTTCAGATCAAAATGACGACAACTGCGCCTCCGGGCCACGTGCATGAAGACTTCTCGACAGTCATTGACGAGGTCAAGCCGGCTCCGGTAGACAAAAGAAAACTAGTACTACTCCACTATATAGGCAGGAGCCTCCGCGCTTGCTTGCTAGTGTTGCTCTCTTCACACTGTCTCGGCCTCTCCAGATCTAAACACGACAGCGGTGGCCACACTCTCTCTCTCTCTGCTCACCGCTGGTCACAGATCCAGCCGGATCCTCTCCGTCGGTGAAGGTGAGAAGGTGCAACGTTCACGTGGTCGTCCTTCGCGATGGCTCTTACCCACTGCTGGGCACGCCCAGATCAGCCTGCCTTGCCGTTCTCTCCCAAGCACCACTGGCGAGGGAGGGCCTCCGACCCCTTCTTCCTCGCTGCCGTAGTGTGGGCAGATCCGGCGTCCCGCCGCCCACCTAGCGACATCCCGGCGACCATCAGGTATAACTTCCTTCGAAACCGGCCTTGCTCTACTTCCCGAGCTCCTGACGTCGCTGCATTTGTATCTTTTACTATTTCTCAGGCCCCCTCGTAGATAGGATCGATCGGCTGTTCGAAAACCACCTAATTTTTTTACGTTTAAGAGGTAAAACTAGTTCATGCACTCGAATCTAGTACTACTTGGTTCAAACAAGGAAGAAAGGGGGTGGGGGTGGGGGAGGATTTGTTACCTGAATCTAGGACTTGGTTGAAAGAGGAAATAATGGGGGCGAAAAGTAGCAGAGACTGGCTATCCAACTGGTCTCTAGGTCTAATAGGGAAATAAAGGGAAACACAGTACAAACTCAATATAAACCCGATCTATTGGTTGAAAAAGGAAAGAAAGTGGGGACTGGGGGACAAGTCAATAGAGTAAGTCCAGCACTAGATTTGCTAGCCTCACACAGTATAAGGTGGCTATACCGAACAAAAATGGGTCCAACCCAGATATCCTGTTCTGATGTTTGTTGCCCCGAGCCACTCTTATGTAATGCCACTGGTAAAATGTAGCAGTCACACTGTTAAAAGTAAGGACACGTTAAACCAATGTTGTTTTCAATGTAATGCCTCGAGTAATATGAATTAATGGCACTTCTTTACATGTCCTGCTAAAATTTCCCATTAAGATAAGTTGGTTCTTTTCGTTAGAAATGCAACTGTCCTGGTCCGCCTACTCTCCCGTGCCCAAAGTAATGTCGTATTTAACGGTTGTCATAGTTAATCGTAGTGCCCACACTAATATGTAGCAATGCCAGTGCTTTAGAAATTGCTACTGTCCTTGTAGGATTGCCATTCAGATAAGGAACATGCTTCTTTTCATTTGATGCATGTTTCATCACTTGTTAGTCACCCTCCTTTCCACCTTTTTTGTGCAAACAGAGATACACATTTCACGCTCGATCTTAGTTGAACTGCACAAATGATATCCAATTTATAGTTGAGCATTCTAGGAGCTTCGATGTTGCTCAATTTCATTGCAACTAATGAAGAAGAAGCTCTGTGGGTTTCGTTTTCTGATGGAAATGGAACCGGGGCTGGAGCCCTTTTCTTAAAAAAAATTGAAGAAGAAGCTACTAGCTCACGGGACATTGCTTCATTTTAGGTGAACTGCACCAAAAGGTCCCATGAATTGAATCATCCATGTTGGTGACTGAAAGAGCCAGCTTCAGCATCCCAGTCTAAGCACCCCCGGCCTCCATCCTTGCGACGCACGGTACACCTCGTTTGCCACCTGCTCGACCCTAGTGTCACTGATAAAATGAAGTAATAATATAGTTAAAATAGAGCGAGTGTCATCTCTCTCATTTCATTTCCAATGTACATAAAGAAAGTGCTTCTCTTTGTTAATGTATGTTTCATCAACTAGTCCCATTGTTAATGTTTAAGCGTTTCTGCAAACTGGTGTGCTTAGTTTTAGTTGATATGTACAAAAATAGAGATTTGAATGTCTCAAGGCGCCTCCTTGTACTACCGCTGTACACTGATGTTCATCACTGGCAGAAGGTGTATCTGGGAGACTTGGGACAATGTCCAGTATGAGGCGTACCGTATGAGGCGTAGCAGGGCCCATCTCGCCCTCGCAGCATGGCATACTATGATACTATCGCAATATTTTCTTCTATTTATTTTGTGTGTTTCGTCAACTAGTGCCACTATAATGTAATCACGCTTTTTCATTATCTGTGCAAACAGGGTTATTCAGCTGCATTTTGGTGGAACTACACAAATGTACGTATGGAACCGGCATATATGCACAGTGCGAGGTGTGCCAAGTAAAAATTACCGACGCCAACCATGCTGCATGCACGCATTGGCATCCACCACCACCAGTGGGATGTGTGGCGATCTCTGTGGACGGACCTTTCTCGGCAGCAAATCATCTAACCAAATACTAGTAGCTTATATTGGCAGTTTTCTAGGGAGTACTCTTTTCTGAAAGAAGCACCAATCTATTTTTGTTTATTTGTACACTGTGTCACAACTTTGACCCAAAGGTCCAAAGCTATTTTAGGGTGATTGGCGTAGTACTCGGAGACTGATTGTAAGCATGATTTTCATTAGCTCTCACACTGATTGTAAGCATGAGCAGGTGGAAGATTAGGTTAGTGCGAAGCTTACCTTAAACCCTACCGCCGCCGTTGAAATGAGGCGAGCATCGAGGGAACCGTGGAGAACGGCAGGGAAGCGACGTCGCGCCATCCGGCCTCCTCTTGTGGTGGGAGAACGGCACACCATACTCGATCGATTCGTTATCCTCTGGGTGCTCGACCTTCGACCTGTACGCCCACCACCTCCGCCTGACTGTCGCCTCGGGCGACTATGTCTGCTCCATCGCCCAAAGAGATACTCGATGAACTCGGAGGACTGCGGCGTGACTGCCGCCGAGGAGTACATGTACATCGCCGCCCTCATCGCCGCCGTCTCGCTCTTTCGCATACATTGCCACATGGCCCGCACCGTCCTCGAAACCTCCCACTCATTGTCAAACCAACTAAGGATCTCCTTCAACCTGGCTAACTTTGCCTGGTCGCCGCCGGCGATCTGCCTAATTCGCTGCTGCATCCTCTCCATAGATGTCCTTCTGAGTTGTCCGGTGCTAGCTTTGGAAGATGGGAGGAGAGACGGTGGTCTTGCAATAGAGAAGTGGGAGAGGCGAGACGGTGGTTTTGGAATGGAGATGATGGAGAGGAGAGGAGGTGGTTTTGCAATGGAGAAGATCAGAAGAGGGAGAGGCGAGACGGTGGTTTTGGAATGGAGATGATGGAGAGGAGAGGAGGTGGTTTTGCAATGGAGAAGATCAGAAGAGGGAGTGGCGAGACGGTGGTTTTGGAATGGAGATGATGGAGAGGAGAGGAGGTGGTTTTGCAATGGAGAAGAGGGAGAGGAGCGTGCGGCAGCGATTTAGGATTGGACGAGAGGGCCGGCGCGCTGTGACTGGATCAAAATCAAAATCAATTTACCCTTCAATCAAGAAAGCGACCCCACATTAACTAGTCTCCCTTTTATTCTGGGTCATAATTGACCATGATTTTCGCACATAAAATATATGTTATACGTTGCAAAAATAATATAATTTGAAAGTACATTCAGATACGAACCAAACGATACAATTTTTGGTGACATGCATTCACATTTTGCTTGTCAAATACAGTACGTGGTCAAACTTTGACCCAAAATACGCAAAACAACAAAAAAATACTTCCAAGACCAATGCCGCTCTTCTGCTCTTCTCCTCTTAAACCACCGCCGCTCCTCTCATGTTCCAATCTAAATGCAGCGCCGCTCCTCTCCTCTTCCATTTCAAAACCACCGCCCCTCCTCTCCTGTTCCAGTCCAAAACCAGCGTCGCTCCTCTCCCGTTCTAATCCAAAACCAGCGCTGCTCCTCTCCTCTTCCATTCAAAAACCACCGCCGGCGAGTGAAGGTGCGGTGGATAAGTAGATCGATGGAGGAGTACAACCGATACGTGAGGATCGCAGACGGCGACCCTGTGAAGCTAGCTAGGATGTTGGAGATACAGTCTTCGTTTGACAACAAGGACCAACTAGCGGCGACGGCGACATCCATGGCCAAATATCTGCAACAGAGCGAAAAGGCGGCGATACTCCCAGAGGGAGTCGCGCCGGAGTACATAGAGCTGCTCCTCTGGGACATGGAGCAAACAGATTCACCGAATCCGATCGTGAGGGAGCGGTGGTGGGAGTTTCGATCCCAGATGGAGCATCCACCAGAGATTGAAGGATCGAGCATCTACAGGGTGCCGTTTGTGAGGGTGCCCTGCCAGAGCGAGTCGGTGGAGTCTTCGTCGACCGAACCCAACTGCAAGAGGAGAAAAGAAGTTGGCCCGACGACGCTTCCCCGCCATCGTCTCCCTCGCCGTTCACATCGTCTCACAGGGCGGCTGTCTGTCGCCGAGGAATAGGAGGGGGCTGCCCCCCCCCCCAGCCCAATAGTCGGGCTGGTTGTGAATTGTCAGGAGGAGCTTAGGGTTGTCAGTATTTGCAGGTTGTGAATTGTGTTTTGTGTTGTGTATTTTGAGAGTACTTTCAGATATGAATGTCTTTTGAATTTCAGATTTGCAGTATTGAGCATATGAAGTGTTTTATGAATTCTAGAGATCTATTTTTAGCACTTAAAAAAATATAGTTTCATAGGAGTATAAAAGTGCAGACAATGTGATTCTCAGAGAAGAAACTGCAAGTTTCAGTTTCAGATAAGAAACTGCAAGTTCAGTTTCAGATAAGAAACTGCAACTTTCAGAGGCAGAGCATTTATATTAACACGGCCTTTTCAAACAGGGTTAACTTCATGTTGGAAGTTTTATTCATGGTCAAAAATGGAACTACCAGCCAGTTAACATTATGCTGATCAACATTCATGCATAGCACATCTTCATATGATGCACAGTCAAAATGCCCACACAATGTCGAGTGTGTGAAACACAGAGAAAACGAGGGACGCAGTTTTGGCAAGTGTTGGACGTGGTTTTGGGCTGCCCCGTCTAGGCTTTCATTTTTAACATGCGCAGCCCACGACCTCGGATGGGAGGTCCATAGGCCTGTTTGTATTTTCTTAGGGCCGTCATGTATCGACCGGCCTACGGACCTCCCATCCGAGGTTTTATTTTTGACAGCCCAATTTATGTATTTTTTTGAAGAAAACGCAGAGGTCTATTCTATTTTCTATATAAGAATAGGAACGCCAGGTCCAACTTATGTTTCCCTTCTAACTATATTATATATATTTAAATTATTTTATATGTTATTATATATTATTTTTATTGTCATCATATATTTAACAGATACTTACATATGTAAGAAAACAATATCCCACATCTTATTAACTTATAAAAATAATTTCTTAACAAATAAAATCCTGGATTGTTTTGGCACGAAAATCCTAGTGATTGTGTACAAAAGCTTGGTAAGATTTAAGGACGAATGTAATAATATCACTTATTATTTAAATATATTTATAACAAAATGCTCATCCCCTTTTTATTTTTTGATAACATTGCTGGCCCAACCCAACATTATAATTAGAATCAGCCCAGCAAAATCGTGTATTTCAAGAAAGTGCAAATGGCCTGTAATTTTTTAGGAAATAAAATAAATGGGCCGCATGGACGCTACATTATTTTTTCACCCAGCCCAGCTAATGGTTGTAATTCAAAAAAAGATCAAATTGACTGTAAATTCTACCGCGCAAAAAAAAGACTGTAAATTCTGAAAAAATGGGTTGAATACGTGCCACATTTTTGGAGGCTGAAATGTGGGCCAATAGGTCAAAGCAAATGCAAGTCGTTGTCAATTTAGTCAACAAATGATTCTGACATGTTAGCTGTTGGATTTACATCCAACGACCGGCATCCATCTTCAATCTCTCGTCTTCTTCCTCCAGCACCGCCGGGACCACCTCCCGCCTCCTGCTGCTAGCAGCTCTGCTTAGCACGCTTCGCTATGAAGCGCTACTCCACCGTTGGCCAGGCCATCCCTCCACCCCTCCACACCTCCTGTTCTTCTCGACCGACTGCCGAACCACACCTCACTAGAACCAGTTAACCCTCGTACACCTCTCCGTCTGCGACTCTACTGCCGCGTCTTCCCATCTCCGGCTCGTTGCTGTCCGGGGCCTCGCCGTCGTCCACCACCTTGGATGCGCTCGGCGCGGCGTGGTCAACGTGGTCAACGAACGACACCATCGGAAGTAGACTGTGCGTGGAGAGGCTGACAGCTGGGTCCACGGCCGCACACAAGGAAATGCCTCCTCATTACGCGCAAAATAATGATTCCTCCACCTGACATCTTGGACCCACCGGAAGGGCCTCTGTATTTCCCGAAAATAACGTGCGCCCCGCTGACATGTCGGACCCACCAGCTATCTTCGCATGCAAGGAAGTGCCTCCTTATTATGCACAAAAAATGAATACTCCCCCTGCCAACTGGAACCCAGCATAGTGGGAGGCTGACTTGTGGGCCTACCAAGTTGACGGGGACGGAGGGCTTTGTCAACTTAGTGAATATGAACGATTCTAGCTCCTGTTACCGTACGATGTTCATCCAACGGCCGTAGTGCTTCTTCAACCTCTGGTCTTCTTGCTCCAGCCGCCCAAACCAGCGCCGGTCGTGCCGCGTGCTCCTGCCTCCCGTGGCCGGCTGTGATGCCGCGGAGGCCTCACCGCCCCCTACTACTCCCACCGCTGGCCAGGCCATCGCTCTACTCACCCACACCCCCTGTTATTCTGTGGCGACAGCAGCCTCACACCGCAGCCGAACCAGTGAACCCTCGTACTCCTCTTCGCATGGGCATCCACTGCTGCATCTTCCCCGGCTCCGAGTCGTCCCCTTCCTAGTCCTCGCCGTCGTCCACCGCCGTGGTGCTCTCGGCGCGGTGTGGTCAACGTGGTCAAGGAACGACTTCCATCGGACGTGGACTGTACGTGGAGAGGCTGACAGCTGGTCCACGGACGCAGCAAGGAAGTGCCTCCTTATTACGCACAAAATAATGATTCCTCCACCTGACAGCGGGGGACCCACCGGACGGGCCACCGTATTTTGCGAAAAAACGTGAAGTGCATCCGGGCACGCAAGGAAGTGCATCCGGGCAAAAAAACGAGCTACATCTTCGCACGCAAGTAAGTGCGTCCGGGCAAAAAAAAACGATTCGCCCCCCTGACTGCTGGGACCCACCAGCTACATCATCGCACGCAAGGAAGTGCATCCGGGCAAAAAAACGATTCGCCCCCCTGACTGTTGGGACCCACCAGCTACATCTTCGCACGCAAGGAAGTGCCTGATAGTCGTGACCCACCTGGTCGAAGCATACGTAGTGTTGTCATTCTGGTCGCGAACGTGTACGTACATATATACTGGTGGATGTAGAGGCGCGCACGTGTCGTAGTAGAGGCGCGCACGTAGAATGTACACGTACATACAGCGGCCAGGGTGCAAGAAGGAAAATACGGCCACGTATGTGTACATACGGGCGGGGTCTCGAACACCAACTCGCGCATACGTACGGCCAGGGCTCGTGTACATGGCTGGGTCGGAACGGAGAAACAGCGTCGTCGTCGTGTTCATGGGGAGGCAACGGAATGCGTCATTTTCATGGGGAGGCAACGGAATGCGTCGTGTTCATCGGGAGGCAACGGAACGCGTGGGAGCCAACCGGCTGGGTCGGAACGGAATGCGTGGTCGTGTTCATCGGGAGGGCTTGGACAGAACAGGCGATGGAAACGAGGCCTGGCGTACTGCAAAACGGAGGAAACGGACCTCCTACGTTCGGAACGGGGTCCTGTTGATCGGGAGGGGTGTGCCGGACCGCAAAACGGAGGAAACGGACCTCCTACGGTCGAAACGGGGGTCCTGTTGATCGGGAGGGGTGTGGCGTACCGCAAAACGAAGGAAACGGACCTCCTACGGTCGAAACGGGGGTCCTGTTGATCAGGAGGGGTGTGGCGTACCGCAAAATGGACGAAACGGACCTCCTACGGTCGAAACGGGGGTCCTGTTGATCGGGAGGGGTGTGGCGTACCGCAAAACGGACGAAACGGACCTCCTACGGCGAAACGGCGGTCCTGTTCATCGGAAGGGGTGTGGCGTACTGCAAAACGGGACTCCACGGGATACTGTTCATCTCCACCGTCGACCTCCTCCAGCCTCCACGGGCTACCGTCGACCTCCTCCAGCCTCCACGGGCTCCTGTTCATCCAGCCTCCACCACGCGCTACTCCACCGGCTACTGTTCAACCACCCCTCCACGGGCACCCCTCCACCGTCTACTGTTCACCCAGCCCTCCACACCACGGGGTCCTGTTCAACCACCCCTCCACGGGCACCCCTCCACCGTCTACTGTTCATCCAGCCCTCCACACCATGGGGTCCTGTTCATCTAGAGGCAACGCCACCGCTCACTGTTCATCCAACCCCCCCCCCCCACAACGCTCACTGTTCATCCAATCAATCGGCTTCAGTTAGCAGCAGTAGCGAAGGAATCGCTCGATCGGGTTCAGTTAACAGCCATCGATCGATCGCTCGGGTTCAGTAACGCGTAGCCTGCAGTGCAATCGCTCGGATTCAGTTAGAGCCCAACGCCTCGCTCGGGTTCAGTTAGAGCCAACGCCTCGCACACACGCGCGTACGTGTACGAGAGAAACGCGCATCGCTCGGCCCCCGACCTCCCACCGTAACCGGGAACTCCCCGAAATTTTCCTCCCCCTCGCTTCTACCACGGTTTTTTCCGTCATGGACGGCCCAAAGAATGTCATGCAGCTGCGTCTTCGGCCCGCCCAGGACGAAAAGCCCATTTTCTGTCATGATTTTTTGTCATAGAAGTAGGATCCCACCACATCTATGATAATACCGGGTTTTGTCACAATTATCGTCATAGAACTGTCATATGTATGACAGAAAAAAAAATTGTTCGGCCCAAAATGTCACGGATGTGTCTTTTTTTTGTAGTGAGCTTAGGTTTCTCTAAACCATAGTTCATACGGTGTCGTCTCAACGGAATTGCATGGTGCCCTATTTAAAGTGAATGTGGTTGTCTCTAATGCCTAACCCATAAACGATAGTGGTAATTCGATAAGACACATCTTGGTATGCACCATATCCAATAGGGTGCAGTTATGATGTTCGGACACACCATCACACTATGGTGTTCCAGGCGGTATTAGTTGTGAAACAATTTCCACAATGTCTTAATTGTGTGCCAAATGCGTAACTCAGATATTCATCTCTATGATCACATCATAGACATTTTATCCCCTTGTCACGACGATCTTCAACTTCACTCTGAAATTACATGAACCTTTCAATAATTCAGACTTGTGTTTCATCAAATAAATATACTCAGCATCTACTCAAATAATCTATGAAGTAAGAACATAACGATATCCACTGCATGCCTCATCACTCATTGGACTGCTCACATCAAAATGTATTACTTCCAACAAGTTGCTTTCTTGTTCCATCTTACTGAAAACGAGGCCTTTCAGTCATCTTGCCCATGTGGTATGATTTGCATGTCTCAAGTGATTCAAAATCAAGTGAGTCCAAATGATCCATCTGTATGGACTTTCTACATGCATATATACTAATAGACATGGTTCGCATGTCTTAATCTTTTCAAAAACGAGTGAGTCCAAAGATCCATCAACATGGAGCTTCTTCATGCGTTTTATACCAATATGACTCAAGTGGCAGTGCCACAAGTATGTGGTACTATCTTATGTCTTTTGGCATGAACATGTGTATCACTACGATCGAGATTCAACAAACCATTCATTTTAAGTGCAAGACCATTGAAGGTATTATTCAAATAGACAGAGTAACCATTATTCTCCTTAAATGAATAACAGTATTGCGATAAACATAATCCAATCATGTCTATGCTCAACGCAAACACCAATAACAATTATTTAGGTTTAACACCAATCTTGATGGTAGAGGGAGCATACGATGCTTGATCACATCAACCTTGGAAACACTTCCAACACATATCGTCATCTCACCTTTAGCTAGTCTCCGTTTATTTCGTAGCCTTTTATTTCGAGTTACCAACACTTAGCAACCGAACCGGTATCTAATACCCTGGTGCTACTAGGAGTACTAGTAAAGTACACACGAATATAATGTATATCCAATATACTTCTGTCGACCTTGCCTGCCTTCTCATCTACCAAGTATCTAGGGTAGTTCTGCTTCAGTGACCGTTCCCCTCATTACAGAAGCACTTAGTCTCGGGTTTGGGTTCAACCTTGGGTTTCTTCACTAGAGCAGCAACTGATTTGTCGTTTCATGAAGTATCCCTTCTTTCCCTTGCCCTTCTTGAAACTAGTGGTTTTACTAACCATCAACAATTGATGCTCCTACTTGATTTCTACTTTCGCGGTGTCAAACACCGCGAGTTGCTCAGGGATCATCATGTCTATCCCTGATATGTTATAGTTCATCACGAAGCTCTAATAGCTTGGTGGCAGTGACTATGGAGAACCATCACTATCTCATCTGGAAGATTAACTCCCACTCGATTCAAGCGATTGTAGTACTTAGACAATCTGAGCACATGCTCAACGATTGAGCTTTTCTCCCTTAGTTTGCAGGCTTAAGAAACTTGTCAAAGGTCTCATACCTCTTGACGTGGGCACTAGTCTGAAATCTCAGTCTTTGGAACATCTCATATGTTCTGCGACGTTTCAAAAACATCTTTGGCGCCTCAATTCTAATCCGTTAGCATTACGCACTGAACTATCACGTAGTCATCAAAACGTGTATGTCAGATGTTTCGCAACATCTACAGACGACGCTCGAGGTTCAGCACACCGAGCGGGGTGCATTAAGGACATAAGCCTTCTGTGCAGCAATGAGGATAATCCTCAGTTTACGGACCCAGTCCGCATAATTTCTACTATCAACTTTCAACTAAATTTTCTCTAGGAACATATCTTAAACAGTAGAACCAAAGCGTAAGCTATGACATAATTTGCAAAGACATTTTGACTATGTTCATGATAATTAAGTTCATCTGATTATTTAATGAACTCCCACTTAGATAGACATCCCTCTAGTCATCTAAGTGATACATGATCCGAATCGACTAGACCGTGTCCGATCATCACGTGAGACGGACTAGTCATCAACGGTGAACATCTCCATGTTGATCGTATCTACTATACGGCTCATGTTCGACCTTTCGGTCCCTTGTGTTCCGAGGCCATGTCTGTACATGCTAGGCTCGTCAAGTCAACCTAAGTGTTTCGCATGTGTAAATCTGGCTTACACCCGCTGTATGCGAACGTTAGAATCTATCACACCCGATCATCACGTGGTGCTTCGAAACAACGAACCTTCGCAACGGTGCACAGTTAGGGGGAACACATCTCTTGAAATTTTAGTGAGGGATCATCTTATTTATGCTATCGTAGCTCTAAGCAAATAAGATGTAAACATGACAAACATCACATGCAAATCATAACGTGACATGATACGGCCAATATCATCTTGCGCCTTTTGATCTCTATCTTCGAGGCGCGGCATGATCGCCTTCGTCACCGGCATGACACCATGATTTCCATCATCATGATCTCCATCATCGTGTCTTCATGAAGTTGTCTAGCCAACTATTACTTCTACTACTATGGCTAACGGTTAGCAATCAAGTAAAGTAATTACATGGCGTTTTTCATTGACACGCAGGTCATATAATAAATTAAGACAACTCCTATGGCTCCTGCCAGTTGTCATACTCATCGACATGCAAGTCGTGATTCCTATTACAAGAACATGATCAATCTCATACATCACATATATATAATTCATCACATCCTTTTGGCCATATCACATCACATAGCATACCCTGCAAAAACAAGTTAGACGTCCTCTAATTGTTCTTGCATGTTTTACGTGGCTGCTATGGGTTTCTAGCAAGAACGTTTCTTACCTACGCAAAAGCCACAACGGTGATATGCCAATTGCTATTTACCCTTTATAAGGACCCTCTTTATCGAATCCGATCCGACTAAAGTGGGAGAGACAGACACCCGCTAGCCACCTTATGCATCAAGTGCATGTCAGTCGGTGGAACCTGTCTCACGTAAGAGTACGTGTAAGGTCGGTCTGGGCTGCTTCATCCCACAATGCCGCCAAATCAAGATAATACTAGTAACGGTAAGCAAACTGAACAAATCATCGCCCACAACTACTTTGTGCTCTACTCGTGCATAGAATCTACGCATAGACCTGGCTCGTGATACCACTGTTGGGGAACGTAGCAATAATTCAAAATTTTCCTACGTGTCACCAAGATCAATCTAGGAGATGCTAGCAACGAGAGAGAGGGAGTGCATCTTCATACCCTTGAATATCGCTAAGCGGAAGCGTTACAAGAATGCGGTTGATGGAGTCGTACTCGCGGCGATTCAAATCGCGGAAGATCCGATCTAGCGCCGAACGGATGGCGCCTCCGCATTCAACACACGTACAGCCCGGGGACGTCTCCTCCTTCTTGATCCAGCAAGGGGAGTGGAGAAGTTGAGGGAGAACTCCAGCATCACGACGGCATGGTGGCAATGGAGCTCGTGGTTCTCCGGCAGAGCTTCGCTAAGCACTACGGAGGAGGAGAAGATGTATGAGGAGGAAGGGGCTGCGCGAAGCCAGGGGTCCAGCTGCCCTCCCACCCCCCCCCCCTCTATTTATAGGGGCAAGGGAGAGGGGGCGCGGCCCCCTCCAGATAGATCTAGAGGGGGGCGGCGGCCAAGGGGGGGAGGCTTGCCCCCCAAGCCAAGGGGGCGCCCCCTTTAGGGTCCCCCCCCAACCCTAGGCGCATGGGCCCTAGGGGGGTTTGGCGCCCAGCCCACCTAGGGGCTGTTCCCCTCTATATTCGGCCCATAGGGCCCTCCGGGGCAGGTGGAACCTCCCGGTGGACCCACGGAACCCTTTCGGTGGTCCCGGTACAATACCGAAATACCGCCGAACACTTCCGGCGACTGAACAAGGACTTCCCATATATAAATCTTCGTCTCCGGACCATTCCGGAACTCCTCGTGACGTCCGGGATCTCATCCGTGACTCCGAACAACCTTCGGTAACCACATACTATTTCCCATAACAACTCTAGCATCACCGAACCTTAAGTTTGTAGACCATACGGGTTCGGGAACCATGCAGACATGACCGAGACACCTCTCTGGCCAATAACCAATAGCGGGATCTGGATACCCATATTGGCTCCCACATGTTCCATGATGGTCTCATCGGATGAACCACAATGTCGGGGATTCAATCAATCCCGTATACAATTCCCTTTGTCTATCGGTACGTTACTTGCCCGAGATTCGATCGTCGGTATCCCAATACCTCGTTAAATCTCGTTACCGGCAAGTCTCTTTACTCGTTCCGTAACGCATGTTCCCGTGGCTAACTCCATAGTCACATTGAGCTCATTATGATGATGCATTACCGAGTGGGCCCAGAGATACCTCTCCGTCATACGGAGTGACAAATCCCAGTCTCGATTCATGCCAACCCAACAGACACTTTCGGAGATACCTGTAATGTACCTTTATAGCCACCCAGTTACGTTGTGACGTTTGGTACACCCAAAGCATTCCTACGGTATCCGGGAGTTGCACAATCTCATGGTCTAAGGAAACGATACTTGACATTAGAAAAGCTCTTAGCAAACGAACTACACGATCTTGTGCTATGCTTAGGATTGGGTCTTCTCCATCACATCATTATCCTAATGATGTGATCCCGTTATCAATGACATCCAATGTCCATGGTCAGGAAACCATAACCATCTATTGATCAACGAGCTAGTCAACTACAGGCTTACTAGGGACATGTTGTGGTCTATGTATTCACACATGTATTATGGTTTCTAGTTAATACAATTATACCATGAAAAATAGACAATTATCATGAACAAGGAAATACAATAATAACCATTTTATTATTGCCTCTAGGGCATATTTCCAACACATGCATCTAGAGTATTAAGTTCAAAAGAACAGAGTAATGCTTTAAGTATGATGACATGATGTAGAGGGATAAACTCATGCAATATGATATAAACCCATTCTTGTTATCCTCGATGGCAACAATACAATACGTGCCTTGCTGCCCCTACTAGCACTGGGAAAGGACACCGCAAGATTGAACCCAAAGCTAAGCACTTCTCCAATTGCAAGAAAGATCAATCTAGTAGGCCAAACCAAACTGATAATTCGAAGAGACTTGCAAAGATAACCAATCATACATAAAAGAATTCAGAGAAGATTCAAATATTGTTCATAGATAATCTTAATCATAAACCCACAATTCATCGGTCTCGACAAACACACCGCAAAAGAAGATTACATCGAATAGATCTCCACGAGAATCGAGGAGAACTTTGTATTGAGATCCAAAGAGAGAGAAGAAGCCATCTAGCTAATAACTATGGACACGAAGGTCTGAGGTAAACTACTCACACATCATCGGAGATGCTATGGTGTTGATGAAGAAGCCCTCCGTGATCAATGCCCCCTCCTGCAGGACGCCAGAAAAGGCCCCAAGATGGGATCTCACTGGTACAGAAGGTTGCGGCAGTGGAATTAGGTTTTTGTGGATGCCTCTGATGGTTTGGGGGTACGTAGGTATATATAGGAGGAAGAAGTACGTCGGTGGATCAACGTGGGCCCCATGAGGGTGGAGGGCGCGCCTGGGGGGTAGGCGCGCCCCCTGCCTCGTGCTCTCCTCATTGATTACTTTACGTGGACTCCAAGTCCTCTGGATCACGTTTGTTCCGAAAATCACGTTCCTGAAGGTTTCATTCCGTTTGGACTCTGTTTGATATTCTTTTTCTGCGAAACTCTGAAATAGGCAAAAAAAACAGCAATTTGGGCTGGGCCTCCGGTTAATAGGTTAGTCCCAAAAATAATATAAAAGTGTATAAATAAGCCCATTAAACATCCAAAACAGAATATATAATAGCATGGAACAATCAAAAATTATAGATAAGTTGGAGACGTATCAAGCATCCCCAAGCTTAATTCCTGCTCGTCCTCGAGTAGGTAAATGATAAAAACAGAATTTTGATGTGGAATGCTTCTTGGCATACTTCTTAATGTAATCCTTCTTATTGTGGCATGAATATTTAGGTCCGAAAGATTCAAGATAAAAGTTTAATGTTGACATAAAAACAATAATACTTCAAACATGCTAACCAAGCAATTATGTCTTATCAAATAACATAGCCAAAGAAAGCTTATCCCTACAAAATCATATAGTTAGGCTATGTTTCAATATTTTCACACAAACGTTCTCATCATGCATAACCCCGATGACAAGCCGAGCAATTGGTTCATACTTTTAATGCGCTTCAGCCTTTTCAACTCTTACGCAATACATGAGCGCAAGCCATGGATATAGCACTATGGGTGGAGTAAAGTATAATGATGGGGGTTATGAGAGAATACAAAAAGGTAGAAAGTCTCCCATCGACGTGGCTAATCAATAGGCTATGGAGATGCCCATCAATTGATGTCAATGAGAGGAGTAGGGATTGCCATGCAAAAGATGCACTAGATCTATAAATATGTGAAAGCTCAACAAAATAAACTAAGTGGGTGTGCATCCAACTTGCTTGCTCACGAAGACCTAGGGCATTTTGAGGAAGCCCATCATTGGAATATACAAGCCAAGTTCTATAATGAAAATTCCCACTAGTATATGAAAGTGACAACATAGGAGACTCTCTATTATGAAAATCATGGTGCTACTTTGAAGCACAAGTGTGGATAAGGATAGTAACATTGTCCCTTCTCTCTTTTTCTCTCATTTTTTTGTTTGGGCCTTCTCTTTTTTTTCTTTGGCCTCTTTTTTTTTAGTCCGAAATCTCATCCCGACTTGTGGGGGAATCAGTCTCCATCATCCTTTCCTCACATGGTACAATGCTCATCACACTTTTATTACTTACAACTCAATACTTAGAACAAGATATGACTCTATGTGAATGCCTCCGGCGGTGTACCGGGATATGCGATGAATCAAGAGTGACATGTATGAAAAAATTATGAATAGTGGCTTTGCCACAAAATACGATGTCAACTACATGATCATGCAAAGCAATATGACAATGATGGAACGTGTCATGATAAACGGAACGGTGGAAAGTTGCATGGCAATATATCTCGGAATGGCTATGGAAATGCCATAATAGGTAGGTATGGTGGCTGTTTTCAGGAAGATATAAGGAGGTTTATGTGTGATAGAGCGTATCGTATCACGGGGTTTGGATGCACCGGCGAAGTTTGCACCAACTCTCAATGTGAGAAAGGGCAATGCGCGGTACCGTAGAGGCTAGAAAATTGTGGAAGGTTGAGAGTGCGTATAATCCATGGACTCACATTAGTCATAAAGAACTCATATACTTATTACAAAAGTTTATTAGCCCTCGAAGCAAAGTACTACTACGCATGCCCCTAGAGGGATAGATTGGTAGGAAAAGACCATCGCTCGTCCCCGACCGCCACTCATAAGGAAAGCAATAAAGGAACACCTATGTGTCAAAATTGTTACACAACTTTTACCATACGTGCATGCTACGGGACTTGCCAACTTTAAAACAAGTATTTCTCAATTTCACAATTACTCAACTAGCACACTCTAATATTACCACCTTTATATCTCAAAACACTTATCAAGTATCTAACTTCTCATGATATGTAATGGACTCAATATGGAAGATTAATTTCATGATTAAAGCAAATTACCATGCTGTTTAAGACTCTCAAAATAATATAAGTGAAGCATGAGAGTTCAACAATTTCTATAAAATATAACCACCGCCGTGCTCTAAAAGATATAAGTGAAGCACTAGAGCAAAACTATATAGCTCAAAGAATATAAGTGAAGTACAAAGAGTATTCTAAAAAATTCCGAATCATGTTTGTCTCTCTCAAAAGGTGTGTACAGTAAGGATGATTGTGGCAAACTAACAAATAAAGACTCAAATCATACAAGACGCTCCAAGCAAAACACATACATGTGGTGAATAAAAATATAGCTCCAAGTAAATTTACCAATGGATGAGGACGAAAGAGGGGGTGCCTTCCGGGGCATCCCAAAGCTTTGCCTTTTTGGTGTCCTTGGATTATCTTGGGTGCCATGGGCATCCCCAAGCTTAGGCTCTTGCCACTCCTTGTTCCATACTCCATCAAATCTTTACCCCAAACTTGAAAACTTCACAACACAAAACTTAACAGAAAATCTCGTGATCTCCGTTAGCGAAAGAAAACAAAACACCACTTCAAGGTACTGTATTGAACTCATTCTTTATTTATATTGGTGTAAACCTACTGTATTTTAACTTCTCCATGGTTTATAAACTATTTTACTAGACATAGATTCATCAAAATAAGCAAACAACACACGAAAAACAGAATCTGTCAAAAACAGAACAGTCTGTAGTAATCTGTAACTAACGGAAACGTCTGGAACTCAAAAAATTCAGCCAAAATAGGACGACCTAAATAATTTGTTTATTGATCTGCTGCAATTGGAATCAATATTTTATCACGTTCTGGTGATTTTTAACAATTGTTTTCGTGAAAAGAAAGTTTCTGGAATTTTCAGCAAAATCAAATAACTATCATCCAAGAAGATCCTATAGGTTTAACTTGGCACAAACACTAATTAAAACATAAAAACAAATCTAACCAGAGGCTAGATCAAAGATTTAATCCTAAACAGAAGCAAAAAGCAAAAAACTAAAAATAAAATTGGGTTGCCTCCCAACAAACGCTATCGTTTAACGCCCCTAGCTAGGCATAAAAATACAGATAGATCTAGGTATTGCCATAATAATAGGATAGATCATGAAAACTCATTTCATATTCTCTATGTTCAGCAGCAAGTTTTCTTTGAGGCAAGCAAAAGTAGTCAAAACGGCTAAATTTAATGGGACAGAAGTCCCCAAGATAAATTTTGGGTGGTATAGGTTCCTCCTTTGGCCCTTCATATTGCACAACCAATTCATCATTATAAGCATTCTTTTGGCTGAATTTCGTGAGCCTATACTCGAGAGAATATCCTAGCTCATTATTTCGAATAGGAAAATCATTATTAAGTTCAGAAATTCTATCAACTAAAACATTGGTAGGAACCTTTTTTCTACGGTTTTCATTAAAAGCAACATAGTCTAAAGATTGAAAACGCATTATTTCCTATTGATCAAAGAGGATTGCCTCTATGGGAGGACGGCCAGCGTCCACCCTATAGTGCGCAAAGATTTCTTTAGCCTCTCTAATTATAAATCTGAATTCATGTGCCAAAAAGATAGTAGCGGCGCGCTTTAAAGAAGAATGTTCAATATTAGAAAATTCTAGGAAAATCCTTTGTATGCAAGGATGCATGTGAGTAAATTGCCATTCAAGTTCAACTATAAGCATGGCGATAGCATCCGCAAGACTACTAGTTCTATGGAGAATAGAACTACCCATAGAAGGCAAAGCACCGGCACAAGTAAAGAAATCTTGAATAACTCCTTTTCCAATAATATTACCACTACCGATTCAGAATTTTTTTTCTATGTAAGATAGGGGGATCTTCAGCAGGAGCATCAGAATTTTGCATGTCATTATTATTGTCCATATCGATAATAATTTCCCCAATTTCAGACATAACGGCGGCAAACTCAAGGAACACGAGAAAAGAGGAAACGGAAAATAGAGGGCGAATAAAACGGCAAGGGTGAAGTGGGGGAGAGGAAAACGAGAGGCAAATGGCAAATAATGTAATGCGAGGGATAAGGGTTTTTGATGGGTACTTGGTATGTTGACTTTTGCGTAGACTCCCCGGCAACGGCGCCAGAAATCCTTCTTGCTACCTCTTGAGCAATGCGTTGGTTTTTTCCTTGAAGAGGAAAGGGTGATGTAGTAAAGTAGCGTAAGTATTTCCCTCAGTTTTTGAGAACCAAGGTATCAATCTAGTAGGAGGCTATGTGAACGAAATATGCCCTAGAGGCAATAATAAAGTTATTATTATTTCCTTATTCCATGATAAATGTTTATTATTCATGCTAGAATTGTATTAACCGGAAACTTGATACATGTGTGAATGCATAGACAAACAGAGTGTCACTAGTATGCCTCTACTTGACTAGCTTGTTGAATCAAAGATGGTTAAATTTCCTAGCCATAGACAAAGAGTTGTGATTTGATTAACGGGATCACATCATTAGGAGAATGATGTGATTGACTTGACCCATTCCGTTAGCTTAGCACTCGATCATTTAGTATGTTGCTATTACTTTCTTCATGACTTATACATGTTCCTATGACTATGAGATTATGCAACTCTCGTTTACCGGAGGAACACTTTGTGTGCTACCAAACGTCACAACGTAACTGGGTGATTATAAAGGTACTCTACAGGTGTCTCCGAAGGTACTTGTTGGGTTGGCGTATTTCGAGATTAGGATTTGTCACTCCGATTGTCGGAGAGGTATATCTGGGCCCACTTGGTAATGCACATCACTTAAGCATTGCAACTAATGAGTTAGTTGCGGGATGATGTATTACGGAACGAGTAAAGAGACTTGCCGGTACCGAGATTGAACTAGGTATTGAGATACCGACGATCAAATCTCGGGCAAGTAACATACTGATGACAAAGGGAACAACGTATGTTGTTATGCGGTTTGACCGATAAAGATCTTCATAGAATATGTGGGAGCCAATATGAGCATCCAGGTTCCGCTATTGGTTACTGACTGGAGACGTGTCTCGGTCATGTCTACATAGTTCTCGAACCCGTAGGGTCCGCACGCTTAAAGTTCGATGACGGTTATATTATGAGTTTATGTGTTTTGATGTACCGAAGGTTGTTCGGAGTCCCGGATATGATCACGGACATGACGAGGAGTCTCTAAATGGTCGAGACATAAAGGTCGATATATTGGACGACTATATTTGGATACCGGAATGGTTCCGGGTGAGATCGGGATAATACCAGAGCTCCGGGAGGTTATCGGAACCCCCGGGAGGTATATGGGCCTTAATGGGATTTAGTGGAAAGGAGGGGAAAGGAGCAAAGGAGGGGGCACCCCCCCCCCCCAAGCCCAATCCGAATTGGGAGGGGGGCCGGCCCCCCTTTCCTTCCTCCCTCCTTCCTCTTCCTTCCCTCTCCCTCTCCAAATAGGAAAAGGAAGAGTTCTACTCCCGGTGGGAGTAGGACTCCCCCCTTGGGCGTGCCTCCTCCCCTTGGCCGGCCCTCTCCTCCCCCCTTTATATACGTATGAGAGGGGCACCCCATAGACACAACAATTGATCTCTTGGATCTTTTAGCCGTGTGTGGTGCCCCGCTCCACCATAGTCCACCTCGATAATATCGTAGCGGTGCTTAGGCGAAGCCCTGCGTCAGTACAACATCATCATCGTCACCACGCCGTCGTGTTGACGGAACTCTCCCTCAAAGCTCGGCTGGATCGGAGTTCGAGGGACGTCATCGAGTTGAACATGTGTAGAACTCGGAGGTGCCGTGCGTTCGGTACTTGATCGGTCGGATCGTGAAGACGTACGACTACATCAACCGCATTGTGCTAACGCTTCCGCTTTCGGTCTACGAGGGTACGTGGACACACTCTCCCCTCTCGTTGCTATGCATCACCATGATCTTGCGTGTGCGTAGGAATTTTTTTGAAATTACTACGTTCCCCAACAGTGGCATCCGAGCCAGGTTTTATGCGTTGATGTTATATGCACGAGTAGAACACAAGTGAGTTGTGGGAGATACAAGTCATACTGCTTACCAGCATGTCATACTTTGGATCGGTGGTATTGTTGGATGAAGCGGCCCGGACCGACATTACGTGTACGCTTACGCGAGACTGGTTCTACCGACGTGCTTTGCACACAGGTGGCTAGCGGGTATCAGTTTCTCCAACTTTAGTTGAACCGAGTGTGGCTACGCCCGGTCCTTGAGAAGGTTAAAACAACACTAACTTGACGAACTATCATTGTGGTTTTGATGCGTAGGTAAGAACGGTTCTTGCTCAGCCCATAGCAGCCACATAAAACTTGCAACAACAAAGTAGAGGACGTCTAACTTGTTTTTGCAAGGCATGTTGTGATGTGATATGGTCAAGGCATGATGCTATATTTTATTGTATGAGATGATCATGTTTTGTAACCGAGTTATCGGCAACTGGCAGGAGCCATATGGTTGTCGCTTTATTGTATGCAATGCAATCGCCATGTAATTGCTTTACTTTATCACTAAGCGATAGCGATAGTCGTAGAAGCAATAGTTGGCGAGACGACAACGATGCTACGATGGAGATCAAGGTGTCGCGCCGGTGACGATGGTGATCATGACGGTGCTTCGGAGATGGAGATCACAAGCACAAGATGGTGATGGCCATATCATATCACTTATATTGATTGCATGTGATGTTTATCTTTTATGCATCTTATTTTGCTTTGATTGACGGTAGCATTATAAGATGATCTCTCACTAAATTTCAAGATAAAAGTGTTCTCCCTGAGTATGCACCATTGCCAAAGTTCGTCGTGCCCAGACACCACGTGATGATCGGGTGTGATAAGCTCTACATCCATCTACAACGGGTGCAAGCCAGTTTTGCACACGCAGAATACTCAGGTTAAACTTGACGAGCCTAGCATATGCAAATATGGTCTCGGAACACTGAGACCGAAACGTCGAGCGTGAATCATATAGTAGATATGATCAACATAGTGATGTTCACCATTGAAAACTACTCTATTTCACGTGATGATCGGTTATGGTTTAGTTGATTTGGATCACGTGATCACTTAGATGATTAGAGGGATGTCTATCTAAGTGGGAGTTCTTAAGTAATATGATTAATTGAACTTAAATTTATCATGAACTTAGTCATTATAGTATTTTGCAAATAATGTTGTAGATCAATAGCTCGCGTTGTTGCTTCCTTATGTTTTATATGTGTTCCTAGAGAAAACTAAGTTGAAAGATGATGGTAGCAATTACACGGACTGGGTCCGTAACTTGAGGATTATCCTCATTGATGCTCAGAAGAATTACGTCCTGGAAGTACCGCTAGGTGCCAAACCCGCTGCAGGAGCAACACCAGATGTTATGAACGTCTGGCAAAGCAAAGCTGATGACAAGTCGATAGTCGAGTGTGCCATGCTTTAGGGCTTAGAACCGGGACTTCAACGACGTTTTGAACGTCATGGAGCATATGAGATGTTCCAGGAGTTGAAGTTAATATTTCAAGCAAATGCCCGGATTGAGAGATATGAAGTCTCCAATAAGTTCTACAGCTGCAAGATGGAGGAGAATAGTTCTGTCAGTGAGCATATACTCAGAATGTCTGGGATACCAATCACTTGATTCAACTGGGAGTTAATCTTCCGAATGATAGTGTCATTGACAGAATTCTTCAATCACTGCCACCAAGGTACAAGAGCTTCGTGATGAACTATAATATGCAAGGGATGGATAAGACAATTCCCGAGCTCGTCGCAATGCTAAAAGTTGCGGAGGTAGAGATCAAGAAAGAGCATCAAGTGTTGATGGTCAACAAGACAACCAGTTTCAAGAAAAAGGGCAAAGGGAAGAAGAAGGGGAACTTCAAGAAGAACAACAAACAAGTTGCTGCTCAAGAGAAGAAACCCAAGTCTGGACCTAAGCCTGAGACTGAGTGCTTCTACTGCAAAGGGACTGGTCACTGGAAGCGGAACTGCCCCAAGTATTTGGCGGATAAGAAGGATGGCAAAGTAAACAAAGGTATATTTGATGTGTACTTTACTAGTGTTTATAGCAACCCCTCAGTATTTGATACTAGTTCAGTTGCTAAGATTAGTAACTCGAAACGGGAGTTGCAGAATGAACAGAGACTAGTTAAGGGTCAAGTGACGATGTGTGTTGGAAGTGGTTCCAAGATTGATATGATCATCATCGCACACTCCCTATACTTTCGAGATTAGTGTTGAACCTAAATAAGTGTTATTTGGTTTTTGCGTTGAGCATGAATATGATTTGATCATGTTTATTGCAATATGGTTATTCATTTAAGTTAGAGAACCATTGTTGTTCTGTTTACATGAATAAAACCTTCTATGGTCATAACACCCAATGAAAATGGTTTGTTTGATCTCGATCGTAGTGATACACATAATCATAATATTGAAGCCAAAAGATGCAAAGTTAATAATGATAGTGCAACTTATTTGTGGCACTGCTGTTTAGGTCATATTGGTGTAAAGCGCATGAAGAAACTCCATTCTGATGGACTTTTGGAATCACTTGGTACTTGCGAACCATGCCTCATGGGCAAGATGACTAAAACGCCGTTCTCAGGACTATGGAGCGAGCAACAGATTTGTTGGAAATCATACATACTGATGTATGTGGTCCAATGAATGTTGACGCTCACGGCGGGTATCGTTATTTTCTCACCTTCACAGATGATTTGAGCAGATATGGGTATATCTACTTAATGAAACATAAGTCTGAAACATTTGAAAAGTTCAAAGAATTTCAGAGTGAAGTAGAAAATCATCGTAACAAGAAAATAAAGTTTCTACGATCCGATCGTGGAGGAGAATATTTGAGTTATAAGTTTGATCTTCATTTGAAACAATGTGGAATAGTTTCGCAACTCACGCCACCCGGAACACCACAACGTAATGGTGTGTCCGAACGTCGTAATCGTACTTTACTAGATATGGTGCGATCTATGATGTCTCTTACTGATTTACTGCTATCATTTTGGGGTTATGCTTTAGAGACGGCTGCATTCACGTTAAAAAGGGCACCATCTAGATCCGTTGAGACGACGCCTTATGAACTATAGTTTGGCAAGAAACCAAAGTTGTCGTTTCTTAAAGTTTGGGGTTGCGATGCTTATGTGAAAAAGCTTCAACCTGATAAGCTCGAACCCAAATCAAAGAAATGTGTCTTCATAGGATACCCAAAGGAAACTGTTGGGTACACCTTCTATCACAGATCTGAAGGCAAGACTTTTGTTGCTAAATTTGGATCCTTTCTAGAGAAGGAGTTTCTCTCGAAAGAAGTGAGTGGGAGGAAAGTAGAACTTGATGAGGTAATTGTACCTGCTCCCTTATTGGAAAGTAGTTCATCACAGAAATCTGTTCCTGTGACTCCTACACCAATTAGAGAGGAAGCTAATGATGATGATCATGTAACTTCAGACCAAGTTACTACCGAATCTCGTAGGTCAACCCGAGTGAGATCCGCACCAGAGTGGTACGGTAATCCTGTTCTGGAGGTCATGTTACTTGAGCATGAAGAACCTACGAACTATGAGGAAGCGATGATGAGCTCAGATTCCGCGAAATGGCTTGAGGCCATGAAATCTGAGATGGGATCCATGTATGAGAACAAAGTGTGGACTTTGGTTGACTTGCCCGATGATCGGCAAGCCATAGAAAATAAATGGATCTTCAAGAGGAAGACGGACGCTGATAGTAGTGTTACTATCTACAAAGCTAGACTTGTCGAAAAAGGTTTTTGACAAAGTTCAAGGTGTTGACTACGATGAGATTTTCTCACCCGTAGCGATGCTTAAGTCTGTCCAAATCATGTTAGCAATTGCCGCATTTTATGAAATTTGGCAAATGGATATCAAAACTGCATTCCTTAATGGATTTCTCAAAGAAGAGTTGTATATGATGCAACCAGAAGGTTTTGTCAATCCAAAAGATGCTAACAAAATGTGCAAGCTCCAGCGATCCATCTATGGACTGGTGCAAGCATCTCAGAGTTGGAATGTACGCTTTGATAGTATGATCAAAGCCTATAGTTTTATACAGACTTGCGGTGAAGCCTTTATTTACAAGAAAGTGAGTGGGAGCACTACAGCCTTTCAGATAAGTATATGTGAATGACATATTGTCGATCGGAAATGGTGTAGAATTTTCTGGAAAGCATAAAGGAGTGTTTGAAAGGAGTTTTTCAAAGAAAGACCTCGGTGAAGCTGCTTACATATTGAGCATCAAGATCTATAGAGATAGATCAAGACGCTTGATAAGTTTTTTCAATGAGTACATACCTTGACAAGATTTTGAAGTGGTACAAAATGCAACAGTCAAAGAAAGAGTTCTTGCCTGTGTTACAAGGTGTGAAATTGAGTAATACTCAAAGCCCGACCACGGCAGAAAATAGAGAGAGAATGAAAGTCATTCCCTATGCCTCAGCCATAGGTTCTATAAAGTATGTCATGCTGTGTACCAGACCTATTGTATACCCTACACTGAGTTTTGCAAGGGAGTACAATAGTGATCTAAGAGTAGATCACTGGACAGCGGTCAAAATTATCCTTAGTGGAATAAGGATATGTTTCTCGATTATGGAGGTGAAAAAAGGTTCGTCGTAAAGGGTTACGTTGATGCAAATTTTGACACTGATCCAGATGACTCTAAGTCTCAATCTGGATGCATATTGAAAGTGGGAGCAATTAGCTAGAGTAGCTCCGTGCAGAGCATTGTTGACGTAGAAATTTGCAAAATACATACTGATCTGAATGTGGCAGACCCGTTGACTAAACTTCTTTCACAAGCAAAACATGATCACACCTTAGTACTCTTTGGGTGTTAATCACATAGCGATGTGAACTAGATTACTGAATCTAGTAAACCCTTTGGGTGTTGGTCACATGGCGATGTGAACTATGGGTGTTAATCACATGATGATGTGAACTATTGATGTTAATCACATGGTGATGTGATCTAGATTATTGACTCTAGTGCAAGTGGGAGACTGAAGGAAATATGCCCTAGAGGCAATAATAAAGTTATCGTTTATTTCCTTATTTCATGATAAATGTTTATTATTCATGCTAGAATTGTATTAACCGGAAACTTGATACATGTGTGAATGCATAGACAAACAGAGTGTCACTAGTATGCCTCTACTTGACTAGCTCGTTGAATCAAAGATGGTTAAGTTTCCTAGCCATAGACAAAGAGTTGTCATTTGATTAACGGGATCACATCATTAGGAGAATGATGTGATTGACTTGACCCATTCCGTTAGCTTAGCACTCAATCATTTAGTATGTTGCTATTGCTTTCTTCATGACTTATACATGTTCCTATGACTATGAGATTATGCAACTCTCGTTTACCGGAGGAACACTTGTGTGCTACCAAACGTCACAACGTAACTGGGTGATTATAAAGGTGCTCTATAGGTGTCTCCGAAGGTACTTATTGGGTTGGCGTATTTCGAGATTAGGATTTGTCACTCCGATTGTCGAAGAGGTATCTTTGGGCCCACTCGGTAATGCACATCACTTAAGCCTTGCAAGCATTGCAACTAATGAGTTAGTTGCGGGATGATGTATTACGGAGCGAGTAAAGAGACTTGCCGGTAACGAGATTGAACTAGGTATTGAGATACCGACGATAAAATCTCGGGCAAGTAACATACCGATGACAAAGGGAACAACGTATGTTGTTATGCGGTTTGACCGATAAAGATCTTCGTAGAATATGTGGGAGCCAATATGAGCATCCAGGTTCCGCTATTGGTTATTGACTGGAGACGTGTCTCGGTCATGTCTACATAGTTCTCGAACCCGTAGGGTCCGCACGCTTAAAGTTCGATGACGGGTATATTATGAGTTTATGTGTTTTGATGTACCAAAGGTTGTTCGGAGTCCCGGATATGACCACAGACATGACGAGTAGTCTTGAAATGGTCGAGACGTAAAGATCGATATATTGGACGACTATATTTGGATACCGGAATGGTTCCGGGTGAGATCGGGATAATACCGGAGCTCCGGGAGGTTATCGGAACCCCCGGGAGGTATATGGGCCTTAATGGGCTTTAGTGGAAAGGAGGGGAAAGGAGCAAGGGAGGGGGCGCGGCCCCCCAATCCCAATCCGAATTGGGAGGGGGCCGGCCCCCCCTTTCCTTCCTCCCTCCTTCCTCTTCCTTCCCTCTCCCTCTCCAAATAGGAAAAGGAGGAGTCCTACTCCCACCGGGAGTAGGACTCCCCCCTTGGGCGCGCCTGCTCCCCTTGGCCGGCCCTCTCCTCCCCCCTTTATATACGGAGGAGAGGGGCACCCCATAGATACAACAATTGATCTCTTGGATCTTTTAGCCGTGTGCGGTGCCCCTCTCCACCATAGTCCACCTCGATAATATCGTAGCGGTGCTTAGGCGAAGCCCTGCGTCGGTAGAACATCATCATCGTCACCACGCCGTCGTGCTGATGGAACTCTCCCTCAAAGCTCGGCTGGATCGGAGTTCGAGGGATGTCATCGAGTTGAACGTGTGCAGAACTCGGAGATGCCGTGCGTTCGGTACTTGATCGATCGGATCGTGGAGACGTACGACTACATCAACTGCGTTGTGCTAACGCTTCCGCTTTCGGTCTACGAGGGTACGTGGACACACTCTCCCCTCTCATTGCTATGCATCACCATGATCTTGTGTGTGTGTGTGTAGGAATTTTTTTGAAATTACTACATTCTCCAACACTATTCTCGAGTCCCACGCACCTACACAAAACAAATAAGAACCTCACAACCAACGCGATAAAGGGGTTGTCAATCCCTTCACGGTCACTTACGAGAGTGAGATCTGATAGATATGATAAGACAATATTTTTGTCATTTTTATGATAAAGAGAAATAAAGACGCAAAGTAAAATAAAAGGCAATAGAAATATCTAAGTGTTGGAAGATTAATATGATAGAGAATAGACCCGGGGACCATAGGTTTCACTAGTGGCTTCTCTAAAGAGCATAAGTATTACGGTGGGTGAAAAAATTACTGTCGAGCAATTGATAGAATTGAGCATAGTTATCAGAATATCTAGGTATGATCATGTATATAGGCATCACGTCCGTGACAAGTAGACCGACTCCTGCCTGCATCTACTACTATTACTCCACAAATCGACCGCTATCCAGCATGCATCTAGACTATTAAGTTAAAAAGAACAGAGTAATCCTTTAAGTATGAGGACATGATGTAGAGGGATAAACTTATGAAATATAATATAAACCCCATCTTGTTATCCTCGATGGAAATAATACAATACGTGCTTTGCTGCCCCTGCTATCACTGGGAAAGGACACCGCAAGATTGAACCCAAAGCTAAGCACTTCTCCCATTGCAAGAAAGATCAATCTAGTAGGCCAAACCAAACTGATAATTCAAAGAGACTTGCAAAGATAACCAATCATACATAAAAGAATTCAGAGAAGATTCAAATATTGTTCATAGATAATCTTGATCATAAACCCACAATTCATCGGTCTCGACAAACACACCGCGAAAGAAGATTACATCGAATAGATCTCCACGAGAATCGAGAAGAACTTTGTATTGAGATCCAAAGAGAGAGAAGAAGCCATCTAGCTAATAACTATGGACCCGAAGGTCTGAGGTAAACTACTCACACATCATCGGAGAGGCTATGGTGTTGACGTAGAAGCCCTCCGTGATCAATGCCCCCTCCGGCAGGACGTCAGAAAAGGCCCCAAGATGGGATCTCACGGGTACAGAAGGTTGCGGCGGTGGAATTAGGTTTTTGTGGATGCCTCTGATGGTTTGGGGGTACGTAGGTATATATAGGAGGAAGAAGTACGTCAGTGGAGAAACGTGGGCCCCACAAGCGTGGAGGCGCGCCGGGGGGGGTAGGCGCGCCCCCTGCCTCGTGCTCTCCTCGTTGATTACTTTACGTGGACTCCAAGTCCTCTCGATCACGTTTGTTCCGAAAATCACGTTCCCGAAGGTTTCATTCCGTTTAGACTTCGTTTGATATTCTTTTTCTGCGAAACTCTGAAATAGGCAAAAAACAACAATTTGGGTTGGGCCTCCGGTTAATAGATTAGTCCCAAAAATAATATAAAAGTGTATAAATAATCCCATTAAACATCCAAAACCGAATATATAATAGCATGGAACAATCAAAAATTATAGATACGTTGGATACGTATCAGCTAGCGTCTCTCTTGAGTTGTGCAACACGAGCGTTTTCCATGGATTCCACATTTTGTGCTCACTCCTTGGTTGCACGACCCCATTTATCTATCCGTGTGTGCGTTTCCGTGTGCCATTCATCGCTATTGGTCTACTTGTTTCACTTGTGAATTTGGGAATCTCTTTCAACATTATTGACTCTTGCTAACATTTTGCATCAAAATATTGTGCCACTTGTCCTAACCAAGCCACTCGATAAGCTTTACTTTGTAGGTGTGAGTGAGCAAGTCTGGTACCAATTCCACTATTCTTTCATTTCACATTGACTGAAACGGGATACATCCTCAACTTTGGGAAAAGGTAGCTTGGTGTTGTTTATCTCA
This sequence comes from Aegilops tauschii subsp. strangulata, assembly GCF_002575655.3. Classification (NCBI taxonomy): domain Eukaryota; kingdom Viridiplantae; phylum Streptophyta; class Magnoliopsida; order Poales; family Poaceae; genus Aegilops; species Aegilops tauschii. Next base: position 472,044,064 of record NC_053040.3, on the reverse strand, counting down.
TTTCCTACTCACCTTTGCTTGAGTCTTGTGATGGATAGGCAAAGCACACTGTGACGCCCGGATAATTAAGCTACAGCAACCCTCTGCTAATGATGCCACGTCACCTTTGTTACTATTGCCAAACCTCGCGTTAGATCAAAATGTTTCAAAATCAAATTTTAATTTTTGACAAACAATAAAAGTTTTCAAATATCAAAACAAAAATGTTCGGAGTTTGACATAATTAAGTTTACTAAATTAGGTGCAACCTATGTATTTTTTCAAAATTATAATGTTTAAGAGATGTGAGAAAACAAAAAAGAAAATAAAGAAAAAGGGAAAGAACAAAAACAGAAAACAAAACTAACAAAAAAATGAAAAGGAGAACCCCCCCACTGGGCCAGTCGGCCCAGCTGCTAGCCAGGCCGGCCCCAAACCGACCACCCCACCCCACTCTCCAAAACCCCCACCCCGGTCAAACCCTAACCCCCCACACGCACCCACTTCCCCCTACGTCGCCACCCCCTTCCCCCGATCCGATCTGGATCGGGCCCGGCTCCGCCCCCGCCACCCGACCTCGCCGGACCACCCCCCTGCCGGATCTCGCCTCCTCGTCTCCTCCTCAAGACGCTCGCCCAGACTGCCGCCTTGCCATCCTCTTCGTCGTCGACCGCGTCCCCGTCACCCACCTCGAGCACCACTGCCCCGTGCCCTACGACCCGCCATGAGCCCCGACCTCTCCTCTCCTCCTCTGTCGCACGCCGACCACCGCGCCTCCCTACTCCGCCGTGGCCGTCCCATCCCGCGTGGCCTGCCACCCGCAGTCACCGGCCGGCCTCCCTGTTCTCCGCGCACTGCTACTACCCCGCCCGCTGCCGCGCGCACCCGCGCTCACCTGCGCAGCCCACAGCTCGCGCGCGCCCTCCACCGCGGCCTTCCGCTCCCGCGCTGAGCTCCGGGCGCCCCAAGCCCCGCTGCAGCCGCCGTGCTCCGCACCCCTCCCCGCCCAGCGCCGCTGCTCACCACGGCCTTGCCCCGCGCTGTCCCTGCTTCCGCTCTACTGCTGTGACGCTGCTGGTTTCGCTCCGCCCCGCTGCCACTGCTCGCCGGCCAATGTCGTCGACCACGGCCCCCGCATCATCCTGCTCGTCGCCGCCGCCCGGTCTGGTCCCTGCCCCCGGCCGCGTCCTGTGCCCTGCCTCCGCCCTCCCGCTCGCGCTCGCGGACCCCTCCCCCCTGCTCACTGCTGCTCCGGCCCGACTCTGCCCACGCCACCGCGCAGCCGCCCGGTCCGGCCTAGACCGCGCGCCCGCCCTGCGCCGTGGCCTCGCTCGCCACCGCCCCCCTGCTGCCCGACGCACCTCGCCGCCGGCTACGATGCCCCGGCGCCTCCACTGGCCTGGGCGGGCGCCCAAATAGGTTACGCCCCAGCGCCCGTTAGCCCTTTTGCCCGCTCCGCCCCGCTAGGCCCCTTGTGCCTATGACAGCGGAGCCCCACGCCAGAGAACATTAAAAAAAGAAAATAATAATAATAATATGACAGGAGGGCCTATGACAGGAGGGCCCACTGCTGACGTCACGCAGATGCAATAATGCTATTTTCGAGTTAATTCAATAATAATAATTTAGAAATTGATTAAATCTTTATAAATTAATAAAAAAAATCCGTAGCTCGGATGAAAATACTTTGTACATGAAAGTTGGTCAGAACGACGAGACGAATCCAAATACGTAGGCCGTTCGTCCGCCACACATCCCTATCATAGCGAACACACAACTTTCCCCCTCCGGTTCATCTGTCCGAAAACGCGAAACACCGGGGATACTTTCCCGGATGTTCCCCCTTCGTCGGTATCACCTGCTACCGCGTTAGGGCACACCTAGCACCGCGCATTGTCATGTCATGCATCATCATGCATATGTTTGCATTATATTTATTGTTTCTTCCCCCTCTTCTCTCATTAGACACCGAGACCGACGCCGCTGCTACCCAGTACGACTATGGTGTTGACGACCCCTCCTTCTCGGCTGACCTTCCAGGCAAGCCCCACCTGATCACCAGATATCGCATATTCCTTCCCTCTACTGCTTGCATTAGAGTAGTGTAGCATGTTACTGCTTTTGGTTAATCCTATTCTACTGCATAGCCTGTCATTGTTGCTACAATTGTTACCCTTACCTGCAATCCTAAATGCTTACTATAGGATGCTAGTATTCCATCAGTGGCCCTACAATCTTGTCTGTCTGCCATGTTATACTACCGGGCCATGATCACTTGGGAGGCGATCACGGGTATATAATTGTATACATTATATGATACTTGTGGTGACTAAAGTCGGGTCGGCTCGTAGAGTACCCGCAAGTGATTCCTATGTGGCGGCTGAAAGGACAAGTGGCTCCATCCCGGTAGAGGTGGGCCTGGGTTCCCGAAGCCCCACACTGTTACTTTGTGGCGGAGCGACATGGCAGGTTGAGACTACCTAGATGAGAGGTGGGCCTGGCCCTGGTCGGCGTCCGCGGTTACATCAATTAACACGCTTAACGAGATCTTGGTATTTGATTTGAGTCTGGCCACTGGCCTATACGCACTAACCAACTACGCGGGAATAGTTATGGGCACTCGACGTCGTGGTCTCAGTCGAAGCCTTCTTTACGTCAGCGACTGAGCGGCGCGCGCCGGGTTGGACCGCGTAACACAACTTGCTTTGTAACGGAGGTTGCTAGGTCTGCTCACCGGCCGCGTTCGCAATGTGCAGGTGTGCAATGGGCGATGGGCCCAGACCCCTGCGTGCCTAGGATTTAGACCGGTGTGCTGACCTCTCTGTTGAGCCTGGGTGGGGTTGCGACGTGATGATCTTCTGAGGCCAGCATGACCCAGGAAAGTGTGTCCGGCCAGAGGGATCGAGCGTGTTGGGTTATGTGGTGCACCCCTGCAGGGAAGTTTATCTATTCGAATAGCTGTGATCCCCGGTAAAAGGACGACCCAGAGTTGTACCTTGACCTTATGACAACTAGAACCGGATACTTAATAAAACACACCCTTCCAAGTGCCAGATATAACCCGGTGATCGCTCTCACACAGGGCGACGAGGGGAGGATCGCCGGGTAGGATTATGCTATGCGATGATACTTGGTGAACATACCATCTACTCTCTTCTACATGCTGCAAGATGGAGGCTGCCAGAAGCGTAGTCTTCGACAGGACTAGCTATCCCCCTCTTATTCTGGCATTCTGCAGTTCAGTCCACCGATATTGCCCCTTTACACAGATACCCATGCATATGTAGTGTAGATCCTTGCTTGGGAGTACTTTGGATGAGTACTCACGGTTGTTTTGCTCCCTCTTTTCCCCCTTCCCTTTCCTCTCGGTTGTCGCAACCAGATGCTAGATCCCAGGAGCCAGACGCCACCATCGACGATGACTCCTACTACACCGGAGGTGCCTACTACCATGTGCAGGCCGCCGCCGACGACCAGGAGTAGTTTAGGAGGATCCCAGGCAGGAGGCATGTGCCTCTTTCGATCTATATCCCAGTTTGTGCTAGCCATCTTATGGCAACTTGTTTAACTTATGTCTGTACTCAGATATTGTTGCTTCCATTGACTCGTCTATGATCAAGCACTTGTATTCGAGCCCTTGAGGCCCCTGGCTTGTATTATGATGCTTGTATGACTTATTTATTTTTAGAGTTGTGTTGTGATATCTTCCCGTGAGTCCCTGATATTAATCGTACACGTTTGCGTGCATGATTAGTGTACGATTGAATCGGGGGCGCCACAAGTTGGTATCAGAGCCGACTACTTGTAGGAATCCCCCTTTCCAACTCCTTGGCCGATGTTGAGTCTAGTCATTGAAAAAGTTTTTACTAACATGGCTGTGCGGCTTACGGGCCCACGTCGCCATTGGGTGATATTAAGATCTGTAATTCCTCGACCTATACTCTGGGACTCCGATCTCTCTTCTATTCGGGTTAAAAGGAATTTACTAACTCTAACTCTAGGTTCTCGTAACTACTTCCTCCCGGAGAGCCCTTATCACAGATGATCGCCTGCTCCACTAGAAGATTCCGGAGTTACCCTCTGACGTTCTCTCGAGACTTTGTGCCATCGCTTTTACAATTCCCTACCACCGATGTATCCTTATGGATAACTACGTACATTTGTCGTTCATACATTCATCCCCAGTTGATCTTGTTATTACAAGATACACCAAAATTCTCTCTATTGTTCCGAGAATACTTTGTGCCTACTGCCTTGTAGTTCTTTGCCACCTGAATACCCCTATGGATAATTTCTCGCACTTATCGAGTATCCGCTCATCCCCAGATGATTCATGTATTTCACAAAATTCTTCGAAATACCATTCGGTGTTCCGAAAATGCTGAGCAACCTATTGCTCCTGAAATTCTTGCTTGCTAGCGTTATGGTTAATACAATAAATCTCGTAATCTTATTGGCATCCCTCGTCATTTTCATTTTGAGTCTGTTGACTCAATATGTTGCGAATGCTCGCAATCCTCAACCAGATCCTAGAATTCATCCTTCCGACTCAGATGTCATTTTAAACATGAGCTAGATCTCGACCAATCAAATTGTCGTCGATTGTACCCCTAAGCTTACTCAACTTATCCATCCTTAATCAGAGTGATTGCTTCTGATTCCTTAATTTGGAAATCATAATTCCTTTACATTGAGCTTTGAATTAGTCAGTTGTTTCTATAATATGATCTCCTTGCATTCTTTCTCCTTCTAGTTGAGTACCGATGCTCACATTAGATCCCTTTTGGACCGCGAGATCCTTTGTTGGATTTCAACCAACAGCGTCCTTCATATTCAATAACCTTGTGAGTTTTCCCTCGGATACATAATGCCATTGGTAAATCCTATTCTCTGATTTGACCAACCATGCTGTGCTATCGAGCTGGTGGTATTTCCTCTTGAAGCTTGTGGTATACATTTCTAAGATGCCCTGATGGGATGCACCTATGCCTTTTCTAATCTGTGTGAACCGGAAAGATTTCACGAGTCATACTTATCTGGTACTGGACCAGGTAAAACTTTCAACAACTAATGTCAATTTTGGAAAGCGAGTGGTGAATGGAAGGTTATACATTGAAGAAGTGGGAGTCGACCTTGAACTTGTGTTCATGCCCATAGACACGATGTAGATCCTATCATGGAAGCTTCTTGTAATAATAACTATTTCCTTGATATAGTATCATCTGGTATATGTGAATTGATCCTTTGCAATCGTGGTTCCGACCATATTTTCCACTTAATCCCATTTCTCAAGCAAGTGAAAATGCTTGTCTTCTACGGATCATACATCCCCGCAACCCCTATGTCGATCTTCCTTCGAGTAATACCTCTAGTATCTCGAGAATATCAAAGAACTGTGTTGCTTCCTATGAGTCTTCATCTAGTATTGCTTCTCACCGATTTCAGATTTCCCCCTAGTTTTGAGTTATTTCACTCGAGAATACTGATAAGTGAATCGATTCTGCACTCCGATTCATTAACTCTAAGTAATTTTCATTGCTTACGAGTTTAATAATTCTTCAAGTCATTCCTAGCCTGATCGGCTATATCATTAGCATGCTAAATTTTAACTATGCCACCTGGTCCTCCTTCCCAGAGCACAATTTTTGACGATGAGCTAACCTTACGTCGATCTTCCTCATCATATCACTTCGCCTTGAACAGCAAGTTTGATTTTGAGTTTGTGTCGTACCCTTGGTTCCAATAACCTTTCGCTTCATCATTCCTTTGAATTGATATTATCGCCGATCGATTACATCTTCATGAAATCTCTCGACAAAGGTGTCACGATCATCATCAACATTTTGGGTTCTTCCGAAATATCTATTGAATTCTTGATGAGAAATACCCTCCTTGCCCCTCGATGATTTGTGTTATCATCGGCAAATTTATTGCCCTCCCTCCAACACAAACTTGTTCATGTCTCGTGACGTACCTGGAGTTCCTTTCTATCTAGCTGGTGTTATGATCTACCTTGGAGTATTACGATCTGTTATGTCAAGAATGTTGTGAGGATTGCTCCACCTCTTAAGAATTCTTGATATAGTAATACCTCTCGCCATCTGCGTTCATTTCTTGGCCCCCGTGTTGTTTCTAACCGGAATACCGACAATTGAACTATGAAGTGTGAATTCTAAATTTCTAGCAACCCTATTACTTTGGAGTTGATGGTCGATATCATTGTAACTTTGATCTTGCTACTTGATCCATAATTCCAGGTGCATTTTCGATCAATTTTCAACTATGTATGTTTTCCTCGAGCATACATCATTATATCATTTGATATGACAAATGTTATCTCTTTGTTCACATAATTGTGGAAATCCATCTTTTTGGAAATCTCAATGATATGTCGCTGAGTCCATCAGCCACCTCCTCACCCTCTCCTTGGTTTAATGCTGAACTCTGGTTTCGGAACTTGCTTCCATGGTTCATTTCTCGAGAATCTTAAAATGTCTTTGCGTCAACTGTTGTTGCACCTTTTCTTCTCAGGCATCCTGAGTCTGAGGTATCCTGACACCAATCAGATCTGAATCTCGGTTAGATATGATGGTTGGAACATATTTCCAAGAGTTTTAACACTGGTCTTTATATGACTCGGTAAGGTGATGTCATGCCTAGCACACCTGGCCCGAGAACCTATTGTTATAGTTTCCTATTTAGCAAGGTTAACCATTCTTCCATGAGGAAATCGTAAGACTTATTCTATATGTTGTTCCTGATGAATCCTTTGTGAATCAAAGTTTGATCTTTGCTTGAAGACCATGTCAATGCTATCTCGAAGCATGTCTGTGGTACTCCGATTTTCGACAAGAACATTTGTAGCACAATGCTAAATTTTCTTTATCATTTATCCTAACACCGTTGTATGGGTAATATCATGAAATTCCTCCCCCTTACCTTAATGGTTTTCTACTTTCTATCCTGTCATGGATATCATGCTCCGCTTGTCCATGGAAAGGATATACCCCTGAAATATGTGTTTAAACACATTTTCCTTTCCATTATTCTATTTAATCTGATAATCACATTTTCCTTTCCATTGATTTGTTTAACCTTTCTTGTGATCTATAGGATCTAAGCAGTAATATTCTGCTGCTTATGTAAACACCTTGGTGTACAACTCTGTCAGTAAGACCCTGATACGATTGTTGATGACATTCCGGTAGCCACCGATGGACGAGAACTTTGCCTATTGGTTCGCCACATTCAACGAGCAGGAAAATGGTTCTCTTCGTCCCTCGCCCTTGGTACCGATGTTGCCGACATAACTGACAGGCTATCCTCTGACATGCCTTGCTTACATTATCGTGCAAGACGTCATCGCCCTTCCTACTTTTAAGCCACATGGTGGGCCCATAACCCACAGTTCTGCAGGATCGAAACCTGACTCTCCTGTACACCCCCTGTTCCCAAGGTTGTTCCTCGCGCGTGGCCTCGTATGTAATTCATGAGCCACCTTCAAATCTGGTATCAGACACAATAATTATTCCCGTTGCTTTGAACCCCTTCCACGCCCTGTAACAGGCATCGAAAGATTGCCTGCCCGCTCGAAACCTCCCAGGATACATCCTTACTTTGCTCTCGATATATTCTTAAGTTTCAATTCGAGAGTTACTTTCCGCCACCTTCCTCGATGTTATCGACCAAATAGTCAACCTTGCAGAGGTTCGTTCTCCTGGAATACCCATCCTTTATTCGATGGAGTTCCCGAAGAAAGGATGCCGACTTCATCATGAGGACCTGAAGCAGAAAATTGAAGAATTCAATGTAATGGATCGACCTCTTCGAGAAGAGCAACCAAGACCGAGAAGATTCGTTAGAATTTCGTAACCAAATCCCTTCTCCCTTACTCCCGCTCCTAAATCTCGGGACGAGATTTCTTGTAGTGGAGGAGAATTGTGACGCCTGGATAATTAAGCTACAGCAACCCTCTGCTAATGATGCCACGTCACCTCTGTTACTGTTGCTAAACCTCGCGTTAGATCAAAACATTTCAAAATCAAATTTTAATTTTTGACAAACAATAAAAGTTTTCAAATATCAAAACAAAAATCTTTGGAATGTGACATAATTAAGTTTACTAGATTAGGTGCAACCTATGTATTTTTCCAAAACTATAATGTTTAAGAGATGTGAGAAAACAGAAGAGAAAAATAAAGAAAAAGGGAAAGAACAAAAACAGAAAACAAAACTAACAAAAAAATGAAAAGGAGAACCCCCCCCTAGTGGGCCAGTCGGCCCAGCTGCTAGCCAGGCCGGCACCAAACCGGCCACCCCACCCCACTCCCCATAACCCCCACCCCGGTCAAACCCTAACCCCCACACGCACCCACTCCCCACCCCCCACGTCGCCATCCCCATCCCCCGATCCAATCTAGATCGAAGCTCGGCTCCGCCCCCGCCGCTCGACACCGGAGCGGAAGCCACCTCACCGGACCTCCCCCCCCCCCCCCCCGCGCCGGATCTCGCCTCCTCCTCCTCAAGCCGCTCGCCCGCACCGCCGCCTCGCCATCCTCTTCGCCGTCGACCGTGTCCCCGTCACCCACCTCGAGCACCACTTCCCCGTGCCCTACGACCCGCCGTGATCCCCGACCTCTCCTCTCCTCCTCTGTCGCATGCCGACCATCGCGCCTCCCTGCTCCGCCGTGGCCGTCCCATCCCGCGTGGCCTGCCGCCCGCAGTCACCGGCCGGCCTCCCTGTTCTCCGCGCACTGCTGCTACCCCGCCCGCTGTCGCGCGCACCCGCGCTCACCTGCGCAGCCCACGGCTCACGCGCGCCCTCCACCGCGGCCTTCCGCTCCCGCGCTGAGCTCCCGTCGCCCCGAGCCCCCTGTAGCCGCCGTGCTCCACACCCCTCCCCGCCCAGCGTCGCGCACCGCAGCGCTGCTGCCGCTGCTCATGACAGCCTTGCCCCGCGCTGCCCCTGCTTCCGCTCTGCTGCTGCGACACCGCAGGTTTCACTCCGCCCCACTGCCGCTGCTCGCCGGCCAATACCGTCGACCACGGCCCCCGCATCATCCTGCTCGTCGGCGCCGCCCGGTCCGGTCCCCGCCACCGGCCGTCTCCCGCGCCCCTGCCTCCGCCCTCCCGCTCGCGCTCGTGGACTCCTCCCCCTGCTCGCTGCTACTCCGGCCGACTCTGCCCGTGCCACCGCGCAGCCACCCGGTCCGGCCTCGACCGCGCGCCCGCCCTGAGCTGTGGCCTTGCTCGCCACCGCCCCCTGCTGCCCGACGCACCTCGCCGCCGGCTACGACGCTCCGGCGCCTCCACTAGCCTGGGCGGGTGCCCAAACAGGTTACACCCTAGCGCCCGTTATCCCTTTTGCCCGCTCCGCCCCGCTAGGCCCCCTGTGCCTATGACAGGGGGCCCCACGCCAGAGAACGTTAAAAAAAGAATAATATAATTATATAATTAATTAAATTAATTAGTCCTGCTTAGATTAACCTAATCACTAATTAAACTAATTAACCTGTTTAGTTAATCTCATTCAATGACATGCGAACCCACACATCAGTTTGACCCAGTCAACACCTCTGTTGACTGCTGATGTCATGCTGATGCAATATTGCTATTTTCGAATTAATTCAATAATAATAATTTAGAAATTGATTAAATCATTATAAATTAATAAAAAATAATCCGTAGCTCGGATGAAAATACTTTGTACATGAAACTCGTTCGTCCGCCACACATCCCTAGCATAGCGAACACGCAACTTTCCCCCTCCGGTTCATTTGTCCAAAAATGCGAAACACCGGGGTTACTTTCCCGGATGTTTCCCCCCTTCGTCGGTATCACCTCCTACCGCGTTGGGGCACACCTAGCACCGTGCATTGTCATGTCATGCATCGTCATGCATATGTTTGCATTATATTTATTGTTTCTTCCCCCTCTTCTCTTGTTAGACACCGAGACCGACGCCGCTGCTACCCAGTACGACTACGGTGTTGACGACCCCTCCTTCTCGGCTGAGCTTCCAGGAAAGCCCCCCCTGGATCACCAGATATCGCCTATTCCTTCTCTCTACTGCTTGCATTAGAGTAGTGTAGCATGTTACTGCTTTCGGTTAATCCTATTCTGCTGCATAGCCTGTCATTGTTGCTACAGTTGTTACCCTTACCTGCAATCCTAAATGCTTACTATAGGATGCTAGTATTCCATTAGTGGCCCTACGTTCTTGTCCGTCTGCCATGCTATACTACCGGGCCGTGATCACTCGGGAGGCGATCACGGTTATATACTTGTATACATTATATGATACTTGTGGTGACTAAAGTCGGGTTGGCTCATAGAGTACCCGCAAGTGATTCTGATGTGGGGGCTGAAAGGACAGGTGGCTCCATCCCGGTAGAGGTGGGCCTGGGTTCCCGACGGCCCCCGACTGTTACTTTGTGGCGGAGCTACAGGGCAGGTTGAGACCACCTAGGTGAGAGGTGGGCCTGGCCCTGGTCGGCGTCCGCGGTTACATCAATTAACACGCTTCACGAGATCTTGGTGTTTGATCTGAGTCTGGCCACTGGCCTATACGCACTAACCAACTACGCGGAAACAATTATGGGCACTCGACGTCGTGGTATCAGCCGAAGCCTTTTTGACGTCAACGACTGAGCGGCGCGCGCCGGGTTGGACCGCGTAACGCAACTTCCTTTGTAATGGAGGTTGCTAGGTCTGCTCACCAGCCCCATTCGCAACTTGCAGGCGTGCAATGGGCGATGGGCCCAGACCCCTGCGCGCATAGGATTTAGACCGGCGTGCTGACCTCTTTGTTGAGCCTAGGTGGGGCTGCGACATGTTGATCTTTCGAGGCCGGGCATGACCCAGGAAATTGTGTCCGGCCAGAGGTATCAAGCATGTTGGGTTATGTGGTGCACCCCTGCAGGGAAGTTTATCTATTTGAATAGCCGTGATCCCCTATAAAAGGACGACCCAGAGTTGTACCTTGACCTTATGACAACTAAAACCGGATACTTAATAAAACACACCCTTCCAAGTGCCAGATATAACCTGGTGATCGCTCTCACACAGGGCGACGAGGGGAGGATCGCCGGGTAGGATTATGCTATGCGATGATACTTGGTGAACTTACCATCTACTCTCTTCTACATGCTGCAAGATGGAGGCTGCCAGAAGCGTAGTCTTCGACAGGACTAGCTATCCCCCTCTTATTCTGGCATTCTGCAGTTCAGTCCACCGATATTGCCCCTTTACACAGATACCCATGCATATATAGTGTAGATCCTTGCTTGCGAGTACTTTGGATGAGTACTCACGGTTGCTTTGCTCCCTCTTTTCCCCCTTTCCTTTCCTCTCGGTTGTCGCAACCAGATGCTGGAGCCCAGGAGCCAGACGCCACCATCGACGACGAATCCTACTACACCGGAGGTACCTACTACCACGTGCGGGCCGCCGCTGACGACCAGGAGTAGTTTAGGAGGATCCCAGGCAGGAGGCATGCGCCTCTTTCGATATGTATCCCAGTTTGTGCTAGCCATCTTATGGCAACTAGTTTAACTTATGTCTGTACTCAGATATTGTTGCTTCCGCTGACTCGTCTATGATCGAGCACTTGTATTCGAGCCATTGAGGCCCCTGGCTTGTATTATGATGCTTGTATGACTTATTTATTTTTAGAGTTGTGTTGTGATATCTTCCCGTGAGTCCCTGATCTTGATCGTACACGTTTGCGTGTATGATTAGTGTACCATTGAATCGGGGGCATCACCACACACCTCCTTCGGTCCACAACAACAACAACAACGAGTTCGATGCCACGAAAAACTTCATCGACGCCAAGATGCAAGCTCAAATGGAGGTGATCAAAACCCTCATCAAGTCCTACAAGAGGTCTTGCTCATCTTCGAGAAGACACTCAAGTGCACATGCTTCCGAGCTACCATCTCTGGCAAGGTCACATCGGCATCAACACCATCAACGACAAGTACGTGAAGGTCAAGAGCTTAACACCAACAACCGCTCAACGACTTCACCATCTACCTTGGCATCTTCGCCAAGCGACTTCAAGGCATCTTCGCCTTTGTACATGTGGCATCTTCACCAAAAAGCACCTCAAGACTACACTCAAGAGAAGCTCCCCAAGCTCAAGTTCGCGACTTCCACGAGCTACTATGACCTCGACAACAACCATGAGCTTCCTTTCTATGGGACTCAAGACCCCGAGGAGTATCTCGAGTGGGAGCGCAAGATGGATGACTACCTCAAGCTACATCAAGTCCCTTCTGAAGGTCAAGTGAAGTGTGCCACAAGTAACTTCCACGACTACGCGTCGACATGGTGGCTTCACACACCTTCGAAGAACTTCGACATGAGTTGGACCAAGACGAAGAAAGTTATGCGGCAAGAGTTTTTGCCTTCCACCTACACAGAACAACTTCAACGCCAATTGGAGAACACCATCCAAGGATCCAAGTCCCTCGAGAAGTACTTCAAGGAGATGAAGAAAGCCTTGCGACGAGCCGGCATGGACGACCCCATTCGGATGAAGTTCCACTTCATGATGGGATTGAACAACGACATCTCCAAGACTATCTTCCTTGAGAACTACAAGTCCCTCAACGACAACTACATTGGTGCTCTCAAGGCACAACAAGAACTCATTAAGGCCAAGTCTTCTCCACCCCAAGCACACTTCGTGATGACCAAGCTCCACGACAATGAGCATGAGCATAGTACCACCAAGATGTCCAAGCCCGATGAGCTCCAAGACGACACTCCCAAGTTCAACTTCACCGCCATCCCTCTTTGTGCCATTGATGATGCCGAGTCTCCCACGACTCTTTTTGAAGACGGTGCGGCGATGGCTACGATCACGGAGAATCTCAAGGAACAAGCTTTGGAGGCGACGGACCTGGTGACGAGTAAGGATGATGCTTCCATCTTTGGAGACGATAGCGATGATGTGCCGTCTACGGCCTTCATCCACGGCGATGGTGATGAGATGATCGAGCATGGGATTTTCCCTTCGGTCATGGAGGAGAGCGATGATGTGCCATCTTCGGCCTTCATCCACGACGACGGCGACGAGATGGTTGATCATGGGATTTTCCATTCGACCACGGCGACATTTTGTGATGAGTTGTGTGACTTGTGCCACAATATTGAGAGTGAGAGTGACTTCACCACTAGCCCCATATATGATGAGTTGTCCCAATTCCCATGTGAGGAGAGCCACCACCACCACCACTTGAGTGATTTGAGTGACTCCACCATATGTGACATTGAGTGCACCTACCATGAGGGAGTGAGCGAGCCACCACCACATAGAGAGAGTGAGGTAGTTGATAGGGCATGTGAGGCCATTTTGATTTCTAACAACTTAACCTCTACCTCTATTGTATCTTCTCATTTGGTGCTAGGTCCATCTATGATGACGTGCCAATACTCGATGACTTCGTCCTCCCTTTGGTCAAGAAGATGGCCATGGTGGAATATGATGCACCCCCCACATGGTTCCATCAAAATGATGATATTGACCACCATTTGGTCTTTCCCACCTCACCTACGCCACTTGAGTGGAATGACAAAGGTAACATAGGTGAAGGTGATGCTCTAGTTACTGATGTCGCTTGAAGCTATGTCGGTATTTTCCCAAAGAGGAAGGGATGATGCAGCACAGTGGCGGTAGGTATTTCCCTCAGATATGAAACCAAGGTTATTGAACCAGTAGGAGAACCAAGCAACACAACGTAAACAGCCCCTGCACACAAATGACAACACCTAGCAACCCGACGTGTTAAAGGGGTTGTCAATCCCTTTCGGGGTACGGCGCCAGAAATTGCGGGTTGACAAGAGAAAGTTGTAACAGACTGAAATAATAGATCACAAATAAAATAAAGTGCAGCAAAGTATTTTTGTATTTTTGGTTTAATAGTTCTGAAGAAAAATGCAAAGGAAAAAAGATCGCAAAGCAAATATATGAGAAAGAAGACCCGGGGGCCGTAGGTTTCACTAGTGGCTTCTCTCGAGAAAGATAGCAAACGGTGGGTAAACAAATTACTGTTGGGCAATTGATAGAACTTTAAATAATTATGACGATATCCAGACAATGATCATTACATAGGCATCACGTCCAAGATTAGTAGACCGACTCCTGCCTGCATCTACTACTATTACTGCACACATCGACCGCTATCCAGCATGCATCTAGTGTATTAAGTTCATGGAAAACGGAGTAATGCAATAAGAACAATGCCATGATGTAGACAAGATCCGTTTATCTATGGTCGTAGATATAGATCCCGTCTTTTTATCCTTAGTAGCAACGATACATACATGTCAGTTCCCTTTCTGTCACTGGGATCAAGCACCGTAAGATCAAACCCACTACCGGGCACCTCTTCCCATTGCAAGATAAATAGATCAAGTTGGCCCAACAAAACCCAAATATCGGAGAAGAAATACAAGGCTATAAGAGATCATGCATATAAGAGATCAAAGAAACTCAAATAACTTTCATGGATATAAAAATATCTAACTGATCATAAACTCGAAGTTCATCAGATCCCAACAAACACACCGCAAAAGAGTTACATCATATGGATCTTAGATAGACCATTGTATTGATAATTCGGCGAGGGAGAGAAAGCCATCTAACTACTAACTACGGACCCGAAGGTCTACAAAGAACTACTCACGCATCATCGGAGAGGCACCAATGGAAGTGGTGAACCCCTCCGTGTTGGTGTCTAGATTGGATCTGCTGGTTCTGGACTCTGCAGCGGCTGGATGAACATTTTGTCGACGCTTCTAGGGTTCTGGAATTTTTGGGGTATTTATAGAGCAAAGAGGCGGTCCGGGGGCACCCGAGGTGGGCACAACCAACCAGGGCGAAACCAGGGCCCGTTGCCTTCCTTCTGGCCCATAAAAATCATCGTGGAGTTTCGTGGCATTTGGACTCCGTTTGATATTGATTTCCTGTGATATAAAAAACATGGAAAAAACAGCAACTGGCACTTGGCACTATGTCAATAGGTTAGTACCAAAAAATGATATAAAATGACTATGAAATGATTATAAAACATCCAAGATTGATAAATAAACATCTTGGAACAATAAAAAATTATAGATACGTTGGAGACGTATCAACATCCCCAAGCTTAACTCCTACTCGTCCTCGAGTAGGTAAGTGATAAAAACAGAATTTTTGGTGTGGAGTGCTGTTCATCAAGTCATATCATATTCTTTTCTTTATAGCATGGACATTTGGACTTTTATGTGATTCAAAGTAATAGTCTAGTTTTGACATAATAATTTAGATACTCAAGCATATCAACAAGCAACCATGTCTTTCAAAATATCAATGCTAAAATAAGTTATCCCTAGCCCATCATGCTCAAACATTGATCCATTCATGAAACACACTTGAATATTAACTACACCCAATACTTAAGCACGATTATATTGCCTCCTAGTTGGTGCTTTTTGTAAGAGAAGATGGAGACACAAAATAAAAAAAATTGCATAAAGTAAAAGAAAAGCCCTTCGCAGAGGGAAGTAGGGATTTGTAGAGGTTCCAGAGCTCAAAGCGAAAAACTAATAGAGATAAAAACATTTTGGGAGGTGTATCCATCCCACCAACGAAAACGACGTAGAGCTACGAACACTTTCCATGCTAGATATGCCATAGGCGGTTCCCAAACAGAAAATAAAGTTTATTCCTTTTTCCACCATTCTTTCACTTTCCATGGCTAACCGTATCCACGGGTTCCCTCCATACCAACACTTTCCAAGGAATTTATTATTTGACAACATAAAGTAAATTCATTTTTGCATTTCGGGACTGGGCATCCCTAAAACTTTGCCTTACTCTCGTGCAATGACAAGTGAATAAACACTCATCGTGAGAATAACACATCTAGCATGGAAATATTAGCCATCCGTTACCGTTCCGCGAGCGAAACAAACGCATAAAAGAGAAGTTTATTTTGAAAATTAGAGATGGCACATGCAAATTTGCTTAGAACGGCAAAAGAATACCGCATATAGGTAGATATAGTGGACTCATGTGGCAAAACTGGTTTAAAGGATTTTGGATGCACAAGTAGAGGTCATACTTAGTGCAAAATGAAGGCTAGCAAAAAGATTGAGAAGCGACCAACCAAGAAATGAATAATCTCATAAGCAAGCATTAAGCATAATTAACACCGAATAATGCACCACAAGTAGGATATAATTTTCATCGCATGATTATTGACTTTCGTGCATGCTTAGGGAATCACAAACCTTAACACCAATATTCTTTCTAAAGCACAATTACTCATCAACATAACTCACACATCACATCATCATATCTCAAAACTATTACTAAGAATCAAGTTTATTTTGTCCAATGATCTTCACGACATTCTTTCTTACTTTATACTTCTTGGATATCTATCACTTTGGGACTAATTTTCATGTGTTGCTTTTCATAAGCTCAAACAAATATAATTGAAGATCATGAGCATAACAAATTTTCTTTCTCTCAAAATAATTTAAGTGAAGCAAGAGAGAATTTCTTCAAAATTTTACTAACTCTCAAATAAATCTAAGTGAAGCAAGAAAGCATTTCTTCAAAAATAACAAAGCACACCGTGCTAAAAAAGATATAACTAAAGCACTAGAGTAAGTCCTAGCTCATAAAAGATTTAAGTGAAGCACATCGAGCAATTCTAACAAGTCATGATATAATTTTGGCTCTCTCAAATAGGTGTGTCCAGCAAGGATTGATGACTTAAAACACAAACTAAAACAAGCAAAGGCACATATCATACAAGACGCTCCAAGCAAAACACATATCATGTGACGAATAAAAATATAGCCTCGAGTAAAATACCGATAGTTGTTGGAAGAAAGCGGGGATGCCACTCGGGGGCATCCCCAAGCTTAGTTGGTTGCTCATTCTTGGATAATAGCTTGGGATGTCGGGGCATCCCCAAGCTTAGGCTCTTGCATCCTTCCTTCATCCATCGTAAGATAACCCAAAACTTGAAAACTTCAATCACACAAAACTCAACAAAACCTTTGTGAGATCCGTTAGTATAAGAAAACAAACTACTACTATAAGTATTGTATCATATTTTGTTTTTCTATTATATCTAATGTATTCCAACTTTTCTATGGCAAAAACTCATCAAGGAAAACCATAGAGCCATCAAAATAAGCACACAACACAAAGAAAACAGAATCTGTCAAAACTTCTACCAAATTTGGTTGACCAGGGTAATTTGTATATTATTCTTCTGCAAAAATAATCAGGGCAAAAGCACTTTTCTGTGATTTATGAAAATTATTTTCGTGAGCGCAAAGTTTCTGTCTCTTTCAGCAAGATCAAACAACTATCACCCAAGAAGATCCTAAAGGCTTTACTTGGCACAAACACTAATTATAACACAAAAAACACAATCATAACAGTAGCATAATTGTGTTAACACTCAAGAACAGAAAGCAAAAAGCAAAAATAAAATTTATTCATTGGGTTGCCTCCCAACAAGCGCTATAGTTTTACGCCCCTAGCTAGGCATAAGATTTCAACGATGCTCACACAAAAGATAAGAATTGAGACACAAAGAGAGCATCATGAAACATATGACAAACACATTTAAGTCTAACATACTTCCTATGCATAGGAATTTTATAAGCAAACAAATTTTCAAGACAAGAAACATCTAACATATGCAAAGAAGAGGAATAATACATTGACGATCTCAACATAACGAGAAGTAATTTAGTAACATGAAAATTTCTACAACAGTATTTTCCGCTCTCATAATAATTGCATGTAGGATCATAATCCAATTCAACAATATAACTATCACATAAAATATTCTCTTCATGATCCACATGCATGCAAAGTTGACACTCTTCCAAAATAGTGGGATTATCATCAAATAAAGTCATGACCTCTCCAAGCCCACTTTTATCAGAAATTTCATAAGGTTGGACACTCTCAAAATAAGTGGGATTATTTTTAGCTAAAGTTGACACTCTTCCAAACCCACTTACAATATTATCACAAACATATTCATCATGAGGCTTAAATAATTTTTCAAGATCATAAGAAGAATCACCCCAGTCATGATCATTGCAACAAGTGGTGAACATATAAAAATTAGCATCCCCAAGCTTGGGGTTTTGCATATTATTAGCACAATTGACATTAATAGAATTATAGTAAGATCATTGCAATCGTGCTTTTCATTCAAGGAGCTATCATCAATCACTTCATAAATTTCTTCATCATAATTTTCAGATTCATGAATCTCAAGAAAAACTTCATAAAGATAATCTAGTGCACTCAATTCACTAGCAATTGGTTCATCATAATTGGATCTTTTGAAAAAGATTAGAAAGTGGGTGAGGATCCATAACAATATATTTTTAGCAAGCAAAGATGCAAGCAAATAGAAGGCACATAGCAACACAAGCAAACATGAGATCTGACGAGAAAAAGGCAAACAAAAGAGGGCGAATAAAATGGCAAATTTTTGTGAAGTGGCGGAGAGGAAAACGAGAGGAAAATGGCAAATAATGTAAATTTCAAGGAGATGAGATTTGTGATTAGGAACCTGGTTATGTTGAAGATCTTCCCCGGCAACGGAGCCAGAAAATTCCTTTTGATGTCGCTTGAAGCTACGTCGGTATTTCCCCAAAGAGGAAGGGATGATGCAGCACAACGGCGGTAGGTATTTCCCTCAGAAATGAAACCAAGGTTATCGAACCAGTAGGAGAACCAAGCAACACAACATAAACAACCCCTGCACACAAATAACAACACCTCGCAACCCGACGTGTTAAAGGGGTTGTCAATCCCTTTCAGGGTACGGTGCCAGAAATTGCGTGTTGATGCGAGAAAGTTGTAATAGATTGAAATAATAGATCGCAAATAAAATGAAGTGCAGCAAAGTATTTTTGTATTTTTGGTTTAATAGATCTGAATAAAAATGCAAAGGAAAATAGATCGCAAAGCAAATATATGAAAAAGAAGACCCGGGGGCCGTAGGTTTCACTAGTGGCTTCTCTCGAGAAAGATAGCAAACGGTGGGTAAACAAATTACTGTTGGGCAATTAATAGAACTTCAAATAATTATGACGTTATCCAGACAATGATCATTACATAGGCATCACGTCCAAGATTAGTAGACCAACTCCTGCCTGCATCTACTACTATTACTCCAGACATCGACCGCTATCCAGCATGCATCTAGTGTATTAAGTTTATGGAAAAACGGAGTAATGCAATAAGAATGATGACATGACATAGACAAGATCCATTTATCAATGGCGGTAGATATAGATCCCGTCTTTTTACCCTTAGTAGCAACGATACATACGTGTCGGTTCCCTTTCTGTCATTGGGATCAAGCACCGTAAGATCGAACCCACTACCGGGCACCTCTTCCCATTGCAAGATAAATAGATCAAGTTGGCCAAACAAAACCCAAATATCGGAGAAGAAATATGAGGCTATAAGAGATCATGCATATAAGAGATCAAAGAAACTCAAATAACTTTCATGGATATAAAAAGATAAAACTGATCATAAACTCGAAGTTCATCAGATCCCAACAAACACACCGCAAAAGAGTTACATCATATGGATCTCCAAGAGACCATTGTATTGAGAATTCAGTGAGAGAGAGAAAGCCATCTAGCTACTAACTACGGACCCAAAGGTCTACAAAGAACTACTCACGCATCATCGGAGAGGCACCAATGGAAGTGGTGAACCCCTCCGTGATGGTGTCTAGATTGGATCTGGTGGTTCTGGACTCTGCGGCCGCTGGATGAATATTTCGTCGACACTTCTAGGGTTCTAGGATTTTTGGGGTATTTATAGAGCAAAGAGGCGGTCCTGGGGGCACCTGAGGTGGGCACAACCCACCAGGGCGCAACTAGGGCCCATTGCCTTCCTTCTGGCCCATAAAAAATCATCGTGGAGTTATGTTCCGTTTGATATTGATTTCATGCGATGTAAAAACATGGAAAAAAAACAACAACTGGCACTTGGCACTATGTCAATAGGTTAGTACCAAAAAATGATATAAAATGACTATAAAATGATTATAAAACATCCAAGATCGATAAATAAACAGCATGGAACAATCAAAAAAAAAGATACGTTGGAGACGTATCAGTTACGCTAGTGGACATTCTTGACACTGATTGCTTGCATGATGTTGATCCACCTATTGCCATGCTTTATGCTAGTGCGACTTTCCCATGCGATGATTTACCCATTTATGATGAGTTTGATGATTTTCATGTGGAGTCTATTAGTTGTGATGCCATGTTGCATAGGATTTCTTGTGATAGTTCTCTTGGTAACATCATATTTGACAACCCGCTTGACTTGTCATATGTTATGCATGATATCAATCATATGTCATATTTGCAATCTCATCGTAGTGACTATGCATATGCCATTAAGATGAACCCAATTTGCACTTATGGCATAGATGACAAGCCCATGGTTATTGGCATTTGTTTCTCTTGTGATGATATTGACATGCTACCTTTGCATCATTTATCTCATATGACATGCCACGACCACCTAGCTTCGGATATGCATTATTTTGGATGTTGTCCATTTTTTCCATATGATGTTTCTGATATTGCTCATGAGGAGACCCCCATAGTTTCCTCATACATGTTGGGAGATTTTGATCAATCCCATCCATTGCATAATCCCAATAATTATGCTCACAATATGCTCCTCATGAACGAAAATGATATAAATGATATTGATGTGACATATACTTGTATACTCAATTTGTGTCCCCATCGTGTTATACACAATAACTATTCTTTCATGATGGATGACATGTTCTTATACCATGCATCAAATTTCTTTGAGCGATGCTTATCCTATGCTAACTCACACGTGCACATACACATCATGATGGATGATGTGTACATTTACCAAGCACACACTTTCTTTGGTTTGTGTCTCTTTTGTGTAGGTACCCATGAATACTTGTCAACCTCACAATCCCATGAGTTGACAAAATAAGCTCTAGAGAGCAATGATGATTTGGGATCCCGTGGATTCGTTTTCACACCATTTCCATTGCGTAATGACTTCGCGCATTTCTTCTACATGGCCCTCACATGGTTATGGGTTGTTGTCCATTACATATTCTATGCCCATCTTGCCATGTTCACTTTGCATGATATGCTCATTCCTATGCCTTTGCCATGCATTTGTGACCCATGCTTTGCATTACACATGATGATTGATTCTCGTAATTGTATGTGTATTTGCAAGCTTGGTCGAGATATTTCTTGTTATTGCCATGTTTCATTTATGACCCATTCCTATGATGATACTATGATCTTGCTTTGTATTCGTGCTTGCGGTATGTCATGTGCATTGCCTATACCTACTATTTTCTCAAATGACATGATTGCCATGATTTCCCCTGGTGTGTTGCATCTTCGCTCCACTAGTTTACATGACATGATTGATATGCTTGCTTATGTTGCATCACCAATGATTCATACTTGCTTGTTTCATACGGTTGATGACAACCATCTACATGCTTTGCATATGATTGCTATCGCTTCTTGTCATATGTCTCCATATGTTGCCTCTCTCATGCTAGATGATTTGCCATGCATTGAGTGCAACAATGCTTTTAATCTTGCTTATGAGAATGCCCCCATAGCATTCTCGCATATATTTGGAGATTTTGACATATTTGTTGTGAAGCATGCATGCTGGTTTACTTCTTCGCACCATACACCGAGTGCCATGAATATCGCCATTGTTGCATCATATTATTCGTGCACTTGTGCTTCTAATGGTTATGTGCAAAAGAAGAGAACCATCATGATGGATGAATGTGTTTATCTACCATGCACATCCGTTATTTGCTTTCTTTTGTGCATGTGTAGGATACTTCGACTTGGTGTCAACTTCCACTTCCCATGAGTTGACCATTCGAGCTCTTGAGAGTGAACCACTTGCGACCGACTCGCTTCTACATCACACTTGCTTGTGCTTCGGCCTTGTGAAGGACGCACGAGGACATGCTTTCAAGGTGATACCATTCTCTTTTGAGAACCCTCAAACTATGAGCATGAATATTGTGGATCCTACTTCATGTGTTGCTTGCACCTTGACATATTGCACACATGCTAGAGATCTTGCTTCGACTTATCATTTCCACATTGCCATGCCCCATGACATATATACCTTGTGTGTTGCATCTGATTCTTGGATTACTTGCTCCTATAATATGCTTGGTTGCAAAAATATCATCACTTCATATATGCCATGCCCAATTGATCGCTACATGCCTGACTTGATTGCCACACACATGATGAAAAATTGCCCTTTCTATTGTGTTGAGTGCCACACTATCTTCACTACACCCTATGCCCGTTATGCTTGGATTGTCTTGCACTTGACCCATGTGTTTAGACACTTCATTTATTTTGGTGTTGTGAATGATTCTTATGCGTACCATCGACCATTTGTCGAGCGCTTTATGCATGATTGCTATGACCATGAGGTAGATGCTTATTCTCTTGTCACACACATTTGCATCACTACCTCATATTTACATGCTTGTTTCCATGATGACCTTGATTGTGCTCAATTCATATGCTTACATGCCAGGTCACAATCCTTTGTCACACCTTATGTTATGCATGACGACAACACTTGTTCGGTGAATCACCACTTGAATGCCTGGTTGTGCACTAACGCTAACCACATTTGTTTTTCAAAGTGCTTGTTGTCCTTA
This sequence comes from Aegilops tauschii subsp. strangulata, assembly GCF_002575655.3. Classification (NCBI taxonomy): domain Eukaryota; kingdom Viridiplantae; phylum Streptophyta; class Magnoliopsida; order Poales; family Poaceae; genus Aegilops; species Aegilops tauschii. Next base: position 472,021,298 of record NC_053040.3, on the reverse strand, counting down.
ATGCTTTTGAAGGAACCACACGACGGTGCAACATTCAAGAGGATGAGTACTTGGTGTTCTTCCACTCCTACACGGCGAAGCCATCTCTTTCCCATGGTGATTTGGTTTTTGATCCGAGGTCGGATCTGAAGGAAATATGCCCTAGAGGCAATTATAAAGTTGTTATTTATATTTCCTTATATCATGATAAATGTTTATTATTCATGCTAGAATTGTATTAACTGGAAACTTGATACATGTGTGGATACATAGACAAAACACAGTGTCCCTAGTATGCCTCTACTAGACTAGCTCGTTAATCAAAGATGGTTAAGTTTCCTAACCATAGACATGTGTTGTCATTTGATGAACGGGATCACATAATTAGGAGAATGATGTGATGGACAAGACCCATCCGTTAGCTTAGCATAATGATCGTTAAGTTTTATTGCTATTGCTTTCTTCATGACTTATACATATTTCTTTGACTATGAGATTATGCAACTCCCGAATACCGGAGGAATACCTTGTGTGCTATCAAACGTCACAACATAACTGGGTGATTATAAAGATGCTCTACAGGTATCTCCGAAGGTGTTTGTTGGGTTGGCATAGATCGAGATTAGGATTTGTCACTCCGAGTATCGGAGAGGTATCTCTGGGCCCTCTTGGTAATGCACATCATGATAAGCCTTGCAAGCAATGTGACTAATGAGTTAGTTACTGGATGATGCATTACGAAACGAGTAAAGAGACTTGCCAGTAATGAGATTGAAGTAGGTATGAAGATACCGACGATCGAATCTCGGGCAAGTAACATACCGATGACAAAGGGAATGACGTATGTTGTCATTACAGTTTGACCGATAAATATCTTTGTAGAATATGTAGGAACCAATATGAGCATCCAGGTTCCGCTATTGGTTATTGACCGGAGAGGTGTCTCAGTCATGTCTACATAGTTCTCGAACCCATAGGGTCTGCACGCTTAACGTTTGATGACGAATTGTATTATATGAGTTATGTGATTTGGTGACCGAATGTTGTTCGGAGTCCTGGATGAGATCATGGACATGACGAGGAGTCTCAAAATGGTCGAGAGATAAAGATTGATATATTGGATGATAGTATTCGGACACCAGAAGTGTTTTGGATTGTATCGGGTACATATCGGAGTACCGGGAGGGTTACCGGAACCCCCCCCCCCCCGGGGGGGGAGATATGGGACATGTGGGCCATAGGAGGGAGGCACACCATCCCACAAAGGGGTGGCGCGCCCCCCACAAGGGAGGAGTCCGAATTGGACTAGGGGAGGAGCGGCGCCCCCCTTCCTTCTCCCTCTCTCTCTCCTTCCCCCTTTCCCCCTCCGGTAAAAGGAAAGGGGGGCCGAATCCTACTAGGAGCCCAAGTAGGACTCCTCCTACTTGGGGCGCGCCTAGGGCCGGCCTCCTCCCCCTCCCTCCTTTATATACATGGGGAGGGGGCGCCAAGAACACACATCAATTGTTCCAAGCCGTGTGCGGCGCCCCCTCCACAGTTTAAACCTCCAGTCGTATTCACGTAGTGCTTAGGCGAAGCCCTGCGCGTATCACTTCACCATCACCGTCACCACGCCTTCGTCCTGACGAAACTCTCCCTCGACACTTTGCTAGATCAAGAGTTCGAGGGACGTCATCAAGCTGAACATGTGGAGAACTTAAAGGTGCCGTACGTTCGGTACTTGATCGGTCGGAACGAGAAGAAGTTCGACTACATCAACTACGTTGTCAAACGCTTCCGCTTTCGGTCTACGAGGGTAAGTGGACACACTCTCCCCCTCTCATTGCTATGCATCTCCTAGATAGATCTTGCGTGAGTGTAGGATTTTTTTTTGAAATTTCATGCTATGTTCCCTAACAGTGGCATCCGAGCCAGGTCTATGCATAGATGATATGCACGAGTAGAACACAAAGAGTTGTGGGCGGTGATAGTCATACTGCTTACCACCAACGTCTTATTTTTGATTCAGCGGTATTGTTGGATGAAGCAGCCCAGACCAACCTTACATCACCACGTTCATGAGACCGGTTCCACCGACAGACATGCAACTTGTTTTGCATAAAGGTGGCTAGCGGGTGTCTGTTTCTCCAACTTTAGGATAATCGAATTTGACTACAGCTGGTCCTTGTTGAAGGTTAAAACAGCAAACCTGACGAAACACCATTGTGGTTTTGATGCGTAGGTAAGAACGGTTCTTACAAGAAGCCCGTAGCAGCCACGTAAAACTTGCAACAACAAAGTAGAGGAAGTCTAACTTGTTTTTGCAGGGCATGTTGTGATGTGATATGGTCAAGACATGATGTGATATACGTTTTTGTATGAGATGATCATGTTTTGTAGAAGTTACCGCCAACTGGAAGGAGCCTTATGGTTGTCGCTTTATTGTATGAAATGCAATCGCCATGTAATTGCTTTAATTTATCACTATGCGTTAGCGATAGTTGTAGAAGCAATAGTTGGCGAGACGACAACGACGCGGCCATGGAGATCAAGGTGTCAAGCCGGTGACGATGGAAATCATGACGGTGCTTTGGAGATGGAGATCAAAGGCACAATATGATGATGGCCATATCATTTCACATATATTGATTGCATGTGATGTTTATCTTATATGCATCTTATTTTGCTTAGTACGACATGATAACCCACAAGTATAGGGGATCGCAACAGTTTTCGAGGGTAGAGTATTCAACCCAAATTTATTGATTCGACACAAGGGGAGCCAAAGAATATTCTCAAGTATTAGCAGTTGAGTTGTCAATTCAACCACACCTGGATAACTTAGTATCTGCAGCAAAGTATTTAGTAGCAAAGTAATATGATAGTAGTGGTAACGGTAACAAAAGTAACGGCAGCAAAAGTAATATTTTTGGTGTTTTGTAGTGATTGTAACAGTAGCAACGAGAAAAGTAAATAAGCGGAGAACAATATGTGAAAAGCTCGTAGGCATTGGATCGGTGATGGAGAATTATGCCGGATGCGGTTCATCATGTAACAATCATAACATAGGGTGACACAGAACTAGCTCCAATTCATCAATGTAATGTAGGCATGTATTCCGAATATAGTCATACATGCTTATGGAAAAGAACTTGCATGACATCTTTTGTCCTACCCTCCCGTAGCAGCGGGGTCCTAATGGAAACTAAGGGATATTAAGGCCTCCTTTTAATAGAGTACCGGAACAAAGCATTAGCACATAGTGAATACATGAACTCCTCAAACTATGGTCATCACCGGGAGTGGTCCCGATTATTGTCACTTCGGGGTTGCCGGATGATAACACATAGTAGGTGACTATAGACTTGCAAGATAGGATCAAGAACACACATATATTCATGAAAACATAATAGGTTCAGATCTGAAATCATGGCACTCGGGCCCTAGTGACAAGCATTAATCATAGCAAAGTCATAGCAACATCAATCTCGGAACATAGTGGATACTAGGGATCAAACCCTAACAAAACTAACTCGATTACATGATAGATCTCATCCAACCCATCACCGTCCAGCAAGCCTACGATGGAATTACTCACGCACGGCGGTGAGCATCATGAAATTGGTGATGGAGGATAGTTGATGATGACGACGGCGACGGATTCCCCTCTCCGGAGCCACGAACGGACTCCAGATCAGCCCTCCCGAGAGGTTTTTAGGGCTTGGCTGCGGCTCTGTATCGTAAAACGCGATGAATCCTTCTCTCTTATTTTTTTCTCCCCGGAAGAAAATATATAGAGTTGGAGTTGAGGTCGGAGGAGCTCCAGGGGGCCCACGAGGTAGGGGGGCGCGCCCTAGGGGGGGCGCCCCCACCCTCGTGGCTAGGGTGTGGGCCCCCTGGTCTTCATCTTTTGCAAGGATTTTTTATTATTTCCAAATAGACGTTCCGTGGAGTTTCAGGTCATTCCGAGAACTTTTGTTTCTGCACATAAATAACACCATGGAAAGTCTGCTGAAAACAGCGTCAGTTCGGGTTAGTTCCATTCAAATCATGCAAGTTAGAGTCCAAAACAAGGGCAAAAGTGTTTGGAAAAGTAGATACGACGGAGACATATCACGACGGTAGCATTATAAGATAATCCCTCACTAAATATTTCAAGGTATAAGTGTTCTCCCTGAGTATGCACCGTTGCAACAGTTCGTCGTGCCAAGACACCACATGATGATCAGGTGTGATAAGATCTACGTTCACATACAACGGGTGCAAGACAGTTTTGCACGTGTGGAATACTCGGGTTAAACTTGACGAGCCTAGCATGTACAGACATGGCCTCAGAACACTGGAGACCGAAAGGTCGAACGTGAATCATATAGTAGATATGATCAACATAGAGATGTTCACCATTGAAAACTACTCCATCTCACGTGATGATCGGACATGGTTTAGTTGATATGGATCACGTGATCATTTAGATGACTCGAGGGATGTCTATCTAAGTGGGAGTTCTTAAGTAATATGATTAATTGAACTTAATTTATCATTGAACTTAGTCATGATAGTTTTTGCATATCTATGTTGTAGATCTATGGCCCGTGCTCCCGTTCCCTTGAATTTTAATGCGTTCCTAGAGAAAGCTAAGTTGAAAGATGATGGTAGCAACTACATGGACTGGGTCCGTAACTTGAGGATTATCCTCATTGCTGCACATAAGAATTATGTCCTTGATGCACCGCTAGGTGACAAGCCCCCTCCCGCTAATGTAGAAGTTTGAACGTCTGGCAGACGTGGTCTGATGATTACTCTATAGTTCAGTGTGCCATGCTCTACGGCTTAGAATCGGAACTTCAAAGACGTTTTGAACGTCATGGACCATATGAGATGTTCCAGGAATTGAAGTTAATATTTCAAGCAAATGCCTGAGTTGAGAGATATGAAGTCTCCAACAAGTTCTATAGCTGCAAGATGGAGGAGAACATTTCTATCAGTGAACACATACTCAGAATGTCTGGGTACCATAACCACTTGACTCAGCTGGGAGTTATTCTTCTAGATTATAGTGTTATTGACAGGGTTCTTCAATCACTGCCACCAAGCTACAAAGGCTTTGTGATGAACTATAATACACAAGGGATGGATAAGACAATTCCCGAGCTCTTCGCTATGCTCAAAGCTATGGAGGTAGAAATCAAGAAAGATCATCAAGTGTTGATGGTTAACAAGACCACTAGTTTCAAGAAAAAGGGCAAGGGAAAGAAGGGGAACTTCAAGAAGAATGGCAAGCAAGTTGTCACTCTCGGGAAGAAGCCCAAGTCTGGACCCAAGCCTGAAACTGAGTGCTTCTACTGCAAAAGGGACCACTGGAAGCGGAATTGCCCCAAGTATTTGGCGGATAAGAAGGATGTCAAGATGAACAAAGGTATATTTGATATACATGTTATTGATGTGTACCTTACTAATGCTCGTAGTAGCGCTAGTATTTGATACTGGTTTTGTTGCTCATATTTGCAACTCGAAACAAGGGCTATAAATTAAGCGAAGATTGGCTAAGGACGGGGTGACGATGCGCGTCGGGAATGGTTCCAAGGTCGATGTGATCGTCGTTGGCATGCTACCTCTACATCTACCTTCGGGATTAGTTTTAGACCTGAATAATTGTTATTTGGTGCCAGCGTTAAGCATGAACATTATGTCTGGATCTTGTTTGATGCCAGACGGTTATTCGTTTAAATCAGAGAATAATGGTTGTTCTATTTACATGAGTAATATCTTTATTGGTCATGCACCCTTGAAGAGTGGTCTATTTTTGTTGAATCTCGATTGTGGTGATACACATATTCATAATATTGATGCCAAAAGATGCAAAGTTTATTTGTGGCACTGCCGTTTAGGTCATATTTGTGTAAAGCGCAAGAAGAAACTCCATGCAGATGGACTTTTGGAATCACTTGATTATGAATCATTTGATACTTGCGAACCATGCCTCATGGGCAAGATGACTAAGACTCCGTTCTCTAGAACAATGGAGCGAGTCACTGACTTATTGGAAATAATACATACCGATGTATGCGGTCCAATGAGTGTTGAGGCTCACGGCGGGTATGTTATTTTCTGACCTTCACAGATGATTTAAGAAGGCATGGGTATATCTACTTAATGAAACACAAGTCTGAAACATTTGAAAAGTTCAAAGAATTTCAAAGTGAAGTGGAGAATCATTGTAACAAGAAAATAAAGTTTCTACGATCTGATGGCGGAGGCGAATATTTGAATTACGAGTTTGGCCTTCATTTAAAACAATGTGGAATAGGTTCACAACTCACGCCACCTGGAACACCACAGCGTAATGGTGTGTCCGAACGTCGTAACCGTACTTTATTAGATATGGTGTGATCTATGATGTCTCTTACCGATTTACCACTATCGTTTTGGGGTTATGCATTATAGACAGCTACATTCACGTTAAATAGGGCACCATCTAAATCCGTTGAGACGACACCGTATGAGCTGTGGTTTGGCAAGAAACCTAAGCTATCGTTTCTTAAAGTTTGGGGTTGTGATGCTTATGTGAAAAAGCTTCAGCCTGATAAGCTCGAACCCAAATCAGAGAAGTGCGTCTCCATAGGATACCCAAAAGAAACTGTTGGGTACACCTTCTATCACAGATCCGAAGGCAAGATCTTTGTTGCTAAGAATGGATCCTTTCTAGAGAAGGAGTTTCTCTCGAAAGAAGTGAGTGGGAGGAAAGTAGAACTTGATGAGGTAATTGAACCTTCTCTCGAATTGGAAAGTGGCTCATCACAGAAAACCGTTCCCGTGATGCCTACACCAACTAGTGAGGAAGCTAATGATGATGATCATGAAACTTCAGATCAAGTTACTACCGAACCTCGTAGCTCAACTAGAGTGCGATCCGCACCAGAGTGATACGGTAATCCTATTCTGGAAGCCATGTTACTAGACCATGACGAACCTACGAACTATGAGGAAGCGATGATGATCCCAGATTCCGCGAAATGGCTTGAGGCCATGAAATCTGAGATGGGATCCATGTATGAGAACAAAGTATGGACTTTGGTTGACTTGCCCGATGATCGGCAAGCCATAGAGAATAAATGGATCTTCAAGAAGAAGACTGATGCTGATGGTAATGTTACTGTGTACAAAGCTCGACTTGTTGCGAAAGGTTTTCAACAAGTTCAAGGACTTGACTACGATGAGACTTTCTCACCCGTAGCGATGTCTGTCCGAATCATGTTAGCAATTGCCACAGTTTATGATTATGAAATCTGGCAAATGGACGTCAAAAATGCATTCCTTAATGGATATCTTAAAAAAGAGTTGTATATGGTGCAACCGGAAGGTTTTGTCGATCCTAAAGGTGCTAACAAAGTGTGCAAGCTCCAGCGATCCATTTATGGACTGGTGCAAGCATCTCGGAGTTGGAATATACGCTTTGATGGGGTGATCAAATCATATGGTTTTATACAGACTTTTGGAGAAGCATGTATTTACAAGAAAGTGAGTGGGAGCTCTGTAGCATTTCAAATATTATATGTGGATGACATATTGTTGATTTGAAATGACATAGAATTTCTGGATAGCATAAAAGGATACTTGAATAAGAGTTTTTTAATGAAGGACCTCGGTGAAGCTGCTTATATATTGGGCGTCAAGATCTATAGAAATAGATCTAGACGCTTAATTGGACTTGCACAAAGCACATACCTTGATAAAGTTTTGAAGAATTTCAAAATGGATCAGTCAAAGAAAGGGTTCTTGCCTGTGTTACAAGGTGTGAAGTTTGAGTCAGACTCAATGCCCGACCACTGCAGAAGATAGAGAGAAAATGAAAGTCGTTCCCTATGCCTCAGCCATAGGTTCTATCATGTATGCAATGTCGTGTACTAGACATGATTCGTGCCTTGCTATAATTCTAGCAGGGAGGTACCAAAGTAATCCAGGAGTGGATCACTTGACAGCGGTCAAGAATATCCTGAAGTACCTAAAAAGGAATAAGGATATGTTTCTCGTTTATGGAGGTGACAAAGAGCTCATCGTAAATGGTTACGTCGATGCTAGCTTTGACACTGTTCTGGATGACTCTAAGTCACAAACCGGATATGTTTTATATTGAATGGTGGAGCTGTCAGTTGGTGCAGTTCCAAGCAAAGCATCGTGGCGGGATCTACGTGTGAAGCGGAGTAAATAGCTGCTTCGGAAGCAGCGAATGAAGGAGTTCATATCCGATCTAGGTGTAATACCTAGTGCATCGGGTCAATGAAAATCTTTTGTGACAATACTATAGCAATTGCCTTGGCGAAGGAATCCAGATTTCACAAGAGAACCAAACACATCAAACGACGCTTCAACTCCATCTGTGATCAAGTCAAGGTGCGAGACATAGAGATTTGTAAAATACATACGGATCTGAATGTGTCAGACCCGTTGACTAAGCCTCTTCCATGAGCAAAACATGATCAGCACCAAGACTCCGTGGGTGTAAGAATCATTACAATGTAATCTAGATTATTGACTCTAGTGCAAGTGGGAGACTGAAGGAAATATGCCCTAGAGGCAATAATAAAGTTGTTATTTATGTTTCCTTATATCATGATAAATGTTTATTATTCATGCTAGAATTGTATTAACCGGAAACTTGGTACATGTGTGGATACATAGACAAAACACAGTGTCCCTAGTATGCCTCTAATAGACTAGCTCGTTAATCAAAGATGGTTAAGTTTACTAACCATAGACATGTGTTGTCATTTGATGAAAGGGATCACATCATTAGGAGAATGATGTGATGGAAAGACCCATTCGTTAGCTTAGCATAATGATCGTTAAGTTTTATTGCTACTGCTTTCTTCATGAATTGTACATATTTCTTTGACTATGAGATTATGCAACTCCTGAATATCGGAGGAATACCTTGTGTGCTATCAAACGTTACAACGTAACTGGGTGATTATAAATATGCTCTACGGGTATCTCCGAAGGTGTTTGTTGGGTTGGCATAGATCGAGATTAAGATTTGTCACTCCGAGTATCGGAGAGGTATCTCTGGGCCCTCTCGGTAATGCACATCATGATAAGCCTTGCAAGCAATGTGACTAATGAGTTAGTTGCGGGATGATGCATTACGGAACGAGTAAAGAGACTTTCCAGTAACGAGATTGCACTAGGTATGAAGATACCAACGATCGAATCTCGGGCAAGTAACATACCGATGACAAAGGGAATGATGCATGTTGTCATTGACCAATAAAGATCTTCGTAGAATATGTAGGAACCAATATGAGCATCCAGGTTTCGTTATTGGTTATTGACCGGAGAGGTGTCTCGGTCATGTTTACATAGTTCTCGAACCCGTAGGGTCCGCACACTTAACGTTCGATGACGATTTGTATTATATGAGTTATGTGATTTGGTGACCGAATGTTGTTCGAAGTCCCGGATGAGATCAGGGACATGACGAGGAGTCTAGAAATGGTCAAAAGGTAAATATTGATATATTGGATGATAGTATTCGGACACTGGAAGTGTTTCGGATTGTATCGGGTACATATCGGAGTACCGGGAGGGGTTGCCGGAACCGCCCGGGGGAAGATATGGGCCATAAGGGCCATAGGAGGGAGGCACACCAGCCCACAAAGGGGTGGCGCGCCCCCCACAAGGGAGGAGTCCGAATTGTAGTAGGGAAGGGGGCGGCGCCCCCTTTCCATCTCCCTCACTCTCTCCTTCCCCCTTTGCCCCTCCGGTAAAAGGAAAGGGGGGGGCGAATCCTACTAGGAGCCCAAGTAGGACTCCTCCTACTTGGGGCGCGCCTAGGGCCGGCCTCCTCCCCTCCCTCCTTTATATACGTGGGGAGGGGAGCATAGAACACATATCAATTGTTCCAAGCCGTGTGCGGCACCCCCATCCACAGTTTACACCTCCAGTCATATTCACGTAGTGCTTAGGCGAAGCCCTGCGCGGATCACTTCACCATCATTGTCACCACGCCGTCGTGCTGACGAAACTCCCTCGACACTTTGCTAGATCAAGAGTTCGAGGGACGTCATCGAGCTGAACGTGTGCAGAACTCGGAGGTGCCGTACGTTCGGTACTGGATTGGTCAAAACAAGAAGTTCGACTACATCAGCTGCGTTGTCAAACGCTTCCGCTTTCGGTCTATGAGGGTACGTGGACACACTCTCCCCCTCTCATCTCCTAGATAGATCTTGCGTGAGCGTAGGATTTTTTTTGAAATTGCATGCTACGTTCCCTAACAGGATCTTTCCCACGGGGGAGGGGATGGTGCGGAGCATCCTACGGTCATCTCCATGTACACCTTCATAGCACCTCAAGCCCCAAGTGGACCTACCGGACTTAAGGTGAACCCGCTCCTCTTCGAGATTTACATGAATATCCATTGGACTTGGTTGCCACCTCACCATGGAACATTGTGCATCATTAGGTGCGAGGGCAACCTCCACCAAGTAGCTAGGAAGCTTCCCGGAGGCCAAGGAGAAGGACCCCAAGACCTAAGAGCTGTCCGAAAGTGTCAAGATGAAGAAAAGGAAGCGTGCAGAAATTGCACTACCGGACAGTCTGGTCCCCATAGCGAACAGTCCGGTCACACCAAAATTGCACTACCGGACAGTCCGGTGGCACCCGAAAATGCACCTGGACACACCGGACTGTCCGGTCCTTACCACCGGACTATCCGGTCCGCCCAGTTTCGCTACGAATTGAGCTAAAATGCCCATGTAACCACCGAGGCCCATACCCCTTTGCCCCTAGACTATATATTCCATGCTCCTCTCAGTTTTTAGGGTAAGCTAAGATTAGAACTACACATTGGAGCTTAGCTCATGTACCTCCCCTTGTGGGATTCCTCTTGAGGGAGAAGACTCCATTGGAGTTCAAGGCCTCCATTGTAGAAGATCCTTAGGGATTCAAGACCCCCTTGTGGGAAGGATCTATCTAGATCATCAAGACCTCATCTCCTTCATAGGATTTGGGATGAACTTTACCATGTATCTTGTTTCCCTTTGATTGTTCTTGTACCTTGTGAATCTCATGTGTTTGTGAGTCTAGTGAATGTGTGATTGGACTTGTTCTTGAGTGTTCCTCTTGTGATTTACCCTCTTGTTCTTCGCGTTCTTCGTGGATTCCCCTCCAATTCGTGAAAGATCTCCACTTATGGTCTCCACCCTACAACACTTCCTCTACCTCCCTTTGCCACTCTTGTTTCACTACAGTCTGGTTTAGATGTTCCTTCAGCTGGAGCATACAAATTCCTATAACTTTCAAATAGATCATCAAGACAAGTTTTAACCGCTACCCAAACTAGATGTCCTCTTTCTTGTCCAAATATGACATCAATGACAACATTTGTGTACAAAGATAACTTGTATCTTGGATCAAGAGCGGCAACAATAAAAATCAGCAAGTTAATATTTTCCTTCTCCTAGTCCTTTCCTTTTCCCTTACCCTTGCTCCTCTTCTCAGTTTCCTTGTCATTCTGTACTTCCTTGTTGTTTGTGTGCCAAAGTCCCCAAGACTTGTCAAACTTTTCTTTCATTCTATGCCCCATGTCAACTTGCAAACTGCCATCACTACTCAACCACTTTTGAATCAACAAATGAACTTCCCCGATCTCATCAAAGTACGTATTGGAAGTGACATTGAGAGTAGAAGACACACGCTTAGTAAGATCATAGAAACGCTCAAGAAATTCTTCCATCTTCTTTGAATTCCCCAATCCGTTTCTTCGGGGCAACCAAACCCATCATTCTCCTCGGATAGATTATACTTGTATGTGAAATCCTCTTCAGCTAACCTCATGAACACCTTCTCATAAACAGATTGCAAAAGAGAACAAAGAAAGCCACACCATCTCACACTTACAAGAGCAGAGCAGCCCAGTCATGTATAACCGATGTATTTCAAGAGTAGAGCAGAGCAGACACATCTATAATCCATATATGGAGATACCACTGTTACTTAAATCACTCAAACTTGCCATCTCAAATTACTAATGGAGGCTCAATGGTCTGCACTGCAGCCCGAAGCCCGAATACTACAAGAACAGTCAGCAGCATCACTCGAATCACTTAAATCACTGGAATTTAGCAACATCACAACTCAAAAAAAATTCTTCTACAAAAGCAGAAGCATAAAATAGGCATATAGCAGTAGCAGCACACCGTTTTATTCTACAACAGTAGCTCAAATTTGTCATTGCACAAAGGCACAAACCACAACAGCAACTCAGTTGGTGGCGTGGGCATATAGCAGTAGCAGGTAGCAGCACAAAGTTTTGTTTAGTAGCATTTCAGTAGAAAGAGGAAGGGAGGGAGCGAGGAAGAGGCATGCTTTACATTGCGTGATGATGGCTGTTGGTGGATGGCCTCGGTCCGTTGGCTATTCAGTTGGTGGCGTCGGCGGAAAACAATGAGCGGGTGAAGTCCTGCGGGGAAGTGGAGTCGCGTCCGGGAGGCGTCGCCGTCGAGTCGCATCGGTCATCGGGGAGGATGAGAACCAGTGACGACGGAGTCACTACTCAACAGCAGGCAGTAGTAGATGGGGAGTTGGAGACGATAGCAAGTGGAGCAGATGAGGGCCGAGTTTGAGAATAGGGTTTAGGGTTTCCCGTGGGGCAAAGCCTAGTTTGAGAATAGGGTTTAGGGTTTCCCGTGGGGCAAAGCCTCTCCACGTCTTTCTATATATAACAATCAGCATATACAATTACATACGTACAAAGTACGTGTACACGACATTCTAGACCTATTTTAACACTCCCCCTCAATCTAAACTTCTACTCTGTACAAGGTTTAGATTGGTACTATAACGGTCTAGCATTTGTCTGGTGGCTGGTTTAGTAAACACATCAGCCAGCTGATCGTTAGAAGAAATGAACCTGACTTCAAGAGCTCTAGAAGCAACATGCTCGCGCACAAAGTGGAAATCAATCTCGATGTGCTTGGTACGTGCATGGAAAACTGGGTTGGTAGTCATGTGTCCCCTAAGTTATCACACCAGAGAACCGGAACACGCTGCTGAGACACTCCAAGCTCTTTGAGTAGTGACTCTACCCAGATGGCTTCAGCAGCCCCATTCGCCAAGGCTTTGTACTTGGCCTCTGTGCTCGATCTCGACACTGTTGGTTGTTTCTTCGAACTCCAGGAAATTAGGTTCGGTCCAACAAATATGGCGAAACCGCCAGTTCATCGACGATCATCCGGACATCCTGCCCAATCTGCATCAGTGAAGATACTAATGCTAGTAGAGACAGCCTTGCGAAACTTCAGCCCTGTGTGCAATGTTCCTTTGACATAGCGTAAAATCCTCTTAACAGCTTCCCAATGAACATCAGTGGGTTGTGAGAGAAACTTGCACACCTTGTTCACTGCAAATGAAATATCCGGGCGAGTGAGTGTTAAATACTGAAACCCACCAACACCACTGCGATACCGGAAAGAATCATCGGTACTGAGAGGCTGTCCAGACACTCGTGCAAGCTGATCGGAAGTGGACAACGGTGTGGAAGTAGGCTTACAATTCTCCATGCTCACACGATGCAAAAGATCCAAGGCATACTTCCGTTGAGTCAATGTCATCCCCCCTGAATTGTATGACGCTTCCAGACCAAGAAAATACTCCAACGGCCCAAGGTCCTTGATAGGAAAACTGGCCGCGAGGGCATGAACAAGACCATCAACCGCACATGGAGAAGATCCAGCAATGACAATGTCATCCACATAGACAAGCATATAGATCTGAACATCACGATAGCGGAAGAAAAAAAGAGAAGTATCTGCTTTGGAGGAGACGAAACCCAACTCGAGAAGACGGGTACTGAGCCGAGCATACCATGCACGAGGAGACTGTTTTAGTCCATAAAGAGCACGCTGAAGCTTGCACACATGCGAGGGAAAACGAGCGTCCTCAAAGTCAGGTGGCTGATGCATATAGACGTCCTCAGAGAGATAACCATGAAGGAAAGCGTTGCTGACATCAATCTGCCAAAGACTCCAACCGCGAGACACAGCCAAGGCAAGAACCAATCGAACGGTGGCCGGCTTGACAACCAAGCTGAACATATCACCATAATCAATGCCAAGCTGCTGGGTGAAACCATGAGCGACCAGTCAAGCTTTGTACTTATCAACAGAGCCATCTGGACGGTGCTTGGTCTTGAAAATCCACTTGCTCCCAACAACATTGACTCCGCGCGGCCGTGGCACAAGAACCCATGTCTTGTTATGGTGAAGGGCAGCAAGCTCATCAATCATCGCGGTACGCCAGGCAGTCTCACGGAGAGCATGACGATGAGAGACAGGCACCGCATGAAACGCGCGGCGACGGGGATCATATCGGATGGTCCCATCAGTAGGAACAAGGGCACGGCGAGTATGATTGCGTGTGCGCATAACCATGGTATGTGCAGGAGCAGCTGGAGGCGTCGCGGTCGAGGGAGCAGGGCTGCCCTCGACAGAAGGCGACGCGAGCTGCGATGGCGATGATGGAGCAGCATCCTCGAGCACCGGGGCAGGCGACGGCGTGTCAGTACGCGGGAGGGAGGCCGCCGACGGGCCGGGCGAAGCGGCCGGGGCCGAAGCCGGGCCGACCGAGCCGGGCGAGGCGGCATCGGACGGGCCAGGCGACGAGGCAGCCGACGCGCCGGCCAGGCCAGGCGACGCGGGGACTAGGCCGGGCGACGCGGAAGCCGAGGTGCGGGGGGACGTGCATGTCCCATGCACGTCGATCGCCACAGAGTGCGGCGCGGCGGCCACATGGGGGCGGTGGGCAGAGGGCGTGCATGCGCCATGCGCGTCAAACACCGAGGATGGAGCCGCCGTAGGATCCTGCACAGCAGTAACAGAGCCTGAAACAGGCGTGTCAGTAGACAAATAGGACAAGTCGTATTTGCGTATATGGTCACCCGTAACCGGTTCAGTGGGAGGAAAAGAGAGAATATCAGCCAAAGAAGAGACATCTACGGTGACCCCGGGAGTTGCATAGGGAAAAACAGACTCGTCGAAAACGACGTCACGAGAGATGTAGATACGTCCCGTAGAACGATCAAGACACTTGTATCCCTTATGCATCGGACTATAGCCCAAGAAAACACACATGGTGGAACGGAAAGCAAGCTTGTGTGTGTTATATTTGCGCAAACTAGGCCAGCAGGCGCAACCAAAAGTGCGAAGAAACTTGTAATCGGGGTGTACCTTAAGGAGATGATAGATGGGTGTATCTTGTTGAAGAACAGGTGTAGGCATGCGATTAATAAGGTAGCACGCCGTAAGAAACGCTTCATTCCAAAGACGCAATGGGAGAGAAGAATGACCCAGCAAGGCAAGACCTGTTTCGACAAGGTGATGGTGTTTGCGTTCAGCAATGCCGTTTTGCTGAGAGGTGTGCGGGCAAGACACACGATGGGAGATTCCAGTGCGTTGGAAATACCGGTGCAGTCGGTGATACTCACCACCCCAGTCGGACTGAACAACTATGATTTTAGTGTGGAGGAGACGCTTAACATGAGCCTGAAAGGCATAAAAAACTTGCTCAACGTCAGACTTGTGCTTAAGGAGATAAATCCAAGAGAAGCGAGAATAATCGTCAACAAAGCTCACATAATACTTATAGCCTCCGGAAGAGGCAATAGCAGGCCCCCAAACATTAGAATGAATTAACTCAAGAGGCGTACTGGAAACATGATGTGATAAATTATAAGGCAATTGTCGACTTCTAGCACGCTGACAAGCATCACACACGGAAGTCTGATGTTCAGAAGAATACACTAAATCATTATTCCTAACAATGTTTTGAACAATATTATTTGAAGGATGACCGAGACGCTGGTGCCACTGGGACGGGGTGGTCTTGATGCTGAGAGACGCTTGGCTGTTGGAGGAGGACGACGCGCGACTAAACGGGATGGGGTAGAGTCCGCCATGACATCTACCGTGAAGAAGGATTTTCTTCGTGGCCGTGTCCTTAACAAGGAAAAAGAAACGGTGAAATTCCACAAAAGCATCATTATCAAGGACGAGACGATAAACGGAGAGAAGATGTTGATGATATGTGGAAGACGAAGAATATTGCGTAAACGAAGAGATGAACCGGGTATAGTGGAATGACCAATATGCGAAATAGACAAACCTGCACCATTTGCTACTTGCACTTGATCCTTCCCGCTATAGCGCTCATGGAAGTGTAGACGGTCGAGATCGTTGGTCAGGTGATCCGTCGCACCGGTGACTAGAATCCAGTGCGGCGGCTCGAATCCAGTGCGGCGGCTCATGGGAGGAGGATGTGGACGCCGAGTTGGCGGAGCGGTGGTCATGATCATAGCGGCTGCGACAGTCGCCGGCCTCGTGACCCCAGTTCTTGCATATCTGCAGCGGGGACGTCAGCGCCGGTTGCGGTCGCCTCTGTTACCTCCGCCGTTTCCTCCTCCATTACGGCTGTTGCCGCCGTTGTTGTTGTTGCGGCCAGGAGGGTTGCCCTGGCTGGTGCCGTAGCCTCCCGAGTCGGGCTGGAGAGAGCCAGCGGAGGGACGGCCGCCGCTCGGGCGGCCAGAGTCGGGGGCGCGGCCGGAGTTGTTGTGGTAGACCGGCCGGGACGCGGAATTGGCGGAGGACTGCCAATCCTCATGTTCTGACTGCTACTGCTGAAGGGCCTCGTAGTGAAGAACACTAGAGTAGAACGCGGGAAACGATAGGTACGCCCGCGAAGTTCATCGAAGCAGCGATAGGGTTGAACGCCGAGCCGAGCCCGGTCAGCATGTAGTCGATGATCTCATCATCGCGAAGAGGAGAGTCGGCGGCGGGCATCGCATCAGCGAGGGCTTTGACCTTCTGCATGTACTCGCCGGCGGGGCGATCTCCTTCCGCAGCACCTGGATCTGGCGCCGGAGGTTACGCACGACGGCGCTGTTCTCGGCGGCGAACATGGTGTGGACGGCCGTCCAGGCGGCGGCCACCGTCCTGCAGCCGATGAGCTGCGCGGAGATCTCCACGTTCATTGAACCGAGGAGATGCCCGAGAACCTTCTGATCCAGCATCCATCACTACTCATACTCAGGGTTGGACACGGTGCGGGCGGCCTCGCCGGTGCCTGTCGTCACGGTCGGCGCTGGCGCCTTGGCCGAGCCGTCGAGGAAACCGTGGAGGCGAACTCCGGCAAAGTTGGGGAGGCCAAGGGCCCTCCATAGCATGAAGTTGCTGCGGTCGAGCGAGACCGCGATGGGCGAAAGGACGGGGGAGGGAGCCGACGCGGCGGGTGGGGCGATGACGGGGGCGATCGGGGCGGGCACGGAGAGGGTGGTGAGCGTGAGCGCTGAGGAGGGAGTCATCGTTGGTGCCGTCGTGGTGGACATCGCGGCGGCCGCGAAGAACTGCGACGGCGGCGGCGGTGGGAGGAGAGGCGCCGGCGGCTAGGGTAGGCTCTGAAACCAAGTTTGAGACTAGGGTTTAGGGTTTCCCGTGGGACAAAGCCTCTCCACGTCTTTCTATATATAACAATCAGCATATACAATTACATACGTACAAAGTACGTGTACACGACATGCTAGACCTATTTTAACAGGCAGGCGATGAACCACGGTGCTGACGCGTGGGGTGGGGTGGCGGCGGGGGGGCGGGGGCGTGACGGCGGGGGCTGGGGCGTGCCGGCGGGGGCGGGGGCGGCTAGGCTAGGGCAGGGGAGGCGGCCATGGGCACTAGGGGATTTGGGGGAGGGCGGCTAGGGCTCGCGGTCGGGGGTAGCTAGGTCACGGGGTCGGGGTCGGGGCCGGGGAGTGGTTTTGCTACGGGGACGGCGGAGTGGGAATTTAGCTGGCTAGGCCTTCGCTCTCTGCCTCTGCGGTGGGAATTTTGTTGGGCTGGGGCGTAGGCTACTTATTTCGAGCTATTCGGGTACCGTGGCCCTTTACCCGAATACAATTCGGGTTTTGCAATCTGCTACCCGATTTGGTGTTCGGGTTATGCGGGTTTGGGTTTTTCGGGTTCGGGCTTCGGGTATCGGGTTTTATGCCCGGCGTGAACATCACTAACAAGGAATAGTTGAGCACCTACTCAGGGTCTCCCAAAAGAACATATGAACAGTAAATTGGATAAAATAACAGGAAAATGGGCATCAAAGATGCTCAAATGTGCTACGTGTACGCAAAATTTTGTGATGAAACGACATTTGAGGAGCTCTTGGCAAAAAGAAACTATTCGGGTCTTAGGGAGACTTTGAAAAAGGTCACTCGCGAGAGCAGTTTTTTTTTTTGCCTGAGAGCTCCTCAATGTCATTTCGCCCGAAAATTGGCATGCTCGTAGCGCACTGGAGCATCTTCAACGCCAAAATACTTTATATTTTCAATATGTTTACTATTTCGTTTTTAATACATGTTCATTAGGTGAAGATGAGCCTTGGCACACACGCGAATTACCGTAGTAGCCCCATGTAACTATTTACAACAACTTACCCCAAAAAATATGAGAGTAATATTAGCCATCAGATCATGAAAAGTTAACGGTGCATCAATCTGGGAAACTGGGACCATTTTAAAAGAGCTTGTTTTTGAAACACTTTTTAGTGGATTCATACGCACAAAGTCAGCAGTCATAGGCTAAAAAAGAAAAGTCATAAGTCGTGACACCATCCCTATGCCGCGGCTAACTGTTCTGTCTCCGAGTCGGACACCATGCGCCGATCGAGGCAAGCGGACTTCGTGTTGCATACTCTGAAGTCTGAACTAGAGCAGTAGTAGAGCTAGTGCAAGTGCAGCTCGTATTTTAGGTCAAAGCGAGCACGACGGGGACATGGCAGTGAACACCACTGCAAAGTCAATTTCCGGTCCCCAATCTCTCCAACAAGATCTAATCAGAGCATCTGCAAAGACAAGAAGAAAGAAACCAGCGATAATTCACAACGAATCGAATCTTGTCGTCCCGCTTTGTGCGATGCAACTCATCTATCATGGCGCTCCCCGGCGGCGCCACCACCGCTTTGCTGATGCATTGCCTCCGGCGCAGGTCGGCGCGCTCGCGTCCTACCTGTTGACCAACAAAGCTCGGATCCGCCCGGAGACGCTGGGAAATAAGCCATTGATTGCCCAGTTCAGGCGGCACTGAGGTTCCCCGGTTTTCTGCCCGAGTGGCTGTGCACTGACTCGATCGTGCCCTGGCGTTTGGCCAATCATGTCGTGTCAGTGCCAAGAGAGACTGACCTTCATTCGAACCCTTCGGTCGAGTCCAATTGTGCGTCTGCGCGGGCGACCGAGTCCGGCCTCGGACGGTGCTCGGTGGGGAGCATAGATGTCGCGATCAAGTAATTTCGACGGGTCATGCATGTGTTCTGTTGACCTGCTCGTACAACGTATGATCAATATTCCATTACTGTGCGCGCGCCCACCGATCTCCCAACATCATCTTCATCTTCTTGCGCAAGTTGAAGAGGAGGAGGGGGAATCCCAATTCCCAATCGCTACGCTGTCCATCGCGCAAACAGTAAAAATATCATCACTTCTATAAAAGAAACTGTAAAATATCATGGATCCAAAAGAAAAATCAAGAACAGGGCGAAGGACAACCCTCATCAGTTCCGCCATGAAACTTTACAGAAATCTCTCTCGTGCTGCAAATTGCTGGCCTGATCCAGCCGGCTGGGGGGCACTGGTGCCGCCCGCGTGACGGGCGCAAGCGACGGCTAGACGCCACTGAGGAGCTTATCCAAAGCCGAAACAGGGGAGATGCATCCACACTCTAGAAACAGAAACAGAAACGGAAGCAGAGAGTTGTTGCGGCAAGGCAATCATCCAAGGATGGATAGGCCTCCGGTGACGGGACAGATAAGATGCATGAATCATGTGTCTCCAATTTGTCACTCATTTGCATTGATGTATATCCAGAACCAAACTCAGGGGTTATACACAGCGGAAAGAGAGGAAGAGAGCTCACTCTATGTACAGGTGGAGCAGAGATGACGAACTCACTCTATGTGCAGCAGGGAGGAGGAAGAGGCTCACTCTATGTACAGCCACTCTATATACAAATATAAGCTAGCTAATTGATCAGGCCGGGATGGAATTGGGTCTAAAACTCCAATCTTCCGGCCTAATATAACCCACCGATCTTCTATACAGCGACCGGGATTATTCGGAGGATTTCTCTCCTATGTGCAATTTGTGCAGTATGTACTGTATCTTGCTGCTATGACATGTCGACGATGTTTTTTTTTACTGGTAGCTGCCTGCGCGGCCGCCAGCCATGGACGCGGCGGATAGCCGACTGGGTCCGGCGCGGAACCCCTCAGCGCGCTTCCGGTGTTGCGACTGCTGCGCCGCGGGGGACGGTGCAAGCGCCCTGCGTGCCCAGTGCCCGCTCCCCACGGGGACGAGCTGCGGGAGCGCCCTGACCTGGCGCCTAGAGCAGCCGCTGCCGACGGGCGGCGACGAAGGGGCGGAGACGGGCTTGCTGCCGGCGGCTTGGACCTCCTGCTTGCGCTCCTTATGGAGGCTGCAGCGGAACGAGCCGGGGTGGTTCGTCGGGGAGCACATGCAGGACCGACGGATCTTGTGGGCGGCGGTGGGGGAGGAGGGGGGAGACGAGACGCTGACGGACTTGACCGGCGAGCCGGCGGCGGAGAGCTTGACACGGGAGAGCGAGGCGGATTGGTAGTTGGGAAAGGGGCTCAAAAGGACAGGGCCGCGGGGCAGAGATGCTGCCGCCGTCGCCATGATAAGAGATTAGAGGAGGGAGGTGGAGCGGTTGGGAATCAGAGGAGAGGAGGGGCTTTGTGATGGTAGCCGGTTGGCGTCATTTTATAGGCCGGGAAGGGAGAAAGAGGGGCAGTTTGGTAACTTAGTGGCGGATAAAACCTGCAGCTCAATCGAGTTAAACTTTGTTTCTCAAAAAAAAAAGTTAAACTAACTGAGGTTATGGGTAGCACTCCCACGGGAACCGGCATTGGGTTCAAAGCAGGTGGGAATATTCTTTGGGCTCATGCATGCCAACCTGCTTTGAAATACAAATACTGATTTCAGTGTCAAAGTTCTGGTCAATTTCTTGCATTACAAAACCAGTATCTTGCTACTAGCATTATAGTCATGGCAAAGAAGTAACTAGTACTATATTCGAACGATTTCTGCACCAATGAATCGGAATATATGGTTGTTTCCGTGTGAACTGCTCATAAAAAACGTCATACTGAAGCACTGATGCATTTTTCTATTGCGGACTCCAAGAACCGACATAGTCGCCGTAATGGCAGTGTTCATCGGCGCCGAATCTGTTCACTCGCGCCTGGTTCGTGGAGTCCGCGCGAAGGAAGGTCAAGGGACCGCGGAGCCCGCCGGTGATGCACATGTGATTCGGCCGCGATAAGATGCTCCGATCGCTGTTAGCGTCCGGCGTCCGTCGATTCCGGTCGACCCAGACGAGACGATGGAAAGTGGCCGTCTCTTTCGCTACCACTCCGTGTCTCCGTTTCACTTTCGGCTTCTTCATTGGGTGGCACACGCTCCTGTCTTTTGCGCTCCGGTGGGTGTATTTTCACCGTGATGGCCCGGATGTGGAAAGATCGTGATCGACAAGTGGGCCTCGGAACATGCGTCGGTTAATGCCTAGAGTAATCCTCGCAAACATAATTACTTGAGCTTAGACTATCCACAATGGGTAGTAATATAGAGTAATAACATTGGCATGTTACTATCTCTATAGTGAGGAATAACATATGTGTGGTAACATGTAACACTTCATTTATTAGGCTATAGACTCATCTTGCCTTGATATGTGTGATGTTACTCATACTAGTAGTAACTAGCTATGTTACCACGTGCCTCTCTTTCTTCATTTATTGCTTGCTACATCATCTATTTTATCTAGATATCTGTGATATTACTACTTATGTTAGGCTAGTCATAGTGGGGAGTAACTTAGACTAGTGTCATGCATATGACACTAGTCTAATTTACTACCTTCATAGTGCAAAGTAACATAGTAGTGTCATAGATGGCTTCATTTATTAGCTTGTAGACTCATCTTTTCTCGGGAAGCGCTATATTACAGTAACGTATTATGTTACTCTAAGGCTACTCATAGTGGGGAGTATCATATACTAGTATCACGCATATGATACTAGTATATTATCCTACCTTCATAGTGCATAGTATCATAAAGTAGTATCATAGATGATCATATTTATTGCCATGCATGACACAAAGTAGCATAGCATTTAACATGATACGATATCTACCTATGTTACTCTAACCCCCTCTCTTTTTTAATTGTGTGCCACATAAGCACGTTTGCTAGTCTCAAATACATATTACCGGTTATGTTACCCCTACTATGGCCAGCCAAAACACCTCTCTCCTCATTAACTACTCCCTCTGTAAATGCTATGCTATGCTATGACGAGCCACATCGTCCCAGGAGCTCAAGTAGTGATCTAAACGCTCTTATATTTATTTACAAAGGAGTACATGTCACGTAAGCAAAAAAAATTAAACTGTGTTATGTTTCTACTTTTACCGTGGGTAGTCTTAATCACAGCCGTGCGCTGCTGCACCTGACCCTGGCCACATGCATATGCAGGCGCATATCGGCATATATTTTTTACCACACAACAACTACGACGCAGCAAAGGACAGATCTAGTTTTTTTTTTAACTAAAGGAGCACTGTTCAGATCATGGCCGGCCGCAGAACACAGCTTGCTAGGCCCGCAGGTTCATCGTTCCGGACGGCCAGCACCACACGCCCGGTCGGAGACACGTCCTGGACGCCGCGCGCAACGGCTGCGTGCTGGGAGGGGGTGCGTGGCGCCGGCCGGCCGCGACAGCTGGGTCGATGCCTCGATCGGGCGGGGACTACATGGCCAGTGATTTGTTTTTGTCTCTGGCCATACCTTGTCGTTTGGATACGGAACAGCTACCCTGCCCGAGCTCGTTAGTTTTTTTTCTTGAAAAGGAGGAAAACCCTAGCCTTTAGAGTATATAGAAAAAACTACCACATTATAGGCTATGTCTAAAAAACTACTTTTTTTAATTTTTTAAAAATCTACCACAAAATTGGTTGGCTGTTCAAAAAACCCAAATAACCAAACTATTAAGTGTTAACCAGGATTATGAAAGGGTGGGGTCCACTCGTAAGTGTTGACCGTTAAGATCAATAACGTTGACCGTTAAGCCCACATGTCATCCGCCCAGCCCATTAAAAACAAAAAAATGAGTTGAAAACACCCACACGAGCCAACTCCACGGCGCCCCACGTCTCTCCTCCCTCACCCGAGTCTGTTCTGCGCCCGACCTGACCGCCACGCCGCCGCCAGAAGCCACCATGGCCGACGGCCAGGGTGCACGAGCCACATCGTCCCATCTTCTGCAGCCAGCATCGCCGCCCGGACCATCTCCGGTGCTCCCTCCGCCCCCTCCCTGCAAGCTGCCGCCGGCCATGCCCACCAGAGCTCAGGCCGCCATACCTAGGACCTCAGGCAGCCGCGCGCCAGGCATGCCCAGGAGCTCAAGCCGCCGCTGCGCCTCGACCATGGTCCAGGAGCTTCGGGCGCTGCACCCAGCAGCTGGAGCAACCACCGCTGTTCCCAGCAGCTCGTGTCGCCGTGCCCAGGGACAACGTGACCCGCAACTTTTAGGAGGAGCGACAGCTCCATCGCGTGCAGCAGCCCGCTCACCCTCGAGCTCCACCGCCAGAGTAAGGCCGGCCGATGCGCACGGGTCCCTTTGTCCGCTCCGGCGACGAGCTCGCCGGCAGGGACGGGATTGCTTTTTAAAAAAATTACAGGGACCTGATTGTTTTTTTACAAAAATTAAAGGGACCCGATTGCTTATATTTTCTATGTAGGGACCTGATTGCCTTTTATAAATAAATGTGGCCCATCTGTCATAACTTGTCAATGGTCAACCTAACGGTCGAAGCTAACGGTCAACCTGACGAGTGGACCTGAGCTGTCATAATCTGAATCAATTTTAAACAACGTAGTCATTTGGGTTTTTTGAACGGCCAACCAATTTTGTGCTAGATTTTTGAAAAATTAAAAAAAGTGATAATTTTTTGTAGACATAGCCTGTAATGTGGTAGTTTTTTCTATATACTCTAGCCTTTGCATCTCTCGATGTACACACCCATATTATTAAACAACCAGTACAAAATAAGGTTTCAAACAATACTGCAAAAATCAATAATAAAACATAAAAATATCACAACCGGACCAAAATAGGGTCAGATGACTATACACCTAATTGTTGGACCGTTATCCAAATCGGTTGTAAGTATCCCGTGTGATCATCTTCCGTCGGTTGCACCCAATATTCATAAGTTCTCTATGATCCGTATGACTCAGTAATGACCACGTACGGATCTAAGCAGACTCCCTGAAGATAACCTCCAAAAAGTTTATGATGATTTATCTATTAAACGCAACATCATTTCAACAATTCCATATGGACAAAGTAATGCACACAGTTCAATCTGAATATGTGCCGCAGTTTTAGGCTAACTAGCTGCATCATGGTGGTTCATAGTACAGTGCTACTATACATGATAATACACTGATCAGATGGCCTACTGATTAGAAAAAGTGAGCGAGCCCGCCTTTTAGGTTTTCTTTTTGCAAGGCTTTAGGTCATTGAGGAAAAAGGAGCGGGGACAGTTGAACTGAAATTTAGCTTCATTTTGTGTAGATGGTGGATGTGGAGCGACTCCAATCATACGGAGCTTTGTCCCCGAGTGCAACCGCATAAATTATTCATCTCCAAATCATAAGCACATACATAATTGTAGACATGTGCTTATAGTGGTATAAATTGATATTTATGATTATCCGGTTCTCCAAAAATTAATAAGTACTCCCACCGTAAACTAATATAAAAGTGTTTAGATTTGTATTTTATTGATCTAAACACTCTTATATTTGTTTACAGAGGAAGTACTAGTATAGCATGATGTGCTACATTTCCAAGTTGACCGTGGAACAAAACCTTGAAAATGACGGGCCAGATTAGTGCAAGGGTCTGCGATTCGATCTGACATGCGATACGAAATGGATGCGGTATTTAGCAGAATCTTCTTAATACGTTCCGAAAGAGGAAGATCTTGGTAGTCCTTTTCGTCCAAAACATGCATCGTACGTGTAGAGCTGGTCTAATCCAGGGCCGACCCATGCTCGACGTGGCGTGATCTCATGAGATTCACCTATGCGGTCGGAAATGCCCGCTCTGTCACATACTCACAGGGGAAGCAAGATCATACAATACAATCTATCACTGTTGGACACCGTGTCCTTAATCGGCACGGAAGAGCTAGGTTTGGCAACGACGGCACCTAGACCATGACGTGCCCAGCGCAGCGGAGCCACCGGCCAGCGCGACAGCGGGCGTACGTGTGCATGTGTCATGGAACTGGAAGTTTCGACGGTGAAGCCACTCGGTTGGCCGTTGCATTACCCCCTGCACCGGCAACAGACGGATCGGCTAGCACGCGTCGGATGTGAAAGTGGTCAGCGTCTCGGCAAGGCTGGTCACCTCCTACGCTGCTAGCTCCATCTAGCAACACGCGCGCTGAAAGAGATGCGACGTCGCGCACGTACTCCGCTTCTCCGCCATGCATGGCCGGCAACCAGTGAGCGCCATGCACGCGCCCCACCTAGCGAGCACCTTAATTTCCTTCGGGCGTATCGTGTCGTATAATAATTAATCCAGCACCTCTCGTTCTCGTGTGGTACGTGGATGCGTGGGTAGGTCGATCGAGTCGGCATGGCACGCACCTTTTTTTTTTTTGACTAGAAATAGGGATCTTTATTGCATAATAGAAATTCTGTTACAATCAGCCATAAGGCTTGCAGCTATAAAGGAGGGAGCAGACTCCAACCAACAATCTGAAACTGATAAAGCAATAGCATGTTTAGCACATAAGTCAGCCCCAACATTGGCTTCCCTATTGACGTGCCGAACCGAAAAAGAAGCAAACTCCATGGCTCTTCCCTTGATTTCATCGAAGATAGGCGTCACAACCGACCTGGGGTTGTGATGCGAGTTCCAGAGATTCACGACCTCTAGGCAATCAACCTCCATTACTATATGCGAGTAGCCCCTCAATTGTGCAAATATAACACCTTCTCGCATGGCCAAAACTTCAGCCATGAAGGGATCCGTGACACCGGGCAAAGGCTTACTCCAAGCACCCATGAAGGAGAGATGAGAGCGCGCCACCCCCCCTGCACCTCCAGTTCGAGCTTGGCTGTCGATCGCCCCGTCCGTGTTGATCTTGATCCAGCCAGGAGCTGGTGGAATCCACCCCTGGCTAGAACGCAATTGGCGATGGTCCTTCGGAAGCTCCAAAAGAGCTAGATCATCTCGGGCCCATTTAACCGCCTGCATTGGGTTGTACCCTTCCTCATCATGTGTCCATTTGTTCCGTGAGGTCCAAATAGAATACATAATCGTAATAATTTTGCATCTCTCTGAATCTGAGAACATAGTATCCACCACTAGGTCCCTCGCCCATGTGTGCGGGTGTAGCCTTGGAAGTTTGATCCCAAGGACTTCTTTTGCTGCTGTCCAGAAAGCCTTAGCATGAGAACAAAGGACCAAGGCATGCATCAGATCCTCGTTCATAGCTTTGCAAAGATCGCAAAGCGATGTGATGCGGATATGACGATAGTGCAAGGTAGCATAATCTGGAAGGATGCCCCGGAGCACCCTCCACCAGAAAACCCGAACTCTAGGTATGACCTTGAGTTTCCAAAGAGCGGTCCACAACTGTTTTTCTGACATTGAAGTTTCCACTACCGTACCTTCCTCTAGAGCACGCAGCTCGTCTCGAGTCACCAGAGCACGATAAGCTGATTTCACAGTGTATTCGCCGGATTTTTCAAGAGCCCACCCTAGGACATCTTCTCCACCATTGAGCCGAATTGGGATATTTAGTATTGCCTCGGCATCGGGTGCAAGAAAATTTTGCCTCACTACCTGAACATCCCAAGTACCAGACTGGTGATCGATTAGTTCATAGACCCGCTCGATATGATCAGTCCCTTGCCGTCCTGTAGGCTTGAGATAGGTGGTGGTAGGAATCCAAGTGTCATTCCAAACTGAAATTGACTCGCCATTGCCTACCCTTTTGATTAGGCCTGTTTGCAATGCTGTACGCCCCGCTATAATCGCCTTCCATGTTGCGGAGGCAGAAGGTGGAGCATGAGCCTGCATAAAATCTCCATTAGGAAAATATTTTCCTTTGAGAACTCGCGAACAGAGAGTATCCGGATGGATTAGGAGCCGCCAGCCATGCTTCCCGAGAAGCGCTAGATTGAACTTCTCAAACTCCCGAAAGCCCATCCCGCCCTGTGCTTTTGATGTGGACAGCTTCTCCCAAGATATCCAATGCAGCGAACGCCTGTCGATAGAGCTACTCCACCAGAATTTTGCCATGGATGATGTGAGCTGTTTGCAGACCTTCTTTGTCAGCTTGAACAACTCATACTATGGGTGGGAATGGCCTGTGTAACAGATTTTAGAAGTACCTCCCTCCCAGCACGCACGTTGATCCATGGATTGCTACGCGCGGCTGCATGTGTTCGCCGCGAGGCATACGTACGTACTGTACATGCCTGGCGCCTCTTCAACCATACAATACCAGGTTGACACGTGTATGTTATATTTCTCCTATGTATGCGTAGGTGCGCACCTTCCGTTGGTCACGTACACACGTCCGGGAATCCATGCATGCCTGCGTGCTTCTGTTGGGTGCAACACTCCAGCACCAGGGCGGCCGTTTGATTTTCAAAACTGAACCTACTGTTCCAGTTGCAATATTCTATCGGGTATATATAAAGAGGCCGGCAATCGATTGATCGCGGACAGCCCATGCTGCCGTACGTAGAAACAGACCGTATAATGAAAGACAACCTTTCATTCCCGTTATTTTTTAAGCCCTATGTACGTATTCTCTCCGTTCTGTAATGTAAAAACGTTTTTGACACTACCTTATACAGTCTCTTTGAGAGTATACTTTAGGAGACGGTCGGGCTGTCAAAGCTGGCCGAGGCGTAACGGTACGTACTCTATTTACCGCTGTTCGTGCTGGCCATGGGTTATGGGAAAAAAATCTACATTCTATTCTTATATGCGAGGGAAATATTTTTGGATACCTGCATTCTGTGGGTGTCCAACGATCGATTCGATATATACCGAGCCTAATCCCAGCCACATACACCCACTGACCCACATGCACGTATTAATTAATATTTGGATGTAGTCATGTACGAGGACGACCTAGCTAGAAAACTACCACCATTTGGATCACCAGCTAGCTCTCTCTTTCGCGTCGACGCAGGCAGGGACAGCAGCTAGTTTCCTTAGCAGAATATTGATCTATACTACTTGTATAGATTTTTATTTGGGGCCGACGACACGGATCTAGGCCGTAACAGCGACACAGTGAGGCGCCGGGAAATTAAGCATCCACCACGCTCGGTTCCTGTCGCCAGGATTGCGGCCGAGCGTGTGTAGATTAACAGAACTGCGCGAGCTAGCGACAGGTGAAAGGTAAATTCAGATCAAATTTCTACATGTGCATCCGTCCGTAGCTAGGATTATCCGCCCCTGCGGGTATCAAATTTTACATTTTGTTTCTGTAAATTCTTCTAGAGATATCGAGTATTTATTAATTACATGCATCGTGAGCATCACACAATTGTTTACTCGTGTTTCTAACTAATTAGCTAGGTCATGTCCCCAGACTGATGTGGACAATCAGGATAAGCAAAACTGCGGCAGGTTGACGATGTGCGCTATGTGTTGTGAATTTCTGACTGGCAAAAAGACTCACGATCGAGCAGTAAGCTTGAGCGCATCCTACACTATGATACATTCTTCATCGAGCAGCGTGTGTTGGATCGGATCTGGGATCCTGTTTTTTTGCCCGGTTCCGTTTCTGCAGTCAGGAGCGCACGCAAGAGCTGAGCTTATTATGCACTCTGTCGGCGAGCAGCGCCTACTTTTGCTCCCCAACATTCCTCGAAGGAGCTCACTCACCACCTCATGGCTTAGGCCCATGATGTTGTTTTCTTGCCAAACTATCGTGCGGCTACCCTGCACACCTTTCTTTTATCCGGGATGCCGACATGCCTATTCCGGCAGCGTGATTGCGTTGCGAGCACCTGCACGCGTGAATCGGACATGACTCAGCCAGCAGAATGGCCGCTTCGTGCATGCCTAACTTTTTTTTTTTGTTATTTTGTGCAGTACTGTACACCCTACATTATTGGCTTATTGCTTGCCCGAAAATCATGTGGAGTATATGACAGTCAGATCTTGCATGTCGTCCTTTGCCATCATGTGTGTTGTGTAGAGTGAGATCAACGGAGGCCCGTTTCATGTGTGGGCGACAGTGTCACTGATCTGTTCTGTAGAAGAATCAACCATGAGCTAGTACGAATAAACGTCTGGAAGGAAAGAGTGTTGGAATATTCGCTATATGTCTGTGTGGCTTACAACATTGATATTACTGCTCTTTTTATCTCCTGGAAATTGTTGATGTGGAATCGAAAGCATAATATACATGTACAGTGTACAAGGAAATTTTGACCGGAATTAGTCCGAGGAAACCGATACTTCATGCTCGAAGTACAGTACATGTGTGTACTAGAAATTAAACATTGTTTGTATAACCCGGGCAGAGCATGATAGGAATGACCAGGTTGTCCATAATTTGGCAATATGGATTGTTTAAAAGCCTGCGGATTTGAATTGGAATTTATTCAGATCCGACGCATGACTCACATGCGTGATGAGATCTTGTTGTAGATTAGGTTGACACTCCTATTTGGTTACTAATGATCGTGATTGGTTGTGCTAATCTGGACTCTTTGTTTGAACAGATTGATTGTCTGGAAGCTTATCTGTATACGGTTTAAACTAAACCGGAATAACTCTCTATATTGGAATCTACCCTCTGTTGTCAATACCATTGTGAGCGGCACCACGGATTAGAGTGAGGAACAGAGGGTAGGCCCTAAGTTCAACAAAGAGCCGCTCAATTTTCTCAGGCCCAATATATGTAATTGGCCACAGTTTGATGATGTAAGCTAAATTAGAAACCTTGATAAGCCTAGATCAGTGCGACGTCTTTGTCGGTCAGTGACTTAATTCGTTTGAATATTTGGTACATGCTTGGCCAAAACCTAGGACTGCAAATGTCAGAGGACACTTTACACGATTGGGACATATGGCTTAATTACTTAGCAGATGATACTGCATGCATCATTATCTCTTGGCAGTTTAATAAGGTAGAGGCCGAAGACGCTTATTTCAACAGCACATGCAGAAATATCTCTTGAGATAAGCTTAAGGTATCAATCACTGACCTATATGCCTTGTCTAACTTAGCCCAAAGTGGTTCACACACAAAAAAAACTTAGCCCAAAGTGGTATAGCAGTAGTACTTGATGAGTTATCTCCGTGGAAGACTAGAATGTTCCACGAGTAATATATACAATCGATGAATGCAACAGGGCACACGCATACATCCCCTACAGTAATCAATCAGTTTTTCTTCACAGTAATCAATTGCTTGGTCGACTTTACCAAGGCCACCAGATCATCATCACCATCTGGTGAGTAAACGATAACATGGCTTAATCAACTGTAACTTTTCAGTTTTTTTAACATCGATTAACTCGATGTGCATTAGTTAGGAGCCATGGGTTAGGTTAGGTTAGGTAGCTTTCCACCTCTGGCCGGCCAGCAGCTCATTGTAGATGGCCATCAATACAATCACGTCCCTCACAGAAGGTTTATCCTTGATTATAATTTTTTGTTGGTAGCTTATCAAGCTAGGCGCTTGGTGCAGAAGGCTTATCTAGAGCACAAGTTCTTTCACGGGAAATTCATCCAAAACGGGAACGTTGGTGGTGGTTACGTTGGCTATCACTTGTGCTTGTAGTATGTAGACATTGTTGCTTGCAGCCAGTGGCAGAGTTAGAGAGTGATCAGGGTGGGCCACGACCGGCCCGGAAATTTCTCAATTACCTTTATATCATAGAAAAACAATATAAATAATATAAATAAATAAATAAATTTTATCAACATTTTAATTGTTGGCCCCACCCTGGCCCAGTGGGCTAGATCTGCCTCTGCTTGCAGCTTGGGCCAGGCCACGTTGACATGTGATGCTAAAAGTATGGCCATGGTGATCCTGGCCTGTAGAAGCTAGGCAAACACCTTTCAAACAAGGTTATTTGATATTTACTATTTTTTATGATTTTTTATATATTGAAATGAAGCCAAGTTTCAGCTCACCTAAAAGGAAGAGAAATGAAGGATACTAATGTATCTTTTGATGGTAAAGATCAAAAAGGTGTGGCTACAATAATTACCTTGATAAGTGCTATTGGTTTAGAAGTTTTAAGTATTGTGATGATCCCCTCAAAACAGAAAAACAGTATCGTGATGATGAACTACATGACGAAACAAGCAAACAAACAGTTACTACTTGCCGGACAGAGCCATCTGGACAAGCAAGGTCTTTTTCTTAAGACAATTTATTTAATTACGGAGCTAGCGAGGTAAACATAAAATCAGGCACCTCAGACTACTTATTGTGTAGATGCCCCAAACATTATACAAAAATCCCAAACATTATACAAAAATAAATGGGCAAGCGGCTCGTTTACCCTCCATGGGCCACTTTCTAGAACATACTACTCTTTGCGTTTCTAATATAAAATATTTTGGAGATTTCAACAAAGACTACATTAGAATGCATATAGACATATTTTAGAGTGTAGATTCACTCATTTTGCTTTGTATATAGTCCATATTCAAATCTCTAAAATAACTTATATTTAGGGACGGAGGGAGTACTATACAGTACGTACTCTCTCTCATGAGTCATCACTCAAACTCTAATTTAAACCCATGGCTAGACTAGAGGTCGCTGGTCGACCAACGTTGTAAAACTCCAGTAAATAATTGTATGCAGTATGGCTGGCGTCTATCAAAGCATGTGCAGCCGGACTTCTCAAACTCTCTATATGTCCAGATGGACGGTCCGGTCAATGTCCGGCACGGAATATAACCCGGCCAGACTTCTCAAGTTGGTCCTATATTTCCGCGCTGATCAACACCCCTCATTTTCTATTTTAAATTGTTGCGGGTAATCGGCACCTCTCATATCCATACTAAATATGTGGCGGATATGAGCAGGCTTGAACACTCTCGGACGTGTCCGCCATTTCCAGTCTCCAGACCAACAAGCAGGACCGACAATGAATTGCACCAATTCTTCCTAACCTTGCCGGACGAGCCATTTGCCTCTCCTCTCTTCTCTCTCATCTGCCAAGGCACTCCACTTGCTCCGTCACAACTCTAGCTCCGCCGCCGTCCTAACCCCTCAACCCCACCACCACCGCCACAAACCTCTTCACGGGCTATCACGTCGCACCGGACACCGTCGTCGCTCTGGATGCCGACGCGGTACGTCCAGCACTCCGGCTATTCTCATATTGCACCCTGCCCTCTATGTGTTCGACAAATTGACAGGCCAGTTTTGTATGATTCTTCTGTACGAAAATGATAGATTCAGATTATTCGTCGGATGAGGAGTGTGGAAACACGGAGCTTGATTGAAATGGGAGGAAGCTCTCTTTTTCAAAGAAAAAAAAACATAACGAAACTTCCTCGAAATAAGATTTCATCCCACTTTATATATAAAGCAACAATTGAACAAACGGCCGAACGATACAAAATAGTGAGGTAGGCCTCATACAACGTTGATTGCAGGATTATCGGATCACACAGGACACAAGCGACTACGCTACCTAAAGAGAACCTAAGAAGATCTGAGTACAACACCACGCTACGCCGTGTCGTGCCAGCCGACCTTGCTTCCAGGCTGTGCTCGTACGTTGAGGCTCTTTTAGTGTCGTCCCTTGAAGATCGCTCGGCAATATGTCCTTGCTGCTATCCTCTCACTGGGGCCGGTGGGCATCGATCCGCAACATAGTGATCCTATGCTTGATGAAGCATTGGTGCCCTCTCCTCAGGTTTTGCATGCCGTCATCTGTCCCGTGGGCTGCTCTGTTTGGGGAGATGACGTGTGGTTGATCCATGGTGCTTCGTTGATAGGGAGTGAGGTATCCGTTGATCCTATGTGCTTGGAGGCAACGTTTTGGTCGCCACACCCCAACGGCTGCTTCTCGTCTTTCATTATACAGTCCCTTGCACATCTGATGCTTAGTCTAGAGGAGTCGCTTGGTTTAAACGTGCCCAATCTTCTGGTTGATCCTCTGGTTGAGGTGTGCAATGTTGTTGCGAAGGTGGCGCGAGCTAAAGCACAGTATTACCTCTGGAGGATTTTCCCAGCAAGGTTACTTGTCCGCTCCCGCAACCTCTGCTTGGGACCCCGGCACCTTCGCACAGAGAGAAGGATGACGGGTGATGTAGCGTGCGTCTAGAAAAGAAGAGCAAAGCATGCAACATCCTGATGTCCAAGCGCACGGAGTATAGGTTTTGGAGGCTTTCAGTGAGCTATCGGAGGTCAGCAAAGCAGAGGGCCCTAAGCAAAAGATGCAAGCATACCTGGACATGTATAAAAAGCAATTCTCACCACAAGTGATAAAGGCGTTGAGAAGTTTGGCGGGCATCACGGGGAATTCGAAATTGGACCTTTCAGGATGTTTTTCACACGATAATATTAGTACATAATGCTTTGAGGCTAACATAGAAGAGTCATTCGATATGAATGGTTTCTCTTTGGTGAGTCGTGATCAGTTTGGTTGCACTTGAGCCATGCTTAAGTGCTTTGGGCCTAGGTGCTCCTCTCTCTAACGATGTGCCTTGATGCTGCATTTGTCTTGTCCCAACCCCAAGCTCTAGTGCCTTTTTTTTCTTTTTAGATTTTCATTCGGTTTTCCTTAATCAATCAAGAATGTTAGATTTTTGGGTATGATATTTCTTATAAACTGGATCAACTCTTTTTTTTTAATGGAAGGAAATGCATGAACCACCTGCCCTCGCACGAGGTTTCTAAAAAAAAAAAGTATCACCTATTTTCCAACACCATCTTCTTGTGCAATTTAAGACTTGGAGGGGGGATCCCAACCGCTAGAACCTTGCTATACGTACGATGGGTTCCCTGTCCAACACTTACAATTAGAAACAAATCATTGATGATTCAGTTTATGGGCCATGGCATTTGCAGTCTAGTCGTACCAGCGTACGAGGAAAATGAATCGTATAGAGCAGTTTCGCAACCGCTACGTCGTCCCTCGAGCCAACAGTAAAATAGTACCACTGCTCTGAAAGAACAGTAAAATAGCACGGTTAAAATTAATATATGAGTACTTCAAATATCACGAGCAGGACGAAGAAAAATCCTCCGTTCATCAGTTGAGCGCACCATGAAACTTTGGTAGAAATTTCTTCAGAATCGAGGGATTTCTTTCGTGAGCTGCAAATTGCTGGCCTGATCAAAGAAATATTTTACTTCACAGGCAGGGAAAGAAGAAGAAAAATCCTGGGTTCATCAGTTGCGTGCGTCATGAAGTTCCGTAGAAATCTCGTCGGAATCGGAGAATTTCTGCCGTGCTGCAAGTTGCTGGCCTGATCCGGCCGGCTGGGGGCACGCACGGGTGCCGCGTGACGGGCGCAATCGACGGCGAGACGCCACTCATCTCTTGCGGAGCTTATCGGAAACCGAAACAGGGGCGAGACGCACCCACACTCCAGTAACAGAAAGAGAAACAGAAGCAGAAGCAGAAAATGGTTGCAGCAAATCATCCAAGATCCATGGATGGATAAGATGCGTGTATATCCAGAACCAATTTGTCACGGAGCAGATCAGATGCATGTACGTGTCTCCAATTTGTCACTCATTGCATTGATGTATATCCAAAACCAAACTCAGGGAGTTATACACAGCGGGCAGAGAGCTCACTCTATGTACAAGTGGAGCAGGGAGGACGAAGGGGCTCACTCTATGTGCAGCGGAGCAGAGAGGAAGAGGTTCACTCTATGTACATCCACTCTATCTACAGCTAATTGAACAGGCCGGACTCGAATTGGGTCTTAAAACTCCAATCCCCCGGCCTGATCCCCACCGATCTTCTTTCTATACAGCGAACGGGATTATTGGGGAATTTCGTTCCTATGTACAGTTTGTGCAGTATGTACTAGTATGGCATGTCGACGCTGTTTTTTTACTGGATGCTGCCGCCTGCGCGGTGGCCGGCCATGGAGGCTGCGGAGAGCCGGCTTGGCCCGGCATGGAACCGGCTCGCGCGCTTTCTGTACTGCACCTGCTGCGCCGTGGGGGACGGCGCGAGGGCCCTGCGCGCCCAGTGCCCGCTCCCCATGGGAGCGAGCTGTGGCAGAGTGCGGCCCGCGCCCTTAGTGCAGCCGCTGCTGATGGGGCCGAGCTGCGCGAACGGGCTGTCCGTGCGCTTCGACGGCGGCGAAGGCGGGGAGGATGGCTTCCTGCAGCTGCCTGCGGCTGGGACCTCCTGCTTGCGCTCCTTGTGGAGGCTGCAGCGGAACGAGCCGGGGTGGTTCGTCGGAGAGCACATGCATGTCCGACGGATCTTCGCGGTGGCGGCGCCGCCCGCGGGGGAGGAGCGGGGAGACGAGACGCTGACGGACTTGGTTGGCGAGCGGCTGGCGCCGCCGGCGGGGAGCTTGACACGAGAGAGCGAGGCGGATTGGTAGTTGGGAAAGGGAGTCAAAAGGATGGGGCCGCTGGGCCGAGATGCAGCCGCCGTCGACATGATGAGAGATTTGGGAGGTGGGGTGGAGGGGCGGTGGCTTTGGTATGTGAGTTGAGCTCCGGTGGTTTGCTGCCGGTTTGGGTAACCAGGGATGCGAGCCCGTTGGCCGCAATTTATAGGCCGGGGAGGGAGATAGGAGGGGCTGTTTGGTAAATTCTGGGCGTTAAGAACTGGGGTTTGGCCAAGTTAACTAAACTCGGGTAATTATGGGCGTGATGCAGTGGGCGTCCGGGCTGGCAGCACACCGGAATGGGTCTGCGACTCAAGGTACTGAAGGTTTCGCAAGTTTCAGTTCAGAAAAGTTGTGAGGAGCGCTTTTTTAGACGCCTGATATTATGAGAAGCACACCGCGCATGTGCCATCACGCCACATGTTGCTGTCAGTAAACCGGTTCCGGCACACCGAAAGGACGGTCTCAGAAAAAGGGAACTTATCTCCAAACGAACGTTCAGGTGATGGTCAAGCTGGCCGGAGGCGTGACGCGCCAGCAGCCGGCAGCGACCGGACGGGCCACTGCCGCCGGCCGTGGGTTCGCCTCCGCTTTGCTTGAAACCCGGCCGACCTCTGAACATTCGACACAGTATGGCCTCTGCATCAGCCGCCGTAATGGCCGCCCTGCCCATGCATGTTCGGCTTTGCGTTCTGGTTTCCTTGGATTCTGGGCGACCGGGAGGTGCAACGTGGGCGTCTCATTCCTTGCCCCGTCCGTTTCTCATTCGCTTTCGCTTCCTGTCATGTTGTTTTTGGTTTGTTTGTTTTACCGTGAACGGC
This sequence comes from Aegilops tauschii subsp. strangulata, assembly GCF_002575655.3. Taxonomy (NCBI): domain Eukaryota; kingdom Viridiplantae; phylum Streptophyta; class Magnoliopsida; order Poales; family Poaceae; genus Aegilops; species Aegilops tauschii. The sequence goes on along the minus strand of NC_053040.3, from coordinate 471,984,807 downwards.
CGGATGTCGAAAGATCATGATCGACAAGCTGCCCTCGGTACCTGCGTCGGTTAATGGCTAGACTAATCCTTGCAAGTTTAATTACTGCTGGCTTAATTACAGCCTTGTGCTGCTGCAGGCACCCTGGCCACATACATACATGCGGACGTACATTGATTTGTGGCGTGTTAACTCGCGTGATCCGGGGTTAATTAACCACCCAACGCCGTGATCATTCCCTCGCAGTGTTTCTTTTTTTTTTCCTGATTTGCACCGTGATCATTCGCTCCGGCCGGAACAGCATTGTTCTGCCATGGCCGCAGCACACAGCTGAGCTAGCTAGACCTGCAGGTTCACGGCATTCCACCAGGAACGGGGCCAGCCAGGACCACACGCCCGGTCGGAGACACGTCCCGGACGCCGCCGGCAACGGCTGCATGGTGGGAGGGGGGTACGTGGCGCCGGCCGGCCGCAACAGCTGGCTCGGCGGGGGCTGCTTGGTGAGTGTTTTGTCTTTGTCTCTGGCCGCACCTTGCCGTTTGGATTCGATCGGAAGAGCTATCGTGCGTGCCTGGCCCGGCCGTCGTTCGCTAGCTGCATCACTGTGGTTGCTAGTACGAGTACTGCTTGATACTACCGTGATTAGGGACGTGCCTTTTTTTTTCGAAACGGAGGTAAAAGGATTGCCTCATCAATTAATTAAGAAGAAGAGAATTGCTCAGCTAATATACGGAAAACCGTACGAAAACCGATACAAAAGTGACACTCCAGAAACGACTCACTCTCACGACCACGTAGACAGTCCGCCATGCTCCCAACACACAACAACCACAACCATCAACATTTCTACGACTCAAAAGACCAAAGCCACGTGGACAACACGAAACACTGAGCACTACCCATCATGAAATTGCAGATGCCTTCCCTTTAGCATCATCAACCAAAGGAACCTCCAACTGCTCACTTGATAAAGGTGAAACTTGTCCTTCAATCGAGGCCGCCGACATGTCCACCTTCGTATGCTCCACTGATAGACTCAGGCATGATCTGCAGCACCGGAGCCACAAGCACGGCGATGGACTCACCCTCAGTGGAAGATATCATAGGAGGGGAGGTAGGCACCGACGACGAGACTCAAACACGAGGGGAGAAAGAGACGTACAACTCCTCACCCCTGTCTTCCGTGGAGCAAACACTGGCCGCACAAGGAGAATGTGACGTCAGAGTGGTCTGCAACAGAGCGGCACAAGGGATAGTCTATCCAGAGCAATCTCCGCTCGCTCCAGAAAGCTCTCAACCCGCGCCACACAACCTTGCAACAGTGTAGTCTGATCAGCCAGTGCGGACTGCAACATCAGCTCGGACGGGGTTGTCGAGCCAGCAGCAGTAGAGACAACAGACGCCCAAGACCCACGGTGAAGCGCCTTGGAAGGGGGTGTGGATCTCACAGAACCCTCACATGAAGCAGGAGCAACACGATGCACGGCGCCGAGGCGGGACACATGCGGCACATCATGGCATGATAGTGAGCTCAGAGGACGCCAAGGGTTGCAACATTCACGCGCACGATGACCATTCCTCAAACAACGGAAGCACCGCAACGGATCTCTGCAAACAGCCGCACGATGCCCATAAGCAAGGCATCTACAACATCTACGGAGCCAGGCAGGGATGGGACGAGTAGAGTTCCTGTTTATAGTGGTACCAGATATTATTGGGTTTGATTGAGCGCGTGTGGACGGTTGTGTCTCATTTTGGAGAAAAATAATTACAGTAGTATAGCATCATGTGCTATATTTCCAAGTTGATCCTGGAAGGAAACCTTGAAAACGACCGGCTAGATCAGTGCAAGGGTCTGCGATTCGATCTGACACGCGACACAAACTCGATGCTGCATTTAGACGGACCGCGTTGATACGTTTTGAAAGAGGCATATCTTGTTATTCCTTTTCGCCAAAAGCATGCATCGTACGTGCAGAACTGCCGGTCTAAGCCATGCCCTACCCAAGCTCAATGTAGCGTGATTACCTGATATTCACGCATGCAATCGATCAGACATCATCTCATTCCCATCCCCGCCGGCTCTGTCACAAGTGAAGTGAAGCAAGCAAGATCAAACGGTCTATAACTGTCCGACACCATATCCTCGGTCAGGACGGAGAAGCTGGGTTTGGTAACGATGGGTGCTCGTGCATGCATGAAAGGCATGTAGACCCCGACGTGGGCAGCGCAGGGAAGGCACCGGCCAGCGAGGGCGTACGTGTACACGTGTCACGGGAATGGAAGTTCCGAAGGTGACTAGAGTAGGTGAGGTCGTCCGGTTGGCCGTTGCATTCCCACCTGTCCCGGCAATATGATCGGCTGGCACGCGTCGGAATAAGCGAAGTGGTCGGCGAGAGGCAGTTATTCCGTCCTGCTCAGCTCCTACGCTGCGACTAGCTCGATCTAGCTACACACGCGCGCTGCAACTGCAAGAGATGCGACGTGCATCGCTTCTCCGCCATGCGTGCCCGGCAACAGTGAGCGCCATGCCGCCATGATTGGTCACGTCAGGGCGTCCATGCATGCGTGCTTTCCATGGCTGGTGCATGAACTCTGGCACTGCACGGCCGTTTTAATTCCGAACTGAACCAACTCTTCCGATTGTAATTTTTTACATGACAGCGCACTGCGCACCGAATCCGCTCCCGTGTCGCTCCCCGCAGCCACCAGGGAGAAACCCTAAATCCCGCCGCCGCTACCCCCACACCATTCCCCCTCCCCTCGCCGCCGCTGGAGGGCGCCGCCGGGCAAAGCCCGTGCGGTGCCGGCGGCGGCGGGGCCGATCCCGTCCTACGAAGACCAAGAGCGGCGCGGGGGCAACTCACCTTCGGAGATGCGGAGCACGCCGGCCTTCTGCGGTTCGCTGCCGGCGCGCGTGGTGGTGGGTGCGCGGCCGATGGGCATGGAGGTTCGCGGCCCGGGATTTTGCGGCCCGAACGTGGCGCCGGCGTGCGCGGCCTCGCGCGAGAGGCGCAGCCGGATGGCGAGGCGCGCTGGGCGTGGGAGAGCATGGTGGGCGCGCGAGGAGGAGTGCGGCTGGGCACGGCGTAGTGATCGCCGTCAGATTTGAGGCGGCGCGTCGGAGAGGGGTGCACGGGCGCTGCTCCCAGCGCGGATGGTGGAGAGGAGTGCGTCGCGCGGGGCATGGGAGGCGCGCCGGTGGCACCCCAGCGCGGATCTGCTGGGTGGCGGCCGGCTGTCTTCGGTGACCGGTGACTCTCCGCTCGTGACCATGGAGATGCCGGATCTGCCGGAGGCGTGGGTTCCGCGGCAGCAGGGCTCGATCTGGGTGTCTGCTGGCCGTGTAGGCGAGGCTGTGGGAGATGAATGGCACCTCGCCTGGTGTTGCATCCTCCTGTTTGGTGGTTCGGTGAGCTCGACGCAGCTTCGGGTGGGAGGACGAGATGGTGGTGGCTGGAGGGAGAGGAATGGCCTCGCAGCGGTTGTTGCATCCTTCGTCGGGAGATGAATGGCCGGCAGGCGTTGCATCCTCGAGGAGACGAATGATGTCGTGTTGGTTGCATCCTTTTGATGGGAGACGAATGGCGCCACTAGGGGTTGCATCCTCCGTCCAGTGGGGGATGCAGATGCAAGGTTGGAAGCACGTCGAGCTCGCCGGGAGGTGCGCTCGGACGTGGAGGCAGGGATAGTGGTTCGATGTGTAGGTTGATCGGATCCTGGGTTCGGGCTATGCAGGTGAGGCTGCTGGCGAAAGTCGTACTCCGGTTGCGGCCGGAGTCGTCGATGGCGGCGCTTTCGGGCGTCGTTCCCTTGTTGGAGCCATCGATGTAGCTGCTCTCATCTTGCCTTCCCCGACGTGCTCCGGGGGAAACCCTTGATCTAGTTTAGATCGGACGATGGCGGCGCCATTCGGCGTCGCGTTCTCTCTTGGGGGCATCGTCTTGAAGATGGATCCGGTCAAAGGGACCCATGGCTCGCGAGGGCGTGTGTTGTTGGCCGAAAGGCTGTTTGTATGGTTTTTGGGTCCGATTTCCCTCCTAAACTGGACCAACCTTCTTTCTTCGGATCAACTACCAACATTTAAAAAAAAAAATTACATGACGGGGATAAGTGGCCCGCAGTGGATCGCACAAAGCCCATGCTGCCGTAGATACCGACCTCATGCGTCCATGACTTCATCATACAGTCTCTTTGTACGAGTACTTTAGAAGATGGCCGGGCTGTCAAATTAAGCTGGCCGAGGCCTAAAGGCACGTACTTTATTTACTGCAGTACGTGCCGGCCGGACATGGGCTAGCTGTTGTAAGAAATCTACAGTACTACGAGTGCACGCGGACGGAAACTACCACCGTTCGCCTTGAGCCTAATCCCGGCCACACGTACGTACCCAATAATTCACCCGCAAAAAAAATGCGTACCCAATAATTAACCACGCCCGAGAAGTATAATACTCGTATATAACAGGCGAATGTATGTACGAGGACGAGCTAAACAATTGTTTTCAAACAGTATAGTATAGGTTTTGGGTCTGTCTTATGGTTTTTTTTGTCCTAGTTTCTTTTTTGTTTCTTGTTGCTGCATTATATATCTGTGGGAGTTTAGATGTGACATTTTTAAAAAACATCTAGATGTGAATTAGACAAACTGATAAGTTTTTTCTGTTGAGCAAAGAAAGCGACACGTTTAAAATCCGATCTCGCCAGCTAGCTCTGTCTTTCGCTTCGCCATTTAACAAGGTTAGATTTTTAATCAGGCCCGACGACAACGGATCTACGGCGCAACAGCGACACGGCGGGGCGCTGGGAAGTTAAGCACATCCACCATGGTTCCTGTCGCGAGGATTACGGGCGAGCGTGTGTAGATCAGCAGGCAAGTGGGCGGGAGACAGAATCCGGCAAAGCTAGCGACAGGTCGACAGGTAAATTGAGATCAAATTTTCACAAGCATCTGTTAGCTAGGGAGGTCCGCCTCCGTCGGGTATCGAATTTTACATTTTCTTTCTGTAAATTCTTCTAGAAAGTTCTAGCATCCATTACCCTTATATACTCTCGTAAGCATCAAGATAATTGTACTCTATACTCACATTTCTAACTAACCAGGGGAGTAGCTAGAGCCACAGTAATTAATTAGCTTCTCGGTAGTAATGAACAAATGAATTTTTGACTAAAAATGTTATTATTATTTTTGCTAAAAACGGGAAACAAAGCCAAAAAGCTTCACTTCGTTCATTTGAAATAAACTACAAGTTCCAATCAATCGTGCATACCTTTTTTTTTTGCACTCCATCACCGGTGCAAAGCACTCACGCACTCCGATAACATGATATTTTGCCAAAACTGTACCAGTAGGCCTCCGACGTCTCTCTAATTGGGCAGCTAGCTGCATGCATCGGCCGTGACTCAGCTCCCGCCTTTCGCGTCAGATCACACTCGGACACTGCATGATTGGGTCTACATAGATTCCTGTATTTAGGAACAAATCGTTACTACTCGGAGGACAGAGGCATCTGGTGTTCTGGACACGCAGGGTCTTTTCCTTAAGAGGATTTATTTAGTTAGGGAGCTAGCGAGGTGAACGTAAAAGTAGGCACCTCAGATCATATTATTAATATGTAGATGCCGCAAACATACAAAAATCGATTGACGCGCGGCTCGTTTACCTCTCCAAGGGCCACTTTCTAGAACATACTATGAGGTGCCTGTTTTTACGGCTGCCTAGCTCCGCGCAAGTACATAAATCCTCTTAAGAAAAAGACCCTGTATGTCCTGATGCCTCTGTCCTGCAAGTTGTAGCAATTTGTTTGCATGATATCGTCATGTAGTTAATCATCACAATATACTTGCTCTTCCATACTAGCCTCATTTCTATGTCTAGATCTAGCAACATCCTCGAAGTCTTTTGCGGGTAAGATGTAGGCGTCCTTGTCCAAAGATCGTTCCCTGCCTCCTTCAGTCCAAGATGACTGTCGCTTGATTTCTGGCATCACATATGAGCATATGGCCTGGCCGGCCATGCATGCGCTTGGCCCAAGCTGCAAGCGGCAATGTCTACATACTTCAGAGGATAGCCTGTGAAACCACAGCCTACATGTCTGCTTAGATGAAATTTCCATGAAAAAACTTCTGTTACGGATAAGCCTTCTGCATCTGCAAGGGTGTGATTGATACTCATCTTTAATGAAGCTGCTGGTTGGCCGGCCTGAGCCGAGGAAAGCTACTGGTCCAAAATGTAGAAAGTTCTGTTTCGGGGGTCCCATTTGAGGCGCAGATGGCGAACTAATCCAACCTAACCCATGGCACGGAAGGCACATCGGATTACCCGTTGTAAAAGAACTGAAAATGTTACAGCTGAGTAGCCAATTGTTATAGCTTACTCACCGGAGGATGACTGCCTCAGAAAAAACATAGACTTTGGTTTTTTGTGCACCCCGGTGCACCCACGATAAAAAAACTTAGCAAACCATTTAAAAAATATCTAAAACTTTGTGGATGTGATTATGACCAAATGTTTTAGGTGCTCGCAAAATTTTCCGGCGAAATGACATCCGATGAGCTCTGTAAAAAAAAAAGTTTGTGCTGAAAACATGTGAACATTAACTTGGGTGCAGAGCATCATTTTGTATAGAGATCATTTGATATTTTTTGGTGACCAAACCGTGCAAACTCCTAAAATATTTGCTCATAATCTCATCCATGAAGTTTCATATTTTTTTGATTTTTTTTCTATTTTTTCAAATTTACTGTTCAGTCTGTGGGTGCACCGACGTTTGGTGCAGCATACTTTTCCAAAAACATACTCATCAGATGGTGATGATTATCTGATGGCCTTGGTCAAGTCGATCAAGCAATTGATGGTAGGAAATGCATGCGTGTGGCCGTCCCATTTAGCAACTGTATATATCACCCCTGAAACATTCTAGTCTTGCACGGCGATAATTGAGTAAGTACTAATGCTAATACCACTTTGGGCTAAGTCGGACAGGAGCAAACAGGTGTGATTGACACCCTAGACTTCTCTCGAAAGATATTTCTGCATGCGCCGTTAAAATAAGCTTCTTCGATGTCTGTCTTATTTAACAGTGAAGAGATAATGATACATGCAGCACTAATCTGCTAAGTAAACCACATGTCGTGGTCGTGGAAAGTGTCCTATGACGGTAGGAGTCCTAGATTTTGTCCAACCATACGCATGAACGAAACCAAATGTTCGAATTAATCCAGTCATTGATCGACTAAGACGTAGCACTAGTCTAGTGTAGCCTTATTAAGGTTACTACTTAAGCATGTCGACGAAACTTGCACCAGGACGTTTTGGCACCACTGCCTGCCATTCAACAGAGACGAATTGTGCCCTTAAACTGCAACTAACTAATCACCTGGGGCCTTGGGAAAACTGACTAGTTCTTTCTTTCGAGACATTTCTTATGAGCTAGTTTATGGTCGATTATTCAGTGGTAGAACGATCGGTGGCACCGTCGCCCACATGAGAATGATGAGATGTGCATGTTGCTAGCCTTTTCTGATTTTATGGAATCATTCGGAAGAAATGATAGCTTTGTCCATAATCATCCTAATCATCCTTCCGGGAATGAACACAGTCTGAGTTTCAGCAATTATTTCATCCAAACAGGGGCGAAGCCAATTAACCGGACTTCGCAGGAATAATGTCTGGAATGAGGGCAATGAATCCATCTGACTACTAGTAGTACCGAATAAGATGGACTGCGATGGAGTTTAAGCTCTCTCCGGCCGGCCGCACTAAATTACTTGTGATCCAAATTCTAGTACCGTGTTGAATTAGACGTAGTACAACCGGTGTGGGCCTTTGCGTTGGTACCGACGCGGACGAGTACAACTCGTTTACTTGTCCTATAAGGACTCCTATGTGTTGCCCCTCATATATACTCCATGTAGTGGCACCTAAGACGGTCTGTCGTCTCGTGCTTGTAATACTCCATCATAGTGATTGCGCCTTCATGCGTCCGTGGTTTTCTCCCGCAAGGGTTTCCACGTAAAAATCTATGTCTCTCGTGTCTCGTTTTAGGAAAATTTTACGGTGCATTATAATACACCAGAGCACATGTATTATATGGGCGATCTAACGGATGAGAATAACTGGGCCTTTTTTGAGCCCAAGGGTATTTTCGACCTAATTTTTTTTAAACTTTAATCGGCCCAATTAGATCTAGGGGTATTCTCGTCCTAAAATTTTCAATTAAATTAATTGCATTAATAAAGCACTTCATTATAGTGGTCCAATCGTCGTGCGTACTCTTTTGAATTTCGGTTCGAGCGGTTCGTCCTCTCTCCTCCTCTTGAGCCCTAACCTCAGGCCCCCTCGATCGCCGCCGATCGCCTCCGGCGCCCTCGATCGCCGCCGATCGCCCCCGACGCCCTCGATCGGCGCCGATCGCACTCGCCGTGTCTACCCCTCCTGCTCCTACTCCCCCTCACTCCCTCCATCGCAAGTCACCCTAGTCGGGTCGCGGCGCCAGATCTTCCGACGAGCCGCTAATCCACTCCTTCCCCGAGCGGACGCCACCTTCCCCGACCCGAGAGGCCACATCATCCTCATCGACGTGCATCAACTTGTTCACGCCGGATCTTCGCTGTAAGTGCCTAGCCCTCTCAAATCTTTTCTGGTCACTTGTGCATATAGTACCAATAGGGGTCGGATTTGATTCGGGTTTAGGATATGTCATGTGAGGTTTAGGGTTTATCGTTTCAGAAAGTTGTGACGAGATTTCGATCGGATTTTGTTAGGGTTTAGGATATGTCATGTGAGGTTTAGGGTTTATGTTTTCAGAAAGTTCTGACGAGATTACGATTGAAAGGAAGTGTAAGTCGGATGTAGCTAGGACATATTGAAGGACTTAGTTAGGGTTTTGTGGCATGAGAAAGTTTTCAGCAGATTTGGATTCAAAGAAAGTTATTTTGGATTTAGTTAGGAGATACATTTGAATTGAGTTTCGAGATATTTTGGATTTAGTTAGGAGATAATTAATTTTGTATGGAGTTTGGACTTATTTTGGATTTAGTTAGGAGATAATTTGGGTTTAGTTAGGAGATACTTTTGGATTTAGTTAGGAGATAATTTGGATTTAGTTAGGAGATAATTTTGAATGGAGTTTGGAGATAATTGATCTATCAGGGTGGATCTATCAGGGCATTTGAAGGACTCGTGGACTTTGGATTTAGTTAAGAGATCATCAGTTACAGCTACTACAATCAATTAAAAATTTCTGGATTTAGTCAGGGCATATTTACTTACAGATTTTGAAGGACTGAGTTAGTGCATAATTTCGGTAACGTATGCTATCCATCCGTAACATTGACTATCTGCTTTCGCTGGCAGCATAACGACATGGATGATGAAGGCAACGATGGCAAAAACTTGGGTGATACAGGCACGGATGACAAGGACATGGGTCATAGAGGCAACGAAGGCAAAGGCATGGATGATAAGGATAATGAGGATGCAGGTAAGGATGGCATAGACATGGATGATGTACACATGCAAGGTAAAGGAGTTGATAATAAAGGCATGGCTAGTTCAGACCTGAATGAGTGTATGGAATACTTAGAGATTGTGAAGAAGACTTTCAGGACTGAGGAAGAAGCCTACATGTTCTATGTAGGCTATGCGAGAAAAAAAGGGTTTGGTGTTAGAAAGGATGATCTGAAGTACAGGGGTCCGGGTCCGAAACAAAATGCATACAGAAGGACATACAAGTGCTGCAAACAAGGATGGCGGGCCCTTAAGCACTTTAACAGAGTTGAAAGGAAAAGAACACCGAGGGGTCTTTCTCGGTGTGGGTGTCCCGCTCTTTTTCAGGTTGAGCTACAAGATAGCAGTGGCCTCTGGTTCGTCAAGAATTTTGTGGACAAGCATAACCATCTGTTTGTCCCTGCTGACCTGACTCCCTACTTATCGGCTCATCGTAGAATGACTGATGCACAAAAGGCCGATGTCATCGAGTATGCTGTCGGTGGACATCGAACACATCAGATTATGAATGTAATGGAGAAGAATGCCGGAGGTCCCGACAAGCTTGGATTTATAGATCGAGACCTATACAACCATGTTTCAATCCAGAAGAAGCGCAAGATAGAAGGCAGTGACGCTAGATATTTGCTCACCTATATGATTGCACAGAAAAAAGCAGACCCGAAATTCTTTTTCAAATACACAAAAGACAGCGAAGGCCATTTGAGGAACATATTCTGGGCTGACTCACAATCCCGCATTGACTATGTTGCCTTTGGTGGTGTCGTGGTGTTCGACAGTACATATCAGTCTAACAAGTACATGCTTCCGTTTGTTCCATTTGTTGCTCTGAACCATCACCGCAGCACAGTTTTGTTTGGGGTCGGTCTAGTGTCAGACGAGACAATTGCATCATACCAGTGGCTTCTTCATGTATTTTTGGAGGCAATGTCCCAGACGACACCAATTTCAGCAATCACCGATGGGGACGGTGCAATGGCTAAAGCAATAGCTACTGTCTGGACCGGAACAGATCATCGTTTGTGCACGTGGCATATCGAGGAGAATATGGTGATGCACCTCCGCAAGAAAAAGCTTGAGGAATTTAGGAAATTCATTTACCGTCGTTGGGATGTTGATGAGTTTGAGAAAGATGGGAGGCTTATAAGATTCGGTTCAAAATAAAACCAACAGGCAAGAGGTCGTCATGGGTTAACAGGATGTACGAGCTGCGACACAAATGGGCTGCTGCGTACACAAAGGGTAGATATTTCCTAGGCATGATGAGTAATCAGAGGAGTGAGTCTCTCAACTCAAGGCTTCATGTGCACCTGAACAGGAAATGCAGCTTGTTGATTTGTTGCAGCATGTTGGTCACTGTGTAGCCATAATGCGTAAGAATGAAGCAGCATTAGACGCAGTAGCGACACATACGATACCCTTCACTAAGCTGAATGCACACCCTCTGGAGATTGCTGCCTCTTATATTTATACAACTGTGATGTTTCCACGGGTAAAGCGTCAGATTGTCGAAGGAACAAATTGGCAGGTCACAGACCGGGTAGCGTGTGATGGTTTGGTCGTGTTTGGAGTTTTGCGCAAAGCCCCATATGATAAAGTCCCATATGGCAGGGATGCTAGAGAATTGCAAGGTAAGGAAGGTAAGTATGCTGAGGACTTGCATGCAAAAAAAATTGGATGCCGAGGATCCCAATGACTTGGAAGGTAAGGATGCTGAGGACTTGCATGCAAAAAACTTGGATGCTGAGGATCCCAATGACTTGGAAGGTAAGGATGCTGAGGACTTGCATGCAAAAAACTTGGATGCTGAGGATCCCAATGACTTGGAAGGCAAGGATGGTGTGGACTTGCATGCCAAAAACCTGGATGCTAAGGATCCCAATCACTTGGAAGGTAAGGACAGTGAGGAGTTGGATGCAGAAAAGTTGGATGCACAAGGCGTAGATGCTAAGCCTGTGGATTTTATATATCACGTGACTTGTCTGTTTACAGGAGCAAGACTGGATGATGCAGCTTGTAAATGTAAAAAGTTGGAAAGTCAGGATTACCCATGCGCACAAATATTCTGTGTTCTGGATCATCTTGGTGTACGCACATTTCCAAAAAAATTTGTCAAGAAAAGATGGACAATGCATGCCAAGCCAGCGTTCCCTTCTTCGAGGACTGCGAATACTCATGTATGGTCTGATCACATGAATAAGTATCATCAACTACGCAACATGGCTAGTGACGCTTTATTCACAGCCGCAGCTAGCGATTCACAGTCAGAACAGGTGATGGAGCTCCTCCGGAGTATATTGGTTGATGGAGAAAAAACTGATTTGTATGAAGGCCATAAATCGTTTGTTCCTTTGCCGGCATACTTCTCTGCTGCTCGCGAATGCTGCACTGATGACGTGGAAAATCCAATCAAAATAGTTCCAAAAGGGAGACCAACTACCGAAGAATCGAACAAGAGGATTAAATCCATGCGCGAGCGGATGAGAGGGAAAAAAAGCAACGAAGTTAGTGCACATGTTTATCTCATTGTTCATTTCCATACATGCTTACAATGTTAATATGTTCTCTCTTTTTCTTCAATTTACTCAGGAACAAATCGGGGAAATCAATGGTCACAAGGAGGAAGAAGCAAAAAGAGAAAGACTCAGAGACAGAAGAAGACACAGATTCAGATATAGAAGAAGAGGAAGATTCAAAAAAGCAACGAAGTTAGTGCACATGTTAATCTCATTGTTCATTTCCATACATGCTTACAGTGTTAATATGTTCTCCCGGAGAGTGTTCACATGTTTTTCTTCAATTTACGGAGGAAAAAATCAGGGAAATCAAATAGCACAAGGAGGAAGAAGCAAAAAGAAGAGACAGAGTCAGATACAGAAGAAGAGACAGAGGCAGATACAGAAGAAGAGACAGAGGCAGATACAGAAGAAGAGGAAGATTCAGGTACAGAAGAAGAGGAAGATTCAGATGCAGAAGAAGAGGGAGATTCAGATGCAGAAGAAGAGGGAGATTCAGATGCAGAAGAAGAGGGAGATTCAGATGAGGAAGAAGAGGAAGATTCAGATGCTGAAGATGGTGGGCTGAGGAGGGCTAGAAAGAGACCATTGGAGGTTGCAGAAGAGGATTACGCAAAACCAAACAAGTGGGCATTAGCATAATTGTGCGTACTTAAACATGTTTTCGAATGCTGGCTGCAGATTCATCTATTTCATTTTTGCAGGAAACGCAAGGGCGCTCCAAATGTCAATGCTGGGAGGACGAAAAAGAACGATGACAAGGGTGCACGAGGAAAACCAGTGAAGTTAGTGTCTGTACTTACATGTCCGCTCTAGAAGTCGGGTATTTGCTAGTACTGTGTTGACGTTTCTTAACTTTTCCAGGAAAGACTCTAGTAAGGGCTGTAAAGAACAGGCCAAAGGGGTGATGAAGGCAAAAAGGCCTGCTAGGAATGTACCACAGGCTGAGCGAATAAGAGCTGTCAAGTTAGCTTATGTAGCTATGAAGAGAAAATCAGTGAAGTTAGTGTTTTTTTTCTGTTATAGTGTACTGTACATGCTCAAATCTTCTTTGCTATCCTATTAACAAATGTTGTTTCATGCAGGAAAGCTAAAGTGAAGTCGAGACAGGATGTTTAGATGCACAGGGTCAAGCAGAGAAAACAAAAGGATTTCTGGGGCCGAAAAATTAAGAACAAACTAAAGTAGACAGTTTTCCATGCCGTGATCCACCTTGTTTCTCATGTATTAGACCTATTTGATGGACTGCCACTATTTTTCTGAATTCCTCGTTTGATTGGTACACCCTCATTTTATTATGGACGGGTCGACATGGTAGGCTAGTTATGATTTATCAACATCGATGAAATAATGCATTTTTAGTGAAGTTGGTTTTCTGCATTTTTTTCATTTTTTTACATAATATATTGCTGAAATTTGTTAAAAGTGTAGTCAAATTTCATACTTGAAATATAAAATAGAAACCGAAAATTTATATATATAAGAAAGTAGAACGTTAATAGAGACCTCGTTTTCAAATAACATTGAAAATCGTTTATTTTCAAATAGAAAATAAGCATACTGATATTTTAAAAATAGCATGCTCATTTGAAAAAAGCATGTTCAATTGAAAATAAAATAGAATGAATATGCTGATTTAAAAATAGCATGCTGATTTTAAAAATAGCATGATACTTTTAAAATTATAATGCCTTTTCCAATATGCTACTTTTACAATAACATGCTGATTTCAAAAATATCATGCTAATTTTAAAAATAGCATGGTACTTTTAAAAATATTCTCTTTTCAATATGCTAGTTTTAAAATAGCATGCTGTTTAAAAAATATCATGCTAATTTTAAAAATAGCATGCTTATTTAAAAATATAATGCTCTTTTCAATATGCTACTTTTAAAATAGCATGCTGATTTCAAAAATAGCATGCTGATTTAAAAAAATCATGTTCTTTTGAATATGTTGTTTTTAAAAATAGCATTTTGATTTCAAAATAACAGCCCCATTGTAAAAATATAACGTTGTTTTTAAAAATATAACGCTGTTTTTAAACTGATTTCAAAAATTACATGCTTTTTTAAATATGCTGTTTTGAAAGCAGCGCGCTGATTTTGAAAACAACTTTTTTTTTAATTACACTTTTTAAAAGATAGCATGATTTTTAGTATATACTGTTTTTCAAATTAAAAAAAACATCATTTTGAAAATAGCATGCCATCTCGAAAGTAACAGAAACATCATTTTTTGCATTGCATTTTGACCCGCAAGTTTTTGTTTTGCATTGCATTTTTTTGTGTGACACACGTACAAACCGCATTTTCAAAATAACTCGTACTAACCAACACAAAAACCTCGTTCAAAAATGAAAGTAGTGTCTAATCCATTTGAAACCCGGTTAGATTTGATTCTAAAAAACCCGGTTAGATTTGATTCTAAAAATACTAGCATCACTGTGGCAAAAAAAGGAAATATAATTGCAGTCCATAAAGGTAATTATATCAAGGAGGGTACCAGGGTGCGTTATATATATATACTTGCATAGCAAGTACATTACGCCACATAGGGTTCATACTACCACCAAGTTACTGCCAAGTTCCACTTACTGGACGATCTTCATATCCAGTAGGACCCAAAAGTTATACCACCAAAGTACCAGTTACTACCAAGTACCAATTACTACTAAGTTGCACTTACTGGACCCAAAAGTTGATACTACCAACTTGCAGTTACTGACTAGTACATACGGATTATAAAACTAGCGTCAAACTACTGCCATGGGTCAACGAATCCTCATGCCACTAACCATGTTCACCCTAAGCCCACCTCCACTCCTTTCCATGAACCTGAAGATAGCCATTTGATCTTCTTTCATTCTGGCGCCCTCAACGACTTCTCTCCAGTTCTTCGTCATGATCGCACGCCCTTCCTTCTTGCCCATCTTGAACAAGACCTTTTTATTACCTTCAAAATGTTCGTTGGTGACACGCACAACCATGGGCTTTCGCAGATAATCTTTGAGGTAGGCCTGACTGTAATCCTTTGAGAAGCACTGATTGCACAGGGAAATAAATAATGTTACATAAAAATGAAGTATGATTTGCACAAAAAAAAGTAAGTATGATTTGCACAACCACACCCGTCCTCCTCTCTGTCTCTACATGATGGCATTTTCACTAGTGAAGTATGATTTGCAAAAAGAAAAGTCCAAGTGTTTACCATCTTGCTCTTCCCTCTGATGACTGCCGAGCGAGTGACGGTGCTGACATAGTATGGTATGGGAGGTTGGCACTGCTTTACTATGAATTTGAGACAGTCCCACCGATCCTCGTTTAGCGATACATGGTTGCCGTAGAAGATGCGATCCTCGAAAGTTCCTTTTCTCACAAGGTATCCCGGACCTGTATCAAAAAAAATTAAGATGACAGAGTAGTAAATAATTTCATACGTAAGATCTAGAACATCAGCACTGGGTTAATGATCAATGCCTACTCCAATGATCAAGAAATGAAGGACATAGATAACCCAATCACATCCACCCAGCAATATCTCATAGAAACATGGGCAAATTGAATATTTGATTTATTTAAACTAACAACTAAACACTGCTCTATGTAAGCTCTAGTTCAGTCAATGTTGATTTGGAAGGTCATCTAGAACCCAAACAGAGTAATGTGTGGTAATCAAGTGTCACTCAAACATCAACTTTCGATATTTCACGGTTCATTTAATATCTGACCAGCCAAATAGAACTTTACCCCGTAGTGCCAAGATAGGATCGTGGTCCACATCTCCATCTCCATCAGAACTATCATCAGTGTCATAGTCGCTAGAGGTGTCGTCATCACCGCTATAGCCGTCACTCCCACGTGAAGTGCCATTTGAAGCATCATCTGAGGTGGTCCGGTGATCACTCTCTTTACTGCTGATGAGGATGGTTTCCCTTGCCATTCAAACCTGTTGCATGCATTGCAATGAACAAATGTTAGTTATTGATATATGAAATTAGTCTTCCATTAGGACTTGTTAGCACCATATACAATGTGAATAATCTTTTCGCATACTTCTTGCTAAGTACGTAGTTCATGTATAAACATCTACACGAAAAAGCTAGTCGACAACTATTCGCACGACTAGTCAAGACTAGTGGTTAGACTCATAATCATTGGGCAGACATAACCAATTAGGATATTTCAAGGTTTCAATTTTGTGAGCTGGACAAGAAACTTGGTAACCAACCAATTAGTAGCCATGTAAAAATGAACCATGATTGACTTCTCTCATCGAGCAATACGTGAAACTATAACTGATCTGCCTTTGATCACTGCAAATTTCCTGATGGGCTGTTGTGTGGTACCATCAGGTAATAAATATAAAGTCTTTATATTGTCCCAACAAAAAAAATAATGCATTTGCTGTTGTACATAACATTTTTAGAGGTAGCTGTGGAGGTTAATTTTCCAATTTCCAGTGAGAATAAGGACGTGATAGAATCTCTCAAGCAAGATGACAACATAGTGAAGGCTATGAGAACGAGCAAGGTATGCTGACCAATAGTCACCCTTTTGTATACTTGCTATTTATTTACTCATTACTACCCATACCAACAAGTAAAATCATGATTATGAAGTATAATGGCAGAAAATCCAACAATGAGGAATTTGTTGCAATGTGTACTACTAGCTCACAGGAAATTTTCATTGACCCCAACAAGCCCATACCATATCTTGGAGATAGGCTGACATAATTCAAGTAAGCAGTAACAACAATCAGCAAAAATATGCACCAACCAAAAATATTACATGTGTGCACATATCATCAAAAACATGCACCAATCAAGAGCAGTCTATACTTGACAAATCCTTCAAAATATGCACTAATCATCATACTACCATCGAGTAATACATGAAACTATAACTGATCCTCATTGCATCATTACAAATTTCCTCATGGACTGCTTCTGTGCTCGCCTTTTTAGTTTTTAATAACTAAGCATCAGCAAATACATATACGCAGTCTTCAAACTATCCCAACAAACCAAAACATGTGTATGCTCCTGTGAATATACTTTTTCTATATCTAGAAGTGGGGGGCCATTTTCCAGGGGAAAAAAGTACTTGATAGCATCTGTCAAGCAAGATGATAGCATAGTGAAGGCTATGTCGACGAGCAAGGTATGCTGGCCAACACCCACCTTTTTCTCTTACTTGCACGAAAGTGTTTACCCATTACTACCCATACGAACAAGTAAAACCATGATTACGCAGTACATTGTCAGATTATCTTGCTGTAAAATTACTTGTTGCAATATGACCTACTAGTTGACAGTAAATCTGCGAATACTCGAAACATGCACACAAGCAAGTGTCAGATTTTAACTTGGGCGGTGCTGCTAGATCGCAAAATTATGGTCAGATCGACATTCGAAGGGCAGGGAAGATCAATCTTACCTGCGAAGTGGTACCAAATGGGGCTGGAGTAGACTTGTTCGAAGCTGGCACCACCGGAGCTTCAGGCGGCGCGACCAGGATTGGGGAGAAGAGGTGCCGTTGTCGGACCTTGCTGTCGACGAAGCAGTGGAGAATCGTGGCCGGAGCAGGGGGGAGTGGGTGGCCTCGCGGATCCGGCCGATTTGACGACGACGGGGGCGGCCAAGTTGACGGCTTGTCAAACCCTAGCCGTCGCCCTCCGTGTCGCCTCTCTATCTCTGCAAAGAACGAAGTGTGGTGGGATTGGGAATGGGGGTGGGGTTGGGGTTGGGGCCATCGCTCGCTTTTCTCTCTGCCTCCCACTTGTGCGGGCCCACAAAAGGAACAAAGTGTTGGGCCGGATCAGATGCAGATTTGGCAGCTTTACCAATTCTGGCCAAACAGAAAAGATCAGCATGACCACATGTGTTCTTTTGAAGAAATCCTAAAAATACACTGCTGTTCATATCGCATGGGGATGAGTCTTTCAGTACACCAATTGATCTTGAATAATTTTAAACACTCCACAATATATATATATATATGAAAATAATGGTTAACCAATAAAATGGTAAACTATTAGATGCAAGGTTACAAATATTTGAAAAAAATCAATAATTGAATTGTATGCATTTTTATGATTAAATTTAATAAATGTAACATTTTTGCAAAAACTATGACAATTAAAATATTCATTGGTATTTAAAAAAAAACCCGCAAATGACTACTTATGACAACCAGAACTTCTTCAGGGTTTCGTTTATTTATCTATTCTTTGGCATGCTGGTTCTCATAATGCCTTCTTCGAACCTTCTCTTTGTCCGACAAATTCCTGAGATATTGGGCTAGCGCCTTGTGTTTCTCCCTCACACCATGCTTCATTTGGTATCCTTTGGCAACTCCTTCGGCGTGCTCAAGAATACTAACGAAAGCCGGGTCCAGATATTTGCCACAGAACGCGCAACGATATGCCATACGCTTAAGCACGTTGCACTGTCCATTCTGCAATTCTTCAAGGGTTTTCTGAGTGTGTGCATCCATCTCTCCTTCAGAAATGTCCGCATAATCATGAGAATAAGGCTGCAAGTTTAAATTATGTATGATATAAGCTGCACCATTGTTTACAGTACCTAATATTCCCTAAGTTTCATACTGTAGTGCCTATAAATTATTTTAAAAGTAAATATTTATTAACTTTGAAAATTTAAGGAGAAAAAAGCAATATCAAATCCACATGAAAGCATAAATCATATGATGTACTTTTAAAAAAATTGTCAATAAACATGCACAACCTTTATGATGTCTGACGTTTAGCATAAAACCAAAACGCACTAAATTGTGGAGTGGATGAACCATTAATTTCTCAAAGATTGATTGAATAAATAATGATCATTACGTACTGATGATCAACATTATATTTAGAGCTAGATTCCATTATGCCAATTCAACAATGTATTGATGGTTTAATGATTAACCTCTAACCTTAAACTTGAAGACAGATCTAGGGTTAAAAAATTAAAATTACCATAACGGAATTCCAGTCCATTCCGTGCATGTGCTGCTGCTTGTGATCGACGACGGAGTACTGCACCTCGTTGACACGATGCTTCTCTGGGTCGGACACCGAGTAGTCCAAAGCTTTCTCGTGGGGATCCTGATCCATGCGATGGACGACGACGTCGGTGGTTAGCCCCGCAAGTCTACGATATGTCACGACGGCGTCCATGACAGGCCCCTCACGTCCATGGCCACGATCTGTCACGACGGCCAATCGACCTCCACGAGTGGATTTCATATCCGGCGGCAGGGAGGTGGGCGTGTGAGCGGCGGCGATGGTTTTAGAGCGTACCCTAGGGGGAGAGATGCGGGGAGTAATTGGTAGTTACCTACTATAGCGGAAATACTTATGAGAAAAATTGATTGGTCGGTGTTGGGCACCTTCAATGCAGCGGCGCTTAATTAGGATCCTGGACAAAAAATCACAAGCATAGGCGCTTGGGGCAGGAGCTAGGAACTGGATTTTGTACATCTACATGATGCAATCCAAAGATCGTGTCCGGGGTGGATGGGTTGGGGGTTGAAAATTGTGTACATAAACCCTAATGCTCAAGACTTGTGAAAACATCAGATCAAATTGTCATCAAGTGATCTAGTATTACTTGGATCGAGACTTTGTGATTATCATGTAGCCACGCCACAAACATGATGGTTCTAGTATTACTTGGATCAACACCTTAGGCAGCAAACTAGTGCATTTCCTTTTTGAGTCACCATCTTCCTTCTTGAATACCACATGTACACACTCATCATGTATACCATAACACATCAGAATCTGTTAACGAGCGCTCACAAGCTTAATTATCTTCAAACGGACCTAGCCAATCAGGGTTGTATGCTACTTAATCTAAATGAGCCGATGATTAATGAGCACGAGTTTAACAAGCAGAGATGCCAAACCACACACCAATTAACATAGTTCTACCTTAGTTCAACGCTTCCATATATACAAAAGCAAGCACCACTTAGTAGTACTGGTGCACATAGTTCGACCATAAATGTTCACCAACAAAGTATAGCATAGGGTAGTACTTAGCATAGTTAAAACCAAAAGAGCATCAGTTCAAGCTGCGAGGGTGCGCACTTCCCTAAAGCCTCAAAGAAGCCTCATCAAGTAGTCGGCATACGCGGCGTGCTTCACCCTGAAAGCGTAGCCATTCTTGATGCTGCCTTGGGATGTTCCTACTGCATGGTTGATGGTACTCGACAGGTCGCCTTTCATCAGCTTGTTGCAGTAAGGGCATCCGTAGCCCCCTTCCTATTCTTGGCCTGACACGTTTCTCGATCACACCACTGTCCAGCTCCCTCACCTTCTGCCTCCTGTAGACCCCCTGGGTTTCTGGGTCGCTGTCGACATCGTCACTTAGGACCTACATGTAGTACAAAATGTTGCGTAAGTATATTTAATATGATAATTCAGCAGGCACATAGTCTATGAAACATAATGTAATTGATGACAGCTTAAAATATCTTCAAATGACGTTGAAAAAATAAATGCATAACTTATTAGTTGCTACATAAGCAACTAAATGGGATAGTACCATATATAGTAAACAAATGAAGGATCAACCATACATGTCGAAGAGAGCACTAGCATTGCCACATTTTGCCACACATTTTTCCCAAGCTTGCCTAAGGTTAGTTCATCAAAATGAGAGCCACAAGTTGGCAAGCCTAAGGGAACCTTGCCACACTTTTTGTGTGTATGCCATGTGGGACCCAAGTGTGGCTTGCCTAAGGTGTGGCTGGAACCAAACACTCACTTAAGTTGGTCAAACTTGCCTAACCTTAGGTATGACAATCTTTGGCAAAGTTAGTCACAAACCAAACAGCCCTTTAGTGCAACAAAATTCACTTGTTACGTAAAAATGCATGAACTGATTATGTAACATGGCAGAGCAGCATACAGATGTACTAATGCAAAAAAATACTTATAACTTACATGCATGACTAGATAAAATAGCTCGTGAGCTGTATCTATTTAGGGTTAGAATTTTGTGTGCTTATGATGATGGATATTGAAAGTCCACATGTTATCATCGTGGAAGTTTCCCCTGTTGATCGAACCCCACCCATCAATGTTCCTGAACCATTCAACGTTCTAGGTAAAGTAGTTAATTATTATGAATTCTGACAATAAGTGATCCCAAATGTTGTACTTACAAAAAATGGTTTTTATCATTTATGCCACCAGTTGTGTCCCACAACTAAGTATCACCACTAGGAATTTTTACTGCTAAAAAAAGCCATCGCTTTCGTTAGACACATGCTCAAAAATGCCACTTACATCATTATTGTGATATCAAATCTATCTTGACATGCTATAATGGCATCAATACCTATGGACCAACATGCCAGCTCTCCGTCTATCTCACTACAATAAAGTGTGGGCCCACTTGATCCCAACAGCGTTCTTATTTTCCTGTAAAATTATTCGCTTACTTACTCCTCACAAGTGGGGCCACACTTATCATTGTGAGACGATAGAGAGAACTGAAATGTGGGCCTGGTCTTTTTTTTGTCATATTGGATGGTCAACAAGTTTTACATGAAAATAACAATGTCTAATGGCATTATTAAGCAAACATCTAACGGAACGATGGCATTTTTTATACATCTAATGGCATTTTTGAGTAAGCATCTCACGAATCGATGGAATTTTTGAGCGGCTGTAACTTCAAAGGGAAAAACTGAGTAGTGGGATACAACTGGTGGCATAAATGATAAAAACCCTACAAAAGAACTAATTAAAACAACTCAAGTAAAACATTGATGATATCCAATTTCTTTCTAAAATATCCATTGCTTAGAGATAATCAATGTTTAAAATCATTGCCACAGCCACTTATGGAACATTTAAACCAAAGATCGATCAAGTGCAACCAAACATGTACTCAACATTTTAATACCTTATTTGCCTTGTACTGACCAGAGAAAACCTAGGATATTACAAAATAAATAAATAAATAAATAAAGGGGATAGATGACTAACCTCTTCTTCGTTCTCGTCGGCGACGACCACAGGTGGGGGCTGGGGAGGCAACAACCACGGCAGACGAACACCCGGCTGAGGCTGAGGAGCCACCACCTGCTCCGGCAGAGAAGCCAGAGGAGCTACCTGTTCCAGATTATTAGGAGAATAATTTATATAGGTCAAAAACTGACATATACATGCCTCAATAAATGTAATCTAGCTACACAGCTGCGGATCCAGGATTTCATACTTGGGTGTTCAAAAATTTATATTGCAAACTAAAACCACAACAATATTTTTCAAATGGAGGGAGTAATATCTAAAATTTTCATGTGAAAAGATTCTTAGTCCATCGTAATGACAGTACTGACATGAATGACAGAAAATGAAGATTATTTACTTCATGACCATACAATATGATATTTTCATAAACGAGGCATGGTGTTGTTATCCTTAAGTTGCAGAAAATATTTTAACAATCACCTACGTAGGCAATTCAATTCCAAGGTCAAGCTATGTACTTGTATTAGCACAGTCACCAAACCTAGGTGGATTTATTAGCAGAATAATTTATCTAGATCAAAATATTGCCTATACAGGGCTGAACACATGTAACCTAGCTAGTTACCTAACACATCTACAAAATATTGATATGGAGTCCATCGATCAAAGATAAAAAGAAACCCTGGCCTTCCCCAAAAATAGAGAAAAGGACTGACCAAAGCACACCTAGGATTTTACAAAAAACTAAAGGAGATAGATGACTAACGTTGTCTTTGTTGACGTCGGCGGCGACCACAGGCTCGGGCACCGGAGGCATCACCCGCGGCTGAGGAGACACCTGCTCCGTCTGAGGAGCCAGAGCAGCTACCGGGGCCCACATAAATGGCTGTGCAAGGACAGTTTCATGCCGGTCAAGTACCATATATAAGAAATTTCGGCCAAAAAAAATTCGGGTGCAGTACTGTACGTCTGTACCGGTGCTGCTGCTATCAAAATTTGGCATCAACACATTTTGGATGCACGAGAACCATGAGATCCGAGTGGTTGGTAGATCTTAAATAAAGATAACCTATACAATGAGGAGCCGACCCCCACACCCATGCACCCATGTGGATCCGCCCTGAAACCTAACGGATCTAACGAATCTAGGTTGACACGTAGGATTGACCAGAGCACACCTAGGATTTTACAAAAAATTAAAGGAGATAGATGACTAACGTCTTCTTTGTTGACATCGCCGACGACCACAGGCTCGGGCACAGGAGGCGTCACCTGCCCCGTCTGAGGAGCCAGAGCAGCTACCTGGTCCCACATAAATAGCAGAATATTTTATATAGATCAAAAAATGTCATATACATGCCTAAACTAATGCAACCTAGCAACACAGCTTCGGATCCAGGATTTCAAAGTTGGGTGTTCAAAAATTAATATTGCAAACCAAAACCACAACAATATTTTTCAAACGGTTGAGATCAAGTTGGCTTTTGAGTCCAGAAGGCATTCTTCTACCTCTGCTTCTGTTACTCAAAAATTAAAGAGTTAGGAGTAATAGCTAAAATGTTCATGTGAAAATATTATTTTCCATCATACTGAGAGTACAGACATGAATGACAGAAAATGAAGATTATTTAGTATGACATTTTCGTAAACAAGGCATGGTGTTGTTATCCTTTACTTGCAGAAAATGTTATGCTGAAAATAAGCAACCAAATAATATATTTCAAGTAGGGATGATAACAAGTCAATAATATTATAGCCTATGGTAATTGGACTCCAGGAATCAAGCAATTGGTGTTCAGCAAATTGAACCACAATAAATGTGTCTGCTGGATTAAGCGTGAGAGGCTAGTTTTATACAAATTGACATGAAGTTTAGTGCAGAAACCACACCACTTTTAGTCCATTCAGCAATAAAAGAACCATATATAAGAAATTTCGGGCAAAAATTTTCGGGTGGTTGGTAGATCTATCTTAGAATTTGGCATCAACACATTTTGGATGCACGAGAGCCATGGATGGTAGTGGTTGGTAGATCTTAAAAACAAGATAACCTATACAATGAGGAGCCGACCCCCACACCCATGCACCCATGTGGATCCGCCCTTGAAACCTACTGGATCTAACGAATCTAGGTACGGATTTCATAGATGGAAGAAAAGCAGAAACCCTAGCCATGCCCAAAAATAGATAAGGGACTGAACAAGGAAACCTAGGATATTTCCTAAAATAGGACTGACCTCTTCTTTGTCGTCGTCGCCGTCGACGTTGACCACGGGCTGCGGCAGAGGAGGCAGATGGCGTGGCAGAGGAGGCAGATGGCGTGGCAGAGGAGGCAGATGGCGTGGCAGAGGAGTCACCTGCTCCGGCGTAGGTGACACCTGCACCGGAGCCTGGACGTGGTCGACGACGTCACGGCCGCCCTGTTGCCGGCTGGACCCCTCGCCAGCGGGGAGGGGTTTCTCCATGTGCAGCTTCGCACGACGCTTGGATGCTTCGTGCGCCATGGCGTCGGCCCCGGCTTCGGCCTTCCCTCCCATGGTGTGCTTGGGCATCTCGACGGCAGAGGTGCAGCGGCGGGAAGGGAGCAGCGGTGGGGTGGGCAGGCGAGTGGTG
Source organism: Aegilops tauschii subsp. strangulata (assembly GCF_002575655.3). Classification (NCBI taxonomy): domain Eukaryota; kingdom Viridiplantae; phylum Streptophyta; class Magnoliopsida; order Poales; family Poaceae; genus Aegilops; species Aegilops tauschii. Next base: position 471,960,195 of record NC_053040.3, on the reverse strand, counting down.
AGGCGTGGGTGGAGAAAACCCTCGTATTTGTGGATGGGGAAGAGGACGGGAAGAGGGGGGCGGCGATGAGATAAATGCTAATGGGGAAGCGGAGCCGCCGATTTAGTCCTGGGCAGTCAAAAGGAGTTGTTGCCACGTTCACACCTCCTCGTGCGTTGTTCACACCACCATGTCTTGCCACATCAAAACGTAACTTCTCACTTCTCACTAAAATGAATAGCCCGATCGTGCACAACCATGATTTAGGAGTAATGCAACTTCCCTTCAAAAAATTGTAATGCAACTGCTCCCTCATTACACAGAACAAAGTCATACAGTGGGACAACTGAATTTGTAGGCTTGTTTCATCTGCACGTGTCATGTTTTATATTTGTCCTAAAATATGTTGTAAAACTTTACAAACAATGGAATGGCAAATGGATGTGACAAAACTTCGTCAGCAACCGCGCGGATTCGTCTGCCATATATCCGATGTCCGGTACCGAGGAGGGGAATGTTGATCCACGCGATGCCATGTGTTTCATCTGGACCCATATCATGCACCCCGAGCCAACCGGGCCAAAACATACGCCGCTAGCCTTCTCGATCCAGACAAAGAGCTAGTGTCCACCATGCGTAGAGATGCTCATGTGGACAGGTTTGCTAGTACTAGTGAATGACGTCGGATCTCGGTGTGCAATATGTGTAGCCGCGTGTCTCTTTGGCGTGCCTGGCATACCGAAGGGACTCGTCGAAGGTCCAACGAACCGCGGTGGGGTCAATGCTGGATGTATGGTGTGGGTCAACCTGGCTAACGGTGCATGGTTTGAGTTTAGGTGGCTAGGTTTGCATGGCTGGGGGGCTAGATGGCTAATGAGTGCGCATGCGTCATCTGTACATTGTCAAGGTTGAATGGTGGTTGTCTACGTGGCCATGCATGCATGCATGGTGTGGGTCCAGTTTGCGTTCGGCGCACGGGATGTGCCTTGGTGGGTAGGGCCCACAACTTGCAGCACAGAGTTCTGAAGCAGATGAAGGGGCAGGCCCCGGTCTTCGTCCACAAGCAGGACTTGTTCCCTCTCGATGGCTAGCTCCGGGATGCGTTTTGGTCTCGTTTACACACAACCTATGTGAAGACTTATGCGTGCCGCTCTCGATGTTCGACCACACCCACACCGCGAAAAGTCCCAAGAAATTTGGATCCCTCATGAATTTGCATGGATTATCGCGGCGGCAGACGAGACCCGGCATTTTTTGCCCTTAACAATGGCTCTAAGGCGGCCCTGCCCATTGGTCGCACATGGCACATATATGGACCAGAGCTTAGCATGGAACTGTCACCCCCAATCCCTGCTGTGATTTCATGTGGCCGCGGTATAGATCCTGAATTTCCAAGGATACTGCCGTAGAAATGTGGCAAATGTCCCGAATATGGCAAGCGCGGGCTCCGAGAAAGGCCGGGACCTTGCATGCGCTTTTGGATTGTTCTCCGTTGACCCGAGAGAGAGCATCGATGAAAATGGAGGAACGGGCCCGCATTCATTGCGCAAACCGGACACGTTACCTCAAGGTAGCCAGATCCAAACCATGCACCCCTGTCGTCTAGACCCACGTGGTGCACCACTTAGACACTAGACCCACATCACTTACGCCGGCCCCAAGCCAACCATTCCCCGTGTAGACTCATATGCCGCACCCCGCAAAATAGCTTAGCACAAGACTTCCACCCCGATTTCCACAACATGCACCACTACCCGTAAGTGTCCAAAAAATGGACTATCGCATTATCAACATTTTTTTGCGAAAACAAGTAAGTTGTTTTTAAATTGCTTGAAAATAGCAAGGTTTCTGTTAAATTATAATTTCATTAATTACACATGATAACATGCATTTTTTGTCCCTCAAAAAGGGGTGCATTCCTTTTTGTAAACCCACAAAATTACTTCCTTTCCCTCGAAAAAACGAATCCTTCTTCACCCTCTCACGATCACGTTCATGGTGGCCTCGCCCTATAATCTAGGAGTGGTCGATCCAATCTCCCCACGGGGGACAACTTCCACGCACTATCTATCTTGCTTGGTTGCAACCATCTTGCCATCACGGTTTTTTATGGGAAAATCACATTCTTTTGTTTTTCCTTCCAAAGATATGTGGCGAAAAACATGGAACAAAAATTGTAGAAGGCATGGTGGGATACGTGCACATGTTGTCTTTTTGTACTACAAGTGCACTTGTTGGCAAGTTGCATGTGCACGTGTCATGTTTCATTTTTTACTGAAAATTATGTTGTACACCTTTACATAGACGCTTGAATTATTGTTTTCGTATGTTAATAATTCCTAATATTGAAATTCAGCATGCACATAACACATGGCTTCCAAGCTTCGTCAGCGACCGCTTGGATTCGTCTGGTATATGCCCGCTGTCTGGTGTTGGGCAGGGGAATGTGGATCCATGCGATGCCATGCGTTTCATCTGGACCCATGGCATGCACCCCCAACCAATCGGGCCGACATCATGTGCCGCTAGGCTTCTCGATCCTAACCATGCGCTAGTGTCCACCATGGGTAGAGATGCTCAGGTGCACAGGTTTGCTGGCACTAGTGAATGACGTCGTATCTCGGTGTGCAATATGTGTAGTCGCGTGTTGCTTTGACATACCTAGCATGCCGAGGGAAGGGACTCGTGTCGGAGGTCCAATGAATCGAGGTGGGGTCAATAATGGATGGATGGTGTGGGTGAACCTGGCAAACGGTGCATGGTTTGAGTGAAGCTGGCTAGGTGTGCATGGCTGGGGGCTAGATGGCTAATGAGTGCGCATGCGTCTTGTGTACATTGTCAAGGTTGACCGGTGAGTGTCTACTTGGCCACGCATGCATGCATGGTGTGGGTCCAGTTGGCGTGCGGCGCACGGGACGAGCCTTGGTTGCTAGGGTCCACATCTTGCTGCACGGAGTTCTGAAGCAGATGAAGGGGCAGGCCCCGCACACCGTTCATAGGCCAGACTCGTTTCCTCTCAATGGACAATGGCTCCGAGGCGGCCCTTCTCTTTGGTGGCACATGGCCCATATTTATGGACCAAAGAGCTTAGCATGTGATTGTTACCCCATTCCCTGCTATGATTTCATGTGGCGGCGGTATAGATCGTGAATTCCCGATGATACTACCCTAGAAATGCGGCAACTGTCACGAATATGGCACGCGGGACCCAAGAAAGGCCGGGACCTAGCATGCGCGTTTGGATTGTTCTCCGTTGACCCGAGAGAAAGCACCGATGAAAACGGAGGAACGGGCCCGCACTCAGTGCGCAAATCGGATGCGTTACCTCAAGGTAGCTAGATCCAAACCATGCACCCCCGCCGTCTAGACTCACGTGGCGCACGACTTATGCAGTAGACCCACACCACTTACACCAGCCCCCAAGCCAAGCATTCCCCCCGGGTAGACTCATATGTCGCACACCACAAAATAGAATTAGCACAAGACTTTCACCCCGATTCACCAGGTTACTACCTTGTGCACCCCTAGCCAGCATGATACACTGCATGCACCTAGAGCCACCTGGGCCCACAGCATGCACCACTACACGTACGTGTCCACAAAACGAACTAACCCATAATCAACTTTTTTTTGCCAAAACAATTTAGTTATTTTTATAATGGCTTGAAAATAGCAAGGTTTCTGTTAAATAATAATTTCCTTAATTACAATAAGGTCCATTTTGTAACCACGCAAAATTCCTACCTTCCCTTGAAAAAAAGAATTCTTCTCTCACGATCACGATGGCCTCACCTTATAATCTAGGAGTCGATCCAATCTCCCCACGGGGGCCAAGTTGCACGCAGTAGATATTTTTGGTTGGTTGCAAATTTCTCTCCAAAATGGTTTATTATGAGAAAATCACCTTATATTTTTTTAACTTCCAAAGACATGTGGCGACAAAAGCATGGAACAAAATCGTAGGAGGCACGGTTGGATACATGCACATGCTGTCTTTTTCTACTACAACTGGACCTGTTGGCAAATTGCATGTGCACGTGTCATGTTTCAATTTATCTTGAAAATTATGTTGTACACATTTACATAGGCGATCGAATTGTTGTTTTCATATGTTAATAATCCCTAAATATTGACCACGTGACACATGTGGTAAGCAATCCAAACAATTAAAAAAATCCCTAAATATTGAATTTAAGCAAGCTCCTAGAAATTATCAGTCATAGAACCAACATCTCTTTCGTAGAGATTAAGGTAGTTCCACATTAAATCTAATACAATAAATTCAAAGGATCAAGTTAATACATTAGCAGCACATAGGGATGTAGCCCAGGAATCCAACGAGTAGAGAGAAAAGGAGGAACAAAAGCTAGAAGAAGAAGGATCAGCCAGCAGCAGCGCCATCAGCCTCCTAGCCTCACAACTCCAGGTCTCAAGCCTTGTGAACTCCAGTTTTTTTCCTGCAAAACACGAATGGCAAAGTTGCTGTTACAAGTTAGGACTTAGTGAAAATTACAGTTATGCTGAAACAGTTATAATGACAAACAGTGTTGACATGATGGTTACAACAAGCAAACAAAACCAAGCTCACAAGTGCAACTTACTTTTAACATCAAACAATTATATTAACATGGCCACTTTAGAGCAAGATTTTACCATGCAACATAAACTTGTCATAGCAACAAAAGGCATGGCATGAAAGTATTGACAACATAATGCAAATAAATTTTAGGAAGCATGGCCATAGAAGTTATATTTTTAGTGGCAACCTTCAAGCAAAGTTGCATAGTTTTATAGCAGAAAGGGCTGCTGTTATTGGTAGAGGCACACTGAGGTTGGCTAGCCATCGGGGATGACCAGTGGGCCAGGGGCCACATGACTGGAGCATTTGTGTGTGCGTGACTGCCGTGGGACCTGGATGTTAGTGGCTTACTTTGAAAACAAAAGGGGGGTTTATAGTTTAGTGGGAACCATCAAGAAAATTCGCAAAGTTTTATAGCTGACAGATTTATACTTGCTGAGATGCATAGAGTAAAATGATGGCATGTTGGAGGCAATAAATAAATATGCTACATGGCTTGTCATGGCATCTAATTGCACAGAATGCTAGTACAAATAATGGAGAACAAGACATACAACATGAGCATCTCCATAAGAGCTGGTAGCTCTACCAAAAAGCAATCAACAACTCAAAAAAAAGGTTCAAATATAGTATCAAGCACTTAATAATAGAAAGACACATAACAAATTTTTGGAGTAGAAGTGCAGGTGAACATCAAATACTACCACTACAACAGTACAAATTTAGCCTAGGGTTCATATACATCATAATCCAGCCCCCAAAAGCATGTACTCAATCACTACCACCACAACTGTAAGCACGAGCAGTAGAAGATTAGGAGTGGGGAAGCTTACTCTAAACAACGGTACCTCTGCCGTTCAGACGAGGGGAGCGGCGAGGGAAGCGTGGAGAACGACGGGGAAGCGATGTCGCGACCACTGTCCTCCTCTTGCGCTTCGGAGTCATCTCCGACTCGGGTGGAGGCTCCACAATCTGCAACGGCACCTCGTGCACCGTGGGTTCCTGATCCAGTGGATGCTCTACCCTGGATCTGAACGCCCACCACCTGCGCCTGTCCCACGGGCTGGATGAATTGGCCTGCTCCATCGCCCACAGGAGGATCTCGATGTCGTGCCTCGGTTGTGCGGGCGGGGGGAAAAGCTTTTTCTTCTCCCTGGATGTCATTTCCCTCAAAGTGGCCTTGTTGTCCAGTTCAACTGCCTTATGTTGTTAAACCAAGAACGGATCTCCATCAACCTGGCCATCTTGACCTGGTCGCCGCCGGCGATCTCCATGAAGTCGGCGTTCTCGCTGCCGGCGATCTGCTCCTCCATCGATGTTCTTGCGTGGATGGAAGAAGGGGGTGGGATGTGGAAGAGGAGACGAGCAAAGTTGCGGCCACGAGAAGGAGGAGAAGGAGAGGGAGGAGATGTCGCGGTTGTAATGTCGATGGGTGAGGGGAAGGATGATGGCGGCGGCGGTTTTGCATTGGATGAGAGGGGCGGCGCGTGATTGTTTTCTTCCTATGACTTTTTTTTAGACAATTTTTTCCTATGACTAAAATGCCAGAGATTAAAACGGTTCCAAAAAACCCAACCACTGTAAAACTTTGTATAATAAATATAGATAATTCGGGCCAACCAAAGCCCACAACATGAATTAATAGTACGCTTACAACTTAAATAACACCAAGACAAATATAGATAGATAGATTTTTTAGCTAAAGAAGATAGATAGATAGATGGCCGCCGCTTCTCCACCAGGCTCGTCCTTGCTCCTCCTCCGGGCGCCCTTCACTGCTCCTCTGCGGTGTTGTTGATGGGGTATGGCAGAGTGTGCATGCGCTCGTCGGTCGGGAAGACGTTGTCGTAGTCCGTGAAGATGTTATGGGTGGTGAAAGCTATGAACTCGCAACCACACTAGAACACGCGGCCGAGGAGATAGAACGCGTCGAAGGGGTTGGTGAAGTGGGCAAAGATAACAACCACAACCCCTTTGTGGATGACCTCCTCGACTCGGTACATCCTTGGAGATCCCCGAGGGACGTGCCCGTAGCCGGCCCCAAGGAAGAAGTCGGTGAACCCCCTTGCGCCCTCCACCATGACATCGCCCACACACGAAGGGTGCTCTCGACGTACACCCCGGCGGGGTAGAGCATCTCCGGCACGGTGGGGGGGAAGCGGTAGGTTGGCCCGGTGTACTGCATGGCTGCGGTGGGCTGGTTCTTGGGGCTGTTTGTGGTGAAGAAGAAGAAGGGCAGGCGCAAAATGTAGGTGGGAGAGTATGGGAGATGGATGAAGGGTGTGAGAGGAAGAGGAACATGATAGGTGGCTTAAATAGCCACCGTGGCAGTAATGGGGTCAAATGTGAACAAAGTTTCCACCCACCGTGGCATCGGGAGTGTACACGCGTGGGAAACTATAGTGTGAATCAAAATGCGAAGTTTAAGTGCTGCCCTATGTGCCGTCGGTCGGGTCAACCGGGGATGGCTCTGCGGCGCGTGCTCCTTCGCGTATGTGCACGCATGCAACGTAGGCTGAAGCGGACGCATGCATGCAACCGCATGCAACGTAGGCTCGCTCGGGCGCATGCAACGGCGGCGGACATCGCTAGGTCCAACGGGTGGGCTTCTTTACACAGCCCAACGACACGATGCATGGCAGCCCACCCTCGAGCGCAGAAAAAAACAGGCGCATAAAAAAACATAAGTATTATATGATTTATCGACGCGAAAGCCCTAGATAATCCTTACAACGTCAAAAAGCTACGAAACTTGGCAATGATGCTAGTCATGTTGGTACAAGGTTGTTGGTCCACTTCAAGGATGTCGACAAAAACATGCTTCGAGACGGACCCTTCCCGTCCCGAAAGGCTTCCCATGAAGCAGGTTCAGAATGACACCGAATTTTGCCAGGATGTAAGTCCAATGAGATCAACACTTGTTCATGTTGGCCAATGTGGGACTGACCGTCGAAGGAGATAAAGATTGATACTTGTTCATGTGGGCCCATATTTTTTTACATTTGGTGTCGATAAACACAAAAAACAAACATGACTATATGCTTTTAGGTCTTCACCCTCCCCAATTTGTTGGCCAACTCAGCAGGTTTTGCCTTAAGATGCCACCTCTTTCTGTAAGCTGCAATTGCTGTGGTTTTGGAGTGCTGGTTCTCTTTCCTGCAGAACGGGCATTTATAGAGACCGTTACGCCGGTACACAATCTTTGCAGCCATGAGCCACTTGAAGGTTTTCTTTCTGAAAGCTTCCCTCAGCTGTAGGTAGTTCTCCCGTTCTTCCAAATCTGCAATATGGTATTAGAAGAAAAAAAATCTCATGCCAGCGAATTGTACATTATATCAAAGGCAGGCATAAATGGATTGTTTTTTCTTTGTATTAGTTTCCTAAAACTTTGGTTATATGGAAGACATGCATAAAATGGAATACAAATGATCCATTCATCTAAATTTGCAAACCCTAGGACTGATAACCGTACGATTAATAAAAAAAAGGCAAATAGTACGATTGTCTATATGAATAGCGAGGAATAACAAGAGAGCAATTTCTAGGGTTAACCTCGAGAAAGCAAATTCTAGGGTTAATATCTGCAGACACTAACCGATTCGTCGTCGTTGGTGCTGTGTTGGACCAGCTGCGGCTGCGAATCGGCGGCGACGACGTCCTTGTCGACAAGTTCCTTCATGGGGTCCACATCCGCCGCACGGAGCGCACCAGCCACGCACCCTCCCCCGACAGGTAGGATCATCCTCGCCGGCAAGAATGTGGGCTTTTTGGCGGCGGCGAGTAGTGGGCGGCGACGAAGACGTGGGTGGATAGGCAGAGGCGATCGAACGCTGGAGGCGGGAGCGAGATTTGGGGAGTGAAAATTCAATTTGTTTGGGAGAGAGAGGTCAAGGCCGTGCACAATTCGTCACTTTTGTAATTTAGGTAGAAACATGCACGTATACGGCATCGTGCACACCCAGAGATTTGCCCGAACCAACCAATCAACCAACCAAGTAAAAGAAAAAGTGCACAATGTCGGTCCACAAACGTGGCAACATAAACCGAACACCAAAATAGTGTGTTAAAAAAACAGCAAAATAGGAGGGACATTTTTTTGTTTTGCGGAGTAATACTAAATACTAGAAGGGAGAACTACTAAAAAAATACTAGAAGGGACAGTTGGCACATTTAATTTCACATGGCATCTACTAGCTTTTTTGTTCATTGCTAGCTATGTTGTACTGATTAGGTAAAATGAATGGATAATTATTAAACCCTAGCTATTGTCAAGGTTTATCGGTGTGTGTCTACGTGGCCAAGTGTGCTTGCACGGTGTGGGTCCAGGTGAGTGTGATGCATGGGACGGGCCTTTGTGGTTAGGGCCCACATGAAGCGGCACCGAATTTTGAGGACAGTGAAGGAACGAGCCCCACACACCGTCCGCATGCCGGATTTGTTCCCTCGCATTGGCTAGATCCAACATGCGATATGGCCTTGTTTACACTTACCCCGCGTGAGGGTTTATGCATGCCCCTCTCGGTGTTTGACCATACCCTTCATGGGTCATATGATGAGACCACGCCAGACCCCGTGATGCACCGCCTAGGCACAAATCGGGCGCGTTACCTCTCGGTAGCTAGATCCAAACCATGCACCCCCGCTGTTTAGACCCAAGTGGAGTAGCACCTAGACACATGACCCACGACACTTGTGCCAGCCCCCGAACCATGCATCCCCGCCGTGTAGACTCATATGTGGCCATGTGGGCATGCATGTCGTGGTTCCAGCTGAGTGCGATGCACGGGACGTTCCTTGGTTACTAGGTCTAACATCACGCGGCAACGAGATTTGAGGCAAATGAAGGAACGGGCCCCGCACTCCCTTAACAGGATGGACGCATTCCCACTCTGTGGCTTGATCCAGCATGGGATATGGCCCCAGTTGCCCACAGCCTACGTGAGGGCCTATGCATGCCTCTCTCGATGTTTTACACCCTCTAGGGGTCGTATGATTACACTTGCGCTAGGTCCCGTGAATTTTCGGCCCCCCTCGATAATTTGCATGGATTATAACGGCAGCTGATGAGCATCATAGCCTAGAGAACGGCGTCGAGGCCACCCCTCCCTTTGGTAGCATATGGTGCATATATGGAACAAAGAGCTTAACATGGGGCTTTCATCCCAATCCTTGCTGTGATTTCATGTGGCCGCCGTAGATCTTGAACTTTCGATGTTACAACCCTAGAAATGCAGTAAATGTCCCGAATATGAGAGGGAGGGGGGGGGGGGAGAAAGGCCATGCAATAAACGATCCCCATAATTTTATGTGGCAAGATAAACAAGTTTTTTAAAATAAGGATTTTTAGCATGTTTTAATAAGGATTTTATAATTTCACATTATAAGGTGCTTATTTTTTTCCTAAAACAAATGTGTTGTAAATGCACAAAGCTCCACATTGAGCCTCTCACCATCACGTTCACGTTGAACTCACCCTAAAATGAAGGAGAGGTAGATCGAATCTCCCCACGGGGGGCAACCTCCACCTAGTAGCTAAATATGGTTAGTTGAGAATTTCTCCCCAAGTCGTTTTTTGAGGCAAAATCACATTCTTTTTTTTCCTCCAATATTGTGGCGAAATACATGGAACGAGTGCACCTGTTTTCCCCCTCCAAAAGTGCACTAGTTGCCATATTGCATGTGAACGTGTCACCTGTACAAACAATTGAATTGTCGTTTTTATTTTGTTAACAATTCCTAAATATTGAATCTCAGCATGCACCTACCCCATGTCAGTTAGGTCAAATTTGTTTTATCCAAGCTCCGCCAGCGACCGTGCAGATTCTTATACCATGCACGTGCTGCTCCAGGCCTCTGGCGTCCGGTACCGGACAGGGGAATCTAGATGTGATGCAATACAATTCATGTTGACCCATATCATGCACCCTTAGCCAACCAAGCCGACAACATGCACCGCTAGCCACCTCAATCTAGACCATGCGGTAGTGTCCACGATGGACTAAACTCCCACCACCCGTCAGTTGCGCCCGGTGCGTCTCAGCGTTGGGCCAAATTTTGTTGGGCTGTCCCAGGCGAACCTCACCCGCGTGCTGGACCACGCGTCCCTGTAGATGGTTGGGCTGGCCCATCATGTACGCATATCCTTTTTCTTTTTTGTTTTTCACATATTCTCTTTCATTTATTATTATACAATTCTAAAACAAAGGTTGTTGTAAACGCACAAAACTCCTTCAGCCTCTCACCATCACGTTCACGTTGAACTCACCCTAAAATCAAGGAGAGGTAGATCGAATCTCCCCACGGGGGACAACCTCCACGGAGTAGCTAAATATGGTTACTTCAGATTTTCTTCCCAAGTCGTTTTTTGAGGGGAAAATACATTTTTATTTTTTCCTCCAATATTTGTGGCGAAATACATGGAACAAAAATCGTGGGAGGCACGGGGGCTACCTGTTTTTTCCCCTCCAAAAGTGCACTTGTTGCCAAAATGCATGTGAACGTGTCATATTCCACATTTTCCTTAATACATGTTGTACACCTGCACAAACAATTGAATTGCCGTTTTCATTTTGTTATCAATTCCTAAATCTTGAATTTCAGCATGCACCTATCCCATGGCGTCTCATCCAAGCTCCCACATCAACCACGCAGATTCTTCTACCATGCATGTGTGCTGCTCCGGTGTCCGGTACAAGAGAGGGGAATCTTGATCTGATGTGATGCGATTCTCTTGGTAGACGTTTAGACTCATACGTGGACATGCATCCTCTTGGTAGACGTTTAGACTCATGCGTTACCTCTTGGTAGCTAGATCCAAACTGGACTCACACCACTTACGCCAGTCCCCGAACCATGCATCCGCGCCGTTTAGACTCATACGTGGACATGTGTGCATGCATATTGTGGGTCCAGTTGAGTGCGATGCACGAGACATGCCTTGGTTACTAGGTCTAACATCACATGGCATCGAGATTTGAGGCAAATGAAGGAACGGGCCCCGCACTCCTTTCACAGGCCGGACGCATTCTCTCTCGGTGGCTCGATCCGACATGCGATATGGTCCCGTTTGCACACAGCCTATGTGAGGGCCAATGCATGCTGCTCTCGATGTTTTACCACACCCTCTAGGGGTTGTACGATGACACCACACCAGGTCCGGTGAATTTTTAGCCCCTCACGAATTTGCATTGATTATAACGACAGCAGACGGGCATCATAGCCGTAGAGAACGGCTTCGAGGCCACGCCTCCCGTTGGTAGCATATGGCACATATATGGACCAAAGAGCTTAACATGGGGCACTCATCCCATTCCCTGCTATGATTTCATGGTGGCCGCATAAGATCTTGAACTTTCGAGGTTACAACCATAGAAATGCGGTAAATGGCCCGAATATGCGAGGGGGGGGGGGGCGAGAAAGGCGACGCAATTACCTACCCCCATTACGTTCACGTTGAACTCACCCAAAAAGGATTTCCCTCTTTTTTACGATTTTCCTTTGTTTTTGTTTTTTAGACAAAAGGATTTTGCTTTGTGTTTTTTTATTAGTAACGTAGGGTTTTACTTTGTGACTGGTAAGCGGCCTGTGGGCCTGTTTGGTTGTTTCTTTACGAACTGGACCCACGTGTCGTTATTTTCTGTGCTTGACACGGATAGGGTCCGTGTCATCACCCCCATCACCCACACACCCCCGCCCCCTCACCCTCACCCCCACCCTCCCCACAAACCACCCCGCCGCGACCCCGCCGCCTACTCGCCTGGCCGCTCTCGACGGTTGGAGCAGAAGAGCGCGGAGTGAGATTGGGAGGCCGCCAGGAAGCACCTAGCGACTACCGGCGACTAAGTGAAGTAAGAAACCCTAACTTGTAATCTTCGACTTCTTTGTTCCTTGTTGTATTGCCATTTCGGGAGTTGGATATGGTTTTCAAAGTCAGAGATTAGATAGTTAGGATTTTTAAATCGGAGGTTAGGTGGAAGGCAATGCAGAGATTGAAGGAAGTTTTCTACATCGGTGGCTAGCTGGGTATTTTTTTCTAGGGTTTCGGTATTCCAGGGTTTTCATAACAATGAACAAGTGCAGATGCGTAACACAATAGCAGCAAATTTCAGCAAACAGTCCTTTAAAAACTTTAAAAAATATTGGCGTTGTGCAGTGGCCAATCCAGGAAGAAACCAGAGGGTGGGCTCAAAACTTATAAGCTGGGCTAGTGGATTAAATTCCTTTTTAGGCCGAAATTAGGTTGGGTTTAGTAAGGCAGCCATTAACTTGTAGTCCTAGATTGCAAGTCAACTAAACATTTCTCAGAATAATATTTACTGCAGTGTTTTTTTGCAGAATATGAAATTTTGATCCAAATATTTGTATCTTTGTAGGGAAATAACAATAAACTCTTAATTCTGTTGCCCATATTAGTTCATATTTTAAAGATTATAAATGTGAGGGCACAATATATCAGAGTTTTTAGGAATTATTTTAGTCTTTATTTTGTGTGGTTATGTAGTACCAGGAAAAAGTGAAGTAAGTTCATTTTCTCCAACATGACAGACAAGTGGCTAATTGAGTTGGTTACCCTGACGATCCTTCGTCCGTCCAGAACAGATTTTCTTTTCTTTTTCAAGGAACATATTGTTGGATGTGGATGTATGTAGATGGGTTGTATGTTGAAGGTGTGCGTGTGTACATTCGGGTGGGCCGAGTAATAGTAGTAGTAGGATTTATGTTTTCATAGGACTTTTCTCAGAGATTACTGCTCAGTCTCAGACACTACCTCAGTTGTGCTGCAGAGGAGGAGGGGCCAATGCCGCGCGTTGACGCTCGGGGTGAGCCCATGCTGCCGGTCGAGGATGAAGAGAAGGACATGTCTGAACAAGCTGTGGTGCGGCGGGCACGCGCTGCGTTGCGGGGTTATGAGGAGTGGAGGGCGAGCCACCCACTCAGTTCAAGTGTATGATTGTTGATTACTGATGCAGTACCTTCGTTGATTATACTGTATGATTGTTGCCTAGTGCGTTTACATGCATAAGCCCTTTACTTAAATTCTCATCCTTTGCTTTTCTTCATTTTATTTTGTTTACACTGGTGGTGTGCATAACCTGTCGACAGGACTGCAACAGGCCCAATGCTGATGGGTTGACATTTACCATCAGGCTAGATGGGGACACTTCAGCTCTGGTATAAATAATCATGTCCATTTTTATTTGTATTGTGTTTGTTCCCCTCTACTTTGAAGATTAACAATATGTAGGAAATAAATAGCAATTAAATTCTACATCTACAGATCGTGCCATGCTATGCAAGGCACCAGTTCAGCGCCATCCCAGACAGTTCATTGCTTTTTCTAGCGAGAGGGAGCCACATGTATGATTTTGGCGTGTACAAAGGGAATTCAAGGGCGATCATCTGTGGTGAAAACTGGTGCAGGTTTGTTGAAGACTTCGACCTGCAAGAAGGCGACCTTGTCTCCTTCGATTTGACTGAAGACATTCCTATATGGTGTACTGTTGCAACCTGCCAAGGACATGCGATCAAAACGAAGAGCGTAAAGATCCTCTAGAATTAGCTGTCATAACGAAGGGAATTAATCTTACGAAGCAAGAGAGTGTAACCTACATGACCTTTTGGCGATGAAGAAAGGTTATATAGGTGCATTTTTTGTCCACCGCTTCACCAAGTCGAACATACCAGTAAAGACGATGGTATGTTTTTGGTGTACTAGTATTTTCTATTTTGTATGCAATTTTCTTTGTTTTTTCATGGAGAGAAAGTTTAATGATATGCTATTGTAGCTGAAACCAGTGAATACACTGATGTGTGTTTTTGCATATCCTTTTGTTTCCCATGACTGAAGATCCTTATGTAATATATGTAGATGTAGCTGAAGATCCGTTTGTTTACTGCTCCTTCACATATTTGATAATTTTTCTTCCTATGACGGTGCATACAGAGATTACCGGTGAAAGTTGTCGACGCCCTGAAGACCCCACGAGATGGGGAGATACCGGGAGATGGGCTTGCTGGCATTCGGCTGTGCAAGGACAGTTTCATGCCGGTCAAGTACCACAAGTGTGATGATGGCCGCATCATCTTCGGCAAGGGATGGAGTGATTTTGTTGACAGTGAAGCGCTTAAGGTTCATAAAGCCGTTCTTTTCGGTTTCAGGACCACCACCCGTGAAGATCTTCAGATCGAGGTGGTTATTAACAATGCTGACCGAGGAGCCACAAATGTAGCACGACAACGCAAGAGTGTCCTTTACTCTAGGTATAGTGCGAAAACTATTTTGATAGCAGTTATGCATCTATGGGGTTACGTCTTCATTATGTCTTGGGTGATGATTACTATGAGAGGAGGACATGTTGCAATTAGAGTAAATGCTAGGATTCGGCCCTATTCAGGACTCAAAATAGGTCTTTCACAGGTGGTTGCTTTATTGGCTGTTGTTTCCCTGGCTATAATCATGAACGATGGTAATGCAAATGGAATCGTTAAGGGGGTTTTATAAATATTTTAAATCATGGAGTTAAGATGGTAGAACTACCTATGAGTGTTTGCGTAGGAGATGCGGGAAGGGCATCAGTTGTGTTCTTGACTCTTTGGCAATGCAGGAATAATGTGATATTACAAAATAAATGGTATAGTGATCTTATGATTCTTGTTTAGCTAATTTGCTTGTGGATCATGGGATGGTCTATATTGCAGATGAAGGTGGTAAACAAAGAGGTGCTGATGTTGGGAGCAAAGAGGTGCGGATGGTCTATATGCGCAGGCTAGAGCATGTAGCAGGTGAATTGTACAGTTCATCGCAAGTGTGGAGTCACAGGGTACTGCGGTGTCGCCTGCGCATCTCTGCCGTAGTTTTATTTTTTGGACCTTCATGTTAAGTCTGGCTGGGCTTGCTACCATGTATGATTTGTGCTGCTAGTTGATTACTTTAGTTTCTAGCTGTAGTTTGTATCAGGGGCTTGAAAGACCATGTGGTTTCTGTTAATGGAAACTAAGAGGGGGCGACCCTTCTTTTGATTAAAAAAATGAACTTTCTCTATGCAATTAAAAAATAAAATTTCTCTATTCAAACCCAGTTGAGAACAGTATTCATTATAAATCTGAAATAATCTTTTGGTAAAAATGGCTATCGCATTCTGTATCATAGCTAGCGAAACCGAAACAAAATAAACGTCTTAAGTATAATATCTCGTGAACGTGGATCAAATTAGGCAAGACAGCTAGAATAAAGGATGATTCAACTTGGAGGAAATTTGAACTTACGACTTACTAGCAGTATAATAAAGTTTACAGACTATTAGCTAGACAAATAGAAGAAACATTTTAGGTTGATTCATTCTTCCTTCCGGACTTCTTTGACCGCCTAGATGGTTTGGCGAGATGCTGGCGCTGACTCTCGAACCCCTTCTGGAAGTTCACCAACCGCCTGTATACGTCGTAGGTTGCGTACGCGTCCATGGAAGCATAATAGATGTTCTTCAAGGGCAAGGGCGCTTCTGCCCATATATGGTGGTCATCTTCTGTGAGAGCGTCCTTCATCTTGTTGTAGTTGTGGTGGATGATGGAACCAGCGTAGTCAGCCAAGCCATACTTTGGCTTAATCGTCACTGGATCAGGCACTCTCCACATATTTTGGATATCCACAAAGGTTTGTACCACCAAACCAACATGCTTGAGTTTTTTCTCGTCATTGTTGATGTCCACCCCAACGAAGGTGTACTCCTCGTCGAGCAGGAAGGCGGCAAGCAGGCCGCAGTGCTCATCAGCAACGCTTATGTGGTACACGAGGACGTAGATGCCAACGCATAACTGGACCACGGCCGCCATCTGTGTCGAACCACGAGGCCAGGTGTACTCCACATCCAGTGCAACTATCTTCTGGTTGTCGTTCCGCAGCCAGTATTTGAATCTGCCAATGCAGTACTCAACACAGCTAGCCTTGTTCGTGTACTTCACACAAATTTCGGTATTTCCATCTGCCCTAGCAGCATAATCATTCTCGAATGCCATGCCGAAGGACTGTAATTGATGAAACCAGTATAAGACATGAAGCATGACAATAACATGATAACAATAAGCCGGGATGAATATGACGGCAGATAGTATAGGAATTCTGGCGCTATTGAAAGTTTATGTAAACAAGTGCATGAACAATTTAAACTAAACAAGTACTCCCTCTGTAAAGAAATCACTAAAGCAGTGAACCAAAAGTTGTTATATTTCCTTGCAGAGGGAGTATATGCGAATTAACAATCAAAATTTACGCTCTTGAAATATTTATCTAAACAACTGCATCAACAATCAAGAATAAACATGTATCTATGAATTGTTCATCGCCCATGCAGATGAAACTGTGTGTACAAACTAAAGAAGCATTAGAAAAACAAGAAATTGACAAGACAACGGACTAGATGTTGCATGCAGATGAATCTGTGTGCAAAATTCTCATAAGGCAATGGACTACATGTTGCAGGCAGATGAATCTGTGCGCACAAAATAAAGAAGCAGGAGAACAAGAAATTGACAAGAAGAAGGCCATCGTATGTGCTGCTACTGGAGAACGACTAACAAAATTGACAGGAAGGAGAACTCACCGTTCCAGAAGCCAGTTTGTTGGGAGAGTGGGCGACGCAGAGGAAGAGGGAATCAAGAGGACGCAGAGGTAGAGGAACCGGTTTTGCAGAGTCGTGGCAGTGAGGACGAAGCACCCTCGCGCATGCCCGTCCTAAATAATTAGGACAGGGCTCGTCCGGCCTGTTGGAGTCCTCGCTTCCTTTGTCATGTTCACATTTAAAATGGGCTCATCCCATAGGCCCGTATAATAAAGCACAAGAAGCCCAAACGCTTCACGGTTGAGATTACTGATCTAAACTTGCTAAAAAATTCTCAAAATAAAAAAACTAGCTAAAAAAACATTACGTGATCTAAAACTACCTCTTCGTGAGACCCAAATTCCCAATATTTCCTTGTGGTGGGTTGTTAGAGAATCCCCTATAAATAAACATTACATGATCTAAAACTATCTCTTCCTGAGATCCCAAATTCCCAATATTTCCTTGTGATCGGTTGTTAGAGAATCCCCTATAAATACGAAGCTTTTCACGGCATAGATCGTATACTTCCACCCCACGCCTCCCATACCTAGCCTTCCATGACTACACCGAATTAGCACCCCACGCCACCCAAAGTAGCTCCCAGGTTGGTGAAGCCGACGGAGCCGTCATCTTCAAAGCCTGCGTCGACGAATCCTGACATGAAAGAGAAGGGCACGTCAGAGAAGCCGACGAAAGAGAAGGGCACGTCGGAGAAGCCGGCGAATCAAAAGATGAAAGCGAACGACAATGGAGCCGGTCGCCATCGAGAGAATCCTCCGGTAACGATCGAGATCCTTGTATTCTGTATACACCCTCCTTCCCAAGTCTGCATGCAATCCCATTATTTACGGTGCACTTCTTTTTGATCTCATTTAGTTACAGCCATAACGAACTATCCCTATTTTACCGAAGGGAGATGGGTGTGTCTAGAAAGGCTTGCACGAATCTTAGCATAAAATCAATGACATAGGACTTAGATAAGCAATACTTAGAGCACATCTAGATGTGCTTTAGCAAAACTTAAGGGAGATCGTGGATACCTTCCTCTCTTAGTTTTTAGTTGTGAATGCCTCTCTCTGTAATGAAACTTGCGCTAATTTTCGCGCTGAAAAGTTCTACGTGCAACGATATGGAAAGGAAGGACTAGTAATTCAACTTTGTTTAAAACCAGCAACCGAATCAACAAAATAATCGTAGTACTCCTAAATGCCTGATCAAATACGCAGTAGACAGAATGCAAAGTAGTTTTGTACGTAAGTTGCACGCCTCACTTATTTGGCATTGAGAACATCAAATGTATGTACTATATTAAATTTTAGGTTGACGAGCAAGAAAGGAGAAAACTACAGAGAAAGATGGACAGTAGGATCACATGTTACATTCCTAATATGGTGATTATCTATAAACTATTGATCTTCTGATCATGTATGCAATTATTTTCATAAGCGTGACGCCTGAAACTTTAGTAGTGTACATAGACCAAAGTCTGCTCTTTCTACTAAAAATCTATACCATTATCAGTCAATTTGCCGACAGAGATAGCTTGTTTTTCTATGTCTGGTGTTCATTATATGGCCTAGAAGCTCTATAATTTCATGCAGTACTGTAGAGCACAATTTTGATATTGGCATAGATTAGATCTAGTCGGTTCTATGCGTGTTTAAATGAATACCATACAGAATCTAATCACACTATTTGTACGTTCAGGGAACTCAGGTTGCTTCATTGCTGCAATACGAGAAGTTCATAAAAGAATTAAACGCACAGCAACTGACGTACATCAAGTTGATTGGACTGGGTGAACTTCTCAAGACTCCTGGCATGAGAATGAGACGTCTGCTGTGCCAGGCCATCGCTTATTCATATGATGCAGAGCAGGATGCCTTTATAATTAATAGGAGACCATGTAGGATCACACTAAAAGATGTGGAGCATATAACAGGCCTGCCCTGCATGGGGAAGAATCACGTCTCTTCAAATCACAACGACACTTTGGAGTTGTGGAAGGAACTGAAAGACCCCAATGACACAAAAGTAACTTTGAAAGGATTGCTAGCCAAGATGAAAGGCGACAACACACCTAATTTTGTCAGGCCATTTGTCTTATACACCATAGGCAAATATGTATGCCCGATAACACAGCAGTATGTGGACAACAGATACCTTGGGATTGTTAGAAACGTTGAGACAATAAAGAGCACCAATTTTGGACAGCTTACACTTGACCATCTTATGACTAGCGTCAGGAAATTTGTAAATGGTGGAGCAAATCTGGAGGGCAACCTACCACTGCTGCAAGTAATACAATCATTATTAACATACAATACATTTAATTTTATGGAAAATTTTCTAAGTTGTTTTTGTTGTAATGCAGACGTGGTACTACGAGAAGTGGAGGGTGCACCAATTGGACTCTACCATCTCGTATGCATCAAGGTTAAGGCCGCTGATCCAAAACTGGAGTGACGAGAAGGCACAGAAGGTTGACAACATAATCAACAAAAATTATATAGGGATTGGAGAGGTAAAGTGTTAGTACTGTGTGCCTGGATTATCTACCATATGTTTTGAATGATACTAACGACACTAACATACAGTATGTCGATGACCTGCTGCGGCCTTTCAATCCGCCACTAGTTCGGACGCCGGTCAAACCAAAGACTGACGGTCAGGTAAATGATGAACATCAGGCACAAATATATATTGTAACTTTGCAAGTACAATCGAAGTCATATGCTTCTAACTGCTTGTAATTTGCAGGATAAGTCACTCATGGGCCATGTATTGGCTGATTTGAAAGAAGTTGCCTCCATTGTGCGGGAAGCCAGTGCACAACAATTTGATAGGATGAGCACCCTTGAAAAAAATGGACGAGTGCCTTAGGCGTACACTTGTGAACGACAGACGCACGGACGACCTCATCACAGAATTCAATGTAAGTATACCATTATGAGTTTCTATAAATATTTTTACTATCAATACTCTCCACACTAACACATTTTGTTTTAAAGAACCACCGCTATGGAATATTTGATGCTGATCGCCCAGGAGTAGAGGACATACAGCTATCTGACCTGGGAGTACCTGCGGACCCAATGGAGGTCCCAGGAGAGAATACTACTCACCAGCAAAAACAAAAAAAAGACACAGAGGTCATTGCCAAAGGCATTTCTGCTAAGGGAATACAAAAAGATAACATGGATGCCCCCATGAAGAACGTAGCTGAAGATTTGCAGCCTGCTCCTAGTTTGCAATCGTGAAAGCATTCAAAAACCACCACAAGCCTTGAAGCTTTCATGGTGATACACATTTCACATCTAACTGATTTTGTTTTAAGTTAATGCAGATTCGTAGCTAACATATGATCTTCCACGTTCAGGATGAAGAAGACAGAGTTGTTGCTGCAGCTTGCAAGGAGAGTCTCAAGAATGTTTCACAGCTTTATAAACAGCTGGATGCTTCACAGGGTGCTCCGAGTTTGCATTCGCGAAAGCATTCAAAGCCACCACAAGCCTTGAAGCTTTCCTGGTGATGCACATTTTACAGTTAACTGGTTTTGTTTTTTTATTTCGCGCAGAGTGCAAGCTAACAAGTGCTTTATTTCGAATCACAGGATCCTCTGAATTTGAGGCACAATGAGAATGTGCGAAAGGCTGAAGAAAGAAGAGATCAAGATGATGAAGATGTCAGTATTGAGGTGGGGGGAGAGGCAGGTACCAAAAGCAAACACCGGTCTGCCAAGGCTAAGGCAATAAGGGAGCCGGAAGGGACCTATGTCTTCCCAGTTGATGAGGACAACTATGATGATTCTTTAGCAAAGCAACGACAAGAAAGTGTGGTTGATTGCATGCTACCAACTCGTACGAGCATCCGGAAAAGAGTGGCATCTTCATTATTGTGCAATGAAGATTATGTTCTGTACGATAGTGATAAGAAGAGAAAGAAAAACAGGACTCCATCGGAGTCTACCAACGATTCCAAGGACACAAAGAATACAAAGAGGAAAAACCGTGCAAGCATTTTTAAAGATACAGACACAGGTGCTTCGAGGCTAGAGACCGACCTTGACAAGTTTCGACAGAATTACGTGGCCGAAATTGTCAACACCTCAGATCTTGATAAACAATTGGTGGTAATTGATGACATTGTTCTGCTACAGAAGCATTTGCAATGCCTCACCACGACAGATGGAGTTTTAGATGACAAATGGTTGGGTGACGAAGTAAGATATTTGCCAAATTATTTTGTCAATTTTCTTTAGCACAGTACAATTAACTTGAATTTTGTTTTAGTTGGTTGATGCTGTGATTCAGATCATGCGTCATGATCATCCTAAGGACATAAGGGACGGGCAACTGGTTTACATTGAGAGGGTGGCCGGCGTCACTAAGATGGTAAGGTAGAGAACTGCCACGAGGCCGCTTTGGCGGGCAGTCATGGAACAACAAAAGGAGACAACTACCTCAGACATGATCTGGTACCATCTAACCATGACATAAACACATTTATTTTTGTAATCATTATGCATGTTGATGTAATCATCTTTGCTATCCAGGTTTTTCTACCTACGAACATGGCGAACACCCACTGGTTCCTTGTGGTCGTAAACCCCAGAAGGAGGGAGATTCAGATTCTTGATTCATTTTTCAGCTACGTAGTAACACAATTGGTTCACGTGGTGAGATTTTAAATGTCTATCAATATAACACAGCATTTAGCATCATACCTAACCTTGAACCATGAGCAACTTCTCATACCATGGACTTTGGCAGATACGTGGGGTGGAAGCACATCTGAGAGCATCGCTGCGAATCAATGGACCACAAAGCCATGCATGGGAAGACATTAACCTGACCCAATGGACAGTAAAGCATGTTCCTGTGCCAAGACAAGATGACAAGTCAGTCAACAGTATTAGCTTCTAAATATGTTTTTCATTGTTAATACGTGAAATGGTGCTAACAGAATTAATTGTTGTAGTTCTTCTTGTGCACTCTACATGCTGAAGAACATCGAATTCTTTATGGGAGAAGATCTTACGCTGCGTTATGACCAAGTACGTAGAGTAACACCTAAAATTCTGTCAATTTTGTAAACATATGGAACGATACTAACATATCCTCCCATGCAGGCATACATTGACAATTATAGAAGAGAGCTGCCTGTTGTCCTTCTTAATTCACCCTACAACAAATTGAAGTCCATGAAAAGGCTGAAGACGTACAATGCTAGCCTATCGGATGCAGCTGCGATTGAAGATCATGAAGATGCAAGCAGTTAGTCCAGCAGTGGTTGATTCTTAGATCTGGAGTGTACACTTGGTTATGAAGCGGTAGAGTAGGGTGTGGTTTGGTTTTAGTCCCGAAGAAGGTTTCCTAGCCATGTTCATAGTCCAGTGCGGATTAATCAAGTTGTAATATTTCACAGTACTGGTTCCAAATACTATTCTTGAAATAAATTTGGTCTGCATGGGAGACGCTGAAACATATATTTGCTTTTTACAACCAGAACTTTTGAAGCTTAGGAAGGTTAACTGAATTCTTAAATTTATATTTAAGTTCCATCGGAGTCCGGACAAGATTCAGAACAATTACATCGCTAGTTAGAAGTTTCAGATTTTTTTTAACATTGCTAGTTAGAAGTTTTAGATTTTTTTAACATCGCTAGTTAGAAGTTTCAGAAAAATTTCACCGAGTGCTGAAATATTTGGCTGGAAGGCAAATATTGCGGTGAGTGCTGAAATGAATGAAGTTCAGTTATTTCATCGAAATCTCACCGAAGTAAAAACCATGCTGTCGTGCCATCTTGAGCAGCACCAGAAATGATTCAGTGTTATTAACAAAATTTGGTCTCACAGATACGAGGAAAAAGGTATGGTTTTGAGCATGCAAGATCGGATGGGCAATAAAATAGCTTCACAAGAGAGTAAAATACTTCACAAATAATTGGGACGGGGCTCGTCGCAGCCGTTGGAGTCCTCGCTTCCTTTCTCATGTTCACATTTCAAATGGGCTCATCCCATTATAATAGGCCCATATAAGAAAGCACAAGAAGCCCAAACGCTTCACGGTTTAGATTACTGATCTAAACTTGCTAAAAAATTCACAAAATAAAAAAACTAGCTAAAAAACATTACGTGATCTAAAACTACCTCTTCGTGAGATCCCAAATTCCCAATATTTCCTTGTGGTGGGTTGTTAGAGAATCCCCTATAAATAAACATTACATGATCTAAAACTACCTCTTCGTGAGATCCCAAATTCCCAATATTTCCTTGTGATCGGTTGTTAGAGAATCCCCTATAAATACGAAGCTTTTCACGGCATAGATCGTATACTTCCACCCCACGCCTCCCATACCTAGCCTTCCATGACTACACCGAATTACCACCGCACGCCGCCCAAAGTAGCTCCCAGGTCGGTGACGTCGGAGAAGCCGGCGAAGCAAAAGATGGAGCCGGTCGCCATCGAGAGAATCCTCCGGTAACGATCGAGATCCTTGTGTTCTGTATACTCCCTCCTTCCCAAGTCTGCATGCAATCCCATTATACCGAAGGGATATGGGTGTGTCTAGAAAGAAAAGAAAAAAGGACAAAAAAGGCTTGCACAAATCTTAGCATAAAATCAATGACATAGGACTTAGATAAGTAATACTTAGAGCACATCTAGATGTGCTTTAGCAAAACTTAAGGGAGATCGTGCATGCCTTCAGTTTTTAGTCGTGAATGTCTCTCTTTGTAATGAAACTTGCGCTAATTTTCGTGCTGGAAAGTTCTACGTGCAACGATATGGGAAGGAAGGACTAGTAAATGGTGGAGCAAATCTGGAGGGCAACCTAGCACTGTTGCAAGTAATACAATCATTATTAACATACCATACATTTAATTTTATGGAAAATTTTCTAAGCTGTTTTTGTTGTAATGCAGACGTGGTACTACGAGAAGTGGAGGGTGCACCAATTGGACTATACCATCTCGTATGCACCAAGGTTAAGGACGCTGATCCAAAACTGCCATGAGGCCGCTTTGGCGGGCAGTCATGGAACAACAAAAGGAGCCAACTACCTCACACATGATCTGGTACCATCTAACCATGACATAAACACATTTATTTTTCTAATTGTTATGCATGTTGATGTAATCATCTTTGTTGTCCAGGTTTTTCTACCTATGAACATGGCGAACACTCACTGGTTCCTTGTGGTTGTAAACCCCAGAAGGAGGGAGATTCAGATTCTTGATTCACTTTTCAGCTACGTAGTAAGCACACAAGTGGTTCACGTGGTGAGATTTTAAACATCTTTCAATATAACACAACATTTAGCATCATACCTAACCTTGAACCGTGAGCAACTTCTCATACCATGGACTTTGGCAGATACGTGGGGTGGAAGCACATCTGAGAGCATCGCTGCGAATCAATGGACCACAAAGCCATGCATGGCAAGACATTAACGTGACCCCATGGACAGTAAAGAATGTTCCTGTGCCAAGGCAAGATGACAAATCAGTCAACAGTATTAGCTTCTAAATATGTTTTTCATTGTTAATACGTGAAATCGTGCTAACAGAATTAATTGTTGTAGTTCTTCTTGTGCACTCTACATGCTGAAGAACATCGAATTCTTTACGGGAGAAGATCTTACGCTGCGTTATGACCAAGTACGTAGTGTAACACCTAAAATTCTGTCAATTTTGTAAACATATGGAACGATACTAACATATCCTCCCATGCAGGCATACATTGACAATTATAGAAGAGAGCTGTCTGTTGTCCTTCTTAATTCGCCCTACAACAAATTGAAGTCCATGAAAAGGTCGAAGAAGTACAATGCTAGCCTATCGGATGCAGCTGCGATTGAAGATCATGAAGATGCAAGCAGTTAGTCCAGCAGTGGTTGATTCTTAGATCTGGAGTGTACACTTGGTTATGAAGCGGTAGAGTAGGGTGTGGTTTGGTTTTAGTCCCGAAGAAGGTTTCCTAGCCATGTTCATAGTCCAGTGCGGATTAATCAAGTTGTAATAATTCACAGTACTGGTTCCAAATACTATTCTTGAAATAAATTTGGTTTGCATGGGAGACGCTGAAACATATATTTGCTTTTTACAACCAGAACTTTGAAGCTTAGGAAGTTTAACTGAATTCTTAAATTTATATTTAAGTGTCGTCGGAGTCTGGACAGGATTCAGAACAATTACATCGCTAGTTAGAAGTTTCAGAATTTTTGTAACATCGCTAGTTAGAAGTTTCAGAATTCTTTTAACATCGCTAGTTAGAAGTTTCAGAAAAATTTCGGCGAGTGCTGAAATATTTTGGCATCGCTAGTTAGAAGTTTCAGAATTTTTTTAACATCGCTAGTAAGAAGTTTCAGAAAAATTTCAGTGAGTGCTGAAATATTTTGGCCGAAATTCAGTGAGGCTGAAAGGCAAATATTGCAGTGAGTGCTGAAATGAATGAAGTTCAGTTATTTCATCGAAATCTCACCGAAGTGAAAACCATGGTGTCGTTCCATCTTGAGCAGCACCAGACATGATTCCGTATTATTAACAAAATTTGGTCTTACATATATGAGGAAAAAAGGTATGAGCATGAGCATGCAAGATCAGATGGGCAATAAAATAGCTTCACAAGAGAGTAAAATACTTCACGTGTGAAGACTCAATCTTAGTTGACTTTAGAACCAGTTTTCATCCTAAAAGAGGTCCAGTGAACTACTTATAAGCAATAATAAAAGCGGTCCAGTTCTTTTGGCTGATTTTCAAAGAAACGGGAACGATATCTTTTTGATGATCGTGATTCTCAGGAGACCTACGTGTTGTTACGCAACTTACCTTGGTTTTTTTTAAACCATAACTTAGCTTTGATAAACTCTCCACGCCCTCCCCCTAATATTCAACCAGGTGGGTCCCCTCCCTTGATTTCCTCCAACCAAAGAAATCTATACGTAGATATATGCCCGGGTTGTTACGATCCCTATAAATAGGGATCCTTTGAAACCTCGTAGATCATAGTTTGTCCTTCTGCGCCGCCCAAACCAGCAAGACAGAAGGACGGAGCAACCCAGGAATCCACCAAGACCGAACGACGGAGCCAAACATGAATCCTCTGATAACTCCCCACGATCTCAGCCGCTGCTATTTTTCGTTCCACGATCTTCCTCCCATGATCTCTTGCTGCGACCCCACTCATTGTTTGCATATTCATGTAACTCAGCATGTTTTTAAACAAATTAAGTTGGGGGCATTAGGGGAGGGCGCTAGGATTTGTTTCCTACCAGATTGGCAGTTCATTGATTAATTCCAGGCTAAATCTTAGCGTCTGGTCTTGTCGATGCCAATTAGTGCAGCGGGTGCTTGCCTTCTTTTTTTTTCCTTCCGCACGAGTTATGGAAGGCATCGATGGCCCATGTTTTAATTCCATACTACTGACCATGATTAGCGCCTAGAGTTGAGGAGACCACGGTTGGATAGTTTTTTATTTTCCAATCTTTATTTTATTTCAGATAAGTGCCTTGCAATGGAGATTACCTTAGATGACCGTTCAAACATAACCAAGCTGAATCACATGATAGTATTTGCACATACATGGAACTCAGCATGCTTGTACCTCATGCAGTAGCGTAGAGCACAATTTTTATGTTGGTATATATAAGCTGTATTCGTCTGTATGAGTGTTTAAATTGTATACCATGCTGAATCTAATCACACTTGCACATCCATTGAACCCAAGATGCTTCTTTGCCGCCATATGAGGAGTTCATAAACGGATTAAACACACAGCAAAGGATGTACATCCAGTTGATACGACTGGGTGGACTTCTCAAGACACCTAGCATCAAAATTAGACGTGTACTCTGCCTAGCCATCGCTAATTCATATGATGCAGAGCAGGATGCCTTTATCATCAATGGGAGACCATGTAGGATCACACTAGAAGATGTAGCGCATATAACAAGCATGCCCTGCCATGGGAAGAAGCACGTCCCTTCAAATCTGGATGATAATATGGAGTTGTGGAAGAAACTGAAAGACCGTAATGACGCCAAAATAACTTTCAAAGGATTGCTAGCCAAGATAAAAGTCGACAGCAGACCAAATTTTGTCAGGCCATTTGTCTTGAACACCATAGGCAAATATGTATGCCGAACAAAAGAGGAGTATGTGGATAACAAATATATTGGGATTGGTAGAAACGTTGAGACGATAAAGGGCACAAATCTTGGACAGCTAACGCTTGACAATCTTATGGATAGCGTGAAGAATTTTGTAAATGGTGAGGCAATTCTAGAGGGGAATCTAACACTGCTGCAGGTACTTCGTAGTAGTACAATTATCAGTTACCTAACATACATTACATAATGTACGGGAATGTTTGTAAACTGCTTTTGTTGTCATGCAGACATGGTACTACGAGAAGTTCAGAGTGCACCAATTGGACTCTAGCATCTCGTATGAATCAAGGTTAAGGCCGCTGATCCAGAACTGGAGCGAGGAGAAGACAAAAAAGGTTGACAATATAATCCAGAATAATTATCTGGGAGTTGGAGAGGTAAAATGTCAGCACATTGCCTGGATTATGTAACATATATATTTTCTAAATCATACTAACAACACTAAACTGCAGTATGTTGAGGAACTGATGAGGCCTTTCATTCCAGCACGAGATGGTACGCTGGCCAAACCGAAGACTGGCGCTCAGGTAAATGAGTTACATCAGGCACAAATATATATTGTAACATTCCAACTAGTATGAAGTTATATGATTCTAACTGTTTCAAAGTCTCAGATTAAGGTACTCGTCGGACGTGTATTGACTGATTTGCAAGAAGTTGCCTCCCTCGTGCGGGAGTCTGGTATAGAACAAAACCATAGGATGTGCACCCTTGAAAAGAAAATGGATGAGTGCCTTAGGCGTACCCGTACAAATGGCAAGCTCACGGAGGACCTCATCAAAGAATTGAAGGTAAGCCTAGAATTATGAGATTAGTATATATAATTGGAAATTTACGTGTACAAGTTTTTTTTCTAATTTAGTTTACTATCAAAACACCCCAGACTAACATGTATTTTTTAAAGAAAAAAACACGATGGAATATTTCCAGGAGTGGAGGACATACATCTATCTGACCTCGGGGCGCCTTCACACCCAATGGAGGCCTCTGTTGAGAATGCTGAGCGGGCTTCTGACCAGGGGAAACAAAAGGATGTCATGGAGGTCGCTGCTAAGCACGATTGCAAGCAGGGAATAAAAAATGATGACATGGAGCCCCCCATGAAGAACCTTGATGAAGATTTTGACATACGCATGTTAACTTAATTATGAAACAATCATTGTCGTTTCAGAAATAACATTTGATCTTCCACGTACAGGATAAAGCATTCGAAAGAGCTGCTACAAAAATCAAACAGGATCTCAGTGGTGTTCATAAGCTTTTGAAAGAGGTGGATGATATCCAGGGAGCTCCTAGTTTTGATAAGCAAATGCATTCCAAAAGCCACCACAAGCCTTGAAGATTTCTAGGTGATGCACATTTTACCTATAATTGAGCAAGAATCTGCTAAAGGCTAACACGCGGTTTATTTCATCTGGCAGAATCCGTTCAACAGATGGAGTAAGCAGCACTTTGTAAAGGCTATGGGATCGCGAGATCCTGAAGAGCCCCGTGCCTTCATAGATGATGACAGCCATGATGAATCCTTTCAAAAGCAGCAACAAGTAAGGGTGGTTGAATCGACGCCACCAAATCATGGGGGCGAAAAGAAAAGGGTGGTATTGCAATTATTTAAGAATGACGAGTATGCTTCGTACGACACTGAGAAGAAGAAAAGGAAAAACAAGACTCCATCAGAGTGTACAAATGATTCTGAGGACACGAACAGTAAAAAGAGAAAAATCGGCTCTAGCAACTTAAAAAAGAGGTCAGAAGTTCCTGAAACCCAGAGGGACCAGCTAGACGTGGTTCGACAGGATTTCGTGGCGTCACTGATCAACACTACAAATCGTGAAAAACAAATGGTCTTAGTTGATGACATTGTCGTGCTATCAAAGCATTTGCAATGCCTCACCCATAAAGATGAATCTGAAGATGGCGTATGGTTGGGTGACGAAGTAAGATAGTATTTCACAAATTAGTTTATAAAGTTTCATTTTTGTACAATACAATTAACTTGATTATTTTTGTAGGTGGTTGATGCTGCGATCCAGCTCATGCGTCATGATCAACCAATTGACACAAGGGACGGCCAATTGGTTTACATTGAGAGGGTGGCCGGCGTCGCTAAGCTCGAAAGAGATGGTAGGATAGAGGAGTGCTACGAGGACACTTTGGCAGGCATTCCTGGAACAACACAAGGCACCACCTACCTGAAACATGATATGGTATTTTAAGCTGACGTAGAACAGATTTTTTTTATTACTATGCATGTTGATCTAATTATTTGTGCACTCCAGGTTTTCCTACCTACGAATAGTTTAAACACCCACTGGTTCCTTGTGGTTGTAAACCCCAGAAGGAAGGAGATTCAGGTTCTTGATTCACTTTTCCACTGTATGATACCCAGAGAAGTAAATAACATGGTGAGAATTTCAACATATTTAATTATAAGAAAGGATTTAACATCGTATGTAAGTATTAGTCGTAGGCAACTTCTCATCCCATTGAGCTTGCAGGTACGTGGGATGGAACCACATCTGAGAGCAACGATGCGAGTCAATGGGATTGAAAGCAATGCATGGGAAGACATTAACGTGACACAATTGCCAGTACGGAATATTAATGTGCCAAAATCCGATGAGACGTCAGTCAACAATATTAGCTTTTGTTTTTGTTTTAGATTGTTAATATCTGAAATGCTGATCTAACAACATAAAATGTTGCAGTTCTTGTTGTGCACTGTACATGCTGAAGAACATCGAATTATTTACGGGAGTAAAACTGAGGTTGCAATATGACGAAGTACGTAGAGTAACACCTAAAATTCTGTCATTTTCTGAAACATATGGAACGATACTAACATATCCTCGCATGCAGGCCTACATCGACAAATTCAGAAGAGAGCTACCTGTTGTGCTTGTCGATTCACCCTACAACAAAATGAAATACAGGAGTAG
Organism: Aegilops tauschii subsp. strangulata; assembly: GCF_002575655.3. NCBI lineage: Eukaryota > Viridiplantae > Streptophyta > Magnoliopsida > Poales > Poaceae > Aegilops > Aegilops tauschii. The sequence goes on along the minus strand of NC_053040.3, from coordinate 471,929,932 downwards.
GTTCAAGCAGTACCATGCTAGGCAATCGGATGCAGCTGCGGTTGAAGACGACGAGGATGCAAGCAGTTAGTCCAGCATTGTGGTTCATTCTTACATGTGGAGTGTACACTTGGCCATAAAGCGATAGAGTAGGGTGTGGTTGGGTTTTAGTCCCGAAGAAGGTTTCCTAGCCGTGTTCTTAGTCCATTGCACATGAGTCAAGTTGTAAAACTTTAATAATATTGGTTACTATATTTTGCTTGAAATAAATTTGGTCTCTACGGGATCTCGTAGAAATCTATATTTGCTTTTCACTACCATGTGACAGTAACGGTGCCTGGGGCAACCCTAGAAGAATAATGGATTATGATATGTCTATTTTCATACGAGAGAAAAATTTATTAAAGCATGAGCATAGTCTCACAACAGAAGTCAAAAATACTGCCTGATTCAACACGCAATCCCAGCTATGTCTCGTAGGCAGGCCGCAAAGCCAAAAAATAGAGCATAGGATAACAAGAGTAAAAGCACGTACCATAGGGGGCCTCTGCAGGTGCTGCAACGCTGAATTGAAGCGATCACCTTCAAGAGCACAGTGGTGTGGCCATGGTACATCCATCCTGCCTCAGGGAATCACATAGCATGTTCTGTCATAGCCCTGCAAAACAGAGGAAAAATTACTACTTGTACTAACCTTGTCAAGTGTGTGCATGTAACAAATGTTGGACATAACTAAACATGGAAGAATGAAATGCAACATATGGAAGAATCGAATGCTCATTCCTTTCTCTCTGCTTTTTGCGAGGACCATTACTCTCCCTTTAACAAGGCTAAAACATCATAATAAGACTTAACAACAATATAAAAAGGTGGATATCCCATGTGAATCTAATTTTTCATATAAAGCACATGCCAAGTCTGTTGATCCCAGTCCAGCAATTGCACAAGAAGAAGCGAGCATCATAAATATTGAGCAACGTAAGCTATGAATTGTTTATAGTACATTCCAAAATTAATAGCTTATCATCTCTATTGATCTCCAAATCTTACCTATCAGCCAAATTGAAAGAATACATGTTGAATGCAACGATTGAACGTTCGTAGATCAAGCAGTCGGGGCTGGACGAATGGGGCTGGCCATCGAGGCCGGCGGCCGGCTTCATCTAGTCCCGCAGAACATGATCCATACCCAACCACCTTGCCATCGGACGAGATGCATGGCCAGATCAAAGCTGCAGCCATGGCTGAGAAATGATATGTAGAGGACGCAAACAACCAATTGGGGTGTGGGAAAGAGGTTGCCTATAACCTTGTGGCTATAGGCACCCGCATGGAGGACTGGGAGGTGGGATGGCGCCGACTCTTCGCCGGCGGCCGCCGCGGGGAGTGCAGTGGGCCTCCTCTCGTGTTCGTTGAAAAGGTGGTGCGAGATCGCGAGGGAATTGGGGTGGAGGAAGGGAGGGGCCGCGACGCGCGGCTACATCCTGCCGTCGATGAGGGAGGGAGGGGCCGCGACGAGCGGCTAGATCCTACCGGCGAGGATTAAAACCATAGCGGCGGCGAGGAATAAACCCTAGCGAACGGGATAAATATCGAACCGAAAATAGACCTGAAATTCGTACCAAGAATACCCTCGAAATATTTGGGAGGGAAAATCAGATCAGCTCGAAATATTTTTTCTCCCGAAAATGCCCCTCAGGGTCTGATATAATACACGTGACATCAGCGTATTGCATCGGATCTGGACCGTCGAATTCGCTCCGACGGACAGTCCATATCGTCTGGATGCACTGTAAAATGACTCTCATTTTATCTCGTTATTATCTAACAAGTGGTATCAGAGCCAAGTTACAGATACGATATTTGAGACAGAAGATTAGGGTTCCGACGTGTGCGCAGCCGCATGCGTCTCAGGCGATCCTTCAATTCGAAGCCGGATCGATTTTCAGCGTGCCGCTTCAGGAAGCTGAGACCGTCAGGCTATTGATTTCCGCTACTGTACCGCCCTACAAAGCCGTGCACTGTCCGCTCTTGGCGTTGCTGTTGCTACGTATACAAGCGCACGTCGCCGCGGTCCTCCGATAGGTCAAACCGCAGGTTCTGCCGAGACCGATCAAGGAAAGTACTACTTTAATCAGCCAAGTACTACTAGTACTTCTGTTCATCACGTGGAGGTCTACTTTTCATCTTCAATTGCTAGAGTACATCAAAGCTATCAGGTGCTATCTAATCTAGTTTTGTTTGATCCGCATATTAATTCTGTCAAGAATTTTTTATCGGCTTGTACTACTTTGTGTACACTGTTTTATCTACTCACGGCCTCCATGAAGTATGATCTTCCGCTGCTGGACCGTGACACAAGGTTTACCCTATGCAAGTCAAGATGCGGGCGTTGTTGGCACAGTCTGACTATGATGAAGCACTGGATAGTTTTTGGAAGAATAGAATTCAGGACTAGACAGATGAGGAGAAAAGAATTGATTGTAAGGCTTCGTCACAAATTCAACTCCATTTGCATAATAATATTTTGCAGGAAGTTTTGAGCGAGAAAACTGTCGCGCTCTATGGTTAAAGCTGGAAAAGATTTGCATGACAAAAGATCTCACCAGCAAGATGCATCTGAAGCAAAAATTATTCATGCACAGGTTACCCGAGGGAGGTAATGTTTTGAATCATATTTCTGAATTTAAGGAGATTATATCCGATCTAGCTGCAATGGAGGTTAAATATGAAGAGGAAGATACTGCTTTAATATTACTTTGTTCACTGGCAAGTTCTTATACCAATTTTAGAGACACCATATTATACAGTCGTGATACTCTCACACTTAATGAAGTTTATGAAGCTTTGAACTCCAAGGAGAAGATGAAATTAATGGTGCCTCATGATGGTTCGAGTCCATCCCAAGCCGAGGGATTATCTGTTCGTGGCAAGGCGAAGGAGAAGAACTCACATAATGGAAACAAAGGAAAAAGTAAAAACGGCTACAGGGCCAGTCGCAATCCAGTGATAAGAAGTATTGCAGGTATTGCAAGAGAGACGGGCATGTCATCTCTGAGTGTTTCAAGTTGTAGAATAAGGAAAAGAGGAAAGGTAACAAACAAGGTGAAAATTCTGCTAATGTTACTCGTGATGATAGTTCCGATGATGGTCTTGTTATTATTGCTGGATGTGCTGAGACCAATGATGAGTGGGTACTTGACATTGCATGCACTTTTCATATGTGTCCACATCGAGATTGGTTTACTACTTTTGATTCTATTACTGTTGTTGGTTCCGTTTTGGGTTTTGATAATTCACCATTCAAGATTGAAGGCATAGGTTCTGTTCGAATTAAGAAGTTTGATGGCACAATCAGAACTTTGACAGATGTTCAGTATATTCCGAAGATGAAGAGAAATCCTATTTCTATGAGTGCCCTTGATGCAAAGGGGTACAAGTATTCAGGTAGAGATAGTGTTTTGAAGGTCACCAAAGGTTCCCTTATTGTGATGAAAGGTGACTTAAGTTCGACCAATGGTCTTTATTACCTTCGAGGTTCTACCGTTTCAGGTAACGCTACTCCAGTTATTTCAAAGAATTCTGATTGTGATGCTGCTAACCTTTGGCATATGCGTCTTGGACATATGAGTGAACTTGGTTTAGTAGAGTTAAATAAGAGAGGTCTTTTTGATGGATATGAACCTGGTAAATTGAAATTTTGTGAGCATTATATCTCCGGCAAACACAAGAGGTGAAGTTCAACACTTCGGTTCATACAACTGAAGGTATTCTTGATTATGTTCATTCTGATTTATGGGGACCATCTCACAGAAAGTCACTAGGTGGTGCTAGTTACATGCTGACTATTATTGATGATTATTCGAGAAAAGTTTGGCCTTATTTCTTGAAGCATAAATATGAAGCATTCTCAACATTTAAGGAGTGGAAGATTATGATTTAAAGACAAACTGAAAAGAAGGTAATGATACTTCGCACTAATAATGGTATGGAATTCTGTTCTAAGCAATTTAAGAATTATTGCAAGTCGGAAGGCATTGTCAGACATTACACCGTTTCTTATACTCCTCCACAAAACGGTGTTGCTGAGCGTATGAACAGCACCATTATTTCCAGAGCCCGTTGCATGTTGTCCAATGCAGGTTTGCATAGGCGTTTTTGGGCTGATGCCGCTTTCGCTGCTTGTTATCTTATTAACCGTTCACCATCTGTTGCTCTTAATAAGCAAACTCCAATTGAGGTATGGTCTGGTTCTCCTGCCGATTATTCACAGTTGAGAGTTTTTGGTTGCACTGCTTATGCTCATGTTGATAATGGAAAATTGGAGCCTAGGGCTGTTAAGTGCATCTTTCTTGGTTATAAGTCTGGTGTTAAAGGTTTTAAATTGTGGAATCCTAAAACCAAAAGGTTGTTATTAGCAGAAATGTTATCTTTAATGAATCTGCTATGTTACATGATGTTTCATCTACTAATGTTCCCGTTGAGAGTGAACATCGGCCTATTGTTCAGGAGCCTACTGTTCAGGTGGAGCATGTTATTGATTCAGGTGATACATCTGGTAATGAAATTGTTGATGCACATGATGAACCCGTCGTTAATAATGATAATGTCACTCCCACTCCAAATCAGCCTATTGTTCCGCCCAGTTGGAATCTCGCACATGACAGAGTTAGACGGGGCACTAATAAACCTGACAGGTTAATTGAAGAGTGCAATATTGTTTCTTTTGTTTTATCTGTTGCAGAGGAAATTGAAGGTAATTCTAAGCCTTCTTCATATTCCGAGGCTATTATTTCTGGTGATAGTAATAAGTGGATGACCGCTATGCATGATGAGATCGAATCATTTGAAACGAATGGCACTTGGGATTTAGTAAGATTACCTAGAGAGAAGAAACCTATTCATTGCAAGTGGGTTTTTAAGAGGAAAGAAGGTGTTTCTCCTAATGACGAGACAAGATATAAAGCAAGGTTAGTTGCTAAAGGTTATAGCCAGATTCCAGGTATTAACTATAACGAAGTCTTTTCTCCTGCTGTGAAGCATAGCTCTATTCGCACTTTACTCAGTATTGTTGCCATGCATGATCTTGAGCTTGAACAATTGGATGTTAAAACTGCATTTTTACATGGAGAATTAGAAGAGGATATTTATATGGAACAACCTGAAGGTTTTGTTATTCCTGAAAAAGAAAAGCTTGTCTGTAAGTTAAAGAAATCTCTTTATGGATTGAAGCAATCCCCTAGACAGTGGTACAAGAGATTTGACACCTTTATGCTCTCTCAAGGTTTCAAAAGGTCTAATTATGATAGTTGTGTTTATTTGAAAATTGTCAATGGTTCAACTATTTATTTGCTCATTTATGTTGATGATATGCTAATTGCTGCAAAGAGTATGTCAGATATTAATGAACTACAGAAGCAATTGAGTAATGAATTTGAGATGAAGGATTTGGGTGCAGCAAAGAAAATACTTGGCATGGAAATATCCAGAGATAGACCGTGTGGGAAAGTATATCTAAGTCAGAGAGGATATATTGATAAAGTTCTTCGTTGTTTTAATATGCATAATGCCAAGCCAGTAAGTACTCCGTTAGCTACACACTTCAAATTATTATCAGCATTATGTCCTAAGTCAGATGCAGATATTGAGTACATGTCTAGAGTTCCCTATTCGAATGCAGTTGGTTCACTTATGTATGCCATGGTTTGTTCTCGTCCGGATTTATCATATGCGTCGAGTGTTGTCGGTAGATACATGGCTAATCCTGGAAAAGAGCATTGGAGAGGAGTTCAGTGGATTTTCAGATACCTGCGAGGTACTTCTAATGCTTATTTATAGTTTGGGAAAATTGGAGATAGACTTGTTTGTTTTGTTTATTCTGATTTTGCTGGTGATTTCGATAAGAGAAGATCACCCACAGGTTATGTTTTCACCATTGGTGGTTGTGTTGTGAGTTGGAGAGCAACTTTGCAGTCTATTATGGCTTGTTCCACTACTGATGCCGAGTATATGGCTATTTCAGAGGCATGCAAAGAAGTTATCTGGTTGAGAGGTTTGTACACTGAGCTTTGTGTAGACTCATCTTGCCCTGCCATATTTTCTGACAGTCAAAGTGCTATATATCTTATAAAGAATCCAATGTATCATGAGAGAACAAAGCACATTGATGTCATATTTCATTATATTCGAGATGTTGTTGCTGAAGGCAATTTGAAGGTATGCAAGATAAGTACTCGTGATAATCCTGCTGATATGATGACAAAGCCAGTTCCTACCACTAAGTTTGAGCTTTGCTCAGGCTTAGTTGGTATTTCTCACTAGTCCTATGGACTTTGACGCACAAGGTGTTTAAGCTGTTTTGGATGGAGTTATTCACTTTTTTCGACTACTGGAGGGAATTTGGCTCAAGGTGAAGATTGTTAAATTGTGATCCAAATTCTAGTACCGTGTTGGACTAGACGTAGTACAACCGGTGTGGGCCTTTGCGTTGGTACCGACGCGTACGAGTACAACTCGTTACTTGTCCTACAAGGACTCCTATGTGTTGCCCCTCATATATACTCCATGTAGTCGCACCTAAGATGGTTTGTCGTCTCGTGCTTGTAATACTCCTCCATCATAGTGATTGTGCCTTCGTGCGTCCGTGGTTTTCTCCCGCAAGGATTTCCACGTAAAAATCCGTGTCTCTCGTGTCTCGTTTTATCTGGTTATTATCTAACATTACTAGACCTAGGAGTTCTTCTCTTCATTCTTTGGATGAATCATCTTGCTTCACCTGTGGGTGGTTTTGGATCATTCAGACACACCAGCCGTACTGCCTGTGATTTTTTACCGGAGTTTTATGGGGTGTAAATGCTGATCGACCAGCAAGTGACGAGAACTACGAAGAAGCCAGAATTAAGGCTAGCCTAGCCAAGAATTTAAATTACAGCTTGGGTCATGACTCATGAGACGGTAAAAGTATGTTCTAGAATGTGGCCCTCGGAGGGGTAGACAAGCCGCTCATCTATTGATTTTTGTAATGTTGATTCTGGGTATGTAGATTAATCGATCTGAGGTACTTGTTTGTTTTTACCGTTACCTCGCTTGCTTCGTGATTAATAAATAAATAAAAAACACCTTAAGAAAAAGACCTTGCATGCCCAGATGCCGCTATATATCCTGCAACCTAGTATAACGACTTGTTTGCCTGATTCGATAATGTAGTTGATAGGAGCTGGGTTCCTACCGGGTCTAGCTTGTAGGTTGTAGGGGTGGAAGGGGGCTTGGCGTGGAGGAAGGCGAGGTCGCCAGAGTTGGGGCGCCGTCACGCGCGTGAGAGAGAGAGGGCGCAGGAGGTGGTGGCTAGGGTTAGGTCTCCCGGCTCCCTTCAGGAAGCCGAGCAAATATGATTGCTTCTTCTTAACTTCAAACGCATCCTTACATGAGTTTATATAATCTTCAAATACGATAAGTAGGCTAAGCCCCTAATAACGATAAGATAACTGGGCCAGGCCCCTAACTGCCTGGGCTGTAGTATATGCCGGTCATAACATCTCTCCCCGCCTGCACAAACAGCTCATCCTCGAGCTGGAAGGCGGGGAAGCGCTTGCGGAATTCCTTGAGGTGATCAACGGGCGCCAAACACCCCCGTGTCAGCAGGGGCGGGCAGATCGCCGAGCCCGGCGGTGGCGGTGTCCTCCTCAATGTAGTCCGCAGCCTCTAGGTAGAAGAGTCGTGGGCTGACGGGGCCGGGCACGTAGGGCTCGTCGCAGTTGAAGCACAACCCTTGAAGGCGACACTCGAGTTGCTCGGCCGGGGTGAGCCAGCGGAACGGGCGCGTCGCGGTCGCGGCGAGGGGCGTCGTGGAAGCCTGAGCGGGCCGACCCTGCGTGGGAACTTTCGGCCAGGGTGGCGGCCCAGCGGCCCGGGGTGGTGACGCCTACCGGATGGCCACCGCACGGCGCTTGAACGCGCAGGCATAGTACATGGCCGTCTGGAGGTCCTCTGGCCCGCGCATCTCCATGTCCACGCGGATGTGGTCCGGTAGGCCGCCGACGAAGAGCTCAGCCTGCTGACGAGCCTAAATGCCGGGGGCGTGGCACGCCAGTGCCTGGAACCGGTCGGCGAAGTCTTGCACTGTGCTCAGGAACGGAAGGCACCCGAGCTCCGCCAGATGGCTCCCGCGTATAGACGGACCGAAGCGCAAGAGGCACAGATCGCGGAAATGCTCCCATGGTGGCATGCCGCCCTCGTCCTGCTCGAGGGCGTAATACCACGTCTGGGCGGCGCCTCGTAAATGATAGGAGGCGATCCAGGTGCGGTCGGACGCGATCGTGCGCAGCCGCCTGAAAAATTTGTCGCATTCGTTGAGCCAATTCAGGGGGTCGACGGTGCCGTCGTAGGTCGCGAACTACAGCTTGGAGAATCGTGGCGTTGGCTGGGCGTGGACGACGGGCGGGTATGTGTCATCCGCGCGGAACCACGAGGGCGACGGTGCCGAGTATGCGGGCTGCAGAGTACCGCCATGGAAAAGGGGCCCATCCACACCATTGTAGGGACCCGCGGCACCCGTGGACCCGCCGAACTGCATGGTCAGGGGCGGTGCCGGCGGTGGCAGCACGTGCGGTTGTCCTGAGGCCATCGTGTAGACATGCTCGATGGACCCGGCGAGCCAGGCCGGTAGCGGAGATGGCGACGGGGGAAAACGGACCTGGTGGATGGGCACCCCAGGCGCCGTCGACGGAAGGCTTGGCCCTGAGATCGCCGGTGGCGGCGGCTGCGGCTGCTGCTGCGGCATGATGGATGCGACGGAGGTCACCGGTGGTGGTGGCTGCCACGGGAGCTGCTGCGGCCCCGTGATGGTGTTGACAGGGGCGGGCGGCTGCGGCCCATAGTACCCCGCGAGGAAGGTGCAGATGCCCTGGACCGCCTGAGTCAGGTCCCGGAGCGCCGCCGTCATCTCCTCTGGGGTTAGCACGGCCGGGGCGGGCGCGGGTGCCGTCTACGCGGCAGAGGAGACCGGCCCAGTCAGGGACGGTGTGCTGGCCGCGGTGGTCATCGGCGATGAAGAGGCGATCGGCAGCGGAAGGGAGGGGGTGGGCGGTGGCGCGGACATGATCGAACCTGAGACACCTGATACCAGATTGATAGGAGCTGGGTTCCTACCGGGTCTAGCTCGTAGGTTGTAGGGGTGAAAGGGGGCTTGGCGTGGAGGAAGGCGAGGTCGCCGGCGATGGGGCGCCATCGCGCGAGAGAGAGAGGGCGCAAGAGGCGGCGGCTAGGGTTAGGTCTTCCGGCTCCCTTCAGGAAGCCGAGCAAATATGATTGCTTCTGCTTAACTTCAAATGAGTCTTTCCATAAGTTTATATAATCTTCAAATACGATAAGTAGGCTAAGCCCCTAATAACGATAAGATAACTGAGCCAGGCCTTAACTGACTGGGCTATAGTATATGCCGGCCATAACAGTAGTTGATCATTCGAGTACTTGAACTTTCGGACAAATAACAGTTTGAGAAAGCTAACTTCCAGTCGACTGGTAGCTTTCCACCTCTGGCCGGCTAGCAGCTCGTTGAAGATGGCCATCAATACAATCACGTCCATTGCAGAAGGTTTATCCTTGATTGCAATTTTTTGTTGGTAGCTTATCAAGCTAGGCGCTTGGTGCAGAAGGCTTACCTAGAGCACAAGATCTTTCACGGAAAATTCATCCAAATCGGGAACGTTGGTGGTGGTTACGTTGGCTATCACTTGTTTAGTATGTAGACATTGTTGCTTGCAGCCAATGGCAGAGTTAGAGAGTGATCAGGGTGGGCCACGACCGGCCCAGAAATTTCTCAGTTACCTTTATATCACAGAAAAACAGTATAAAAATTATAAATAAATAAATAAATTTTATCAACATCTTCATTGTTGGCCCCACCCTGGCCCAGTGGGCTAGATCTGCCTCTGCTTGCAGCTTGGGCCAGGCCACGTTATGTGATGCTAAAAGCATGGCCATGGTGATCTTGGCCTGTAGAAGCTTGGCAAACATCTTTCAAACAAGGTTATTTGATATTTACTGTTTTTTATGATTGTTTTATATTGAAATGAAGCCAAGTTTCAGCTCACCAAAAAGGAAGAGAAATGAAAGATATTAATGTACCTTTTGATGGTAAAGATCAAAAAGGTCTGGCTACAATAATTACCTTGATAAGTGCTATTGGTTTAAAAGTTTTAAGTATTGTGATGATCCCCTCAAAACAGAAAAACAGTATTGTGATAATGAACTACATGACGAAACAAGCAAACAAACGGTTACTACTTGCCGGACAGAGCCATCTGGACAAGCAAGGTCTTTTTCTTAAGACAATTTATTTACTTACGGAGCTAGCGAGGTAAACGTAAAATCAGGCACCTCAGACTACTTATTGTGTAGATGCCCCAAACATTATACAAAAATCCCAAACATTACACAAAAATAAATGGGCAAGCGGCTCGTTTACCCTCCATAGGCCACTTTCTAGAACATACTACTCTCTGCGTTTCTAAATATAAAATATTTTAGAGATTTCAACAAAGGCTACATACGAATGCACATAGACATATTTTAGAGTGTAGATTCACTCATTTTGCTTTGTATATGGTCCATATTAAAATCTCTAAAATAACTTATATTTAGGAACGGAGGGAGTACTACATAGTACGTACTCTCTCATGAGTCATCACCCATACTGTAATTTAAACCCACGGCTAGACTAGAGGTCGCTGGTCGACCAACGTTTACACGGCGTAAAACTCCAGTAAATAATCGTATGAGTATGGCTGGCGTCTATCAGAGCATGTGTAGCCGGACTTCTCAAACTCTCTATATGTTCAGATGGACGGTCCGGTCAATGTTCGGTCACGAAAATATAACCCAGCCGGACTTCTCAAGTTGGTCTTATATTTTCGGGCTGATCAACACCCCTCATTTTTTATTTTAAATTGTTGCGGGTAATCGGCACCCCTCATATTCATACTAAATCTGTGGCTCACGCGCCTGGTCAAGGTCCGCATCGTCACAAACTCCTCCGCCGCAGAAGGGTGGATGCCGACCTGCAAAGCCAGCCAACGTGGTACCATTGTTATAACCTGAAAAAACAATGAGACCAGAATCTCTGTCGTAACGTGGTGGCAATCTCTTCAGACTTACGGTACTGTCGAAGGTCGCCCTGCATTTTTTTAGTGTGTAGAGGCTCAGGTATAGAATACAACAAACAAATAACAGAAAAATCATCTTAAAATGAAAAGAAAGAACACTAGAACTACACATATGCGTACCTGCATAATTTCAGCTGCATCTGGTCCACACATGGCTGCACCGAGTACCTTATCAGTCTCAGCATCAACCACCAGTTTCATGGTAGACTTCTCCACGCGTCTTTAAGATAAAACAAAAACAAAATCAGAAACCTTCCCCGCGAGGACAAGAAATTAATATCAAACAGAATGTTGATAGAGTGCGGTGGTGCACAAACCAGTGAAAACACCGAGATATCTCTCTTAATGAGCACAAAATGTGAAAAGCGAGAAACTACTGTGTAACAGATAATCTCATGATACATAAGATACTTACATGGATATGCTGTTCTTCATTGGGTTGAAACTTGATGTGTAAACAAGAAGATCATTCTAGCCAAAGCCTCTTGTTCGGAAATCTGCGCTCCACCCGGTCTCCTCTGTTCCCCTCCCCCCTCCTCTCTCGTCCGCGACCGCGCCTCCCCTCCGTCCCCGCGCGTGTCCCCCTCCCTCCTCCTCCTCCCCGCCGCCGTCGCCGGCGCCCGCCTCGGGCCTGGCCCAGGCGACGTTGGTGGTGGCGGCCCCCGGCCCTTCCCCGTCTAGGGTTTCTCCGGCGCGGGACGGAGCGGCTCCGGGCGGTGTCTTCAGGCGGCGGCGGTCCTGCGCGGCGGCGGTCCTGCGCGGCGGCGGGGGCGAGCTCTGGGTGGCGCGGGCTGGCGGCGCCCGCCCGGCCCAGATCTGGGCCCTTCGGGCTCCATCTGGTCGGGGCGGGCCGGCGACAGGCGTGGCGTCGGCGTGGCCTTCAGGATGCGGTGGCGAGCGGCGATGATCGGCGGGGGCTGGCGGCGTCGACGCCAGCTTGCTGCAGCGTGGCCGGCGGGGCTTAGCGGGCCCGTTTCGGGCCTGGCCGGGCTAGGGGTGGCCTGGTATGCCCCGCTGCCGTGTCTGGACGGCTACCGCGACGGTGCCGGAGGCGCGGGCCTCCCGCACGACGGCGGTGGAGGTGGTTCCCTCCCGCTCGGCCTTGATGTTGCTGCTCCCATCGCTCAGTTCCTCTCTCCGCTCTTCTTGGCCTCGTGGTGGTGTTCGCAGCGAGACGGTGTTGGTGGCGGCGCAACCGTGATGGCGCATAGTTGGGCGGTGGTTTGGCTGGTCGGCTCCGATTGGCTGGTGGGGTTTGGCGTGCAGGAGAAATCCTTGCCGGTTCGTCCGGCTCTGATGCGGTGACACCGGCGGGTGCCACTATCCCTTCTTGAAGGGTGTCGGGAGTAGCTATCCCCCACCTCCCTCCGCGTACTGGGGGAAACCCTAGGACTTGTCCGGGCAGCAGCGTCATCGGCGTCGCATTCCTTCTTGGAGGTGCTGCTAAGTTCGCGGTAGATCGGAGCCTCGGGCTGTGGTGGTTTGTTTTCGGAGGGCGCAGTGGTCGCGGGTCATCCGCGCTTTGTCGAGCTGCCGTTGTTGGCATTTTCTTTTTCTTCTTCTTTTTCTTTGGGCTTGTTGTGCTGCTCGCCCCAGCATTACGATGTGTACTATGGTGGTTTGCTTTGGAATACAAAGCGGGGGAAAACCCTTTTTCGGCAAAGCCTCTTGTTTGCTGAGACCGACAACAGATAGTGGTGGAATGCTAATTTGACAAAAAAACATTATCTCACATTATAACACTGAGGGGATGATAGTGCAATAAAGTAGCACATTTCAAAAAACACAGAAGCTAGTGGTAGTCTAGCAGAGTTTTTTAGGGCTAAATGACAGCATGTTTCATTGACACAAAAGGAGCTATCCTGTCATTCTACCCTTTCACTGTGGTGACACGAACAAAGTTTGGAACCACATGTTTCTCAGAGAAAAGCTTGAAACTAATTGCTAAACCCAAGTATAAACTAAGTAATTTTAACTAAATTAAGGTAATTACTTACCAGAAAACAGCACAAGGTACATCTTTATAATCAGGCTTAACTGTCTGGCCACCAAACACAGTTTTCTGCAACGAAAAGATAGGGAAGAATAAATAGTGCTGATTTTAAAAACAAAGACTACAAGCAGAACGACCAGAATGAGTTACTGTGGAAGGATTACAAACAACAGCTATCACTTACAGCGAAGCAAGTAGCCTCCATCAGAGCAACAGGTGTTAGGTTAACCCGATTTGTTACATCACCCACGGCCCATATACTTGGAACTGATGTACGGGAGTATTCATCAACCTAAACAGACATGAAGCCAAAATTAACAACTATATAATTCAGGGTGCCAAAAGTATATACTATCCAGAAATTAATAGCAAACCCAGTGCATAATATGGACACAGGCCCAATCAACCTAAACAGACGTAAAGTCAAAATTAACGAATCGTATTGTTCAGAATGCCTGAAGCACACAATGCATAAATTAATAGCATAACTGAAGTGAAGAATACGGACACAGGCCCAAGTTGACAGGTGGGTTTGTCAGGGTAGAGAGAGAAATATGAGAAGTAAATATCGTTTCGGATTGCCAAGAGTATACAATGCAGAAGTTAATGGCATGCCCAGTGCATAATATGGACACAGACCCGAGTTCACAAGTGGGTTTGTCAGGGCAGAAACAGAAATATGAGAAGTAAATTTCGAATAAAGAAAGAAGATAGACCTTGATGGCTCCTATTTGATCAACCTCAACACCAACAGCTTTCAAGTTCAGCCTATTGGAGTTCGGCGCACGACCTGCACAAGTTAAAAATCAGTCATAAGAATAATTCTGAACTTGCGTATTCAATGCAAAATAAAATTTATGATAAATATTACTCCCTCCGTCTCATAATATAAGAACGTTTTTCAAACTGTTTTAGCTTGGAAATGTTCTTCTATTATGGGACAGAGGGAGTACATTCTAAACAGAGCAAGGAAACCAGTAGTGTCTGATTCTTCCACATCCAACCACAACAGATTAATACGTGACAAACAAATAAGTGGATAGGTATCTTTTTAAAATATAAATCAGTACAAGTTTCAGAATACAGTATAATTTTTTGCTCAACAGACACAAGTAACCAGGAGGTGTCGGGTTGTCCCTTTCTTGATTGCATGATGTGAACTAGGTGCAATGAACTACAAATCTCTTGATAATGGAACAGATAAACTTAGTCTCAAAACAAACAAACAAACAAACAAACAAAACATGGTAATTACCTGTAGCAAAAAGAACAACATCTGCAGTGAGCTCATCCCCTTTATCTGTCACAACTTTAATGCCATCGGCCGTTTTACTCAACTGGTTAACATGAATGAAATTGGTCAAAACAAACTCCAGCCTGAACACGAGGAATGCGAACTGAACTTCATAAATTTAGCATAAATCACCTCAGTCAAATTGGTCCCCGGATGCAATCTGATTCCCCTTCCCTCAAGGTTACTTGCAACAACTGTCCTCATCTCATCATCAAAACCTCTGCAAGTGGCAGTGTAATGTTACATTCACCTTTCAGTCGGATACTAATTTTTAGAGAATTCCACAATGTGAAATACATAGAAATTTAAAATGCTAAATGCCAATGACAGAATTTCTTTTTTACGCGGACTTGTTGTCAAATGCTAATTAGGGTAAAGGGTCAGGCTCTACTAGAGTCTGCAACAACCTGGGCAACCACTGGCATGAAGTCCAAACGTCACGCTGGAGGGGATTGGGGGGTAGAACATAGGCTTCGGATGATGAATAAGGGAGATAATAGATTGATAAGCTGTTCTCTTATTGCCACTGATTATGGGTACATATGTTGTCCCTTATATAGGATAGGAGGACTACTTGACCCCTAAGTAACAACTTAAATGATACAAATCCGATCTTTAACTCGAATCTCATCTCTTTCCTATTTAAACAATTATCTTTTCTATTTAGGCCTCTTTTGGTTCATAGGATAGGAATGTTATAGGAATAGGAAAATCATAGGAAGTGAGATGACCTATAGAGAAAGAGATGGCATTTGATGCATAGGATAGGAATTTTTCCATTGAGTCTTAGCTAATGTTTTTTTCTCCAAAATGTGAAGGATTGATTTCTATCCTACATATAGGAATAGGAATCCGTTCCTACGAAGCAAAGGGCTTGAAAGGAAATTTTCTTTTGAAAATCCTATCCTATAAAAATCCTATGAAATTCCTACAAACCAAAGGAGGCCTATACGGGTAATTAGAAGATGGCCGGGCTGTCAAATCAAGCTGGCGGAGGTGTAACGGCACGTACTTTATTTACTGCTGTACGTGCCGGCCGGTCATGGGCTGTTGTAACAGATCTACATCCCACGAGCGCACGCGCGCGGACGGAGACTACCACCCTTCAGCTTGAGCCTAATCCCGGCCACACGTACGTACCCAGTAATTAACCACGCCCGTGCTGTATAATACTTACCCATACTATATAATAGGCCAATTCTTCATGTACGAGGAGGAGCTAAACAATTGTTTTCGAACAGTATAGTATAGGTCTTCCCTGTTGCAGACAGGTTTAAAATCCCATCTCGCCAGCTAGCTCTGTCTTTCGCGCCTCGCCGTGTAAGGTTAGATTTTTAATCAGGCACGACAACAACGGATCTACGGCGTAACAGCGACACGGCGAGGCGCTCGGAAGTTAAGCACGTCCACCGTGGTTCCTGCCCGCGAGGGTTACGGGCGAACGTGTGGTAGATCAGCAGGCAAGTGGGCGGCAGACAGAATCCAGGAAAGCTAGAGACAGGTCGACAGGTAAATTGAGATCAAAATTTCACAAGCATCCGTTAGCTAGGGAGGTCCGCCTCCGTGGGCATCGAATTTTACAATTTGTTTCCGTAAAATCTTCTGGAAAGGTCTAGCATCCATTACCCTTACATACCCATTCTAACTAACTAGACAACTCAAGCCACACAAATTAATTAGCTTCTCGGGAGTAATAATGAACTATTAATGAATTTTGGACGAAAATATATTTTTGACTTTTGCTAAAGCGGGAAACAAAGCCAAAAAATTTCACATTCATTAAATAAACGGCTTTGCTAAAACTGATTCGAATGAGAAATTAATTGGTCTCATTCACTTTTTCACCGGTCCGATCGAGCCGCGCAGTGATTTGTGCTTTGTCCAGGTGGAGAGCTCCGTAGCCACAGGAGGCACGTCCCGTCCCGCTCGCAGCCTTTTTTTTTGTCGCACGTTGTTTTCTCTTTTTTGTTTGATGAAGGCCACTTGCATTCCGGCCCAACACATTTTCCATTCACAAGCCCAAGTACGACGGATATACGAAGCCCTGTCTCATCGCCTCTCCTTTTTCAGTCTGTTTGTTAGCTTCTTTAATGGTGGCGGCTGAGACACGGGAGAGCCCGCTGCGGGAGATCGGCGATGGCGGCGTCTACTGTTGCTTGAGATCGGCGGCGCCGGCATTTTGGAAGTAAGATCTGCCTGTCCTGTTCGTCCTTTTTTCTTTTTCTTTTTTGTTGTTTTGTAGAGATTCGTGTTATAGGGTTAGAGCTCTTTTTTCGGTCAGATCCCACAGAAACGCTATATGATTCTGGCAGCTTCGAATCCGAGATGTGGCTGGCTGTACTATGTATGTGGATTTTTTTGCGTAGCAAGCATTTTTGGGGGGTTCACCCAAATAGAAGAAATGGGCGTGGAGTAGAGTAGGATTGAGTTTAGTTCAGTTTACTTCAGAGACGTAGCTTGTTTTGTTTTTTCCTGGATGATGATGTATGTGTAGTGTATGATTTCCAACACAGATTTTTTTTGTTTGTTTTGAATGTATGTACTCAGGCATCCCCAAAGGGTATAAAGTAGTTTATTTTTGTCTTTTTTGTTAGTGCAAACTGATTGTGGAATATATTTTTTATATGTGAGTTTATACTCTGCAGGATGTTGTGTCCAGATTGCCATTCATTCTGTCAGAATGATGATGAGCAGAGCTTTGGCATTTTCATTCGCGACGGGTCTGGAGATTTTGCGGTAATCTATTCTCCCTTTGTTGGATGTTTTTTTCAATGCCTTTTCCTTTTTGATAGGATTCTTCTTTTTCTAATTGTGTTGATTTTTTTCTCCATTTTTTTATGAGCAGATCATCCCATGCACCGCAAGGAACCGGTTCAACCAGATGAGTGGCCTGAAGTTTAAAGCACATGGTCGTAAGAACCATTGAAGATGGATACATTGGGCCACATTTT
The DNA here is from genome assembly GCF_002575655.3 of Aegilops tauschii subsp. strangulata. Classification (NCBI taxonomy): domain Eukaryota; kingdom Viridiplantae; phylum Streptophyta; class Magnoliopsida; order Poales; family Poaceae; genus Aegilops; species Aegilops tauschii. The sequence goes on along the minus strand of NC_053040.3, from coordinate 471,912,553 downwards.
GTGCACCGCCTCACGCCCACGAACATCACAAGCAAGTTTATGGTACATCTTCTCAATCTTTCAGTACCTTTTTTTGTTATTTTTTCTTTTTTGCAAATATGTTTTGCTTTTTTCCACTTCTTTCCTAACACATTTTTCACCTTTTTTCCTTTTTTGCCTTTTTGTTTGTATTTGCTGATATCACATAGAAAATCCCGAAGAAAATAGTTCAACCATTGAACTTGGCTTCAGAAGGGGTTGTTGAGCTTTGCTTGGGTGTAGGAGATGTCATGCAGCTTGGATATCACACAGATCCCGATGGACAGATGGTCTTCGACAAAGATTGGGGTGTTTTGTAGCCCACCTCCAGGTGGATGATGTTGTCGTTTTCAACTTCAGGCATAGCAATGCACAGGGCATCAACATTAAATGCGTCGGTGGTCTATTTTTTTGTTGTGTTATTTTTCGTAATTGTCCCAATTGCAAGTCCACCCATGACTCACAATTGTGGGGCCCACGTGCCTCTTTTTGCATCTCAACAATCGACTTGCAATTGGGAGTGCTTTTACTCGATGCTACTTGCAACTCCACCATCGACTTGCAACTGTGGGTGCCCGCATGCCACTTGCAACTCGACCATCGACTCGCAACTCGGCTTTTTTTGTAGTTTGCAATCCCCTTAGTTGCAAGTTCACCATCGAATCGCAAATGTGGGTGCCCGCATGCCACTTGCAAGTAGAACATTGACTCGCAACTCGGCTTTTTTTTTGTAGTTTGCAATTGCCCTAGTTTCAAGTCCACCCATTGAATCGCAATTGTGGGTGCCCGCATGCCACTTGCAAGTAGACCATCGACTCACAACTAGGGTTGTTTACTCGATGCCACTTCCACTCGACCATCGACTTGTGACTCGTTTTTTTGTAGTTTTTGTAATTGCCCTAGTTGCAAGTCCACCATCGACTCACAACTATGGGGTGCCCGCATGTCACTTGCAACTTGGATTTTTTGTACTTTGCAATTGCCCTAGTTGCAAGTCCACCATCGACTCGCAACTGTGGTGGCCCGCGTGCCACTTGCAAGTAGAACATCGACTCGCAACTAGGGTTTTTTACTCGATGCCACTTGCAACTCGGATTTTTTTGTAGTTTGTAATTGCCCTAGTTGCAAGTCCACCATTGGCTCGCAACTTTGGGGTGCCCGCATGCCACTTGCAACTCAACCATCGACTTGCAACTCGGGGTTTTTTCTCTAGTTTTTGTAATTGCCCTAGTTGCAAGTCCACCATCAACTCGCAACTGTAGGGTCCTGCATGCCACTTGCAAGTAGAACATCAACTCGCAACTATGGTTGTTTACTCGATGCCACTTGCAACTCGACCATTGACTTGCAACTCGGATTTTTTGTAGTTTGTAATTGCCCTAGTTGCAAGTCCACCATTGGCTCGCAACTGTGGGGTGCCCGCATGCCACTTGCATTTCGACTATCGACTTGCAACTCGGCTTTTTTTGTAGTTTGCAATTGCCCTAGTTGTAAGTCCACCATCGACTCGCAACTGTGGGGGACCGCATGCCACTTGCAAGTAGATCATCGACTCGCAACTAGCTGGTGTTTACTCGATGCCACTCGCAACTCGACCCTGGACTTGGAACTGGTCTGTTTTTTGTCTTCTTTTTTCACCATAATTGCTCCAGTTGCAAGTCCACCATCGACTCGCAACTGTGAGGGCCCGAATGCCCTAGTTCCAACTCGACCATCGACTAGCAACTCAGGGGAGGGGTGTTTACTCGATGCCACTTGCAACTCGACCCTTGACCTCCACCTGATCTTTGTGTGTTGTTTGTTTGTTTGTTGTTTGTTGTTTGTTGTTTGTTGTTCTTTGTTGTTCACAATTACTTCCTTTTGTAAATAGAAGCAACTTTGGTTTCACCGATGAAAATACTCGCAACTGTGGGCCCGCATGCCCCAGTTGCAACTGGGGCACCAACTCGCAATTGGCTGGTGTTTTACTCGAAGCCACTTGCAACTCGACCCTGGACTTGCAACTGGTATGTTGTATTTTTTGTCTCGTAATTTCCCGAGTTGCAAGTCCACTATCGAGTCGCAACTGCGAGGGCCCGTGTGCCAAAGTTGCAACTCCACCATCGACTCGCAACTGGCTGGTGTTTACTCGATGCCACTTGCAACTCGACCCTGGACTCGCAACTGGCTAGTGTTTGCTTGATGCCACTTGCAACTCGACCCTGGAATCGCAACTGGTCTGTTTTTGTCTTTTTTCTTTGTCATAATTGCCCCTGTTGCGAGTCCACCACCGACTCGCAACTGTGAGGGTCCGAATGCCCCAGTTGCAACTCGACCATCGACTCGCAACTCGGGGGGGTGTTTACTCGATGCCACTTGCAACTCGACCATAGACTTTGCAACTAGTCCGTTTTTGTTGTCTTCTTTTGCCATAATTGTCCCAGTTGCATGTCCACCATCGACTTGCAAGTGTGGGCCCGCATGCCCCAGTTGCAACTCAACCACCGGCTTGCAACTGGCTGTTGTTTTACTCGAAGCCACTTGCAACTCGACCCTGGACTCGCAACTGTGAGGGCATGTATGCCCCAGTTGCAACTCAACCACCCGACTCGCAACTGGGGGGTGTTTACTCGGCGCTAGATGCCTAGCTGTACTCGCAACTGTGGGCCCCGTGTGCCCCTTGCAACTCGACCATCAACTCGCAACTGCCTGGTGTTTACTTGATGCAACTTGCAACTCGACCATGGACTTGCAACTCGACCCTGGACTTGGAACTGGTCTGGTTTTTGTCTTCTTTTTCGCCATAATTGCCCCAGTTGCAAGTCCAAGGTCGAGTCGCAACAGTGGGACCGTGATGCCACTTTTGGTCTATTTTTTGTTGTGTTATTTTTCGTAATTGTCCCAGTTGCAAGTGCACGCATGAATGGCAATTGTGGGGCCCACATGCCTCTTTTGCATCTCAACCATCCACTTTGCAACTGGGAGTGTTTTACTTGATGCCACTTGCAAGTCGAACCCTCGACTTTGCGACTGGTCTGTTTTTTGTGTCATGTTTTCTGTAATTGCCCCAGTTGCAAGTCCAAAGTCGAATCGCAACTGCAAGGGGCCCGCACGTCACTTGCAAGAAGACCCTCGACTCGCAACTAGGGGGTATTTTTACAAAGAAGTTACCACAGTTGCATGTCTAGGGTCGAATCGCAATTGCAAGGGGCCCGCATGTCACTTGCAAGTAGACCCTCGACTTACAACTAGGGGGTGTTCACAATTACTTCCTTGTAAATACAAGTAACTTTGGTTTCACCTATGAAAATACTTGCGACTGGACCGTCGACTTGCAAGTCGTATTTTTTTTAGTTTATAATTGCCCTAGTTGCAAGTCCACCATGGACTTACAACTGTGGGTGTTCGCATGCCACCTGCAACTCGACCAACGACTCGCAACTTGTCTGTTTTTGTAGTTTTGTAATTGCCCTAGTTGCAGGACCACCATCGAGTCACAACTGTGGGCGCCCGCATGCCACTTGCAAGTAGACCCTCGACTCACAACTCGACCATCGACTTGCAACTCGGCCTTTTTTTGCAGTCTGTAATTTCCCTAGTTACAAGCCCACCATCGACTCACAACTGGTCTGTTTTTTGTATGTAGTTTTTGTAATTGCCCTAGTTGCAAGTCCACCATCGACTCACAACTGTAGGGGGGCGCAGCCACTTGCGGTAGACCCTTGACTCGCAATTGGTCTGTTTTTTTTTTTTTTACTTTTTTGTAGTTGCCCTAGTTGAGAGTCCACCATCAACTAACAACTGTTGGTGCCCGCAATGCCACTTGCAAGTAGACCCTCGACTTGTAACTATCGTTCATGCCACTCTTTTTTAAATTGCCCTAAGTGCAAGTCCATCATCGACTTCACAAGTAGTGGTAGTTGTTCTTGTTTATGCCACTTGCAAATAGACCCTCGGACTTGTAACAATATTTTTTATGTGTAGTTTGTAACTATGACTAGTTGCAAGTACACCATTTGTCTCGCAAGTTAGGGCCTGTAATTTGTAATCGCTCCATTTTTGCAAGTCGCCCATTTGACTTTGGACCATTGACTTTTTTGTAATGGGGTAATTGTCCCATTTGGAGTCAAACATTGACTCGTAACTTAAAGTTGTAGTTCTTTTGTTTCATACCTCAACAACAACTTCTTTTTTCAACTCAACGGTTTTTTTAGGTTGTATAGTTACAACCGCCACAACCAGGGCACAACTGCAACTCATCATACTCGGGCGCAACTGCAAGAGGTATGAAGCGGCCGCAACCATGTTGGGGGAGGGTTGTCTGGGGTTGTCGACGGTTTTTATCTTAGCATCACATAGGCGGGTTTTCTATCATTTCCCTTGACGGTGGGTGCATGCAAGCACTTATCATTTTGGCCCTTTTTTGTGTTTTATTTCTCGGAACGCACAAACCATCTCCGATAATTCTCGCATGAAAACACATAATGTTTTTGAATATATAGTTGATCCTAGTTTCACACTGTTGAACGCTTATAGTTGTATCTTCGTCGAACATACACAATAATTTGTTTTGATATAGTTGCCCAGCAAACATTGCCCGCGCAACTAACTTTTCTTTCTTATATCATTTTTGTGTACATTTGTTTCTTTTAAATTTCTTTACTATATAATTTTTTAAATATTTTTTTGCCTTGAATGAAAAATCAACTATAAATGCCTCGTCTTAGTGAACACAATATATTAGGCAAAACTATTTTTAATTTGCGAGCCAGGAGGAAGCTGTAATTTTTCAAAGTTTCCTCTTTTATTAGTGACACACACATGCAATAATTTTTCAAAGTTTCCTCCTTTGTTAGTGACACACACATGCAAATCTTCATGTGATTGTTGACCGAGCATGAAAATTGTCAGCTTGTGGCTAGCCCTTTTGTCGCGATGTTGTGCAGCCGGAGTAATTGACAGACAGAAAGGGAAGATTTAGCATGACATCACATCCAAACATCCCACACACAAGTAGACTTGCAAGAAATTTTTTTCCATTGTCAGGTTAGTATCCACTGCATGTAGAGAAAACACTCACGCCGGAATTACAACAAGCGTTTAGTGAAAAAATATATTTTTTCTACCTTTTAAATATATTTTTAAGAAACACTGGATGCAGTGGGCGCGTAATATACTGGCTAATACATAGTTACAAGAAAAATAGGAAAATCGTGTGTCAATGGAATAGTAATATGCTCATCCAATTCATAGATGGTTGTAGGCCTATTTTTTGTTCCAAATGGATTGAATACAGATACACATATAGAAAAAAAAAAGAGACACGGACAAGGCTGGACACACAGCTCAGCCCACTAATAGCCCATATTGACGACCCAAACAACGCACCTAGAAAGAAAACCAGCCTGTCGAGAAAGCGGCATACGCTATCGATCACGGAGGTACAATACCAGTATCAATACATAATGATGTCATCATGATCTTATCTGAATGAGACCAAACTATATCTCATTCAGCTGAGTTCTAGGCGCTCCCTTAAATAAACTAGAAATTCCAATCAATCATGCAGCATTTCTTAGCTCTCAATCACCGGTGCAAAGAACTCACGCACCCCTTTAACATGATGTTTTGCCAAAACTGTACCAGTAGGACCTCGACGTCTCTCTAATTCGGGCAGCTAGCTGCATCGGCCGTGACTCAGCTCCGGCCTTTCGCGTCAGATCACACTCGGACATTGCCTAGGCATTTTGTTATTTTGCGCAAGTAGTTTGTACTGCATGATTGGGTTGGTTATAGCTTTGCTAGCGTGGAATCACGCGTGGAAAATCACAGGAAAATACAGTACATGTGCATGCATCTCGTCATCGCGGCAATGCTAGACACACGGGCTGATGACTACGGAATCAACGGACTCTGATTAGCTGGCATGGTTTAATTGGTGATTAAGGGGGAAACGGGCTAGCGTGAATATTCCCATAATCCGCCCGTGATTGTCTGTGTGTCTAGGATTTTCGTCGTAATCGTGTGTATGTGCACTCAGATAAACATGCATGCATGTGTGACGTTTAACGTGCGCAGTGAAATGCAAATTAATTCAACTGTTTTGTTCTGCTGAAGAATGGAGCAAGAACAGGTAAATTGTGGACTCTGTATGTGGTTAATTAAGAGACAGTCCTCCAACAAGAAAAACAAGTTCAACTAGGAGACAGTAACATACAGTGCTTTGTCACATCCTCAGCCACGGTGTTCAGAGGACCTCAATCGTATGATCGGGCACATAAACATACAATTAATCTCCACTGAATGTCCAGTCGCGAGTGCCCGAAATGTCCGGGTACATGTTGCGTCAACATGCTTGATTAGGAAACTTTATTAGGCTGGTGCATGGTTAGCCAAAACAATGGACTCTTAACGTCAGAGGATACTTCCATGCGACCACGACATGTGGTTTTAATTAGTAGAGTGTTGCATGTATCATTATCTCTCTCTGCTTTTGAATAAGGCAGAGATTGAAGAAGCTTATTTCAACGGCGCGTGCAGAAAGATCTTTGGATATAAGCTTAGGGTATCAATCACCCACCTATATGTTCTGTTCGACTTAGCCCAAAGTGATATTAGCAGTAGTGTACTTAATCAGTTATCGCCATGGAAGGCTAGAATGTTCTACGAGTAATATATACATTCGCTGAACGCAACAGGGCACACGCGTACATTTCCTACAGTGACCGATCGCTTTTTCTTGAGAGTAATCAATTGCTTGGTCGACTTAGCCGAGGCCATCGGATCATCATCAACGTCTGGTGAGTAAACAATAATCAATGGCTCAATCAACTGTAACTTTTCAGTTTATTTAACAGCGGTAATCCGATGCGCATTCCATGCCATGGGTTAGATAGCTTTCCTCCTCAGGGTGGCCAACAACTTCGTTGCAGATGTCCATCAATCATGTCCCTTGCAGAACGCTTATCCAGAATACAAGTTTTTCATGGGAATATCAACCACAAAAGAATTGTAGGTGGCGGTTACGTACGCCATCCGCTGTAGTATGACATTGCCGCTTGCAGCTTGGTTCAGGGGCAAGGACGGCTGGCCGGCCAGGCCGCCCTAACATGTGATGCCAAAGATATGGCGATGGTGATCCTGGCCTGCCAAAGGCAGGCATGCATCTTTGGACAAGGACTCCAACATCTTAGCCACCAAAAACTCCGAGGATGTTGCAAGGTAACCTTGACAAATGTTGTTACTATGAAAGTGCAAATATGGCAATGATTAAGTACATGATCATATCAGGCAAACAAATCGTTATTACTCGGAGGACAGAGGCATCTGGAGTTCTGGACACGCAGGGTCTTTTCCTTAAGAGGATTTATTTAGTTACGGAGCTAGCGAGGTGAACGTAAAAATAGGCAGCTCAGATCAGATTATTAAGTATGTAGATGCCCCAAACATACAAAAATCGATTGACGTGCGGCTCGTTTACCTCTCCAAGGGCCACTTTCTAGAACATACTATGAGGTGCCTGTTTTTACGGCTACCTTGCTAGCTCCGTGGAAGTACATAAATCATCTTAAGAAAAAGACCCTGTGTGTTCTGATGCATCTGTCCTGCAAGTTGTAGCGATTTGTTTGCATGATGTCGTCATGTAGTTAATCATCACAATATACTTGCACTTCCATACTAGCCTCATTTATATGTCTAGATCTAGGAACATCCTCGAGGTTTGTTGCGGGTAAGATGTTGGCGTCCTTGTCCAAAGATCGTTCCCTGCCTCCTTTAGTCCAAGATGACTGTCGACTGATTTCTGGCATCACATATGAGCGTATGGCCTGGCCGGCCATGCATGCGCCTGGCCCAAGCTGCAAGCGGCAATGTCTACATACTTCAGAGGATAGCCCGTGAAACCACAGTCTACATGTCTGCTTAGATGAAATTTCCATGAAAAAACTTCTGTTACGGATAAGCCTTCTGCACCTGCAAGGGTGTGATTGATACTCATATGTAATGAAGCTGCTACTTGGCCGGCCTGAGCCGAGGAAAGCCACTGGTCCTAAATGTAGAAAGTTCTGTTTCAGGGGTCCCATTTGAGGCGCAGATGGTGATCTAATCCAACCAAACCCCTGGCACGGAAGGCACATCGGATTACCCGTTCTAAAAGAACTGAAAACGTTATAGCTGAATAGCCAATTGTTATAGCTTACTCACCGGACGATGACTGCCTTATGAAAAAACAGAGTTTGGTTTTTCTGCACCCAGGAACATTGAACCCCAGTGCACCCACGATGAAAAACTTAGCAAACCATTTTGAAAATATCTAAAATTTTGTGGATGTGATTATGACCAAATGTTTTAGATGCTTGCAAAATTTGCTGGCGAAATGACATCCAATGAGCTCTGTACAAAAAGGAAAGAAAGTTTGTGCTGAAAACATGTGAACATTAACTTGGGTGCAGATCATCATTTTTATTTCATTTTGTATAGAGATCATTTGATGTTTTTTGGTGACCAAACCTTGCAAAGTCCTAAAACATTTGCTCATAATCTCATCCACGAAGATCGAGAATTTTTTGATTTTTTTCCATTTTTTCTGAATTTACTGTTTAGTCTGTGGGTGCACCCACGTTGGGTGCAGCCACTACTTTTGCCAAAACATACTCACCACATGGTGGTGATTATCTGATGGCCTCGGTCAAGTCGATCAAGCAATTGATTGTAGGAAATGCATGGCCGTCCCATTTAGCAACTGTATATATCACCCCCGGAACATTCTAGTCTTGCACGGCGATAACTGATTAAGTACTTCTGGTAATATCACTTTGGGCTAAGTCGGACAAAGCAAACAGGTGTGATTGACACCCTAGGCTTCTCTCGAAAGATATTTCTGCAGTTTAAATAAGCTTCTTCAATGTCTGTCTTATTTAACAGTGAAGAGATAATGATACATGCAGCACTAATCTGCTAAGTAAACCACATGTCATGGTCGCGGAAAGTGTCCTATGACGTTAGGAGTCCTAGATTTTGTCCAACCATACGCATGAGCGAAACCAAATGTTTGAATTAATCCAGTCACTGATCGACTAAGATGTAGCACTAGTCTAGTGTAGCCTTATTAAGGTTACTAATTAAGCATGTCGACGAAACCTGCACCAGGACGTTTCGGCGCCACTGTCTGCCATTCAGCAGAGATCAATTGTGCCGTTAAACTGTTAACTAACTAATCAGCCGGGGCATTGAGAAAATTGACTGGTTCTTCCTTTCGAGATATTTCTTATGAGCTAGTTTATAGTTGATTATTCAGTGGTAGAACGATCAGTGGCACCGCCGTCCACATGAGGTGGGCATGTAGCTAGCCTTTTCTGATTTTATGGAATCATTCGGAAGAAATCATAGCTTTTGTCCATAATCATCCTAATCATCCTTCCCGGAATGAACACAGTCTGAGTTTCAGCAATTATTTCATTCAAACAGGGGCGAAGCGAATTAACTGGACTTCGCAGGAAAAATGTCTGGAATGAGTCAATCTTAATATCACATTGATTTCATTGCAACCATACATCGCTTTGATGCAGAGCCCGGGGGTTTCAACCTTCTTTTCAAAAAAAAAAAGCAACCGTCTACATCTTCAAGACTTCCACCGTACGTATGATCTTGCGAAAATCATCAATGCACGAATAACCTTCGTGCAAAATATCTGCACTAGAGATCTAGGGCAATGAATCCATCTGACTACTGGTAGTACCGAATAAGATGGACTGCGATGGAGTTTAAGCTCTCTCTGGCCGGCCGGTACTAAATTACTAGACCTAGGAGTTCTTCTCCATTCTTTGGATGAATCATCTTGCTTCACCTGTGGGTGGTTTTGGATCATTCAGAGACACCAGCCGTACTGCCTGCGATTTTTTACCTGAGTTTTATGGGGTGTAAATGCTTGTCGACCAGCAAGTGACGAGAACTACAAAGAAGCCAGAATTAAGGCTAGCCAAGCCAAGAATTTAAATTACAGCTTGGGTCATGACTCATGAGACGGTAAAAGTATGTTCTAGAATGTGGCCGTTGGAGGGGTAGACAAGCCGCTCATCTATTGATTCTTGTAATGTTGTTTCTGGGTATGTAGATTAATCGATCTGAGGTACATGTTTGGTTTTACCGTTACCTCGCTTGCTAGGTGATTAATAAATAAATAAAACTCACCTTAAGAAAAAGACCTTGCATGCCCAGATGCCGCTATCCTGCAAGGTAGTATAACGACTTGTTTGCCTGATTCGATCATGTAGTTGATCATCAGAGTACTTGAACTTTCGCACTAATAATATCTATCAAGGCAACTCTCTTAGCAACATCAGACTGATCTTTACCGTCTAAAAGTATATTAGTATTTTGTATTTTCCCATTTCGCTACGTTTTGTGGCGAGCTGAAAGTTGGCTTCATTCCGATATAAAAAAACACTCATAAAAAGGAAAATTTTCAAATAAACATGACAGTTTTGCGCAAAAAACCCCCACAAATGTTAGGTTGTTGTTAGAGAAAACCACTAACCTTGGGCCTTTCCACTTAATCATAAATTATGTCTTCTAGGGAAATTGCAAGCTCTGAAATTCAAGTCAATTAACTGCAAACCTTATATTCGAGGCTCACTTGTGCAGCCTAATGACCCGAGTTCAATTCCTAGAATTGACAGGTGATGCACAGGGATTTTCCCCCATTTATTAAGGATCAAGGTTGGTGTGTGGTGGAATCACTCGTCAAGAAATATCTTGATACTCATTTAAAAGAATTCTGAGGACCATGTTTACCTTAGTGCTCATACTAAAATGGTCGTATGCATTCCTAGTTGGTGCAGAGATCGGGAAGTGAAAATATCTCCCATTTTAGGTCCAAGAGTGAAGGAAAAAGCCACCCCCGCGTCGCCTGACGATGACATGTATCTAGGATAGGGTAATAGGCCTGACGTAGACGCCCTACCCAAGGTCACTACCCTAGAGTCAGGAACATTCAAAGTACAACAAAGGATACCGACTGAAGTAACCTTGGAGTGCAATCCACTCGACCAATTATCTCACTCGGATACCCCAATTCCATTCGACTAAGAAGAAGTCATTCGACCATACAAGAAACCACTCGAAATAGAGAAGATCTAAAGCCACTCAGGATAGCAACGGTCAGGCGTTCAGTCCACGGTCTTTAAGATCATTTATAGCTCTTTATCGCTGGCATTACCAGTAACGTCCTGTCTTTATGTACGTTGAACCCTGTGCAACGTGGGATGGCTGGGGTCCTGGCGCACTCTAAATAAGCCACCCCCTCCACTGGCACAAGGGTTCGCACCCCCTGTAACTCTCACGCATAATCCAGTCGACCAAGCCTCCGGGCACCGAGACGTAGGGTTGTTACTTATTCCGAGAAGGGCCTGAACTCGTAAATCTTGCGTGCACAACCTCATCGTAGCTAGGATCTTGCCTCCTCCTACGTACCCCTTATTCTATTGTCAGACTTACTCCCACGACAGTTGGCGCCCACCTTGGGGCAAGTGTCTTAGCGACTTCCGGCGAGGTTGCAATTTTTTCGATCTCCATCGACACGGTTTCCGGCGGTGGTCTGGCTTTGGGCCGCGAGATCCGATTCGGTGCGCTCGTCTTCATCACCGACGACTCCGCCTGGCTCCAGGAGGCCCCCTCGACGTCGAGGCCCTTCCCATCCGCGGGGCGGCGCACTTCCGGGCGAGTGCCTGCGGCGTCCTTCTGCGGCAGCCGTCGACTCAGTATCGGTCGGCTCCCACATCGTCCACCCATCCAGCTGTACGCCGTCGCAAGAGATCTGGTCGATCGCGGCTTTAGCGCTGGGTGAAGCATGCGGTGGCTCGCCAGTCGGCCACCCCTCAAGTCACGGCAATCGAGCCCGACGAATCTCTCTACGGACTATTTGACCTGTCGACTGGTTCCGCTGAGACTGTCCGAGTGCGGGAGCAGCGACCCGGCAGCGGAGGTCCTGATGGTCGACACGCCATGCAACCTGCCTAGTTTTCGTCGCAGTGGCTGCGACGATGGTGGCAGCAGTGCGTCACGCGGTCATGACGAGTATCATCCCGAAGCCCTCACTTTGGAGCAAAGGGAAGAGCTGCATTGACGCAACGTGGAGGCCTTCCACACCCCCATCATCGGGGAAACCTCCGAGGCTCGGGCCTTGGAGACTGCGCGCTTGGCCACCTTGGCTGAGCGCGCGTGTCTGGAGAATCTCCAACATTCACTCGAAGAACACGCTCATCAACAGATACCCGAATCCAGTCCACGACATCGACAGTTGTTTCCAGCTGAACCTTAGGTATATCGCACACCAGTCCAGAATCTTGTAGCCGCAACTCGTATAGCAGAGTCGACTCAACCATCCCGTTCAGAGGCTGGTAGAGGTTTGATGCAAATTCGAGCTTTGCTTCGGGCGGCGCGGGAGCAAAACTCAGCCGTTTCTCAGTCGCGCAACAGGATCCACAGCAGGTCCATGGTGGCGGACACAGTCCAGTCGGCTCACAGCCCAAGATCACCTCTGCGGTGTGAGGGTCGTGGGCACTGCCAGGAGCAGTACCTGGGTCGGAACCACGAGCAGTATGATCATCGACTCAGCCGTGATGACCGCCGGCGAGTGCCTACGCCCCCTCCGAGGGGCGGATCGTATTTGCCCCGGCAGTACGATGATAGGCACCCATATGGCGATGAGCGAAGGATCCCAGTCGACCCAAGAGAGCCCGGGTTTGATGCAAGATCAATTCTTGTGCAAGGTCTGGTCGACACAAACCGGGCACACAGAGAAGGACTAGACAGAGATCGTCCGATTGGTAGCAGAGTGCATGTTTCCGGGCCTGAATGTTTCAGCAGAGCCATCAGAGCTGCTGAGATCCCTCCCAACTTCAGGTTGGCGACGGGAGTGAGTAAGTTCACCGGTGAATCGAAGCCAGACACTTGGCTAGAGGATTACCGAGTGGCTGTGCAGATTGGTGGCGGCAATGATGACGTGTCCATGAAGCACCTCCCCCTGATGCTGGAGGGTTCAGCCAGAGCTTGGTTGAATCAGTTGGCTCCTGGTAGTATCTTCAGTTGGGAAGAGTTGGCCCGAGTGTTTGTCAGGACATTTGAGGGCACTTGCAAATGGCCTGCAGGGCTGACTGAATTACAACATTGTGTCCAGAAACCGAATAAAACTTTGAGAGATTACATCGAGAGATGGACCACTCTTCATCATACCGCGGAGAACGTGTCACAACACCAAGCAGTTTGCGCCTTCAAAGAGGGCGTTCGGTACAGAGAGCTTAACCTGAAGTTCGGTCGGACAGGAGACATGACCCTGGCTCGAATGATGAAATAGCCACTCGGTACGCTAACAGCGAGGAAGAAGACCAATTCCGCAGTGGCAAGGACAAACCAGTCGCCCAGGACACTGGAGGAGGAAATTCTAGTCGGAAGCAGAAGCGCAAAGCCGAATCCGCAAATCCTGGTGAGGCCGCAGTTGTGAACCAAGGGAAATTCAAAGGAAAGCCTAAGGGGCCATGGATCCCCAAGAAAGTGAAAGATCAAGCGGGAAATGATGTGCTTGATTTGCCGTGTCACATACACACCACGAAAGATGAAGAGGGAGTCCTGATTTACCCCAAGCATACCACTCGACAATGTCGACTCCTAATTCAGAGCTTCCGAGAGGGTCAGCCCGGTGAAAAGGAAAAGGAATCTGATAAGGAAGAGGACAAAGAGGAGGATGACGGTTACCCCCAATGTCAATGCCACACTACTGCAGGATACTGCTAGCATGACACTATGATCAGAGACCCTTCGACGAAACTGTGTGCGATGCCATAATCGCAAACGGTGGTGTAAAAAACCGCCAAAAAGGTGCAAAATGTTTGCGATGGAGGATGCATCAAACACGGTTCAGATTTTAGTTGTGTGCGCGATGAAGGGCATACGGGTCAGCTCAATTAATTGTTTGCGATGAGGAGGAACAAAAGAAACGGGCAGCCAGATGAAGGTGTGTGCGATGTACAACATACGGTTCATTCGGATGAACTCTTTGTGATTAGGCAACACAAAAGAAACGGTCATCCAGATCAAAGGTGTGTGCGATATACGGCATGCGGTTCACTCGGATGAATTGTTTGCGTTGAGACATGAGAACAGAAACGGTTCAAATGAACAAGATGTGTGTGATACGAGGCTAACAAGTCTGTAATCGGAAACGTGTGCGAAGACCAATAACCACACAGACGAATACTGCTAACAAGCTGTGTGTGTTGTGAGCAAACGATTGCTGGTATACAATTGTGAGTGATTGATGAAAACATCACCGACGGGTTCCATTGTTTAGTCCGTGTGCGATGTGATTTTCTTTGTCCCCACAACATCTACGCTCTGTCTACAGAGCATCAACATATATACTTAAAAAGACAGCATTGCATAACCAAATGAAGCATACAATTACACAAGTGACTACACACATAACATTTCCACACACCAAAGTAAGCAATTACACACACAACATATATTGTTGCGACGATGCTTGCCATTGCTCTGCTTCCGGCTGGATCCCTGGCCGTTTTGGCGAAGGAGGCACTTTCTCATGTCAACGATCCGCCTGTACATGTCGTAGCTCATGTACGCCTCCTTGGCCGCGTACACGACGTGAGCTTTGTTGAGTTTCTCTATCCAGGCCGAGTGCCAGGCACGCTTGTCCTTGTTGCACGAATCCTTCATGTCTCTGTAGTAGGGGTCGATGATGGCCTCGGCGAGGTGAACCAGTGAGTCCTTCTCATGCTCCTTGCTGCCCCAGATCTTGTATTGGCGCTGGATGTCGACAAGATTCTGGCAGGCGATGCCCGAATTCTCGAGCGCCTTTACATCGTTGGTGATGCCCACCGTAGCGAACATGTAGTGGGGGCTGTTGACAAAACTGGCGAAAGGCTCGCAAGGCCTTGTGGCCAGTTAGTAGTGGTAGACGAGGACGTGGTGGCGCACGCACATCTGGGCGACGGCGACCTTGGGACGAGACCCGGCACGAGCGCGGGTGTACTCGGGGTCGAACCCGACCACCTTGTACTTCTCCTCGGCAAGCAACAACTCCATGATGTGGATGGAGTGCTCCACCCAGACCGGGTCGTTGGTGTACACCACCGAGAGGTCCATGAACCTTCTGTGGGTGTCCACCACGGCACGCATGGTGAACTGCTGCTCGTCGTCGGCAGCCGCTCGGAGCGCCATTGGAGCCGCGTAGGATACCCTCTAAGAATTTCTTATGGTGGGTTTGCTTCTTGCAATGATGGGGCGCGATCAAAAGTTTGAAGAGACACAAGGGTTAAATGGCTGCTGTGGGGACCGGCCGACCTGTAATCGTCATGTCTTGTCACGGCGTTCATAGCGGAGGATTCCAGAATCCAGTGCATGCTTGACAACGCCGCACCGCACGCGTGGGCTCGAAGAGGCACCAATGTATCATCGGTGAGCCTGTTCCCGCGCTACCGTGCTGTTTACCGCGCAAGCTTCCCGCCCGACTAGTTTGGCCATGCGTTGGCTAGAAGAGGGACAAATCGTGGGTGTTTATTGGCAAAAAGCTTTGTAAAAACAAAGTGTGTGGAATGACTTCGGTCCTAAGTTTACCCTTGGGTGATGAGGTCAAAATTACACAGAAGGGTGATGATGGATACTCGAGTGCGATAATTAATTCTTCGCTCTACAGTGCACATGGTGGAAGAAACCAACTGTGTGCAATAATGTGGAAGATCGCAATCGAGTTAGCTATACAGATCGTGTGCTGTGAGATCGACAAGGTAAACAGATTCGAGAATGTTTAATAAAAACTAAGACCATTGCATATTAAGGTCAAAATAGTGCTAGAAATATACAAGTCTCATACGATGCCATTTCAACGATTGTACCACAAAAGCTTGAAATATTACAAAGTTCAAATTCCAGAGTTATATGGCTCAAATTCGAAGATTTCAAGGTTTAAACTGATATTAGAAATGAAATTCAGCTCATCAGCTGCAAACGCTCGCGCTGATCCGCTGAACATGGATATCAGAGAGGTTCAAACTAATATCACCGCTTCCAAGTCTGGTTTCGAAACCTCACAATTTTTGCAGGGGTCAGCCACTGAGAAGTCATGTATGGGGTTGATACAATGACTTCCGAGTACTCTTTCATCTGAAGTTCCAAAATGAAATTCAGCATTTTTTGGAGCCTACTCCATTCTACCGCAGGCGCCGACGCTGATCAACAAACCATTCATTTTTGCGAAATAAATGTAGGGCAAAACCTCATTTCGTTCAGCACCCTTGCTCTGAGAACAAAGAACCTGGCGAATATAATCTCCGATAAGGTCCCTTGGTAGGAGTTCAAAGTAATTTCTAAGAGATGCAGATCTAGGCATTTGACGTGATTTTTATACTGTATCACATTAGCCACCACTGGGCCTAATCTTATCTGCAAAAGAAGAAAACGTGTTAGTGCCTACATGCAGTTTTGAACATTACTATAGGCCTATTTGGTTTGCAGGATTTGTAAAATGCACTAACATTCCATCTTCGATCTGACATGATTAACATGGGCATTTGATTACATTCTAAAAAATGTAGCCTTCTTCACAAGAGGTTGGAGTGGATGAAAAGTTCCCTAAGAAAGCTAGTACAGATGAATCCAAAGGAGAAATGCTTATTGATTGTAACCATATGGATCAAGCAACCGATATGGGGGGGGGGGGACATGTATGTACTGAAATCGTCCAAAAGAACCTTCAGAAATCGTAGTACATTGTCATTGTAAATTTAGAAAAAGGTGTCACAAATTGAACTCCCTTATGGTTAACATTTAACATGAAAGGAACATCACCTCGATATATAGCTTCTCCAGGCACGGAAAGCATCTCAGGAAACTGACAACTTGCTCCAGGCCGGGGCCGATAGATTCTAGTGCCAAGACCTTCACTATGCGTAGTTTCGGGGTCAAGCTTGTCGGAATCATTTTCTGAATGACAGACGAACAAACATCTTCAAAATTAGAAATAATGTTAATTTGTAGAAGGAGAGGTAGAAGGTGGCTGTTGTACCTGAACGGGTGTGGATCCAATAACAAGTTCGGAGTATTTGTGAGACGACTAGCCCACCACTGTCAATTTCGGCGCAGTAATGACATTGATTCTTCTTGGACCTTCTTGATCAACTACAAGTAATCTCTCAAGTGCAGGTGTGTCCTCAATGACCATACCGTGGTACACATCTTGTGATGTCTTCCTGCCACACCAGCAACACACATAAATAGTCCGGAGAGTCATGGAGGTGATGTGGAAGGTACTTAACCCATTGATCGCCTGAAGGCGAAGATACTCGAGTGCAGTACAGCCACGAAGACGGCGCTCCATGTCACTGTTTGAGAGGCAGACGGCGACGAGCTCGAGGTGCTTTAGTCGTGGTAGAATAAGAGCGGCCGCGTCATTAAGGGGGGATGGCAGTTCCTGAACTTGGCGATGCGCAGCGTGGGCGCGAGGCGGAGTGCGGACGTTGGTAGCGAAGTGAGCTCCTCGAGCTGATCTAGGGTGGGGGATCGAAACCAGTCGTCAAGCTTGGCTCAGTCCTTGTCGTTGGAACGGAACTTGCCCATTCTAAGGCCTTTGGTTGGGCCAAGGTGACTGCCAAGGATCTTGGAGAACGCATCCAAGCTTTTGCGGTAGCCATGGTAGAGCTCGTGGGTGTTGATGAGGTCTAGGGGGATGGAGTTCCATAGGGGGCGCCACCGCCGGGAAAGGACGGTTGTCCGTGCCCCATATTTGATTGGGATGAGGGAGATGATGACTCTCAACATATCATCGGGGGGGGGGGGGGCTGCTGATGAAATCTAGGCCTGCTGGAGTCGCTTGCGGTTCTAGCTCGCCCCGCCTCCGCTTGTTGACAGCCCCGTTCTCCACCTCCGGAGTCTCCTTGTCAGCAGTGCTTTTTGATAGAAATGGGAGTACATGGAATATTTAGTTAAAACAGGGTGATAGAAAATTGTATTGGTAACTAGAAGTTATTAGGTAGGAATATAGTAAGAAAAGAGAATAACAATTGGTTGCTTAAATACTACACAATTCATTTGACATGCTGGGTAAGTCAACATGCAGATAGTTGAAAAGAAAACTTACTTCGAATAAAGTCTGGACGGAGGAGCTTGTGCAGGTGTCAATGGGTTCCGTACCAGAGGGGTGGCGGGCGGGGTGAGGGTTTTTGTGACGTGGGGATGATGAGGGTTTTCTTTTTTCTTTTTTGAATTGGGTGGTGAGGGTTTTCTGTCCCAGAAAGAATTTTAGGGGCGACGATTTGCTAGAGTGAACCATGTGTGATTGACGCAATAGGCAAAATGAAAGTCATTGCACACGCTTCCAATTTTGGGAACCGTATGTGATTGACGTACTACCTCCGTCCTAGTTTAAGGGTCCCCCTTTGTAATTTTTATCAAATTTTGACCAAATATTTAACATACTCAGACATAGATAATAAGAGTACACGTATAAGCATAGTTTAACCATAAGTACATAGTTCAACCGTCATTAAGCATACTCAAGCGTAGATAGTTCGATCCATCCCACATCTCATCTCACATGCCGACACAATCCCAAAGCTTCTCCAGGTACTCGGCGTACGCGTCGTGCGCCACCCTGCGAGAATACTTCTGCTTGAAGGAGCCAACGACCCGTCCTCTTGCATGCGCTAGTACACTTAGATACGCGTCATGAAGCTTCTGGTTGCAAACTGGGCATCCATAGCCGCCGTTCCAGGTCCTAATACGCCTATTATGCATTACCGCGTAAAGCTCCCTCAGGATTTGCCTCTTGTACCTCCTCTGGCCATCTTCATCCTCGCTGTCCACATCGTCAGACAGCACCTATACAAATAGTAAAACAAATTTGGCATCAAATCAATGATTACATGCCGTGAAGTAGGATTAGGAATTTATGGCTATTTATTTATACATATGCAGAGATTATCGATTTTTAAGCACAATCGTCTATGTACAGACCAATCTTGAAGAAAATAATGGCACAAACATATGTGGGTCATTCAAAATCAATTGTCAAGTCCTGCCTAGGAATTATTAGCACGAACACTAACCCTAGTCGGATTACTAATAGAAATCATTTGCACAGATGAAATAACTAATCACTTATCACCTGTACCATTCAAACAATCAATACACTACACGGATCTAACGAAACTTACTCAGATTTCATGGATTGGGAGAACCTAACCATATGATTTCTATTTCAAAAAGGGGGAGGCAGGAGTAACCAGAGAAACCCTATGATCTATTTGACACATAAATGGGTATAGGTGACTAACCAGCTGTGCGTCGTCGTCGGAGTCGTCGCCGGAGTGGTCGTCGGAGTCGTCACCGGAGTGGTCGTCGGAGTCGGTAACTCCGCCTTCGGCTGTGGAAGCTCGACGTTGTCGACGACGTCAGGGTGCAGCGATAACTCGCCGGCGGTGACGGCAACCTCTTTCTCCATCTCCACGCCGTGCTCCGGTGCTTTAGCAGCCCCAGCGTCGCTACTCCCTTCGATGGAGCGCTTCGGTGGCTTCCTCATACACTGACGGCTTTGAGGACCGAGAGCGGCATCGAGGATGGAAGCGGAGAGAGAGGATTGTGTGTGTGTGGCGAGGATGGGCGGTGCGGCCGCTCGGGCACACCACTAATATGGAGTAGTGGGAGTTGTGGGAGAGAGGCGGGCGGCGGTCAAACCGATGGCTCTCCTCCCGATGAGCCTGCGCACCGGACTTCTCGCATGCCTACCAAAGTTTCACACAGCTACTCGTATGCCTCCCGATGACACTGCGTAGCGAGCACGCCTCCGTCAATTCACACACCTGCACGCACGCATCCCCGTCTGACTGCGCGGCGGACTGCTCGCATGCGTCCCGTCAACTCACGCCTGCTCGCACGGCACACGGGTCACGCTGCGACACGTATATTGTTTTTCTATTTGGATGATTAATGCAGCCGCTTTATTGCTTAACCGAAGCATGGCACGTATCCATTGTTGGTCTAACGCTCACGGTTCGAATAAATAATCCATTTGGGATATTGGTTCCCTATTATTAATAATCTCCCGTCTATAATTAGATAAAGATTACACCAAAACTGGTCTCAAATTTGACAAAAAAAGTACAATGCCACTTTGTATTGGTGTCCATATGACAACACGATAAGTTTCATGAACTTCAAATAAGTTTTGGATGTACTAGAATTTAAAAATCAAGATTCTCAATGTTTGAAATTTGTTGCACGGGGTGTAAACATGCACCCAGTGAGACACATGTGTTTTCGCAATCCATTTAGGTGCACTGTCACGTGTGCATGTAGCTCAAATTTGATTTTTGCATATTATACCCGTAGAAAATCAATCAATTAATGCACTAAAACATCTTAATAATCTCTGTGATTTTTTTGAAATTAAAATGTCCCTCCTTTGGTAACATATATGTTCACCGCTGGGTAATTAATTTAACATGCATCGTAGTTGCGGTGGATTCGTGGTGTGTGAGCGTGGGTGTGTGCGTTTGGAGGTGTCGGGTGGCTCGCAGTACACTACGAGTTGTGAGCCACCGTGTGTGTTGGCCGTTTTGTTAGGCAGGCCGGTGCCACATCAGATTCGTGATCGTTAATTAAAACATTACACAACTCTTTCGTACATACATGTTTTGGCCACATGCAGTCGATGGTTGTCCAACACGACACTCGATACTCGCGTGTGACACTTTCTGTGGGCCCGCGAGGTCGTCGTCCATCACTTTGACGAACAGCCGGCAGTGAGGTTAATTTGACTAGCAAGGTAGAATCTTTTTTGTTTGTGTTATGGTGGTATACATTACGCGTCGAAGAGGTGGGAGAGGACTAGCATATATACTATACGTACACGTCCGCGAACAAGTACACGTCATTCAGTGTCGGGACTTTTTGGTTTCCGAGGCACGTGCCACATCAAAATTGTGAAATTGGCTATTCAAACATCACACAACACCTTTTTGGGCCACATGCATATCCTAGCTAGGACACTCACGTGCGACGCTTCCATCTGTCGGCCCACGAGGCCATCGTCGATGCATGCATGCATCACTTTGAACTACATCGGGAGAGGTGAATTAATTTCACCATCGATGAGGATTCTTTTGGGTTGTACATATATTACGGCGGGAGCATATAGTATGCGGTGAAGAGGGGGGAAGGGGACCATCATATGTAGTACGCTTGATGAACCTCGCTCTGTGTGGGTGCATGGTTTATGGTTTTTGAGGCATGTGGCACATCAAATTTGCGCATTTTGGGTATTCAACATATATATGTTTGGCCCACATGCAAGTGGTGGTTGTCCTCTCGCACCC
This sequence comes from Aegilops tauschii subsp. strangulata, assembly GCF_002575655.3. Lineage (NCBI taxonomy): Eukaryota > Viridiplantae > Streptophyta > Magnoliopsida > Poales > Poaceae > Aegilops > Aegilops tauschii. The sequence continues at coordinate 471,891,173 of NC_053040.3, read as the reverse complement.
ACTTAAGCGGTTATCAGCGATATCGATGCTTTCCATCTGTAGGCCGGCTTGGTCCATCACTACTTTTTGCCTGACAACAAGAGAGGTTAATTTGACATGCATGATACAGTTTGAGCACACACACATGCATGTGTACGCATGAATCCCTCTCATCGAATCGAAGTGGCTAGTACAACGACACATCATGAACCGATCTCGCTCTGTGTGGGGAGCTAGTGTACAATTTTTGACGCATGTGCCACATCAATGTTGTGTATTCAAACATGCATGCACGCATCACCTCCATACATATGCATGTAGTGGTTGCCTTCGAACAGTACACTACCTCGCGTGGTTATTAGCGACAAGCCTATATATTCGTGGGCCCGTGTGGACATCCATGATCACCTTGACCAACAACAAGATAGGTTACCATGGTGGATTCTTCATTTGGTTCGTGTTATCATAGTACAGGTCATGGTGAGATTCAGACCTTAAGTTTGAGTGCATATACTATGCACGCATGCATGCATGAATCCCCGTCGTTGGCTTGAAGTGTGGTGTACATACATATGCATCGTCAACCTAACCCTCACTCAGTGTGGGGATTTCTAGTTCGAAATCACGGTGCCACATCAAAGTTGTTCCATTGTTACTCAAAAACACACTTCTCCATACATATGTTTGGGCCACACACATGCAGTGGTTGTCCTCGGGGACTAGCTACTTGCGTGATTATTGCCGAGCTAGCCCATCTCCAGGGTCACATGGACGGCCATCACTTTTACCAACAACAAGAGAGAGGTTGTACGACCAAGGTGAATTATTCTTGGTCCATTTTACGATCCATCTTGGAGAGATATGCCTCTCTGGCCCGCCGATTGAAAGTGTGTGTGTTGGGGGGGGGGTGTTGATACTTCGCACTTTGCTAGGTGAACCTCAGTTGGGGGGGCATGCATTCATAGCTTAGGATTCCCTTCGTGGCGACAAGAGGGGCCTGCTAGCTACTTCGCACTTTGCTAGGTGAACCTCGGTGGGGGGGAGGGGGCATGCATTCATAGCTTAGGATTCCCTTCGTGCCGACACGAGGGGGGGCTGCTAGCTACTTTGCACTTTTCTAGGTGAACCTCGGTTGGGGGGCATGCATTCATAGCTTAGGATTCCCTTCGTGCCGACACGAGGGAGGGGGGCTGCTAGCTACTTCGCACTTTGCTCGGTGAACCTCGGTTGGGGGGCATGCATTCATAGTTTAGGATTCCTTTCGTGCTGACACGAGGGAGGGGGGCTACTAGCTACTTTGCACTTTGCTAGGGTGAACCTCGGTTGGGGGGCATTCATAGCTTAGGATTCCCTTCGTGCCAACACGAGGGAGGGGGGCTGCAAGCTACTTCGCACTTTGCTAGGGTGAACCTCAGTTGGGGCGGGCATGCATTCATAGCTTAGGATTCCCTTCGTGCCGATATGAGGGAGGGGGGCTGCTAGATACTTCGCACTTTGCTAGGTGAATGAACCTCGGTTGGGGGGCATGCATTCATAGCTTAGGATTCCCTTCGTGGCGACACGAGGGAGGAGGGGGGCTGCTAGCTACTTCGCACTTTGCTACGTGAACCTCCGTTGGGGGGGAGGGGGCATGCATTCATAGCTTAGTATTCCCTTCGTGCCGACACGAGGGGGTGGGGGTGGGGAAAGCAATACTATGCGCTTTGCGAGAGAGGTGCCACATCGAAGTTGCATTTGGTATTTGAAAATCAAACCACCCTTTTGATACATAAATTTGGTCCACACGCAAGTGTGTTCGTGTTCTGACCCTCTCCCGCGTCATTTTTCACCAAATTTATGAACATTAGACAAGTCGGATGACGCAACAGACACGGTTCACTCAAACTAACCATGTGCCACGTCGATGCCCCTGTCACGCACACATCCGCACAGTGCATTGGGCTCCGAGAGGCCCCCCCTCTCAAAAATATCTGCCTGCCTCGAGGGTTTTTCTGTTTCATAACGCACGGTTGTTATCTCCGGACCGTGAGCGATGTTTCTTTTTCCCAATCCCGCCTGCATCCCTAGAAAATATCTACCCGCCTCGAGGGTTTTTCTGTTTCATAACACACATTTGTTATCTCCGGACCGTGTGCGATGTTTCTTGCTCCCAATCCCGCCTGCATACCTAGAAAATATATGCCCGCCTCGAGGGTTTTTCTGCTTCATAACAAACGGTTGTTATCTCTGGACCGTGTGCGATGCACTATAATCAAAATTTTCAATAGCCCGGAATTTCAATCCCGCGTTTGACTCCCGCGTAGTAAATTTTTCAGTACCCGCGTCATTTCCTCAAGCACCCTGTATCCCCCCTCCAAACACCCACACACAACACACACACACACACACACACACCAAAACCTCCTCGGGCGTGCGCGCGCACACACACACCCCCTCCCTCGTTCGAAACCCTAGCAAGGTCCCCGCCGTCACCGCAAGGCCTCCATTGTCAACATCTGTCGGTTTGCCCGTGCAGCTTACCCACCGATCTCCATACCCAGGCCGCCCTGAGTTTCTTGGATGACGCCTGCCAAACGCCCCCTTTCCCACAAATCCCCATCCCCATCCCCATCCCCCACTCCAAAGCGTCGCAGCCTAAGCCTGGCTACACTTCCCGTGGAGCTCGAGGAGCGACTGGCCCAAAAGAGGTGTATAGCGGTCTCTTCGCCCGACGTCGCCGAGGAAGCTGACGACCATTACTGGCGGCTGGCACTCAAGTAACGGGCTAGAGTATGTGGGCATGTCTCGGCCGCCGGCTATGACATCGAGGTCATCGACAGCGATGGCCTGAGGCGGGCTATGTCACAGGTTAAGTGGCCCACCCCAACCCCTCGGGTTCAACCGTCGTCCATCTCATCCATGGCCCCGCCGCTGATCTCCTCTGGCTCGTTGTCAACAATTTGCCATTCTACATCGCCATCGAGCCCCTTTTGTCATTTCTGAAGGACACGTTCTGCGATGCTGGCTTGGGATCCACAGCTTTCAAGTCAGACCTCATCGACGGTGACCACGAGGACGGCACCCTCTCCGGCTCTTCCAAGGGGAAAGAGCCCATCTGCTCTTCCAAGGGGAAAGCGCCCGTCTGCGACATCAGGGAGGGCACCCTACAGCTGTGCTCTTCCAAGGTTAAGGAGCCCATCTGTGACAACATGGAGCGCATCCAGGGTTCGCGCTCTTCCCACGGGAACGAGCCCATCTGTGACAAGTGAGGAAACCCATGATTTGTGTTGTCGTGCCTCTTCACAAGGCGAAACCCATGATTTGTTTTGTTGAATCCCTTTTGTAGTGTAGTGAGAATATGTCCAGTTTTAATTGCTATATCTGGTTGTTTGTAGTATGCCTTGTTTATTTCAGTTGTTCACAATGTGATGCTCTATATGTGCAATTATTTACTGTGCAGTACATTTCATCAATCCAGTTTTAAACATACTGATAGGAATGCATATATTTGCTCGCTGTTAAGCCTGTTATAGCTAGCATATGCCTCTTTTAAAGATTTTTGATTGTTCGGTTGTTTGTAGTTAGCATATGTCCAGTTTCAAATGCTATCTTTGGTTGTTTGTAGTATGCCTTGTTTATTCTAGTTATTCACAACTTGATGTTCTATGTGTGCAAGTATGAACTATGCAGTCCAATTTCATCAGTACCAGTTTCAACAATACCACTATGAATGACTACATTTGGTTGTTGCATCGTGTAGTTAACACGCCTTTCCATTTTTATTTAACAATACCGGTGTAATTAGACCGACACAATACCAGTTTGAATGACTATGTTTGCTTGTTGTTAAATGTTAGGCCTGTTGCAATTAGCACACCTTTCTACTTGTTTTGCTTTACTAGCGTGCTTAAACCTGCACACTGAAGCTATCTTTTGGAGATTATTTTGTCTGCCATGGATAATTTTGGTTGATGTTTAGCCTATTGTGCTTAACATGCTTCTCGATGTACCTACACAGGACAATTTGGGGAACGACTATTGTTTTTCCTCGAGCTTAGTTTCATCCCATGGCTTATATCTGCTCGTTGTTCAGGATATCGGTAGCTGGTACCATATAGGCCGGTGACTGATAAGGGACTAATCGGTGAATCGGACTTTTAACTGAATATATCTACAACCCATTTATTGTTAGGTTAACTAGGGCCATATGTAATATATCTGAGGCTACATAGCAACATGCACTGTACTTAATGTCTAAATATGCAATCCTAGGCTAAATAGCAACAAGGAAGAGTGTTATATTAATGTTCTAATGATGTCTAGATATACGTAGAAGAGCAGCAGCAGCAACAACAACAACAATAACAACAACAACAACAACAACAACACAGCCCTGTTTGGATACTCAACTTAGCTAGAGGTTAGAGTTAGTTTCTAGCTCATGACTGACCCTGAACTAACTCCATCCAAAGAGTTGTTTGGATGGCAGGTTAGATTGACAATAAATACACTAGGAGAACTAGATCCAATTAGCACCTCTTGGGTTGGATAGTTTTTTTGGGTGGGGTATAGATGCAACTAGCTCAAACTAGACCTCATGTTTAGATATACTTTAGGGATATTTGACCTCGAACTAGCTCAAACTAACTATAACCCATGGATACAACAGTAGTTAATCAGCCGACAATTTGTAAGAATGCACTAAACTCCTTCCGGCCCATAATATAATATGTTAATTCATCTAATATGTGAGTATATTGGATGTTATAAGATACTCCCTCTGTTCCTAAATATTTGTCTTTTTAGAGATTTCAAATGGACTACCACATACGGATGTCTATAGACATATTATAAAAGAGTGTTGTACTACATCATTGTGCAATTGCTGTTTAGTTTCTAATATTAACTTGGTGCTTTTAGGTACATATGTCATTGGTAAAGATCCGCGCTTCGACACTTTCTGCGTATGGGGCAATGAGATATCGATGAACCAGCATCAAGTGAGGAAGCTGATAAAGATTGTTAGTAAAATGGGTCCAAAGATGGCAATTAAACTATTTGTTTACACTTTATCCAAGACAACAGCGAACTGCAGGATGGTAAGTAAGAACTCAGCACCCTTCTTTTTACTGCCCATAATGAGTTGTGTTAGATGACAATGTCTGAATATTTTTCCTTTGCAGTGGTTGCCAAAGCAGTTTACTCAAGATTACCTCTCAAACTACATGATTGGTGGGCATGCAAAGGTTAAAGTATTTCTACCAGAACACGATGATTATCTATAGGCTTTCATGAAGACCATGAAGGATGGGCAGTCGGCCATCACAAGGGGTTGGACTAGAGTCGTGCGTGCCTTCTGCATGGAGGAGGGCACAATATGGGCATTCCGCTTCACCTTGTTCAGCAACCAGAATATATTTTGCCTCGTTCTTTACCGTCTTTAATAGTACAAGTATACAACTATGGTTCATCATTCTTTATTTGGTTCTTATGTAATTCTTGAACATATGTACCTATGAATCGAATAATGCATTGGTTGTTTGAACCTGATGGATATGAATAAAGCTGTAGCATACATTCAAATTTAAATTCAAATCCAAATCCAAATCCAAATCTGGTACTATTTGGAAAAGCAGCAATTAAATTACGATGAAATTACGCTCTCCAGGTTGTTACGGCACACACGCTTGGTAATACACAAACGTTTGCGATATGCACCATAATCCGAGACGGTTCACAAAGAGGAAACGTGTGCAAGCATGCACACAGTTGCCGTTTGCAAAGCATGTGCGATGTCAGACAATACTACAAACGGTGCGGGCAAACTAAATGTTTGTGTTAGTTGCCTTATCATACACGATTCGCAACCATGAAGTATTTCTGATGAAGTATGCATCGTAAATGTTGCACCACAGAATATCGTGTGCGATAGTTGTCGTGTACGACGATGTTATGACGGTCCGACGTTTCGTAATCCTGTCCGACACTCGTACGGCGATTAGCTAATCTTCATAACTGTGAACCGTTTGTGATGGGCCGCGCATCATACACGTTCTATAATAGTGAACCGTTTGTGATGGGCCGCACATCGTAAACGTAGCACCACAGAATACCGACTGCGATGGCAATGCGAGCAGAAACGAGTAGGAGTACTGTAGGGGCCCTATCCCCAACGGTTTTTTGGTTGTGTGGGAAGGATCCCCTTTCGCCCACACTCACTTGGCAATGGTTCCAAATGCCGTCGCGGAAAGGGGTTAAAAACCGTTTGTATTGGACCGATGCGTACCAGTGCCACTTTAGTGATTTTTGCTGACATCGAGAGCAAAAGTCGACTGAAAGTCATCAACAAAGAAGTAAACATGGTTGCTCCGGCAATGACGACGTATCTGAAGTGGTCAAAAACTCCCATTACATTCGACTAGTCCGATCACCCAACGCACGTTGCTACCCCTGGGCGGGAAGCATTGGTGGTCGACCCAGTCGTTGGGGGCACTTTACTGACCAAGGTCTTGATGGACGGTGGCAGTGGTTTGAACATTTTTTACGCTGAGACCCTCCGAGGGATGGGCATTCCGATGTCCAAGCTCAGTGAAAGCAACATGTGATTCCACGGAGTCATCCCGGGGAAGAAAGCCAATTCACTCGGTTAGATCGCTCTTGATGTGGTTTTTGGTGATTCAAAGAATTAACGCAAAGAAAAGTTGACGTTTGAAGTGGTGGATTTTCAGAACGCCTACCATGCTATTCTGGGCAGGCCTGCATATGCTCGTTTCATGGCTCGACCCTGTTATGTGTACCTCAAGTTGAAGATGCCTGGCCCCAGAGGCGTGATCACAGTCACTGGAAATCGGCAGAGAGCAGAAGAGTGCCTCCAGAAGGGCTCAAAGATTGCCGATGAACAGATGGCAGCAGTAGAAATGGAAGAGTACAAGAAGACTGCAGATCCGAGTGATTTGTTGTGCTCTAAGAAGCCTGCTTCAGAGTCCGCATTTCACTCGTCCAGTGAAACAAAGCCAGTTCACATTCACCCGACCGATCCCAATGCTGCTCTGACTCATATATCAACAACACTCGACAGCAAATAGGAAGAAGCACTCACCAGTTCCTCCGTGAGAACTGGGACATCTTCTCATGGAAACCATCTGACATGCCAGGTGTACCCAGGGTGCTGGCTGAGCACCGTTTGTGAGTCGACCTAAAGGCAAAACCCATTAAAGAGCATCTCCGTCGGTCCGCCGTGGAGAAGAGGAAGGCCATTGGCGAAGAGGTGGCTCGACTTCTGGCAGCTGAGTTCATCCGAGAGATATACCACTCCGAGTGGCTCGCCAATGTTGTCATGGTATCCAAGAAAGACGATTCACTTCGTATGTGTATCGATTTGAAACACATCAATCAGGCCTGCCCGAAAGATCATTTCCCTCTCCCCCGCATCGACCAAATGTCGACTCGACTGCGGGATGTGAGCATTTGTCCCTTTTGGACGCATATTCCGGGTATCATCAGATCCGACTGTATGGGCCCGACGAAATAAAAACAACCTTCATCACCCCATTCGGGTGTTTTTGCTATGTTACCATGCCTTTTGGTCTCAAGAATGCTGGCGCCACATTCATGCGCATGATTCAGAAGTGCCTACTCACTCAAATCAGTCGGAATGTGGAAGCTTACATGGATGATATCAAGCTCAACCCGTCCAAATGCACATTTGGAGTCCCAGGTGGAAAGTTACTCAGTTCCTCGTTTCCGAACGAGGGATCGACGCAAACCCAGAAGAGGTTGGTGCACTCCTCTGAATGAAATGCCCTATGCATGTGCACGACGTTCAGAAGCTGACTGGTTGTTTGGCTGCTTTGAGTCGATTCATCTCACGTCTCGGTGAAAAGGCATTACCTCTTTACCGACTGGTGAAAAAGTCTGACATGTTCGAGTGGACTCCTAAAGCCGAAGCAGCGTTTGTAGAGCTCAAAGCCCTTATTTCCACCCAACCGGTGCTTGCTGCCCCAATCGGCAAGGAGCCACTACTACTGTATATTGCAGCCACTGGACAAGTTGTTAGCACAGTGCTCATGGTCGAGCGAGAAGAAGAAGGCAAAGCCTACAAAGTTCAATGCCCAGTGTATTATATTTCTGAAGTCTTGACTCCGTCCAAGCAGAGATATCCGCATTATCAGAAGCTTGTTTATGGAATTTACTTGACCACGAAGAAAGTTGCACACTACTTTTCAGACCACTCCATTATCAGAAATTCTGAACAATGGAGATGCTACTGGTTGAGTGGCAAAGTGGGCGATTGAGCTCCTTCCATTGGATATCAAGTTTGAGGCAAAGAAAGCAATCAAGTCCCAAGCAATAGCAGATTTCCTCGCCGAGTGGATTGAACAACAGCAACCGACTCAGATTCACTCGAAGCATTGGACTATGTTCTTTGATGGGTCCAAGATGTTGAATGGCTCTGGTGCTGGTGTAGTTCTGGTATCTCCCAGAGGTGACAAGCTCAACTATGTCCTCAAATTCACTTCGATTCCTCAAACATTGAAGTTGAGTATGAGGCACTGTTGTATGGGTTGCGTATGGCTATCTCACTCGGCGTCCGTCGCCTGATGGTCTACGACGACTCAGACTTAGTGGTCAATCAAGTAATGAAGGAATGGGATATCAGGAGTCCAGCGATGACTGGTTATTGCAACGCAGTAAGGAAGCTAGAGAAGAAGTTCGAGGGGTTAGAGCTCCACCACATACCCCGAATCAAGAATCAAGCTGCTGGTGATCTGGCAAAGTTAGGTTCCACTCGGAAACCTATACCCAGCAATGTGTTCTTGGAGCATCTCCATACCCCGTCAGTGCAAGAAGATCCTTTCACAGAGGAGCCCACACAACCGAAAAGTTCAACCGATCCGACTGAGATTGAAGTCCTGGCCGTAGTCGACCTAATCATGGAAGTTTTGGTAATCACCCCCGACTGGACGGTACCATACATTGCGTATCTGCTCAGGAAGGAGCTTCCGAAGGATGAAGATGAGGCCCGTCAGATTGTCCGTCGATCCAAAGCCTTCACGGTGATAGGTGGTCAACTTTACAGAGAAAGTGTCACTAGGGTCGCCCAGCGTTGTATCTCCCCAGAAGAAGGTCGAATGATCTTGAATGATATCCACTTGGGGACCTGTGGTCACCATGCGTCCTCTCGGACCATCGTGGCGAAAGCATACCGAGCTGGATTCTATTGGCCGCGTGCAAATGAGATGGCAAAAGATATAGTCGACAAGTGCGAAGGCTGCCAATTCTATTCAAACATGTCTAACAAGCCTGCATCTGCCTTGAAGACTATTCCACTCGTCTGGCCGTTTGCAGTTTGGGGGTTGGATATGGTTGGACCCTTCAAGACCGGCAGAAGTGGGTTCACTCATTTGCTCGTGGCAGTCGACAAATTCACCAAATGGATTGAAGCCAAGCCTATCAAGGATCTCGATTCAAGCACTGCCATCAGTTTCATTAGAGAGCTCATATTCAAATATGGAGTCCCTCACAGCATTATCACAGATAACGGCTCCAACTTTGATTCTGATGAGTTCAGATTGTTTTGTGCTTCCCAAGGCACTCGGTCGATTACTCATCTGTTGCGCACCCGGAGTCGAATGGGCCAGCAGAAAGGGCGAATGGCTTCATCCTACAAGGGTTGAAGCCCCGATTGATGTGTGATCTCAAGCATGCTGCTAGAGCCTGGGTGACAGAATTACCATCCTTCCTATGGGGACTGAGAACAACTCCCAACCAGTCGACTGACCGAACCCCTTTCTTCATGGTGTATGGCGCTGAAGTTGTGCTTCCGAGTGACTTGCTGCACAACGCTCCCCGAGTGGAACTTTTCTAAGAAGGTGAAGCTGAACAGGCACGCCAAGATGCAGTTGATCTCCTGGAGGAAGAACGTGAAATGGCTCTGATCGGGTGGACCATCTATCAACAAGACTTGCGTCGATTCCATGCCCGTAATGTCAGAGGCCGAGCATTCCAAGAAGGAGACCTTGTACTCCGAGTGCATCAGAAACGACCTCTGATACGTCTATTTTGTCTCATGCTTTTATATCGATATTTATTGCATTAGGGGCTGTTATTACACGTTATGTCACAATACTTATGCCTATTCTCTCTTATTTTACAAGGTTTACATGAAGAGGGGGAATGCCGACAGCTGGAATTCTGGGCTGGAAAAGGAGCAAATATTAGAGACCTATTCTGCACAGCTCCCAAAGTCCTGAAACTTCACGGAAGTTATTTTTGGAATTAATAAGAAATACTGGAGAAAGAATCCACCAGAGGGGGCCCACACCCTGGCCACGAGGGTGGGGGCGCGCCCTACCCCCCTGGGCGCGCCCCCTGCCTCGTGGGCCCCTTGGCAGGCCTCCGGTGCCCATCTTCTGCTATATGAAGTCTTTTACCCTGGAAAAAATCATAAGCAAGCTTTCGGAAAGAAACTCTGCCGCCACGAGGCGGAACCAATCTAGGGCTCCGGCAGAGCTGTTCTGCCGAGGAAGCTTCCCTCCGGGAGGGGGAAATCATCACCATCGTCATCACCAACGATCCTCTTATTGGGAGGGGGTCAATCTCCATCAACATCTTCACCATCACCATCTCCTCTCAAACCCTAGTTCATCTCTTGTATCCAATCTTTGTCTCAAAGCCTCAGATTGGTACCTGTGGGTTGCTAGTAGTGTTCATTACTCCTTGTAGTTGATGCTAGTTGGTTTATTTGGTGGAAGATCATATGTTCAGATCCTTTATGCATATTAATACCCCTCTGATTATGAACATGAATATGATTTGTGAGTAGTTACGTTTGTTCCTAAGGACATGGGAGAAGTCTTGCTATAAGTAGTCATGTGAATTTTGTATTCGTTCGATATTTTGATGAGATGTGTTGTCTTTCCTCTAGTGGTGTTATGTGAGCGTCGACTACATGACACTTCACCATTATTTGGGCATAGAGGAAGGCATTGGGAAGTAATAAGTAGATGATGGGTTGCTAGAGTGACAGATGCTTAAATCCTTGTTTATGAGTTGCTTCATAAGGGGCTGATTTGGATCCATATGTTTCATGCTATGGTTAGGTTTACCTTAATACTTCTTTTGTAGTTGCAGATGTTTGCAATAGGGGTTAATCATAAGTGGGATGCTTGTCCACGAAAGGGCAGCACCCAAGCACTGGTACACCCACATACCAAATTATCAAAGTAACGAACGCGAATCATATGAGCGTGATGAAAACTAGCTTGACGATAATTCCCATGTGTCCTCGGGAGCGATTTTCTCTGTATAAGAGTTTCTCCAGGCTTGTCCTTTGCTACAAAAAGGATTGGGCCCTCTTGCTGCACCCTTTTTACTTTCATTACTTGTTACCTGTTACAAATTACCTTATCATAAAACTATCTGTTACCGATAATTTCAGTGCTTGTAGAGAATACCTTACTGAAAACCGATTGTCATTTCTTTCTGCTCCTCGTTGGGTTTGACACTCTTACTTATCGAAAGGACTACGACAGATCCCCTACACTTGTGGCTCATCAAGACTCTTTTCTGGCGCCGTTGCCGGGGAGTGAAGCGCCGTTGGTAGGTGGAATTTGGTAAGGAAAAATTTATATAGTGTGCTAAAATTTACTGTCACTTGTTACTATGGAAAGTAATCCTCTGAGGGGCTTGTTCAGGGTATCTTCACCCCGACCAGTAGAGCAAAGAGTTGCTCCGCAACCTACTGAACCTACTGAAAATGTTGACTTTGAAATTCCTTCGGGTATGATAGAGAAATTGCTAGCTAATCCTTTTACAGGAGATGGAACATTACATCCTGATTTGCACCTAATCTATGTGGATGAAGTTTGTGGATTATTTAAGCTTGCTGGTATGCCTGAGGATGTTATCAAGAAGAAGGTCTTCCCTTTATCTTTGAAGGTAGATGCATTGACATGGTTTAGGCTATGTGATGATATGGGATCATGGAACTACAACCGTTTGAAATTGGAATTTCATCAGAAGTTTTATCCTATGCATCTTGTTCATCGTGATCGTAATTATATATATAATTTTTGGCCTCGCGAAGTGAAAGCATCGCTCAAGCTTGGGGGAGGCTTAAGTCAATGTTATATTCATGCCCCAATCATGAGCTCTCAAGAGAAATGATTATTCAAAAATTTTATGCTCGGCTTTCTCTCAATAGTCGCTCCACGCTCGATACTTCTTATATTGGCTCTTTTATGATGAAGACTATTGAATTCAAATGGGATTTATTAGAAAGAATTAAACGCAACTCTGAAAATTGGGATCTAGACGAAGGTAAGGAGTTAGGTATAACACCTAAGTTTGATTGTGTTAAATCTTTTATGGATACCGATGTTTTTCGTGAATTTAGCACTAAATATGGACTTGACTCTGAGATAGTAGCTTCTTTCTGTGAATCCTTTGCTACTCATGTTGATCTCCCTAAGGAGAAGTGGTTTAAATATAATCCTCCCATTGAAGTAAAAGTAGTTGCACCTATTAAAGTTGAAGAAAAGACTATCACTTATAATGATCATGTCCTTCCTACTGCTTATAATGAGAAACCACCTTTCCCTGTTAGAATAAAAGATCATGCTAAAGCTTCAACTGTGGTCAATAGAAGTAACATTAAGACACCCAAACCCCCTGAGAAAATTAAAGTTGAACCTAGTATTGCTATGGTTAAAGATCTTTTGGCTGATAATATTGATGGGCATGTTATTTACTTCTGTGAGGAAACTGCTAGAATTGCCAGACCTGATACTAAAAATAAACATAGACCTGTTGTAGGCATGCCTGTTATTTCTCTTAAAATTGGAGATCATTGTTATCATGGCCTATGTGATATGGGTGCTAGTGCTAGTGCAATACCTCATTCCTTATACAAAGAAATTATGCATGATATTGCACCTGCTGAGATAGAAGAAATTGATGTTACAATTAAGCTTGCCAATAGAGATACTATTTCACCAATCGGGATTGTTAGAGATGTTGAAGTCTTGTGTGGGAAAGTTAAATATCCCGCTGATTTTCTTGTTCTTGGTTCCCCACAAGATAACTTTGTCCCATCATATTTGGTAGACCCTTCTTGAATACTGTTAATGCGAGGATAGACTGCGAAAAGGATGTTGTTACTATTGGCTTGGGGGATATGTCTCATGAGTTTAACTTTGCTAAATTTTGTAGACAACCCCGTGACGATAAATTGCCTAGTAAAGATGAAATTATTGGTCTTGCTTCTATTGTCGTGCCTCCTAGTGATCCTTTAGAACAAAATTTCTAGACCATGAAAATGATATGTTTATGAATGAAAGAAGGGAAATAGATGAAGTATTCTTTAAACAGGGACCTATTTTGAAACACAACTTGCCTGTTGAAATCCTAGGGGATCGCCCTCCACCCAAGGGTGATCCCGTGTTTGAGCTTAAACCATTACCCGATACTCTTAAATATGCTTATCTTGATGAAAAGAAGATATATCCTGTTATTAATAGTGCTAACCTTTCAGAGCATGAAGAAAAGAAATTATTGAAAACTCTGAAGAAGCACCGCGCTGCTATTGGATATACTCTTGATGATCTTAAGGGCATTAGTCCCACTCTATGCTAGCACAAAATAAAATTGGAGAAAGACGCTAAACTAGTTGTTGATCACCAACAATGGTTAAATCCTAAGATGAAAGAAGTGGTAAGGAAAGAAATACTAAAGCTTCTGGAGGCAGGTATAATTTATCCCGTTGCTGATAGTCAGTGGGTAAGTCCTGTCCATTGTGTCCCTAAGAAGGGATGTATTACTGTTGTTCCTAATGATAAAGATGAACTGATCCCACAAAGAATTATTACAGGTTATAGAATGGTCATTGATTTCTGCAAATTAAATAAAGCTAGTAAAAAGGATCGTTACCATTTACCTTTTATTGATCAAATGCTAGAAAGACTATCCAAACATACACATTTTTGCTTTCTAGATGGTTATTCTGGTTTCTCTCAAATACATGTGTCGAAAGAGGATCAAGAAAATACCACTTTTACTTGTCCTTTCGGTACCTTTGCTTATAGACGTATGCCTTTTTGTTTATGTAACGCACCTGCTACCTTTCAAAGATGCATGATGGCTATATTCTCTGATTTTTGTGAAAAGATTGTTGAGGTTTTCATGGATGATTTCTCCGTATATGGAACTTCTTTTGATGATTGCTTGAGCAACCTTGATCGAGTTTTGCAGAGATGTGAAGAAACTAATCTTGTCTTGAATTGGGAAAAGTGCCACTTTATGGTTAATGAAGGTATTGTCTTGGGGCATAAAATTGCTGAAAGAGGTATTGAAGTTGACAAAGCTAAAGTTGATGCTATTGAAAAGATGCCGTGTCCCCAGGACATTAAAGGTATAAGAAGTTTCCTTGGTCATGCCGGTTTTTATAGGAGGTTCATTAAGGACTTCTCAAAAATCTCTAGGCCTCTGACTAATCTCTTACAAAAAGATATTCCTTTTGTCTTCGATGATGATTGTGTAGAAGCATTTGAAATACTTAAGAAAGCATTGATTTCTACACCTATTGTTCAGCCACCTGATTGGAATTTACCCTTTGAAATTATGTGTGATGCTAGTGATTATGCTGTAGGTGCTGTTTTAGGACAAAGAGTGTAACACCCCGAGAATCATGCTACAGTAATCTCCCCCTAAAGGTGGCCATGTCATCATGATTACTATGCAAATTTCCACTTCATAAAAATCAAATAAAGATACAAATTAAATTACAAGTCAAATTTTTATTCTTCAAACAGTAGAACAAAAATGTTCGTAGGGCGGAAAATATTCACTAGGAAATTAACATGTAGGAACCCAACATCAAATGGATTTTTAATTGAAACTGAGATTATTTAAGATATACCTGCAACACTTAGTTGAGACCTTTAAATACAAACCAAAAATTTACTATTTGCAAATACCCCGAACATTTTGTGCGGCCCCTAGATATAGTGCTTGAATTATGTGCAAAGTTACATGATCAACAAAATTCATTTGATAACAAAAACTAAATAAAACCATGATCTAATAAGTAGAAACAGGAAATATAGAAAATATAGAGTTTAAAAAGAAAAGGACCTAATCTTCTGGGCGCTTTGGCCCATCTAGCACAATAGCCAGCACAGCCTGCGCGGGGCATCCCCTACCTCCCGCTACAGGAGCAGAGGACTGCGTGGCGGTCATCCATCTTGCCGAGGCCGCCATGTCGAGCATCCTGTGCATCCCCGAGGAAGATAAGTTCGTCCCCTACCCCGTCGACAAACCCTAGCCCCTCACTTCTCCCTCCTCACGCCGCCTCTTTCTCCGCCGTGACGACTCGAGCCGCCGTCGTTGTAGCCTTCATCGCCCACACGCTCTCCGTCGTCCTCGCGCCCCGCCGAGGCATCCAGAAGCTCCACTAGCGGCCGCTACATCTTCCTCGACCATGAGCTCAAGCCGGGACACCCCCTACAGTGTCGGGATGGAGCTCCGTTTACCTTGGACCACCACTGGCGTTCGTCTTTGATTCCGGCGCCGTCGAGCCCTCTCCGAGCCCACTTAGCACCTCTACATGATCATTGTGAGCCCCTCTGTCAATCCCTCGCCTTTCCCCGTCATTTTCGTCACCGCAAGTCATCACCCCACTGCCCTGCTTGGAGCTCCGCGTCCGCGAATCCCTGGCCACGTCCCCACCTTGCCTGGCCGCCCGTGCGTTCCCCGTTGGCTCGCCGCCCGCGCGCCCGCGTGAAGGAAATATGCCCTTGAGGCAATAATAAAGTTATTATTTATTTCCTTATATCATGATAAATGTTTATTATTCATGCTAGAATTGTATTGACCGGAAACATAATACTTGTGTGAATACATAGACAAACAGAGTGTCACTAGTATGCCTCTAATTGACTAGCTCGTTGATCAAAGATGGTTATGTTTCCTAGCCATTGAGATGAGTTGTCATTTGATTAACGGGATCACATCATTAGGAGAATGATGTGATTGACTTGACCCATTCCGTTAGCTTAGCATGCGATTGTTTAGTATTCTGCTATTGCTTTCTTCATGACTTATACATGTTCCTATGACTATGAGATTATGCAACTCCCGTTTACCGGAGGAACACTTTGTGTGCTACCAAATGTCACAACGTAACTGGGTGATTATAAAGGTGCTCTATAGGTGTCTCCGAAGGTACTTGTTGGGTTGGCGTATTTCGAGATTAGGATTTGTCACTCCGATTGTCGAAGAGGTATCTCTGGGCCCACTCGGTAATGCACATCACTATGAGCCTTGCAAGCATTGCAACTAATGAGTTAGTTGCGGGATGATGTATTCCAGAACGAGTAAAGAGACTTGCCGGTAACGAGATTGAACTAGGTATTAAGATACCGACGATCGAATCTCGGGCAAGTAACATACTGATGACGAAGGGAACAACGTATGTTGTTATGCGGTTTGACCGATAAAGATCTTCGTAGAATATGTAGGAGCCAATATGAGCATCCAGGTTCCGCTATTGGTTATTGACCGGAGACATGTCTCGGTCATGTCTACATACTTCTCGACCCGTAGGGTCCGCACGCTTAAAGTTCGATGATGGTTATATTATGAGTTTATATGTTTGTATGTACCGAAGGTAGTTCGGAGTCCCGAATGTGATCACGGACATGACGAGGAGTCTCGAAATGGTTGAGACATAAAGATTGATATATTGGAAGCCTATATTTGGATATCGGAAGTGTTCCGGGTGAAATCGGGATTTTGCCGGAGTACCGGGGGTTACCGGAACCCCCCGGGGGTTTAATGGGCCAAGATGGGCCTTAGTGGAGAAGAGGAGGGGCGGCCAGGGCAGGCTGCGCCCCCTCCCCCTCTAGTCCGAATTGGACAAGGAAGGGGGGCGACGCCCCTCTTTCCTTCCTCTCTCCCTCCTCCTTCCCCCTTCTCCTACTCCAACTAGGAAAGGAGGGAGTCCCTACTCCCGGTGGGAGTAGGACTCCTCCCTGGCGCGCCTCCTCCTGGCCGGCCGCCTCTTCCCCCTTGCTCCTTTATATACGGGAGCAGGGGGCACCTCTAGACACAACAATTGATCTCTTGATCTCTTAGCCGTGTGCGGTGCCCCCCTCCACCATAATCCACCTCGATAATATCGTAGCGGTACTTAGGCGAAGCCCTGCGTCGGTAGAACATCATCATCGTCACCATGCCGTCGTGCTGACGGAACTCTCCCTCAAAGCTCGGTTGGATCGGAGTTCGAGGGACGTCATCGAGCGGAACGTGTGCTGAACTCGGAGGTGCCGTACGTTCGGTACTTGATCGGTCGGATCGTGAACACGTACGACTACATCAACCGCGTTGTGCTAACGCTTCCGCTTTCGGTCTACGAGGGTACGTCGACACACTCTCCCCTCTCGTTGCTATGCATAACCATGATCTTGCATGTGCGTAGGAATTTTTTTGAAATTACTACGTTCCCCAACACCGCGCCCCTGGTCGTGCCTTGGCCGCCCCGTGCCTGCGTCGCCCAAGCTTTGGCCGCCCGCCGTGCCTCTAGCCGCATCGCCGCCCACTGTCACTGCTATCTTCTCCTTGCCGCTGCTCTACTAATCTGCTTTCGGCGCTGCTATTGCTCCTCCGCCGCTGCTCTGCTACTCTGCTTCCGGCGCTGTTGTTGCTCCTCCGCCGCTGCTCTGTACTGTTGCCTGATGATGCTATGCTCTGCTTGCTGCTGCCTTCCCATGCCGCCCGCTTCGGCCTGCTGTTGTGCTGCTTGCTGCGGCCTGCTGCTGATGCTGCCATTGCCGCCTGCTGCTTGCTAGCGCTGCCGCCGCTGCTGGTAGTTGACAAGGCCGAAGCCCCGCACCCCCCTACGCGAGTTCGCCCCTCCGCGCATGAGCCGGCCACGCCCGCTTCCCCCCGCTACCTCCCGCTCATCTCGCCCCGGCCACGTCCACACCTTTGCTGGTGCACGCGTGTGCGTGCTTGGCCGTGGTGTCCTGTTGGGCGCCCTGTGTGGCCGGCCCTTTGTTAGGTTAAGGGCTAATCCCCTATTAGCCCATATCACCCTCCTGTTTAGTTTATTTTTGGTTTAACTGATTAGTTAGTCTAGACCCTATGACATGTAGACCCTACTATAAATTAAAATGATCAGGTAAGTTAAAAATGCTTAAGTCTATGACACGCAGGACCCAAGCACTATTCACTGGTTGACCCAGTCAACACGGACTGTGCTGTTGACCTTGACCTGGCCCCACATGTCATTGACTATGGCTGGCACTACATTAGCTGAAAAGAGTAATTTTACTGTTTTATTTTCGAAATAATAATAAATCGAGATATTCTAGAGTATTGTTAAAACTTGAGAAAATGATAGATAATAAACCGTAACTCGGATGAAAATAATTTGTATATGAAAGTTGCTCAAAACGACGAGACGAATCCGAATAAGCTCTCAGTTCGTCTGCCACACATCCCTAGCATAGTGAACATGCAACATTTCCCCTCTGTTTCATCTGTCCGAAAATGCCAAACACCGGGAATACTTTTCCCGGATGTTATCCCTCTTCGTCTGTATCACCGAGCACTGCGATAGGTCACCCCTTGCCCCGCGTATTGTCATGTTATGATTTGTGATGCTTTGCTTGCTCTGTATTTACTGTTTCTTCCCCCTTTTCTTCTCCGGTAGACCCCGACACCGACGCTGATGCCCGTGAGTACGACTACGTCGACGACTCCTCCTTCTTGCCAGAGCAACCAGGCAAGCCCCCCCTTTGATCAACCCGATATCGCCTATTCCTTCTCTATACTGCTTGCATTAGAGTAGTGTAGCATGTTATTGCTTTCAGTTAATCCTATTGTGCTGCATAGCCTGTCCTTGCTACTACTGTTGTTACCTTTACCTGCAATCCTAATGCTTAGTATAGGATGCTAGTTTGTCATCAGTGGCCCTACATTCTTGTCCGTCTGCCATGCTATACCACCGGGCCGTGATCACTCGGGAGGTGATCGCGGGTATATACTTACATACATATTATACATGATACATGATGTGGCTAAAGTCAGGTCGGCTCGTAGAGTACCCGCAAGTGATTCCGATGTGGGGGCAGAAAGGACAGGCGGCTCCATCCCGGTAGAGGTGGGCCTGGGTTCCCGACGGCCCATGACTGTTACTTTGTGGCGGAGCGACAGGGCAGGTTGAGACCACCGGGGAGACAGGTGGGCCTGGCCCTGGTCGGCGTTCGTGGATACTTCTATTAACACGCTTAACGAGATCTTGGTATTTGATCTGAGTCTGGCCACTGGCCTATACGCACTAACCAACTACGCGGGAACAGTTATGGGCACTCGACGTCGTGGTATCAGCCAAAGCCTTCTTGACGTCAGCGACTGAGCGGCGCGCGCCGGGTTGGACCGCGTAATGGAGGTTGCTAGGTCTGCTCTCCGGCCGCCCACACAACGTGCAGGTGTGCAATGGGCGATGGGCCCAGACCCCTGCGCGCATAGGATTTAGACCGCGTGCTGACCTCTCGGTTGTGCTTAGGTGGGGCTGCGACGTGTTGATCTTCCGAGGCCGGGCATGACCCATAAAAGTGTGTCCGACCAAAGGGGATCGAGCGTGTTGGGTAATGTGGTGCACCTCTGCAAGGAAGTTTATCTATTCAAATAGCCGTGATCCTCGGTAACTGGACGACCCGGAGTTGTACCTTGACCTTATGAGAACTAGAACCGGATATTTAATAAAACACACCCTTCCAAGTGCCAGATATAACCCAGTGATCGCTCTCACACCGGGCGATGAGGGGGGGATCGTTGGGTAGGAATATGCTATACGATGATACTTGGTGAACTTACCATCTACTCTCTTCTACATGCTGCAAGATGGAGGCTGCCAGAAGCGTAGTCTTCGACAGGAGTAGCTATGCCCCTCTTATTCTGGCATTCTGCAGTTTAGTTCACCGATATTGCCCCTTTACACTGATGCCCATGCATATGTAGTGTAGATCCTTGCTTGCGAGTACTTTGGATGAGTACTCACGGTTGCTTTTCTCCCTCTTTTCCCCCTTTTCCAATCTTCTCGGTTGTCGCAACCAGATGCTGGAGCCCAGGAGTCAGACGCCACCTTCGATGACTCCTACTACACCGAGGGTGCCTACTACTATGTGTAGGCTGCCGACGACGACCAGGAGTAGTTTAGGAGGATACCGGGCAGGAGGCCTGCGCCTCTTTCGATCTGTATCCCAGTTTGTGCTAGCCATCTTATGGCAACTTGTTTAACTTATGTCTGTACTCGGATATTGTTGCTTCCACTGACTCGTCTATGATCCGGCCACGTCCGCACCTTTGCGGGTGCACGCGTGTTCGCCCCTCCGCGCATGAGCCGGCCACGTCCACACCTTTGCTGGTGCACGCGTGTGCGTGCCTGGCCGTGGTGGCCTCCTGGGCGCCCTGTGTGGCCGGCCCTTTGTTAGGTAAAGGGCTAATCCCCTATTAGCCCATATCACCCTCCTGTTTAGTTTATTTTTGGTTTAACTGATTAGTTAGTCTAGACCCTATGACATGTGGACCCTACTGTAAATTAAAATGACCAGGTAAGTTAAAAATGCTTAAGTCTATGACACGCGGGACCCATGCACTATTCACTGGTTGACCCAGTCAACACCGACTGTGCTATTGACTTTGACCTGGCCCCACATGTCATTGACTGTGGCTGGCACTACATTAGCTGAAAAGAGTAATTTTACTGTTTTATTTTCGAAATAATAATAAATCCATATATTCTAGAGTATTGTTAAAACTTTAGAAAATCGTAGATAATAAACCGTAACTCGGATGAAAATAATTTGTATATGAAAGTTGCTCAGAACGACGAGACGAATCCAAATAAGCTCTCAGTTCGTCTGCCACACATACCTAGCATAGTGAACATGCAATATTTCTCCTCTGTTTCATCTGTCCGAAAATGCCAAACACCGGGAATACTTTTCCCGGATGTTATCCCTCTTCGTCTGTATCACTGAGCACTACGATAGGTCACCCCTAGCACCACGTATTGTCATGTTATGATTTGTGATGCTTTGCTTGCTCTGTATTTACTGTTTCTTCCCCCTCTTCTTCTCCGATAGACCCCGACACCAACGCTGATGCCCGTGAGTACGACTACGTCGACGACTCCTCCTTCTTGCCAGAGCAACCAGGCAAGCCCCCCCTTTGATCAACCCGATATCACCTATTCCTTCTCTATACTGCTTGCATTAGAGTAATGTAGCATGTTACTGCTTTCAGTTAATCCTATTCTACTGCATAGCATGTCCTTGCTACTACTGTTGTTACCTTTACCTGCAATCCTAATGCTTAGTATAGGATGCTAGTTTGTCATCAGTGGCCCTACATTCTTGTCCGTCTGCCATGCTATACCACCGGGCCGTGATCACTCGGGAGGTGATCGCGGGTATATACTTACATACATATTATACATGATACATGATGTGGCTAAAGTCAGGTCGGCTCGTAGAGTACCCGCAAGTGATTCCGATGTGGGGGCAGAAAGGACAGGCGGCTCCATCCCGGTAGAGGTGGGCCTGGGTTCCCGACGGCCCATGACTGTTACTTTGTGGCGGAGCGACAGGGCAGGTTGAGACCACCGGGGAGACAGGTGGGCCTGGCCCTGGTCGGCGTTCGTGGATACTTCTATTAACACGCTTAACGAGATCTTGGTATTGGATCTGAGTCTGGCCACTGGCCTATACGCACTAACCAACTACGCCGGAACAGTTATGGGCACTCGACGTCGTGGTATCAGCCAAAGCCTTCTTGACGTCAGCGACTGAGCGGCGCGCGCCGGGTTGGACCACGTGACGCAACTTCCATTGTAATGGAGGTTGCTAGGTCTGCTATCCGGCCGCCCACGCAACATGCAGGTGTGCAATGGGCGATGGGCCCAGACCCCTGCGCGCATAGGATTGGAACCGGCGTGCTGACCTCTCTGTTGTGCTTAGGTGGGGCTGCAACGTGTTGATCTTCCGAGGCCGGGCATGACCCAGAAAAGTGTGTCCGACCAAAGGGGATCGAGCGTGTTGGGTAATGTGGTGCACCCCCGCAGGGAAGTTTATCTATTCGAATAGCCGTGATCCTCGGTAACAGGACGACCCGGAGTTGTACCTTGACCTTATGAGAACTCGAACCGGATACTTAATAAAACACACCCTTCCAAGTGCCAGATATAACCCGGTGATCACTCTCACACTGGACGACGTGGGGAGGATCGTCGGGTAGGATTATGCTATACGATGATACTTGGTGAACTTACCATCTACTCTCTTCTACATGCTGCAAGATGGAGGCTGCCAGAAGCGTAGTCTTCGACAGGACTAGCTATTCCCCTCTTATTCTGGCATTCTGCAGTTCAGTCCACCGATATTGCCCCTTTACACTGATACCCATGCATATGTAGTGCAGATTGTTGCTTGCGAGTACTTTGGATGAGTACTCACGGTTGCTTTTCTCCCTCTTTTCCCCCTTTACCATTCTTCTCGGTTGTCGCAACCAGATGCTGGAGCCCAGGAGTCGAACGCCACCTTCGATGACTCCTACTACACCGAGGGTGCCTACTACTATGTGTAGGCTGCCGACGATGACCAGGAGTAGTTTAGGAGGATCCCGGGCAGGAGGCATGCGCCTTTTTCGATCTATATCCTATTTTGTGCTAGCCATCTTATGGCAACTTGTTTAACTTATGTCTGTACTCAGATATTGTTGCTTTCGCTGACTCGTCTATGATCGAGCACTTGTATTCGAGCCCTCGAGGCCCCTGGCTTGTATTATGATGCTTGTATGACTTATTTTATTTTAGAGTTGTGTTGTGATATCTTCCCGTGAGTCCCTGATCTTGATCGTACACGTTTGCGTGTATGATTAGTGTACGATTGAATCGGGGGCGTCACAAGTTGGTATCAGAGCCGACTGCCTCTAGGAGTCCCCCTTCCACACTCCTTGGCCGAAGTCGAGTCTAGTCATTGTAAAACTTTTACTAACATGGCTGTGT
This sequence comes from Aegilops tauschii subsp. strangulata, assembly GCF_002575655.3. Classification (NCBI taxonomy): domain Eukaryota; kingdom Viridiplantae; phylum Streptophyta; class Magnoliopsida; order Poales; family Poaceae; genus Aegilops; species Aegilops tauschii. The sequence goes on along the minus strand of NC_053040.3, from coordinate 471,868,147 downwards.
GTCTTACGGGCCCACGTCGCCATTGGATGATATTAGGATCTTTTACTCCTCGTCTATACTCTGGGACTCTGATCTCTCTTCTATTCGGGATTAAATGATTTTGCTAACCCTAACTCTAGGATCTCATAAATACTTTCTCCCGGAGAGCCCCTCGTTCTGGACGGTCGCTTGCTTCACCAAAACAGTCAGAAGATACTCTCCGAGGTTTTCCTGAGACCCTTGTGCACGCCGTCTTGACAATTCCCTACCACTGATATACCCTTATGGATAACTACCTAAAATTGTCATTCATACATTCATCCTCAGTTGCTCTTGTTATTACAAGATGCCCTGAACTGCTCTCTGTTGTTCTGAAAATGCTTTGAGCTTACTGCCTTGCAGTTCTTTACCACATGAATATCACTATGGATAATTCCTCGCACTTATCGAGTATCCGTTCATCCCCAGTTGTTCGTATGCTTCATAAGATACTCTGAAATACTATCCAACCTGCTGAGGATCCTCTTCAAACTATTGCTCTGCAAATACTTGTATGCTTACATTATGGATGCTCCCATATGACTAGCAATATTCGCTAGTATCTTTTGACACCGTCATTTTGATCCTATTGATTCGACATGTGTGCGAATGCACACAATCATCAATTGACCCTTCTAAATTATCTTTCCAGCTCAGATGTCATTTTGAACATGAGCTGGTCCTCGACCAATCAATTTGTCATCAAATGTACCCCTAAGTCTATTAAACTTATGCATTCTTAATCAGAGCGTTTGCTTCTGATCCTTTGATTTCGAAATCATAATTCATTTGCATTTGAGCTTTGAATTAGTCAATTGTTTCTATAATCTGATTCGTTTGCATTCTTTTTCCTTCTGATTGAGTACTAATACTCACACCAGATTCCTTGTGGTCCACGAGACCAATTGCTTGGTTATTATCCGACAATGTCCTTCATATCCAATAACCTTGTTAGTTTCTCCCCTGATACGTAATGCCTTTGGTAAATTGTGTCTTCTGCCTTTGGCAAGTAATATCCTATGCCCTGTCAACCATGCTCTGCTTCGAGCATGTGTTAATTGATCCTGAAGTTCATGGTATATGTTCTAAGATGCCCCGATGGGTTGAACCTATGCCTTCCTTAATGTGTGAACCCGAAATTTTTCACGGGTCATACTCCTCTGGTAATTCACCAGGTAGGTTTTGACACTGAAATCATTTTTATTTAGAGCAGTGAATGAATGGTCATGCATTGGAGAAGTGGGAGTCGACCTTGAACTTGTGTTCATGCCCATAGAAATGATGTCGATCTTATCACTAAAGCTTCTCTTAAATTAATTATTCCCTTGGTATAAGTTCATCTTATATCTGGGAGCTGGCCTTTTGCAATCGTGGTTCCGACCATGTTCTCCTTTAAATACCATTTCTCGTGCAAGTTTAAGCACTTGTCTTCTACAGAGAAATACCCCAGTCCAACCTCTACTTTGATCTGTCGTCGAGTATTACCCCCTGGTATCTTGAGATTATCACGGAACTGCAGAACTACTTATGAGTTCTTCATCAAGTACTACATTCTCACTGATTCAAATTTTTTATGGGCTTCGAGTTATTAAACAACTCTTGGTAACCTTCATTACTTACGAGTTTGAACTCGATCACGTCAGTCCTAGCTTGATTGGCTATATCATTATCGTGTTGATTTTAACTGTGCTACCTGGACCTTATTCCCGGAGCACAACTCTCGATGACGAGCTAACCCTATGCCGATCTTCCTCTTCATATCATTTTGCCTTGAACAACAAGCTTGATTTTGAGTATGTGTCTAATCGTTGGTTCCAATAACCTTTTGCTTCATCATTCCTTTGAGTTGATGTCATCGGCGATCGATTACACCTGCATGAAATCTCGCGACAATTGTGTCGTGATCATCATCAACATTTTGAGCTCTTCCAGGATATCAATGAAATCCATGATGGGAAATACCATCCTTGCCCCTCGATGATTGTGTTATCATCGACAACATTCTTGCCTTCCCCCAACACAAACTTGTTCATGTTATGGATGCAACTTGCTATCCAGCTTGTATGATGTTCTACCTTGAAGTATTATTGTCTTTTATGTCAAGGATGATGTGAGGATTGCTCCACCTCTTAAGAGTTCCTGGTATAGTGATACTTCTCATCATCACCATTAATTCTTGGACCCCGTGTCGATTCTAACTGGGACACCAACAAGTGAATGGTACTGTTTGGATTCTGCCCTTCTAGCAACTCTATTGCTTTGAAATTAATGGTCGATCACTTCATTCTAAGTCTATTGCTTATTGAATCAGCATTCAAACATTGATTGTGCTACGTAGTCTAGATTTTTGGGTGCACCTTTCCATCATTGTTAAATTGTGTATGTTTTCCTTGAGCATACATCATTATATCATTTGATCTGACTAATGTTATCTCCTTGTTCACATACTTGTGGAAATCCATCTTTTTGGAAATCTCAATGAATTGCCGTTGAGTCAATCAGCCACCTCCTCACATCTCCTTGATTTAATGATGAACTCTTGTTTCGGAACTTGCTTCCATAGCTCAATTCCCAAGAATCTTACAATGTCATCTCGACAATTTGTGTTGCACCTTTCTTCTCAGGCATCCTGAGTTGGAGGTATCCTGACACCAACCCGATATGAATCTCCGTCAGATATGATGGTTGGAACATATATTCAAGAGTTACAACATTGGTCCTTATATGACCCGGTAAGGTGATGTCATGCCTAGCACAGCTGGCCGGGGGACCTATTGTTATAGTTTCCTCTTTCGCAAGGTTAGCTGTTCTTCCATGAGGAAATTGTAAGACTTATTTTACAAGTTGTTCCTAATGGATCCTTTGTGTATCCAAAGTCTAATCTTTACCCGGTGACCATGTCAATGCTATCTCGAAGCATGTGTGTGGTACTCCGTTCATCAACAAGAATATTTGAAATGCAATGCTTAATTTTTCTTGATCAATTATCCAAACACCCTCGTATGGGTAACGTCATGAAATTCGTCTCCCCTTACCTAAAGGGTTTTCTATGTTATATCCTGTCATGGATATCATGCTCTGCTTGTCCTTGGGAAGGATATACCCCTGGAATATGTGTTTAAACACATTTCCCTTTCCATTGTTTCGTTTAATCTAATAATCACGTTTTCCTTTCCATTGTTTTGTTTAACCTTTCTTGTGGTCTATATGATCTAAGTAGTAATATTCTACTGCTTATGTAAACACCTTGGTGTACAGCCTAGTCAGTAAGACCCTGTTACTATTGTTGATGACATTCCGGTAACCACCGATGGATGAGAACTTTGCCTAGAGGTCTACCTCGTTCAACGAGCAGGAAAATGGTTTTCTTCGTCCCTCGCCCTTGGTACCGACGTTGTTGCCGACATAACCGACAGGTTACTCACTGACATGCCTTGCTATCATGACCGTGCAAGATGCCAATGCTCTTCCTACTTTAACCCACATGGTGGGCCCATAACCCACAGTTCCACAGGATCGAAACCTGACTCCTGTATACCCCATGTTTCCAAAGTTATTCCTCGCGCATGGCCTCGTACGGAATTCACGAGCCATCATCTGAGAAATCATCAATTCTGGTATCAGACACAATACTTATTCCCATTGCTCTGAACCACTTTCACACGTTGTTTCAGGCATCGAACGATTGCCTACCCGCTCGAAACTTCTCATGGTACCTTCTTACTTTGCTCTCAATATTTTCTTAATTTTTAGTTCGAGAGTTACTATCTGCCACCTTCCCTGATGTTAGCTACCAGATAGTCAACCTTGCAGAGGTCCGTTCTCCCAGAATACCTCCCCCCTTTATTCTTTCGTAAGAACGATGGAGTTCTCGAAGAATGGATGCTAACTTCATCATGATGACCTGAAGCAGAGAAATAAAGACATCAACGTAATGGATCGACCTCTTCGAGAAGAGCAACCAAGACCGAGAAGATTCGTTAGTATTTCGTAAGTAGATCTTTCCCCCTTACTCTACCTCTTAAATCTCGGGACGAGATTTCTTGTAGTGGAGGAGATTTGTAACACCCCGAGAATCATGCTATAGTAATCTCCCCTAAAGGTGGCCATGTCATCATGATTACTATGCAAATTTCCACTTCATAAAAGTCAAATTCAAATACAAATTAAATTACAAGTCAAATTTTTATTCTTCAAAAAGTAGAACAAAAATGTTCGTAGGGCGGAAAATATTCACTAGGAAATTAACATGTAGGAACCCAACATTAAATGGATTTTTAATTGAACCTGAGATTATTTAAGATATACCTGCAACACTTAGTTGAGACCTTTAAGTACAAACCAAAAATTGACTATTTGCAAATACACTGAAACATTTTGTGCGGCCCCTAAATATAGTGCTTGAATTATGTGCAAAGTTACATGATCAACAAAATTTTATTTGATAACAAAAACTAAATAAAACCAGGATCTAATAAGTAGAAACAGGAAATATAGAAAATATAGAGTTTAAAAAGAAAAGGACCTAATCTTCTAGGCGCTTTGGCCCATCTAGCACAATAGCCAGCACAGCCCGTGCGGGGCATCCCCTACCTCCCGCTACAGGAGAAGAGGAGTGCGTGGCGGTCATCCACCTTGCCTAGGCCGCCGTGTCGAGCATCCAGTGCATCCCCGAGGAGGATAAGTTCGTCCCCTACCCCGTCGACAAACCCTAGCCCCTCCTTCTCCCTCCTCGCGCCGCCTCTTTCTCCCCCGTGACGACCCGAGCCGCCGTCGCTGTAGCCTTCGTCGCCCACATGCTCTCCATCGTCCTCGCGCCCCGCCGAGGCGTCCAGAAGCACCTTCAGCGACCGCTACATCCTCCTCGACCACAAGCTCAAGCCGGGACCCCCCTACATCGTCGGGATCGAGCTCCGTTTACCTCGGACCACCACCGGCGTTCGTCTTCGATTCCGGCGCCGTCGAGCCCTCCCCGAGCCCACTTAGCACCTCTACATGATCGTTGTGAGTCCCTCTGTCGATCCCTCGCCTTTCCCCGTCATTTTCGTCACCGCAAGTCGTCATCCCACTTCCATGCTCGGAGCTCCGCGTCCGCGAACCCCTGGCCACGTCCCCGCCTCACCTGGCCGCCCGTGCGCGCCCCGTCAGCCCGCTGCGCGCACACCCGCGCCCCTGGTCGTGCCTTGGCCGCGCCCCGTGCCTACGTCGCCCAAGCTTTGGCCGCCCGCCGTGCCTCTGGTCGCATCACCGCCCACTGCCGCTGCTGCCTTCTCCTTGCCGCTGCTCTGCTACTCTGCTTGCGGCGCTGCTGTTGCTCCTCCGCCGCTGCTCTTTACTGTTGCCTGCTGCTGCTATGCTCTGCTTGCTGCTGCCTTCCCATGCCGCCTGCTTGGGCCTGCTGTTGTGCTGCTTGCTGCGGCCTGCTGCTGATGCTGCCATTGCCGCCTGCTGCATGCTAGCGCTGCCGCCATCGCTGGTAGTAGACAAGGCCGAAGCCCCGCACCACCCTGCGCGAGTTCGCCCTCCGCGCATGAGCCGGCCACGTCCACACCTTTGCTGGTGCACGCGTGTGCGTGCCTGGCCGTGGTGGCCTCCTGGGCGCCCTGTGTGGCCGGCCCTTTGTTAGGTTAAGGGCTAATCCCCTATTAGCCCATATCACCCTCCTGTTTAGTTTATTTTTGGTTTAACTGATTAGTTAGTCTAGACCCTATGACATGTGGACCCTACTGTAAATTAAAATGACCAGGTAAGTTAAAAATGCTTAAGTCTATGACACGCGGGACCCATGCACTATTCACTGGTTGACCCAGTCAACACCGACTGTGCTATTGACTTTGACCTGGCCCCACATGTCATTGACTGTGGCTGGCACTACATTAGCTGAAAAGAGTAATTTTACTGTTTTATTTTCGAAATAATAATAAATCCACATATTCTAGAGTATTGTTAAAACTTTAGAAAATCGTAGATAATAAACCGTAACTCGGATGAAAATAATTTGTATATGAAAGTTGCTCAGAACGACGAGACGAATCCGAATAAGCTCTCAGTTCGTCTGCCACACATACCTAGCATAGTGAACATGCAATATTTCTCCTCTGTTTCATCTGTCCGAAAATGCCAAACACCGGGAATACTTTTCCCGGATGTTATCCCTCTTCGTCTGTATCACTGAGCACTGCGATAGGTCACCCCTAGCACCACGTATTGTCATGTTATGATTTGTGATGCTTTGCTTGCTCTGTATTTACTGTTTCTTCCCCATCTTCTTCTGCGATAGACCCCGACACCAACGCTGATGCCCGTGAGTACGACTACGTCGACGACTCCTCCTTCTTGCCAGAGCAACCAGGCAAGGCCCCCCTTTGATCAACCCGATATCACCTATTCCTTCTCTATACTGCTTGCATTAGAGTAATGTAGCATGTTACTACTTTCAGTTAATCCTATTCTACTGCATAGCATGTCCTTGCTACTACTGTAGTTACCTTTACCTGCAATCCTAATGCTTAGTATAGGATGCTAGTTTGTCATCAGTGGCCCTACATTCTTGTCCGTCTGCCATGCTATACCACCGGGCCGTGATCACTCGGGAGGTGATCGCGGGTATATACTTACATACATATTATACATGATACATGATGTGGCTAAAGTCAGGTCGGCTCGTAGAGTACCCGCAAGTGATTCCGATGTGGGGGCAGAAAGGACAGGCGGCTCCATCCCGGTAGAGGTGGGCCTGGGTTCCCGACGGCCCATGACTGTTACTTTGTGGCGGAGCGACAGGGCAGGTTGAGACCACCGGGGAGACAGGTGGGCCTGGCCCTGGTCGGCGTTCGTGGATACTTCTATTAACACGCTTAACGAGATCTTGGTATTTGATCTGAGTCTGGCCACTTGCCTATACGCACTAACCAACTACGCGGGAACAGTTATGGGCACTCGACGTCGTGGTATCAGCCAAAGCCTTCTTGACGTCAGCGACTGAGCGGCGCGCGCCGGGTTGGACCGCGTGACGCAACTTCCATTGTAATGGAGGTTGCTAGGTCTGCTATCCGGCCGCCCACGCAACATGCAGGTGTGCAATGGGCGATGGGCCCAGACCCCTGCGCGCATAGGATTGGAACCGGCGTGCTGACCTCTCTGTTGTTCTTAGGTGGGGCTGCAACGTGTTGATCTTCCGAGGCCGGGCATGACCCAGAAAAGTGTGTCCGACCAAAGGGGATCGAGCGTGTTGGGTAATGTGGTGCACCCCCGCAGGGAAGTTTATCTATTCGAATAGCCGTGATCCTCGGTAACAGGACGACCCGGAGTTGTACCTTGACCTTATGAGAACTAGAACCGGATACTTAATAAAACACACCCTTCCAAGTGCCAGATATAACCCGGTGATCACTCTCACACTGGGCGACGTGGGGAGGATCGTCGGGTAGGATTATGCTATACGATGATACTTGGTGAACTTACCATCTACTCTCTTCTACATGCTGCAAGATGGAGGCTGCCAGAAGCGTAGTCTTCGACAGGATTAGCTATTCCCCTCTTATTCTGGCATTCTGCAGTTCAGTCCACCGATATTGCCCCTTTACACTGATACCCATGCATATGTAGTGCAGATTGTTGCTTGCGAGTACTTTGGATGAGTACTCACGGTTGCTTTTCTCCCTCTTTCCCCCTTTACCATTCTTCTCGGTTGTCGCAACCAGATGCTGGAGCCCAGGAGTCAAACGCCACCTTCGATGACTCCTACTACACCGAGGGTGCCTACTACTATGTGTAGGCTACCGACGATGACCAGGAGTAGTTTAGGAGGATCCCGGGCAGGAGGCATGCGCCTTTTTCGATCTATATCCTATTTTGTGCTAGCCATCTTATGGCAACTTGTTTAACTTATGTCTGTACTCAGATATTGTTGCTTCCGCTGACTCGTCTATGATCTAGCACTTGTATTCGAGCCCTCGAGGCCCCTGGCTTGTATTATGATGCTTGTATGACTTATTTTATTTTAGAGTTGTGTTGTGATATCTTCCCGTGAGTCCCTGATCTTGATCGTACACGTTTGCGTGTATGATTAGTGTACGATTGAATCGGGGCGTCACAAAGAGTTGATAATAAATTAAATGTTATACAATATGCTAGTAAAACTCTAGAAATTTCCCAGAGGAATTATGCTACTACTGAAAAAGAATTTTTAGCAGTTGTATTTGCTTGTGATAAGTTCAGACCTTATATTGTTGATTCTAAAGTAACTGTTCACACTGATCATGTTGCTATTAAATACCTTATGAAAACGAAAGATGCTAAACCTAGACTCATTAGATGGGTTCTCCTGCTACAAGAGTTTGATTTGCATATTATTGATAGAAAGGGAGCTGAGAACCCCGTTGCAGACAACTTGTCTAGGTTAGAGAATGTTCTTGATGACCCACTACCTATTGATGATAGCTTTCCTGATGAACAATTAGCTGTCATAAATGCTTCTTGCACTGCTCCATGGCATGCTGATTATGCTAATTACATTGTTGCTAAATTTATACCACCTAGTTTCACATACCAGCAAAAGAAAAAGGTTTTCTATGATTTAAGACATTACTTCTAGGATGACCCACATCTTTATAAAGAAGGAGTAGATGGTGTTATTAGACGTTGTATAACTGAGCATGAACAGGAACAGATCCTACGCAAGTGTCACTCCGAAGCTTATGGAGGACACCACGCTGGAGATAGAACTGCGCATAAGGTACTGCAATCCGGTTTTTTATTGGCCCACTCTCTTCAAAGATGCCCGTAAGTTTGTCTTATCTTGTGATGAATGTCAAAGAATAGGTAATATTAGTAGACGTCAAGAAATGCCTATGAATTATTCACTCGTTATTGAACCATTTGATGTTTGGGGGCTTTGATTACATGGGACCGTTTCCTTCCTCTAATGGGTATACACATATTTTAGTTGCTGTTGATTACGTTACTAAGTGGGTAGAAGCTATTCCAACTAGTAGTGCTGATCATAACACCTCTATTAGTATGCTTAAAGAAGTTATTTTTTCCGAGGTTTGGAGTCCCTAGATATTTAATGACTGCTGGTGGTTCACATTTTATTCATGGTGCCTTTCGTAAAATTCTTGCTAAGTATGATGTTAATCATAGAATTGCATCTCCGTATGACCCACAGTCTAGTGGTCAAGTAGAATTGAGTAATAGAGAGCTCAAACTAATTTTGCAAAAGACTGTTAATAGATCTAGAAAGAATTGGTCCAAGAAACTTGATGATGCATTATGGGCCTATAGAACTGCATATAAAAATCCTATGGGTATGTCTCCGTATAAAATGGTTTATGGAAAAGCATGTCACTTACCTCTCGAACTAGAACATAAGGCATATTGGGCCATTAAAGAGCTCAACTATGATTTCAAACTTGCCGGTGAGAAGAGGTTATTTGACATTAGCTCACTTGATGAATGGAGAACTAAAGCCTATGAGAATGCCAAACTGTTTAAAGAAAAAGTTAAAAGATGGCATGACAAAATGATACAAAAGCGTGAGTTTAATGTAGGTGGCTATGTGTTGCATTTCAACTCTTGTTTAAGATTTTTTGCAGGAAAACTTCTCTCTAAATGGGAAAGTCCTTACGTTATCGAGGAGATCTATCGTTTCGGTGCCATAAAAATCAACAACTTTGAAGGCACAAATCCAAAGGTGGTGAATGGTCAAAGAATCAAACAATATATCTCAGGTAATCCTATAAATGTTGAAACTAATGTTATTGAAGCCGTAACCCCGGAGGAATACATAAGGGACACTTTCCAGAATGTTTCAGACTCCGAAAGGAATAGGTATGTGGTACGGTAAGTAAACCGACTCCAAAACAGTTCTAATGGCAATTTTTCTCCGTTTTGGAATCTTTAAGAAAATAGGAAAATAAGAAGTAGTCCGGGAAGGACACGAGGCGTCCACGAGGGTGGAGGGCGCGCCCCCTGCCTTGTGGGCACCTCGTGTGCCTTCCGGACCCCGTTTTCTTGCACGATACTTCTTTTGGTCGGTAAAAATTCATTATTTAATCTCCCGAAGGTTTTGAACACCGTACCACGCAAATATCCTCTGTTTTTTTGTTTCGAGCTGTTTCTGCTGCAGATTAGAGCAAGATGTCCTCTCAAGAATCAGTCGGGGAGAGCCGGGTGTCTAATCCGACACCGGGACCAAGAGCAAGCAGTGATGCTTGCTACCTCTTGAGCACTGCGTTGGTTTTCCCTTGAAGAGGAAAGGGTGATGCAGCAAAGTAGCGTAAGTATTTCCCTCAGTTTTTGAGAACCAAGGTATCAATCCAGTAGGAGGCTACGCGCAAGTCCCTCGCACCTACACAAAACAAATAAATCCTCGCAACCAACATGATAAGGGGTTGTCAATCCCTACACTGTCACTTACGAGAGTGAGATCTAATAGATATGATAAGATAATATTTTTGGTATTTTTATTATAAAGATGCAAAGTAAAATAAAAGCAAAGTAAAAGGCAACGGAAATAACTAAGTGTTGGAAGATTAATATGATGAAGATAGACCCGGGGGCCATAGGTTTCACTAGTGGCTTCTCTCAAGAGCATAGTATTTTACGGTGGGTGAACAAATTACTGTTGAGCAATTGACAGAATTGAGCATAGTTATGAGAATATCTAGGTATGATCATGTATATAGGCATCACGTCCGAGACAAGTAGGCCGACTCCTGCCTGCATCTACTACTATTACTCCACACATTGAATGCTATCCAGCATGCATCTAGAGTATTAAGTTCATAAGAACAGAGTAACGCCTTAAGCAAGATGACATGATGTAGAGGGATAAATTCATGCAATATGATAAAAACCCCATCTTGTTATCCTCGATGGCAACAATACAATACGTGCCTTGCTGCCCCTACTGTCACTGGGAAAGGACACCGCAAGATTGAACCCAAAGCTAAGCACTTCTCCCATTGCAAGAAAGATCAATCTAGTAGGCCAAACAAAACTGATAATTCGAAGAGACTTGCAAATATAACCAATCATACATAAAAGAATTCAGAAGATTCAAATATTGTTCATAGATAAAATTGATCATAAACCCACAATTCATCGGTCTCAACAAACACACCGTAAAACAAGATTACATCGAATAGATCTCCACAAGAGAGGGGGAGAACATTTTATTGAGATCCAAAAAGAGAGAAGAAGCCATCTAGCTAATAACTATGGACCCGAAGGTCTGAGGTAAACTACTCACACTTCATCGGAGGGGCTATGGTGTTGATGTAGAAGCCCTCCGTGATCGATGCCCCTTCCGGCGGAGCTCCGGAACAGGCCCTAAGATGGGATCTCGTGGGTACAGAAGGTTGCGGCGGTGGAATTAGGTTTTTGGCTCCGTATCTGATCGTTTGGGGGTACGTAGGTATATATAGGAGGAAGAAGTACGTCAGTGGAGCAACATGGGGCCCACGAGGGTGGAGGGCGCGCCCAGGGGGGTAGGCGCGCCCCCCTACCTCGTGGCTTCCCTGTTGGTTGCTTGACATAGGGTCCAAGTCTCCTGGATCATGTTCGTTCCAAAAATCACGTTCCCGAAGGTTTCATTCCGTTTGGACTCCGTTTGATATTCTTTTTCTGCGAAACTCTGAAATAGGCAAAAAAACAGCAATACTGGGTTGGGCCTCCGGTTAATAGGTTAGTCCCAAAAATAATATAAAAGTGAATAATAAAGCCCAATAATGTCCAAAACAGAAGATAATATAGCATGGAGCAATCAAAAATTATAGATACGTTGGAGACGTATCAATGCTGACCACTTTCGGCCATCATCGGAGGAAGAGATGGAAGCCGACTTGAAAAGGATAGGTGCCATGGAAGAGGATCAAGAAGTTACTTCCCATTTCCGAGACGGATTCACGATGGGGGAACTACAGAGCTCAGCCATCCAACCTCGGTCATCCCTTCCAATGTTAAATTTCTCTCATATGAAAATATGAAAAGGAGTGTTACTTGCTCTCACGCAGCTATGCAACATCCATGGGTGAAAGGAGCTTTAACCGTCACGGGTAAGCTCCATAAGGAAATAATGGATCTCAAGCAGCAAGTCAATAAGCTCGAGGAGGAGAATCGTATCCTGAGGGGCATCATCGCCAAGAATATCACATCACCACCTCCGAAGAAAGAGGCATAATCACATGGGTATGGGCAACTGCCAAGCTTGGTTGGAGGTGCCCCGTATCGTATCACCATCACACTCCTATCTTTAGCGTTTTTCTTAGTTCAATCCTTTTGGTAATATATTGATCTAGTAGAATGAAGCTTTAGTATGATCCTGTTTTGAGCTTTGCTTTATGATCCTTCTATGTAATCGAGTCCGTTAGATATTTATAATAAAGATTAGTGTTGAGTCAAGGGCTTGATTATCTTGCTTTGATCTTGAGGGTATAAAATATAAAAGAAAGAATAAAAAGAAATAAAGAGATCATATTGATCGTATGGAGAGTAATGACTTCACATATAAAGAGTATGATGCATAAAAGTTGTTGAGAGTTGACAAACATAGTTTTGGTCATCGCTGCAATTAATAGGAAGTAATAAAGAAAGAGAGGTTTTCACATATAAATATACTATCTTGGACATCTTTTATGATTGTGAACACTCATTAAAATATGACATGCTAAAGAGTTGTTGTTGGACAAGGAAGACAACGTAATGGGTTATGTTTTCTTATATCCGAAATAAAGTATATTGTAATGGATCATCCAACATGTTGAGCTTGCCTTTCTTCCTCATGCTAGCCAAATTCTTTGCACCAAGTAGAGATAGTACTTGTGCTTCCGAATACCCTTAAACCCAGTTTTGGCATGAGAGTCCACCATATCTACCTATGGATTGAGTAAGATGCTACAAGTAAGTTGTCATGTTGCATGCAATAAAAATTGGTCTCTAAATATGTATGATTTATTAGTGTGGAGAAAATAAGCTTTATACGATCTTGTGATGTGGAAGAAATAAAAGCGACAGACAGCATAATAAAGGTCCATATCACAAGTGGCAATATAAAGTGACGTTCTTTTGCATTAAGATTTCATGCATCCAACCCTAAAAGCACATGACAACCTCTGCTTCCCTCTGCGAAGGGCCTATCTTTTACTTTTGTCTTATACCTTTTGCAAGAGTCATGGTGGTCTTCACTTTTCCTTTTTACATTTTATCCTTTGGCAAGCACCTTGTGTTGGAAAGATCCTGATATATATATCCAATTGGATGTAAGTTAGCAAGAATTATTATTGTTGACATTACACTTGAGGTAAAAGGTTGGGAGGCAACACCATAAGCCCCTATCTTTCTCTGTGTCCGACTAAAACTCCATAACCATAAGTATTGCGTGAGTTTTAGCAATTGTGAAAGACTAAATGATAGTTGAGTATGTGGACTTGCTGAAGAGCTCTTATATTGACTCTTTTCGATGTTATGATAAATTGCAATTGCTTCAATGACTGAGATTATAGTTTGTTGGTTTTCAATGAAGTTTCTGATTCATACTTTACATTGTGAATAGATTATTACTTGAGCATAAGAAATCATATGACAATATCCATATATGTTGTTGTTATAAGAATGATCATGATGCCCTCATGTCCGTATTTTATTGTATCGACACCTCTATCTCTAAACATGTGGACGTATTTATCGTTATCGGCTTCCGCTTGAGGACAAGCGAGGTCTAAGCTTGGGGGGGTTGATACGTCCATTTTGCATCATGCTTTTATATCGATATTTATTGCATTAGGGGCTGTTATTACACGTTATGTCACAATACTTATGCCTATTCTCTCTTATTTTGCAAGGTTTACATGAAGAGGGGGAATGCCGGCAGCTGGAATTCTCGGTTGGAAAAGGAGCAAATATTAGAGACCTATTCTGCACAGCTCCAAAAGTCCTGAAACTTCACAGAAGTTATTTTTGGAATTAATAAAAAAATACTGGAGAAAGAATCCACCAGAGGGGGCTCAGACCCTGGCCACGAGGGTGGGGGCGCGCCCTACCTCCTGGGCGCGCCCCCCTGCCTCGTGGGCCCCCTGGCAAGCCTCCGGTACCCATCTTCTGCTATATGAAGTCTTTTACACTGGAAAAAATCATAAGCAAGCTTTCGGGAAGAAACTCCGCCGCCACGAGGAGGAACCTTGGCGGAACCAATCTAGGGCTCCGGCAGAGCTGTTCTGCCGGGTAACTTCCCTCCGGGAGGGGGAAATCATCGCCATCGTCATCACCAACGATCCTCTCATCGGGAGGGGGTAAATCTCCATCAACATCTTCACCAGCACCATCTCCTCTCAAACCCTAGTTCATCTCTTGTATCCAATCTTTGTCCCAAAGCCTTCAGATTGGTACCTGTGGGTTTTTAGTAGTGTTGATTACTCCTTGTAGTTGATGCTAGTTGGTATATTTGGTGGAAGATCATATGTTCAGATCCTTTATGCATATGAATACCCCTGTGATTATGAACATGAATATGATTTGTGAGTAGTTACGTTTGTTCCTGAGGACATGGGAGAAGTCTTGCTATAAGTAGTCATGTGAATTTGGTATTCGTTCGATATTTTGATGAGATGTATGTTGTCTTTCCTCTAGTGGTGTTATGTGAACGTCGACTACATGACACTTCACCATTATTTGGGCCTAGAGGAAGGCATTGGGAAGTAATAAGTAGATGATGGGTTGCTAGAGTGACAGAAGCTTAAATCCTAGTTTATGAGTTGCTACGTAAGGGGCTGATTTGGATCCATATGTTTCATGCTATGGTTAGGTTTACCTTAATACTTCTTTTGTAGTTGCGGATGCTTGCAATAGGGGTTAATCATAAGTGGGATGCTTGTCCAAGAAAGGGCAGCACCCAAGCACCGGTCCACCCACATACCAAATTATCAAAGTAACGAACGCGAATCATATGAGCGTGATGAAAACTAGCTTGACGATAATTCCCATGTGTCCTCGGGAGCGCTTTTCTCTATATAAGGGTTTGTCCAGGCTTGCCCTTTGCTACAAAAAGGATTGGGCCCTCTTGCTGCACCTTGTTTACTTTCATTACTTGTTACCCGTTACAAATTACCTTATCATAAAACTATCTGTTACCGATAATTTCAGTGCTTGCAGAGAATACCTTACTGAAAACCGCTTGTCATTTCCTTATGCTCCTCGTTGGGTTCGACACTCTTACTTATCGAAAGGACTACGACAGATCCCCTACACTTGTGGGTCATCAACCTCACAAGCTCGCTCTGGCCTGGGAAGGTCCCTTCATCATCACCAAGGTGCTCCACAACGGGGCGTATCACCTCTACAATGTAGCCAAGACAGAAGACGAGCCACGCTCGTGGAATGCAGAGCTGCTCCACCATTTCTATACCTAAACACACGGATCGAGTAATAAGAATCCTTTCGTTTGCTTATCAAAGACAAGATTTTTGCAGTAACTTAACGATTGTTATCCCATAAACACATGTGTTCAAATCCCCCAGTTTGTGGCTTAGCCGCAAATCTGATTTGCCTAAGTTTCAAAAACACTCGATTGGAGAGCAACCCTCTCACTCGGGGGCTTAGCTGCGAATCCGATTCGCCTAAGTTAAAAAACCACTCCGAGCGAAGAGCAACCCTCTCACTCGGGGGATTAGCTGCGATTCCGTACTCGCCTAAGGTTAAAAAACACTCTGAGTGGAGAGCAATCCTCCCACTCGGAGGCTTAGCTGCGATCCCGTACTCGCCTAAGTTTCAAAAACCACTCCGAGTGAAGAGCAACCCTCTCACTCGGGGGCTTAGCTGCGAATCCGATTCGCCTAAGTTAAAAAAACCATTCCGAGTGAAGAGCAACCCTCTCGCTCGGGGGCTTAGCTGCGATCCCGTACTCGCCTAAGTTTCAAAAACACTCCGAGCGGAGAGCAATCCTCCCACTCGGAGCCTTAGCTGCGACCCCGTAGTCGCCTAAGTTACAAAACCAATCTGAGTGAAGAGCAACCCTCCCACTCGGGGGCTTAGCTGCGACCCCGTACTCGCCTAAGGTTCAAAAACACTGCGAGTGAAGAGCAATCCTCTCACTCGGGGGCTTAGCTATGAATCCGATTTGCCTAACTTAAAAAAACATTCCGAGTGGAGAGCAATCCTCCCACTCGGGGGCTTAGCTACAACCCCGTACTCACCGAAGTTACAAATTACTCCGAGTGATGAGCGATCCTCCCACTCGGGAGCTTAGCCGCGAATCTGATTCGCCTAAGTTACAAAAATACTCCGAGCTGAGTCACAAGTGCAATGTCCGCTCCATCCCGATCCGCAAGGACGACGAGGTGCAGGTCGTGTGCGGCACCTAGTGCTCATGTCCGCGACCCTCTCGTCAGAGCTGAGTCACAAGTGCTACATCCGCTCCATCCCGATCCACAAGGACAATGAGGTGCAGGTCGTGTGCGGCACCTAGTGCTCATGTCCGCGACCCTCTCGTCAGAGCTGAGTCACAAGTGCAACGTCCGCTCCATCCCGATCCGCAAGGATGACGAGGTGCAGGTCGCGTGCAGTACCTGGTGCTCACGTCCGCGGTCCTCTCGTCGGAGCTGCGCCACAAGTACAACGTCCATTCCGAGTGAAGAATAAAGCTTCACTCAGAGTTAAGAGATCTGAAAGTGGTAAACACAAAGCAACCATATTCAAAGAAAAACCAAGTTCGGATAAATCCAGCAAGGTTCAGAACCACCAACGGAAGTACTCGGGCGTCAGGCGCGAAGAACTTTAACAATTACAAAATCACTCGGCATTCCGAGGCACATAAAAGTGAGGCATTAAGTTTGTTCACTCGGCAGGAGGAGGGCTAGCTGGCTCGACGAACTCGTCCAGGTCGATTCCATCAGCAATGCGAGTAGCAGCGTCAATGGAGGTCTCCATGAAGGACTGGAAGTGAAGCTTCTTGGTATTGGCGACCTTGAGAGCCACAAGCTTTTCTTCTTTAACTTCCTTGCAATGGACGCGGACCGGAGACAGAGCCATGTCAGCGCCGCACCGAGCAGATGACTTCTTCCACGCCTGCACTCGACTAGGGATTTCGTTGAGTCGAGTCATCAGAGACTCGAGGTCATTCTATAATGTCACACCTGGCCAGAGCTCCATGCCAATTCGCAAAACTGCCACTTTCAGCCAAGCAAGATAGCCCGTGATGCTTGCGAGGCGGGATTCCAGTCGCAGCGCATTCATTGCAGCTTCGTCGTTGACGGGGGAGTTAATGGGGTCCATACTCATCTCAATCCGCCTAGTCTCTTCCTCGAAGTTTTGACATAATTCTGTACACACGGGAAAATGGTGAGTCGACGATTATATGAAGAGTCGATAGTTGCAAATCAGTCTGACAAGGGAAAGTGCCTTCAAGCATAAGGAACATCTTCTTGGCGAGTTCTCCTAGATAAGCCTCTGGATCGTCCCTCTTCCGAGTGAGATCTCCAAACTTGTCAGTCAGGGCCCCCTTGTCCTTCTTCAGCCGCATGACTTCTTCGTTGGCTTCATCAATGGCAGTTTTCAGCTTGGCGTTTTCTTCTTCCAACTTGCCGATTGAAGCCAGCTTCTTGTTAGCAAGTTCAGTTTTCTCCCGCGCCGTCTTCTGCGCTGCTGCAAGGTCAAGGTCGTTCTGCTCCAGAGCCTGCTTCATTTTGTCTAAAGAAATAACATTCTTCAGACGAGCTTGGAGTTGTGTGTTTTAACTACGGACATCTGTTCGAGTGGAGTCACTCGATTCAAAAGGCGAAAAGAAAAGATGGCAAGACAAACAGTCGACAAGTTATTACCTCCCATGGCAGCTGCTTCATCCTTAGCCTTCTGCAAGTTCTCCTTGGCCAGCTCCAGGTCGAGATTGCGCTGGATCTGTTTCCTTTCCAATTCAGCAAACTGGGCTCCGAGTTCACAAGACTTCTGCAATCAACAAATAAGACACGTCAGTCGACAGAAACAAAGATTGATTGCTTCCGAGCGATAAGATACAAGTTTAGGTCATCACGGCAGAAAGAGTTCTAAGACCACTGCCGACTCAAACATTCAGCAGTAGTCTCGGGGACTACACCCAGTGGGTGCACTTGGCGTGCCCGCACTGGTTCGACTTTCCACTCGACATGGTCCGTCCAGTCAGAGTAAAAAAAAGCAACACTTATTATCAGACCACCGCCGATTGTCCGCAGTCGACCGCGGTCTTGGGGACTACACCTAGTGGGTGCACTTGGTGTGCCCCCACTTGGCACGACCTGTCTGGACCGAATGGAAGAACTGTAAAAAGACATTTGACAAAGACCCCCGCCGAATCAAACATTCGACGGCGGTCTCGGGGACTACACCCAGTGGGTGCACTCTGCGTGCCCCCACTGAATTCAAGGATACACTCGACGCGACCTAGTCGACTCAAGTGGAAGAACTGTACAGCAAAAGTTAAACCACCCAGTGGGTGAATGGATGCAAGGTGCAGACTCGTGATAGATGCACATTAATGGTTTCAAAACGCTCATCAACGGACATCTTACGAATAATAAATCAGCAGTTTTCAAGTACCATATCCTAACATAGCAAAGATCAAGCTGAAAGTTCAGTCAAAAATCAACTCACCTAGACATTGGTTTGAACAGCAGAGCTGTCATCGTAGGCAGCCTTGCTTGCTTCGTGCACCATCTTCATTTGCTCCATCATAATGCCTGCTTGGTGTATAGCTTCCTTAGCAGCACCCACTTGGTCCTCTGGGACATGATGGGTAACAAAGAGCGGATCTGAGGCACGGAGTTGCACGGATGGAGCAAGGACTTGGGTGGTCGACGCCGAAGGACGATCAGTCGACACAGGATCGGCAAAAGAAATAGAAGCCCGAATTGGATCTCTGGATTGCTGGGTCACTGGTTCTAGCGTTGGTGTCGACTGAGGGACCTTGCTGGCAAGCACCCTCCTGCTAGAAGTCCTACCCTTTCTTCCCGTGGTCTTTTGAGGCACATCTTCATCGTCGTCTGGAAGTTCAATGACATTTGGTGGTGCTACAAAAGACTCGACCGTAAGAGTTCAGTCGACTGACAGTACTATTGACAAAATGAGGGCAAGATTGTAGAGTTGTACCTGCTTTGGAAGTGGCCGCATCTTCAGTCTCCTCATCATCTTGATCCTTGTCAATGTCCATGGAGGTCCCAGAAGTAGTTGCACTGAAAGTTTCAGAATTTACTCGGTCAAGCAAGAGAATGAGTCGACAATAACATAGAAGTTCCCAAGAGAAGCAAAAGCAAAGAGGGAAATCAAAATATTTTTGCAGAGGCGACAGGAACATCCACCTTGATCTTGGGCAGGGCCTTCCGAGGCTTCGATGGGGCTACCTTGGGCTGCTTAGCGGCTTTTTCAGACGGTTCCGGGGATGAAGTCTGAGTGCGCTTCTGCACTTGCGCACTTGGAGGAGCTACTTTGCCGCACCCACCTGCAGGGTCTTGAGATTGTTTGGATCGACATTCTGAGCGGGGCGGTGATTCGGCCCCTTCACTGTCGTCCGATTCATCGCTGTCAACTATATTGTCATCTGGGGATTGCCAGTCGCCACTCTCGTCTGTGCTCTCCTCTCCTTCCTGGAACTGCTCTCCGTTTGGTATCGAGTAAATCTTGGTGTAGATCTCCAAGGCACAAGTCAACAAAAGTCAGTCGGATTCAAGAGAAATTGCAAATCAAAGAGAGAAAACACTCGGCGTTGTAAGATTTACCTCTTCTGGCTCGTGATTGGTGTCGAATGGCTGAACTCTCCTAGACCCCCTGGGGTTGTCCTTGTTTCCGGTGATGCTTCGTAGCCATTGAGCCACCGTCTTCTTGGCGATCTCCTCTGGGTGGACCCGAGCGGTGTCTCTGGGGCTTGAATACATCCACATCGGGTGGTCTCGGGCTTGGAGAGGCTGGATGCGTCGACTGAGGAACACTTCCAACAGATCCATGCCAGTCACTCCGTCCCAGACCAAATTGACGACCTGGTTGAGTAAAAGATTCACCTCGCCTCTCTCCTCGGAGTCCACGGTCAGTGAAGAAGGCAGACGAGGTCGATCCATAGTGAAAGGGGGGAAGTCGGTCGACTTGCCAGGAGTCGGGATATCCTTGTAGTAGAACCAGGTCGACTGCCAACCCCGAAGTGACTCGGGAAGGGTAATGGAAGGAAAAGTGCTCTGACCTCTGGTTTGTATCCCTAAACCCCCACACATTTGAATCACATGCATCTTTTTGTCAATCGGATGAGCCTTCTTCACCGATTGAGATCGACAAGTGAAGATGTGCTTTAACAAGCCCCAGTGCGGCTGACAACCCAGGTAATTCTCCCACATCGAGATGAAAGCAGCAAGATACGTGATGGTGTTCGGAGGAAAATGATGGATTTGGGCACCAAAGAAGTTCAGGAGACCCCTAAAGAATGGGTGCGGGGGAAGAGAGAAACCTCGATCGACATGGGTGGCGAGGAGAACGCGCTCATCCTCGCGCGGCTGGGGCTCAGATTACCCCTCCGGCAACCTCCAAGACTTGTGAGCGATCAGGCCGTCCTCAACGAGCTTCTCCAGGTCGTCCTGCTCAACGGTGGAGCGGATCCAATCTCCCTAGATCTAGCCCGGTGGCAGACCGGATCGCGATGACGTCCCCCGAGCCGTCTTCTTGCCCTTCGCCGTCATCGTCGTCTTCTTCGCACGCTCCAGGGCCGTCGTCTTGTCCTTTCCCATTGCGGCGGATGGCGTACGGGCAAAGCGGCGGCGCCGAGAGCAGAAGAGGATGAAGTGGAGAAGTGATACGTCTCCAACGTATCTATAATTTATGAAGTATTCATGCTATTATATTATCCATCTTGGATGTTTAATGGGCTTTACTATGCACTTTTATATTATTTTTGGGACTAACTTATTAACCCAGAGCCTAGTGCCAGTTTTTGTTTTTCTCCTTGTTTCAGTGTTTCACAGAAAAGGAATATCAAACGGAGTCCAAACGGAATGAAGCCTTCGGGAGAGTTATTTTTGGAACGGAAGCAATCCAGAAGACTTGGAGTGTACGTAAGGGAAGCAACGAGGAAGGCACGAGGAAGGGGGCGCGCCCACCCCCTGGGCGCGCCCTCCACCCTCGTGGGCCCCTCGTGGCTTCCCTGACCGACTTCTTTCGCCTATATATATCCATATACCCTAAAACCATCGAGGAACAGAATAGATCGGGAGTTCCGCCGCCGCAAGCCTCTGTAGCCACCAAAAACCGATCGGGACCCTGTTCCGGCACCCTGCCGGAGGGGAATCCCTCACCGGTGGCCATCTTCATCATCCCGGCGCTCTCCATGACGAGGAGGGAGTAGTTCACCCTCGGGGCTGAGGCTATGCACCAGTAGCTATGTGTTTGATCTCTCTCTCTCTCTCTCTCTCGTGTTCTTGAGGTGGTACGATCTTGATGTATCGCGAGCTTTGCTATTATAGTTGGATCTTATGATGTTTCTCCCCGTTTACTCTCTTGTAATGGATTGAGTTTTCCCTTTGAAGTTATCTAATTGGATTGACTCTTTAAGGATTTGAGAACACTTGATGTATGTCTTGTCATGCTTATCTGTGGTGACAATGGGATATCACGTGATCCACTTGATGTATGTTTTGGTGAACAACTTGCGGGTTCCGCCTATGAACCTATGCATAGGGGTTGGCACACATTTTCTTCTTGACTCTCCGGTAGAAACTTTGGGGCACTCTTTGAAGTACTTTGTGTTGGTTGAATAGATGAATCTGAGATTGTGTGAAGCATATCGTATAATCATACCCACGGATACTTGAGGTGACATTGGAGTATCTAGGTGACATTAGGGTTTTGGTTGATTTGTGTCTAAAGGTGTTATTCTACTACGAACTCTATGATAGATCGATCAGAAAGGATAACTTTGAGGTGGTTTCATGTTGCATGTTGAGTGACTCTTTGTTGCATGTTGAGGGATAGTTATATGATCCGATTATGTTATTATTGTTGAGAGAACTTGCACTAGTGAAAGTATGAACCCTAGGCCTTGTTTCCTAGCATTGCAATACCGTTTACGCTCATTTTTATCATTAGTTACCTTGATGTTTTTATATTTTCAGATTACAAAAACCTATATCTACCATCCATATTGCACCTGTATCACCATTTCTTCGCCGAAATAGTGCACATATACAACTTACCATTGTATTGGGTGTGTTGGGGACACAAGAGACTCTTTGTTATTTGATTGCAGGGTTGTTTGAGAGAGACCATCTTCATCCTACGCCTCCCACGGATTGATAAACCTTAGTTCATCCACTTGAGGGAAAATTGCTACTATCCTACAAACCTCTGCACTTGGAGGCCCAACAACGTCTACAAGAAGAAGGTTGCATAGTAGACATCAAGCTCTTTTCTGGCGCCGTTGCCGGGGAGGCTAGGTAAGCAGCACTCACACCCCGTCAACTAAGCTCTTTTCTGGCGCTGTTGCCGGGGAGGTGAGTGCTTGAAGGTATATCTTTAGATCTTGCAATCGAATCTTATAGTTTCTTGTTTTATCACTAGTTAGTTAATAAAAGAAAACTACAAAAAAATGGAATTGAGGGTGCCTCATATGCTTCATCTTTTTAATGTCTTCCGTGAAAATAAGGATTCCGATAATTGTGCTCAATTGCTAGAGGAAGAATGCATTAAAATGTTTGGCACTAAATATTTGAATGATGAGCATGATTGCAATGTTGTTAGTATGAATTCTTTGAAAAGCCATGATGCTAATGATATTCAAAGCCGCAAGCTTGGGGATGCTATGATTGATGAAGATGATATGTTTAGTCCCCCAAGTTTTGATGAGAAAATTTATTATGATGAAAGCATGCCTCCTATTTATGATGATTATTGTGATGACACGTATGCTATAATTAATAAAGATAACCATGAAACTTGTCATCATGATTTTAATTTTCAATTGGATTATGCCTCACATGATAGTTATTTTGTTGAGTTTGCTCCCACTATTCCGAATGAGAAGAATTTTGCTTATGTGGAGAGTAGTAAAATTTATATGCTTGTGCATCATGAGAATAATGCTTTATGTGATGGTTATATTGTTGAATTCATCCATGATGCTACTGAAAATTATTATGAGGGAGGAACATATTGTTGTTGGAATTGCAATAATATCAAGTTTCCTCTCGATGTGCTCAAAGTTTTAAAGTTGTGCTTGTTTTGCCTTCCTATGCTAGTTGATTATTGTTCATATAAGTTGTTTGATCACAAAATCCCTATGCATAGGAAGTGGGTTAGACTTAAATGTGCTAGTCATATTCTTCATGATGCTCTCTTTATGTTTCAACTCTTATCTTTTATGTGAGCATCATTGAAATCATCATGCCTAGCTAGAAAGGCATTAAAGAAAAGCGCTTGTTGGGAGACAACCCAATATTTAACCCTACTGTTTTTGTGTGTTCACATGATTAATATACTGTGGTAATCATGCTTTATAGCTTTTGTTTCAATAAAGTGCCAAGTAGAACCTTTGGGAAGACTTGGGTGGAAGTTAATGTGATCTTGCTGTAAAAAACAGAAACTTTGCGCTCACGAGTTTAGCTGTCATGTTTTACAGAAGAGTTATTTTATGTTGATTCTTTTTGCAGAAGATTAATATACAAATTCCTCAGGTCCAAGAATTTATTTCCGAATTTTTTGAGTTCCAGAAGTATACGTTTGATACAGATTACTACAGACTGTTCTGTTTTTGACAGATTCTGTTTTCTATTTGTTGTTTGCATATTTTGATGAATCTATGAGTAGTATAGGAGGGTATGAACCATAGAGAAGTTGGAATACAGTAGATAATACACCAATATGAATTTATAATGAGTTCACAACAGTACCTAAGTGGTGGTTTTATTTTCTTATACTAACGGGGCTTACGAGTTTTCTGTTGAGTTTTGTGTTGTGAAGTTTTCAAGTTTCGGGTAAAGATTCGATGGACTATGGAATAAGGAGTGGAAAGAGCCTAAGCTTTGGGATTCCCAAGTCACCCCAAGGTAATATTTAAGGACAACCAAGAGCCTAAGCATGGGGATGCCCCGGAAGGCATCCCCTCTTTTGTCTTCGTTCATCGGTAACTTTACTTGGAGCTATATTTTTATTCACCACA
Source organism: Aegilops tauschii subsp. strangulata (assembly GCF_002575655.3). Taxonomy (NCBI): domain Eukaryota; kingdom Viridiplantae; phylum Streptophyta; class Magnoliopsida; order Poales; family Poaceae; genus Aegilops; species Aegilops tauschii. Next base: position 471,843,975 of record NC_053040.3, on the reverse strand, counting down.
TGATATATGTTTTGCTTGGAGCCTCTTTTTATTTTGCTAGTATTTTCTTTCTGTTATATAGAATAATGTTTTGCAGCTTTATTTTCAATAAAAATGTCAAGGATAGCCTTTACCATGCTTATTTTGCAAGTATAGATGTTGCTGTTTCAAAACAGAAAGTTTAGCGCTGTTGAAAATATTCCCTAGAAAAGTCAGAATGTGATAAAATGTTGAAACCTTTTGCATAATAAGCTCTGATAAATATAATACAGTGGGAATTTTCTTTCATAATTTTTGGAGCTAGGGAAGTATGGATCTTGCTGCATTCTTTACAGACTGTCCTGTTTAGGCAGATTGCCGTTATGTTTGCATTGTTTGCATATGTTTGCTTCTTTAATGATTCAATTTGAGGATAGGACTATTAAATATGCAGAGGCATTTAGTATGCAATGTTGAATAATAATTTTAGTGATTTCCTACAGTATAGTATGATAAGTTTTTTGCATTGGTTTATGCTAACTTATCTCACGAGTCCTTATAGAGTTTTGTGTGGATGAAGCTTTTGAGATTTAGGAAGACCGTGATATGAGAGGAATTAAGGAGACACAAAAGCTCAAGCTTGAGGATGCCCAAGGCACCCCAAGATAATATTTCAAGAAGTCTCAAGCATCTAAGCTTGGGGATGCCCCGGTAGGCATCCCACCTTTCTTCTTCAACAATTATCGGTTAGTATCGGTTGAGCCTAAGTTTTAGCTTCTTCACATGATGAGTGCTATCCTTGAAATGTTGTTTTATTTTATTTTGATTTCTGTTTGAATAATATCCCAAGATCTGAAATTCTGAAATGAGAGAGTCTTCACATAGCTACATAATTATTTAACTACTCATTGATCTTCACTTTTTTTTTGGAGTAGTTTGTCATTTACTCGTGTGCTTCACTTATATCCTATGAGTAAATGGTTGAATGATTTGAATGTCATAATCTGAAATTATATATGTTTCATATGCCTTTCCCATGGGGAGTAATGCCTTCACATATAAGAAGTAGAGGTGGTAAATTTATTGAAGGTTAGCAAACGTTGTATTGGTCACTTGAACAATTCATGAAATAATATTGAAGGAAGAGAGATTTCACATATAAATATACTATCTTGGACATCTTCTATGATTGTGAGCCCCATTAATTATTTTCAAACCTGAGCAAATTAGTTGAAGTTGGACAAGGAAGACAACATAATGAGTTATGCTTGGGTATATTTGTATAGAAGTTATATTGTTATGGATCCTCTAACATGTGGTACTTGCTATTTAGAATCCTTTGCTAGCCAAAATATCTGTACTAAGCAGGAATACTGCTTGTGCATCCAAATTCCTTGAACCAAGTTTCTTCCATGAGTGTCGACCATATCTATCTATATGCGGTATTTACCTGCCGTTCCAAGTAAATTTGCATGTGCCAAACTCTAAACCTTCAAATAATAATCTGTTTTGTATGCCCGAATCGCTCATGTAGCAACTAGGGGCTATCAGTATCTTCCATGCTAGGTGGGTTATTCTCACGATGAGTGGACTCCACTCATCATTGACGAGAAAATGGCTGGTAACTGGGATGCCCAGTCCTATGATCAAAAGATCAAAAACAAATTCACAAATAATTTAAACAAAACTCCCCCAGGAATGTTGATAGTTGGACGGCACCCGTTGTTTCGGACAAGCCGTGAAGTGTGAATGTTGGTGGAGGGGGAGTAAAAACTTTACCTTTCTGCGTGGGAACCGCCTATAATGTATGTAGTATGGAAGATATTGGGAACTCTTGGTCGTTATGTTGACAATGAAAGCATACCTCTCAAAATTATTTTCATCTCTATTTTTGCTTCGAGCTCTGGCACCTCTGCAAATCCCTGCTTCCCTCTGCGAAGGGCCTATCTTTTACTTTTATGCAAGAGTCAGTAGTATTCCTTCTCATTCCAACCTACTCTTTAGTTGGCAAGCATCATGTGTTGGGGAAAGATCTAAGCATATATGGCCATTCAAATATATTTGATCATGAATTATTATTGTTGACAATTATCTATATGATAAATAAGTTGGGAGGCGAAACATGAAGCCCCTATCTTTCTCTGTGTTCGATGGATGATATTTGTTCTAAAAATATGCTTTGAGTGGTAGCAATCATGGAAGACTATATGATAGTTGAGTATGTGGTGTTTGCTAAATCAAAGCTCTTACATAGACCCTTCCTGAAAATAAGATGAATTGCAATTGTTTGATGACTGAGAACGGTTTGTTAGTTTTCAAGAAAGTGTATGATCTATACTTTAACATGTGAATAGTTTGTTACTTGATCATGAGAAGTTTTATGATACGAGCTACTGTTATGACATATAATGATGCTAGAAAAGGTGATTGAAATTATCATTGATCAAACTTGTGCACCTACTAGCATTCACGAGCAGGAATTAAGCTTGGGGATGCTGAAATGTCTCCAACGTATATATAATTTATGAAGTATTTATGCTATTATATTATCCATCTTGGATGTTTAATGGGCTTTACTATGCACTTTTATATTATTTTTGGGACTAACTTATTAACCCAGAGCCCAGTGCCAGTTTCTGTTTTTTTCCTTGTTTCAGTGTTTCACAGAAAAGGAATATCAAACGGAGTCCAAACGGAATGAAATCTTCGGGAGAGTTATTTTTGCAACGGAAGCAATCCAGAAGACTTGGATTGTACGTAAGGGAAGCAACAAGGAAGGCACGAGGCAGGGGGCGCGCCCACCCTCCTGGGCGCGCCCTCCACCCTCGTGGGCCCCTTGTGACTTCCCTGACCGACTTCTTTCGCCTATATATATCCATATATCCTAAAACCATCGAGGAACAGAATAGATCGGGAGTTCTGCCGCCGCAAGCCTCTGTAGCCACCAAAAACCAATCGGGACCCTGCTCCGGCACCCTGCCGGAGGGGGAATCCCTCACCGGTGGCCATCTTCATCATCCCGGCGCTCTCCATGACAAGGAGGGAGTAGTTCAGCCTCGGGGCTGCGGGTATGTACCAGTAGCTATGTGTTTGATCTCTCTCTCTCTCTCTCTCGTGTTCTTGAGGTGGTACGATCTTGATGTATCACGAGCTTTGCTATTATAGTTGGATCTTATGATGTTTCTCCCCCTCTACTCTCTTGTAATGGATTGAGTTTTCCCTTTGAAGTTATCTTATCGGATTGAGTCTAAGGATTTGGGAACACTTGATGTATGTCTTGCGGTGCTTATCTGTGGTGACAATGGGATATCACGTGATCAACTTGATGTATGTTTTGGTGATCAACTTGCGGGTTTCGCCCATGAACCTATGCATAGGGGTTGGCACACGTTTTCGTCTTGACTCTCCGGTAGAAACTTTGGGGCACTCTTTGAAGTACTTTGTGTTGGTTGAATAGATGAATCTGAGATTGTGTGATGCATATCGTATAATCATACCCACGGATACTTGAGGTGACATTGGAGTATCTAGGTGGCATTAGGGTTTTGGTTGATTTGTGTCTTAAGGTGTTATTCTAGTACGAACTCTATGATAGATCGATCAGAAAGGATAACTTTGAGGTGGTTTCGTACCCTACCATAATCTCTTCGTTTGTTCTCCGCTATTAGTGACTTTGGAGTGACTCTTTGTTGCATGTTGAGGGACACTTATATGATCCAATTATGTTATTATTGTTGAGAGAACTTGCACTAGTGAAAGTATGAACCCTAGGCCTTGTTTCCTAGCATTGCAATACCGTTTACGCTCATTTTTATCATTAGTTACCTTGCTGTTTTTATATTTTTAGATTACAAAAACCTATATCTACCATCCATATTGCACTTGTATCATCATCTCTTCGCCGAACTAGTGCACCTATACAATTTACCATTATATTGGGTGTGTTGGGGACACAAGAGACTCTTTGTTATTTGGTTGGAGGGTTGTTTGAGAGAGACCATCTTCATCCTACACCTCCCACGGATTGATAAACCTTAGGTCATCCACTTGAGGGAAATTTGCTACTGTCCTACAAACCTCTGCACTTGGAGGCCCAACAACGTCTACAAGAAGAAGGTTGCGTAGTAGACATCAAGAAGCAGAGGAGGAAGAGAGAGAATGAGGTGCACTGTGCAAACGCATCAGCCTCGTCGACCTTTTATGGGCCCTCTTCCGAGTGGCTGACCCGTGGGCCCAAGCAATCCTGTCAAATCCCGCAATAGTCGCTCGCCCGATACATGGCGAAAAAGGTGGCGTAAAAATCGAGGCGTCCATATCTACCCACTCTGATTACTGCGGCACGCTCCATCTCGCACGCTTCCTCAAAATTTTGAATCCCGTGAGATCCAGAAACCGCAGAGCAACCAATCGCGCCGAAGATTTCGCACCATATTTACACTCGAAGATTATCAACATAGTTCACTGGACGACTTCTGAATCGATCGAGGCGACTGAAATGAAGCTGAAGTTTTCAACGTGATTCCGAGACTCAAGTAAAATGCCTCCGGGGCATAAGAATCGAGTCACCGAGACGTAGGGTTATTACTACTTCTGAGAAGGGCCTGAACTCGTAAATCTTGCGTGGACAACCTCATCGTAGTTAGGATCTTGCCTCCTCCTACGTACCCCCTATTCTATTGTCAGACTTACTCTCACGACATCGCACTCCCGCTAGGGCATCTCGGGTGGAAACCCTAGCCCCCGCCGTCGGGTACGTCCATCCTCCTCCTCCCCTCTGCCGCCACGAGAGGAGGTCACCAGGCGAAGCCCCGGGCGGCTGATGGCAGCGGCGGAGGCTCTCTTCTCTCCCGCGCCAGATCAGGTGAGGCGGGTCACCCATGGCGCCGGGGCCCTCTCCCCTGATATGCGTCTTGGCGGCGCGGCGGCGTGTTAGGCGACGGCGCAAGGCAGCAGCGTGGTGTTGGGCGAGGGCGGCGGAGCTGCTAGGCTCCGAGGAAGATCTGGTGGCGCCGGCCGTTCGATGGGCTCGCGGGGTCATGGTGGCCTTGGTCGCGGTGGCCGGTGGCTGGGCATGTCGAAGGCGGCCCTGGAAGGTGGCGCCGGGTGAAACTCGGGCTTCCCGCGGCGGCATGGCGTGGTGTTGTCCCTATCCAAGGCGGATATGCATCGCCGATCTCGTCGTTTTGTCACAGATTGGTTCAGATCAGAGACGATGATGAACGTGTGGGGTCACCTCGGCGGCTCTCGTGGTTTGGCGAGGTGGGGCGAGAGCCCTCCTCCCAGGCTCCAGTGGTGGCGCACTCAGGCAGTGGCGGGTGCGCCAGGGCTCCTACGGTGGCACTGCTGTTGCGGTTGGTCGCCGGATCTAGGCGGCTACACTACAAAAAAAAGACACATCCGTGACATTTTGGGCCGAACGAAAAAAATTATGTCATACTTATGACACTTCTATGACGATAATTGTGACAAAACACGGTATCATCATAGATGTGGTGGGGTCCTACTTCTATGACAAAAAATCATGACAGAGAATGGGCTTTTCGTCCTGGTCGGGCAAGAGACGCAGCTGCATGACATTCTTTGGGCCGTCCATGACGGAAAAAACCGTGGTAGAAGCGAGGGCGAGGAAAATATCGGGGTGTTCCCGGTTACGGTGGGTGGTCGGGGCCGAGAGATGCGTGTTTCTCTCGTACACGCACGCGCATGGGTGCGAGGCGTTGGGCTCTAACTGAACCCGAGTGATTGCACTGCAGGCTACGCGTTACTGAACCCAAGCGATCGATCGATGGCTGTTAACTGAACCCAATTGAGTGATTCTTTCGCTACTGCTGCTAACTGAAGCCGATCGATGCTGCCTCTGGATGAACAGTGACCGTTGCTTGGGGGGTTTGGATGAATCGTTCCCGGTGGGGGTGGATGAACAGGACCCCATGGTGTTGCCTCTGGATGAATAGGACCCCGATCGATCGAGCCGGTTTGTGCTGGATGAACAGGACCCCGTGGAGGGCAGGATGAACAGGACCACCCCGTGGAGGGCAGGATGAACAGTAGATGATGGAGGGTTGGATGAACAGTAGCCTGTGGAGGGGTGGTTGAACAGCAGCTCGTGGAGAGGGCTGGTTGAACAGTAGCCGGTGGAGTAGCGCACGGTGGAGGCTGGATGAACAAGAGCCCGTGGATGAACACTCGCAAGTGGAGGCTGGAGGAGGTTGACGGTGGATGAAGAGTAGCCCGTGGAGTCCCGTTTTGCGGTACGCCACACCCCTCTCGATGAATAGGACCCCTGTTTGGACCGTAGCGCTCCGACACAAGTTCGTTTCCTCCGTTTTGAGGTACGCCACACCCCTCCTGATCAACAGGACCCCCGTTTCGACCGTAGAAGGTCCGTTTCCTCCATTTTGTGGTACGCCAGACCCCTCCCAATGAACAGGATCCCGTTTCGACCGTGGCCGGTCGAACACAAGGCCGTTTCCTCCGTTCTGCAGTACGCCAGGCCTCGTTTCCATCAGCTGTTCCATCCAAGCCGGTTGGCTCCCACACGTTCCGTTGCCTCCCGATGAAAACGACGCATTACGTTGCCTCCGGGCGAATCATTTTCTTTTTGCCTGGGCGAATTGTTTTTTTTTGCCCGCACGCACTTCCTTGCGTGCGAAGATGTAGCTGGTGGGTCCCAGCAGTCAGGGGGAAATATTTTTTTCACGAAATACAGTGGCCCGTCCGGTGGGTCCCCGCTGTCAGGTGGTGGAATAATTATTTTGTGCGTAATAAGGAGGCACTTCCTTGCTGCGGCCGTGGACCCAGCTGTCAGCCTCTCCACGTACAGTCCACGTCCGATGGAAGCCGTTCCTTGACCATGTTGACCACGCCGCGCCGAGAGCACCAGGGCAGTGGACGACGGTGAGGCCTAGGAAGGGGACGACGCGGAGCCGGGGAAGACGCGGCAGTGGATGCCCACGCGTAGAGGAGTATGAGGGTTCACTGGTTCGCTGCGGTGTGAGGCTGCCGTCACCGCAGAATAACAGGGGGTGTGGGTGAGTAGAGGGATGGCCTGGCCAGCGGTGGGAGTAGTAGGGGGCGGTGAGGCCTCCGCCGCATCGCAGCCGGCCACGGGAGGCAGGAGCACGAGGCACGACAGGCGCTGGTTTGGGCGGCTGGAGCAAGAAGACCAGAGGTTGAAGAAGCACTACGGCCGTTGGATGGACATCGTACGGTCACTGGAGCTAGAATCGTCCACATTGACTAAGTTGACAAAGCCCTCCGTTCCCGTCAACTTAGTAGGCCCACAAGTCAGCCTGCCACTATACTGGGTCCCAGCTAGCAGGGGGAGTATTCATTTTTTTGTGCCTAATAAGGAGGAACTTCCTTACGTGCGAAGATATAGTTGGTTGGTCCGACCTGTCAGCGGAGGGAACGTTTTTTCCGTGAAATACAAGGGCCCTTCCGGCGGGTCCCAGATGTCAGGTGGAGGAATCATTATTTTGCGCGTAATAAGGAGGCATTTCCTTGTGTGCGGCCGTGGACCTAGCTATCAGCCTCTCCACGTACAGTCCAGTTCAGATGCATGTCGGTCGTTGACCACGTTGACCAGGCCGCGCCGAGAACACCAGGGCGGTGGACCACGGCGAGGCCTAGGAAGGGAATGACAGGGAGGCAGGGAAGACTCGGCAATTGTTTCCCATGCAGAGGGGAGTACGACTGTACAAGGGTTTACTGGTTCGTCTGCCGTCGTTGGAGAATAACAGCAGGTGTGGGTGAGTAGAGGGACCAGCGATGGGAGTACGGTGGGGCGGTGAGGCCCGCGCGGCAGCACAGCCGGCCGCCGGGAGGAGAGAGCAGGCAGTCCTGCCGGCGCTTGTTTGAGCGGATGGAGCAGGAAGAGCAAAGATTGAAGAAGCACCACGGCCGTTGGATGGACATCCAACAGTCACTGCTTCTGCGTCAAGCTTTTTTTAGGAAAGCCTCAAATCTGTGGAAAACATCATACAGCTCATCTGCCATTATTTATAAACATTTACAACCCATTTGCTAATTTTTAAGGTTTTTATTGGAGCCCATATTCTTTTTGTTAGCATTACAGCCCATATTGTGGCCACGGTTAAAAAATTATAGGAAATTTTGCATATTTCTGTGCGGTTCGAACTGTTTTTAATCCCGAAATTTCGAGTCACATTCAAACTGATTTTAAAAATAAATGTATATCAATATAAAATCCAACAAATTGTCCATGCATAAAAATCAATGCAATTTAAAATCTCGAAATGAAAAAAAGAAATTTGAAACTAATTGCCGGTTTGATGTGTTTTAAAAATGTACAGCCCATTTCTCATTACTTATAGGCCATTTTCTCGGCCAGCCGAATGAAGCTCTCCTTGTCTTGAAAGATTTGCAGCCCAACAGGCCTGACAAAGCGACTTACTTGGCAAATCACAAAAAAACTGGGCTGTGGCCGTGGACCCAGCTGTCAGCCTCTCCACGTACAGTACTCTTCCGATGGAAGTCGGTCATTGACCACATTGACCACACCGCGCCGAGAGCACCAAGGCGGTGGACGACGGCGAGGCCTAGGAAGGGGACGACGCGGAGCCGGCGAAGACGCGGCAGTGGATGCCCACACGGAGAGGAGTACGAGGGTTCACTGGTTCGGCTGCGGTGTGAGGCTGCCGTCGCCGCAGAATAACAGGGGGTGTGGGTGAGTGGAGGGATGGCCTGGCCAGCGGTGGGAGTAGTATGGGGCGGTGAGGCCTCCGCGGCAGCACAGCCAGCCACGGGAGGCAGGAGCAGGCGGCACGACCAGCGCTGCTTTGGGCGGCTGGAGCAAGAAGACTAGAGGTTGAAGAAGCACTAAGGCCGTTGGATGGACATCGTACGGTCACTGGAGCTAGAATCATTCATATTGACTAAGTTGACAAAGCCCTCCGTCCCCGTCAACTTAGTAGGCCCACAAGTCAGCCTCCCACTGTGGTGGGTCCCAGCTGGCAGGGGGTATTCATTTTTTTGTGCGCAATAAGGAGGAACTTCCTTACGTGCGAAGATATAGTTGGTTGGTCCGACCTGTCAGCGGAGGGAACGTTTTTTCCGTGAAATACAGAGGCCCTTCCGGCGGGTCCCAGATGTCAGGTGGAGGAATCATTATTTTGCGCGTAATAAGGAGGCATTTCCTTGTGTGCGGCCGTGGACCCAGCTGTCAGCCTCTCCACGTACAGTCCACTTCCGATGGATGTCGTTTGTTGACCACGTTGACCACGCCGCGCCGAGAGCACCAGGGCGGTGGACGACGGCGAGGCCTACGAAGGGAACGACACGGAGCCAGGGAGACACGGCAGTGGCTTAATAATCCCCAAGTGCAAGGAATCATCGTAGCAATTTCCAAAGGTGGAAGTGATAAGTATGGAGTGTCGAACCCACAAGGAGCTAAACGTAAGATCAATATTCTCTCAAGCCCTATCTGCACTGATACGACTCTACGTATACCGAACATTTGCTTCCAACTAGAAACGAGAAATAAAACTACGTTGTGGGTATGAAGAGGATAACTTTGCATGATATCGGAGAGCTAAAATATAAAAGTAGGTGATGTTATCATAAGGTTAGAATATATTACTAAATATTATAAATAGCGAGTGTGGAATAATGGTGGATCGGTGTGCGGAATTGTCCTAGGCAATTGTTAACAAGACCGATAGTCGTCATTGCAATTTCATATGAGGGAGAGGCATAAGCTAACATACTTCCTCTACTTGGATCATATGCACTTATGATTGGAACTCTAGCAAGCATCCGCAACTACTAAAGATCATTAAGGTAAAACCCAACCATAGCATTAAAGCATCAAGTCCCCTTTATCCCATACGCAACAACCCCCTAACTCAGGTTTATGCTTCTTTCACTCAAGCAACCCACTATAAGCGAATCATGAACGTATTGCAACACCCTACAGCGGGAATCCCTCACGCTTGCGCGACACGGAGGGCACAATAGGACAGCACCAAAATAAAACATACAACTCGTACCAATCTAGATCATCAATCAACCCAAAGACAAAAGATATCTACTCAAAACATCATAGGATGGCAACACATCATTGGATCATAATATGTGGCATAAAGCACCATGTTCAAGTAGGTATTACAGCGGGGTACGGGAGAGTGGACCGCGTAAAAGAGCTGAGGATGGTGATGATGATGGTGTTGCTCATGAAGACGATCACCGCGACGATGATTCCCCTCTCGATGGCACTTCGGTGCCACCAAGAGAGAGGAGGAGAGGTTCTCCCCCTTGTGCTTCCTCCTCCATGGCATTCCCCCTCTGGTCCTTGGCCTTCATGGTGATGATGGCCCCTCCGGGATCCTCCTCCATGGCCACCGGTGATGATGGCCCCCTCCAGCAGGGTGCCGGAGAGGGCCTAGATTGATTTCTCGTGGCTACAGAGGCTTCTGGCGGCGAAACTCCCGATCTAGGTTATTTTTCCGAGGTTTCTATATTTATAGGAATTTTTGGTGTCAGTCTGACGTCAAGGAGGTGCCCGAGCTGTCCATGAGGCAGGCCCACGCGCCCACAGGGGTGAGCACGCCCCCCACCCTCGTGGGCAGCCCGGGACTCTTCTGGCCCAACTCTGATGCTTCGTGGTCTTCTTTTGGTCCATAAAAAATCATCAAAAATTGGCACGTCAATTGGACTCCATTTGGTATTCCTTTTCTGCAAAACTCAAAAACAAGGAGAAAACAGAAACTGGCACTGGGCTCTAGGTTAATAGGTTAGTCCCAAAAATCATATAAAAGAACATATAAAAGCCCATTAAACATCTAAGATAGATAATATAACAGCATGAATTCTTCATAAATTACAGATACGTTGGAGATGTATCAGCATCCCCAAGCTTAATTCCTGCTCGTCCTCGAGTAGGTAAATGATAAAAGAAATAATTTATGAAGGGTGAATGCTAGCAAGTGCTTAAGTTAGATCAATGATAATTCCAATCACTTTTTCCAGCATCATTATATGTCATAACAGTAGCTCATCTCATAAAACTTTTCATGATCAAGTAACAAGCTATTCACATGTTAAAGTATAGATAATATTTGAAAACTAACAAACTGTGTTATTAGTCATCAAACAATTACAATTCATCTTATTTTCAGGAAGGGTCTATGTCAGAGCTTTGATTCAGCAAACTCCACATACTCAACTATCATTTAGTCTTTCACAATTGCTAACACTCACGCGATATTTATCGGTTCAAAGTTTTAATCAGACACAGAGAAAGATAGGGCTTATAGATTCACCTCCCAACCTTTTACCTCAAGGGTAATGTCAACAATAATAGTTCATGATGCCTTACATCCAATTGGATATATATATATATATATATCAGAATCTTTCCAACACAATGTGCTTGCCAAAGGATAAAATGTAAAAAGAAAAGGTGAAAAATCACCATGACTCTTGCATAAGGGTAAGAGATAAAATTAAAAGATAGGCCCTTCGCAGAGGGAAGCAGAGGTTGCCATGCGCTTTCAGGGTTGGATGCACAAAATCTTAATGCGAAAGAAGGTCACTTTATATTGCCACTTGTGATATGGACCTTTATTATGCAGTCCGTCGCTTTTATTTCTTCCACATCACAAGATCGTATAAAGCTTATTTCCTCCATGCTAATCAATCATACAATTTAGAGAGCAATTTTTTTTGCTTGCACCGATGACAACCTACTTGAAGGATCTTACTCAATCCATAGGTAGGTATGGTGGACTCTAATGGCAAAACCGGGTTTAAGGGTATTTGGAAGCACAAGTAGTATCTCTACTTAGTGCAAAGAATTTGGCTAGCATGAGGGGGAAAGGCAAGCTCAACGTGTTGGGCGATCCATGACAATATACTTTATTTCAGATATAAGAAAACATAACCCATTACGTTGTCTTCCTTGTCCAACATCAACCTTTTAGCATGTCATATTTTAATGAGTGCTCACAATTACAAAAGATGCCCAAGATAGTATATTTATATGTGAAATCCCTCTTCCTTCAGTATTTTTTCATGAATTGTTCAAGTGACCAATTCTACGTTTGCTAACTTTCAATAAGATTACTACCTATGCTTATTATGTGTGAAGTCATTACTCCCCACGTTATAAGCATATGAAACATCACTACTAGGAAAACGGCTATAGCTAATATGGACATTAATGGCGCACCATGTATGTGGTGCGCCACTGCTATATAGCAGTGGCGCACCAGATATAGGTGCGCCATTATTGACATATTACTAATGGCGCACCTGGTGTGGTGCGCCATTACTAGTTTTGAAAAAAAAAATGTTAGAAGTGGCGCACCAGGGGATAGTGCGCCATTACTAGTTGACATAGTAATGGCGCACCTGTACAAAGTGCGCCATTACTATGTGTATGACTGGGTAAAACCTTGGTCAAACTTAGTAATGGCGCACTTTGCATAGGTGCGCCATTACTATGTCAAACTTAGTAATGGCGCACCTACACAAAGTGCGCCATTACTAACGTTGACCAAGATTTGACCAAGTCATACACATAGTAATGGCGCACTTTATGAAGGTGCACCATTACTAACTTTCTTTGCACCCCCCCCCCCGACCGCCTTTTCAGTTTTAAAAAAAATAAAAGAAAATGATGGAAATGTCAAAAAATAAAAGAAAATAAGTTTCCCACGTGATATGTGGTCTAGTTGTTGGGAAAATTTACAAATATGAATTTCGACTTTATTTGCAAAATCTCTCTCGAATTTAGTAAAATGGGCATAACTTTTGCGTACGAACTCGGATTAAAATGTTTTTATATGAAAAATCATCTACTCGAAAAGTTACATCCGAATTCAACCGGGGGAACCCCGTTGAAGATTTTCAGAATCCCCAAAAACCTAACAGAATGAAAGATACGGGGCTTTTAAGATCTAGAGGGGTGAAAATGGAAAAAAAGTTTCAAACTTACTAGAGGCGCACCATTTGCTAGGTGCGCCACTAGTAGCAGAAAAAAAATTGGTTTCAAATTTTTTTTTAAATTTTTTTTTAAAATATGATACGTAATATGACCGGGAAGTTTGAATTTTTTTTCAAAATTTCATCACACTCATGCACATGAACAAAGTCATAGACATCAACAAGGTTTAATAGGATTGATATGATAGATATATCAACAAGTGCCTGTTAAGTGAGGTGGTGCTGGGGTTGGATAGAACTGCGAAGTTAAGCGTGCTCGGGCTGGAGTAGTGTGAGGATAGGTGACCTTCCGAGAAGTTTGACCACTTAGTGCGATTTGACTTGAGATTAAGCCATAGTGACCCGAGATTAAGAAAAAAACGAAAAAAAATTCTGAAATTGTTTTTTTGAAAAAAATTGTTAGTAATGGCGCACTTCTATGTGGTGCGCCATTACTATTTGTTACTAGTGGCGTGGTAATAGTGGTGCACCTATAGTGCGTCATTAATGGCCAAAACAGGTGCGCCACTAATTAGCCTTTTCCTAGTAGTGCATATATAAATTTAGGTTTATGACATTCAATTTATTCAACCATTTACTCATAGGATATACGTGAAGCACATGAGTAAATGACAAACTACTCCAAAAGATATGAGTGAAGAACACTAAGTAGTCAAATAATTAACTAGCCATGGGAGGATTCTTTTTCATTCAGTATTTCAGATCCAATGATTTTATCCAAACAACAAGTAAAATTGAAAATACGCTCCAAGCAAAACACATATCATGTGACGAATAAAAATATAGCTCCGAGTAAGGTATACCGATAGTTTTGAAGACGAAAGAGGGCATGCCTTCCGGGGCATCCCCAAGCTTAGGTACTTGAGTCTTCCTTGAATATTACCTTGGGGTGCCTTGGGCATCCCCAAGCTTAGGGTCTTTCCACTCCTTATTCTCCTCATATCGATATCTCACCGAAAGCTTGAAAACTTCAATCACACAAAACTTAACAAAACTTCGTGAGATAGGTTAGTATGATAAAGAGTAAACCATCCACTTTGGTACTGTCTAAGACAAGGTTCATAATTGTTTCCACACAATGTCTACTGTACCATATCATTTCTACAATTTATATTGAGAAATATAAGTCATAGGAATTAGAAAACAAGCAAACTATGCAATGAAAACAGAATCTGTCAGAAACAGAACAGTCCGTAATGATCTGAACATAAACCATACTTCTGCTACTCCAAAAATTATGAAATAAATTGGCGGACGTGAGTAATTTGTATATTAATCTTCTGCAAAAAGAATCAACTCAAAAGCACTCTTCTGTAAAAAATGACAGCTAATCTCGTGTGCGCATAGTTTCTGTTTTTTACAGCAAGATCACATTAACTTTCACCCAAGTCTTCCCAAAGGTCTTACTTGGCACTTTATTGAAACAAAAGCTATAAAACATGATTACTACAGTAGATTAATCATGTAGACACACAAAAACAGTAAGGGTAAATATTGGTTTGTCTCCCAACAAGCGCTTTTCTTTAATGCCTTTTAGCTAGGCATGATGATTTCAATGATGCTCACATAAAAGATAAGAATTGAAACATAAAGAGAGCATCATGAAGAATATGACTAGCACAATTGATTCTAACCAACTTCCTATTCCTAAGGATTTTGTGAGCACACAACTTATGGGAACAAGAATCAACTAGCATAGGAAGGCAAAACAAGTATAACTTCAAAACTTTAAGCACATAGAGAGGAAACTTGATATTATTGCAACTCCTACAAGCATGTATTCCTCCCTCATAATAATTTTCAGTAGCATCATGGATAGCAACTTTGTTCTCATACTCAATTGGAACCTCTTCCGAAAAAGTGGAATCATTATTAGCTAAAGTTGACACTCTTCCAAATCCACTTTCATAAATATCACACTAAGATTCAACACCCTCCAAAATAGTGGGATCACTAATTCCTAAAGTTGAAACTCTTCCAAACCCACTTTAAATTATAGTATTATTCATACTCCAAAAGATATAAGTGAATTTCATGGAGCATTCTACAATTAATATAGACTAACCAATATCCAAGCTCAAAATATGTAAGTGAAGCACACGAAGCATTCTATAAAACCATACTCAAAAGATTTAAGTGAAGCACAAAGAGCAATTCTATAAGATCGTACTTAAAAGATATAAGTGAAGCACATAAAGTATTCTATAAATCTATTAAGGGCTATCTCATGCTAGCATGGTTCTTAAAGGAAAAACAAAAACACAAAGGACACAAATCATGTGAACAAAACAAAAACCGAGGTATACCGATAATTGTTGAAGAAGAAAGATGGGATGCCAACCGGGGCATCGCCAAGCTTAGATGCTTGAGTATCCTTTGAAATATTTACTTGGGGTGCCTTGGGAATCCCCAAGCTTGAACTCTTGCCTCTCTTTTTTCTTCTCATATTGATAGTTCCTCGATCGTCGAACACTTCATCCACACAAAACTTTAACAAAAACTTTATGAGATCCGTTAGTGTAATAAAGCAAATCACTACCTTTAGGTACTGTAATGAACTCATTCTTTATTTATATTGGTGTTAAACCTACTGTATTCCAACTTCTCTATGGTTCATACCCCCCGATACTAGCCATAGATTCATCGAAATAAGCAAACAACACACGCAAAACAGAATCTGTTAAAAACAGAACAGTCTATAGTAATCTGGAAGTTTGGTAAACTTCTGTAACTCCTAAAATTATGAAATAAATATGAAAATTTAAAAAATTTGTACAGAAGTAATGTGCAAAAGGTTTCCGACCCATTTGACTTTCTAGTAAAAAATGTAAAATCACGCACTGCAGCCAAAGTTTCTGTTTTTGTTCTGCACATAGTAAACAAGCAATCTAATCATCCTAAAACCAAAGCTTGGCACATTATTTTTATAATACAATGGATATACACAAGGGATAATTATTTACAGAGAAACTTCCATGAAAAATTGTACATTGTTTTCGTGAGCATGAGCACAAGTGCTCAAGGTCGACCCTCACTTCTTCAATGCATCACTTTCCAATCACTTATCTTTTTGAAAAACTTTTTAGGCATGAGAGGCAAGTAATTTTTTTTTGTATTTTCATTCTTTTAAATTCTTTTGTATGTTTCACCCACAACTAAACAGAAACAAAAAGGAAAAACAAAATCTACTTAGTGAAGAAAGCAAACAAGCACAGACGAGAATATCAACCCCACGATATTGCTCCCCGGCAACAGCGCCAGAAAAGAGCTTGATAATCCCCAAGTGCAAGGAATCATCATAGCAATTTCCAAAGGTGGACGTTATAAGTATGGAGTGTCGAACCCACAAGGAGCTAAAGGTAAGATCAATATTCTCTCAAGCCCTATCTGCCACTGATACGACTCTACGTATACCGAACGTTTGCTTTCAACTAGAAACGAGAAATAAAACTACGTTGTGGGTATGAAGAGGATAACTTTGCATGATATCGGAGAGCTAAAATATAAAATTAGGTGCTGTTATCATAAGGTTAGAATATATTACTAAATATTATAAATAGCGAGTGTGGAATAATGGTGGATCGGTGTGCGGAATTGTCCTAGGCAATTGTTAACAAGACCGATAGTCGTCATTGCAATTTCATATGAGGGAGAGGCATAAGCTAACATACTTTCTCTACTTAGATCATATGCACTTATGATTGGAACTCTAGCAAGCATCCGCAACTACTAAAGATCATTAAGGTAAAACCCAACCATAGCATTAAAGCATTAAGTCCCCTTTATCCCATACGCAACAACCCCCTTACTCGGGTTTATGCTTCTGTCACTCAAGCAACCCACTATAAGCGAATAATGAACGTATTGCAACACCCTGCAGTAGGAATCCCTCATGCTTGCGCGACACGGAGGGCACAATAGGACAGCACCAAAATAAAACATACAACTCATTCCAATCTAGATCATCAATCAACCCAAAGACAAAAGATATCTACTCAAAACATCATAGGATGGCAACACATCATTGGATCATAATATGTGGCATAAAGCACCTTGTTCAAGTAGGGATTACAGCGGGGTGCGGGATAGTGGACCGCGTAAAAGAGATGAGGATGGTGATGATGATGGTGATGTTGATGAAGACGATCACCACGGTGATGATTCCCCTCTCGATGGCACTTCGGTGCCACCAAGAGAGAGGAGGAGAGGTTCTCCCCCTTGTGCTTCTTCCTCCATGGCATTCCCCCTCTAGTCCTTGGCCTTCATGGTGATGATGGCCCCTCCGGGATCCTCCTCCATGGCCACCGGTGATGGTGGCCCCCTCCAGCAGGGTGCCGAAGAGGGCCTAGATTGATTTCTCGTGGCTACAGAGGCTTCTGGCGGCGGAACTCCCGATCTAGGTTAATTTTCCGAGGTTTCTATATTTATAGGAATTTTTGGCGTCGGTCTCACGTCAAGGAGGTGCCAGAGCTGTCCACGAGGCAGGCCCACACGCCCAGGGGGGTGGGCGCGCCCCCCCACCCTCGTGGGCAGCTCGGGACTCTTCTGGCCCAACTCCGATGCTCCGTGGTCTTCTTTTGGTCCATAAAAGATCATCAAAAATTGGCACGTCAATTGGACTCCGTTTGGTATTCCTTTTCTGCAAAAGTCAAAAACAAGGAGAAAACAGAAACTGGCACTGGGCTCTAGGTTAATAGGTTAGTCCCAAAAATCATATAAAACAACATATAAAAGCCCATTAAACATCTAAGATAGATAATATAACAGCATGAATACTTCATAAATTATAGATACGTTGGAGACGTATCATGGCTGCCCACGCGGTGGAGAGTACGAGGGTTGACTGGTTCGGCTGCCGTCGCCGGAAAATAACAGGAGGTGTGGGTGAGTAGAGGGATAGACAGGCCAGGGATGCGAGTATATGATGGGGCGTGAGGCCTGCCCGGCAGCACAGCCGGCCACGGGAGGCGGGAGCAGGCGGTTCCGACGGCGCTGGTTTGGGCGGCTGGGGCAGGAAGATCAGAGACTGAAGAAGCACGATTGTCGTTAGATTGACATCTAACGGTCTGACGCTGGTACAGTCGATTGTTGACTAAGTTTCTTTTTTGATAAACCTTGTGTACACATGAACTTAGTAGGCCCACAAGTCAGCCTCCAAATCTGTGGCAGACAACATAGAGCCCATTTGCTATTTTTTAATAATTTGCAGCCCATTTGCTAATTCTTAAGTAATTTATTACAGCCCATTTTCTGCCCAGGACCACGGTCAAAAAGTTCAACCTTATTTTGCATATTTCGGTGGAGTCCGAACTTTTATAATCCCGAAATGATAAACATTTTTTAAGAACTTATTGATTTGCCAAAAAAATCGTTTTGTTTTTGTAAGCAAATAAGACATGGGACAATTCAGTTGGTTTAAGGGAAACCAGTGGTAAAAAATCAGCATTGGGAGGGAAAACAACAACAAAAATAAGGATGTAAATATGAAAAGTGAATTTTATGGATTTTCAATATAATGATACATGTATATGAACTAGTAAAACTATAGGTAGAGCTTAGAAAACGGATGTAGGACATGCGTTTCAAGAGGAAAATAGAACTGGGCTGTGTGTTTGATTCAGTAAAAAAAGTGCCTGCGGATGTTGTAAGACAAAATATAACTAACGCTGGCGGGCCAGAGGCCAGTAGATACCTGCTGGATCTTTGTGCCCCGTTGTCGTCATGGGTTGGGCCTGTTAAAAACAAAACCAAGCCTGGGCAGTCTACAGCCCAGTTGAAACTTGCTCGACCTGAAAAAAACAATATACGTGCTCAATAAACAAGAGAATTTTGCAAGTATAGACTGATAACAGGGATGCGGCAGGGATATTGTTTTCTCATCGTGATAATAAGAGCATGCACTTGTTTAGAAAAATTTGGAGAACTGGGAATTCGAACGGCAGGTGCTTATGCTACCCATCAAATAAAAATCAGGTGCCTGAAAATTCGTTTTGAAACAAATGATTCAGCTTTATATCCACGTCGACCCTCGGCATGATGGTTGGAAGCAAATGCCAAGTTCATACCAAAAGATCGTTAACAACAATACCAACTTGCGGACGACAAGGTAGTACAAGTACCAATACCAAACTAACTTATAATCTTTTT
This sequence comes from Aegilops tauschii subsp. strangulata, assembly GCF_002575655.3. Classification (NCBI taxonomy): domain Eukaryota; kingdom Viridiplantae; phylum Streptophyta; class Magnoliopsida; order Poales; family Poaceae; genus Aegilops; species Aegilops tauschii. The sequence continues at coordinate 471,824,904 of NC_053040.3, read as the reverse complement.
ACTCCTGGCCCTAGTGTTCGTTTGGTAGAAAATCTTGCAGAGGACCAGCTCCCGCTCCTTCTCTCGCTCCTGGTCCCCGAGGTGGTACTGGTGCATCACCCAGTTGGTCCTCTGCTGGTCGAAGTTCTTGTTGGTGTGCAGCACCAGAACCTTTTTTTTTGCCCGTCTACCGGCCGTTGACCATCACCGGCAAGGTATTGTCGGTGTTGTGCCACATCGCATTCATGCCGCACTCCGACTGTATCTTGCGACGCGTCCACATGCCCCTTTTGAACGCCCTAGAATTGCAATGGAAGAAATGCTTGCTTAGGCTACTCAGTGTGATACCTGCAGTATTGTCGAATACAAGTTTTAGTGTACGTAGTTGGCATTTTCATAACATCTTTGGCATGTTGCAGTCACTTCTTTCACTTTTTATTAACTGTCAAATTGTAATTGCTTCACCAGGTCTGCGTCTAAAAAGAAAAATAGAGCTATAAACAAAGGAATATGTTTGTGCAAGTAGACGGCGGAACGGTGTCTTACTTGGAAGTTTCTCAGGATGGGTGTAGCATATGCCGTGCTCACTGTCGATGGTTGGTATGAACAAATCGATGAGAGGGTGAGATCTCGCGCTGTTAGCACTCACTTTGGCCTCAAGGTGCTCGATCAGCTCCTGATCCGTGGGATCGAACTTGATGCCAGCCGGCAGCACCGGCCAATCCTTCTTCGACTTGCATGGGTTAATTCCAGTTATATGGTACTCAATGTATGATCAATCGACTGTTTTAAGTGAATGATGAAAGATTTCGACAGATAAGTGGTACTCCAAATCTGAAGTCCAGAATACCCGAACACGCCGCTGGGATTCTTGTCTCACCTCACGCGCAGTGTGTTGTCACGTCAATTCAACGTGTGGACATGATGAATAATTTGACCGACGTATACTAGTACTGCTACTGTACAACATACTAGTCGTATTTAGTGTCACATTTTAACCATAGGTTTAACTAACATGTACGCACTTGAAGCCTAAGTGATATATATATATATATATATATATATATATATATATATATATATATATATATATATATACTGCACAGCATCTCCATCATCATTATCAGTACATCCTGCGGAGGTGAGTTAGGATGCACTTGATCCCAGAAAGGTATCTATCCTTCAAACCAGAGGAGTGCTTCAAACTAACAATAGTACATAATATCCAACAAATGAGGGTCGTGCTACAGCAGCAGAATACATGGCTCGGTCTACAAATCAGTACGAATCAAGTTGTGCATATTTGCTGTTGGCATCAACCACATCGCCGCATGTCGGGTTTGCAAAAGCCATCCATCGCATGGAAGCTTGATGCCTTTCACACACTGAAGATTATCTCGCAACAAGCTGTGTCGACGAATCTCTGGATATGGTGATTCATGAACCCATGGTATGATGTGTAAACACAGTCCCCCCTGGAGAATGGAAGTTGCATAGCACGGTAATCATCGCCGGTGATATGATCGATGATTGGTTGGATGATCGGATAATTGAGCCCGAGGAACATGGAGTGGTTGCCGAGGCTGTAAACCCGCCTCCAGTTGAATACGCCTGGCCCAACGGAGCTGGGATCCTTCTCGAACACGAAGCAGTCATAGCCATCAATGTCACGAACGCCCCAGGCATTGTACTGCATGTGGTTTGATGAAATGGTTTGGTCAATTTGGTACGTGCAAATGAGCATCAAATGGCCACCGTCAGCTGAACGAGCGATAAACCACCACCCATCGGCTGGTCTGATTCCAGGTCCTGGAATCATGAAGGCCAATGCATTTGCGTCTGCTGCAACAATTCAAATTGGAGACCAAAAGGACAAAAATAAACAATCATGTTCAGAGTATGTGTGGAATTAAGATTATTATAACAATGACACATATCATAGACAGAGAATTGCAATGTCGTGGTCATAATCATACCCCAAGTTAAAAAAGTAAGCCAATGGCTTTCATATTCTAGCAATATATCATGGTTCAAACATCATGTAACAATGAGAGGAAAACAGATATGACAGGGCCTACTCATATTCTACCATAGCACTTATTATAGTTATCCTATCAACTCTAAGCAATAACATGCGTTGTTATAAAAATCCTAGAAATGAGAGTAACATATAGCAATCATGAGGTTATACTCATAATATCTATTCTAACAATCATTAGATACCAATTGTTCTCATATCAACTCTAACAATAACATGTGTGGTCATAAAAATCTAGGAAATGAGAGGAACATATAGCAATGATGTGGTTATAGACATACTATATATTCTAAATTTGTAACAATGAACAGGCAGTCGTATTCTTAAGGTAAAGATGAGCTGAGATAGAACAATTACACGACGATAGATTCCACCAGTATAGGCAGCCAATCTGTGCGTCGACCGCATAAACGATGCCATCATGCACTATAGCATCAGACAGAAGTGTTGGGCGAAGAGGAATGACGATGAGCCATAACCATGTATGGCGACCGGATTCCAGATAGACTAATCCCATGTTGAACACGGCAATGAGCTTGTAATCCATGTAGTCTTCTGATGGTGTGGGCACTTCGCAGATTACAACCTTCAGCAAACAGAGGTCGAGCCAAAAGCTCGACGCGTCTCATGCGTAGTAAGCAGGAGTGTCCGGCAGGCCGCGAGGCTCGATGGCGGTGGGTATCCAAAGATGGAAGGGTGATCTCTCGTTGGGTGTAGATATCCACGAGACGCCACGGACTACCGGATTGGTGGATGAGAACGATCCAGTTGGCCTTCATGCCCGCCCAGTAGTGGCCGTGCATGAAGGGCAGGTGGACGGGTAGTGGTAGCATGTCGAGGGGCACCACGGCAACCTCCGTAGGATCGTCAAGTCGGTGTCTGGGCCTCCTGCGAGGATCGGGCATGAGCAAGCAGGGTGTCTTGAAAAGAGCCGGCCGGTTGCAGACGAGTAGACGGTACAAAGACACCGAGCATGCGGCCAGACGGATGGTGCTGAGTAGGTCCATACGATTACAGATCTGCTCCAAGAGAACATCGGGGAGGGAATTCCAATCGCGGCTCTGCGTGTCAGTCGGTTCTGCCATTGGGGTTTTCGGTGCCTGCGAGCCAGCGGGGAAGTGGATTCAGGTGGGCGAGCGAAGAAGCTTCTCCTCGTCTGGCCGAGCAGTGAACGGAGGGATATGGTACGCGTGAGCTACCAAGGAAGATAGCGCGGGCGGGCGAGCAATGAGCGGGGGGAAATGGTGTGCGGCCGACGATGGGGAAGAGAGGAGGAAGAAGAGTGGAAGACGGGGAAGAAAGTGCATTAAATCTCAATTCTACTACTACTACCAGGATATACCGTCCTTCGGAGTGTAAATAGTTACACCGATGACATGTGGGTCTACCACAAGAGGGCCCATATGTCAGTTAATGGAGGACAGAAGCGTGCTCTACTGGCAAACATGATGGCAGTACTGGGTAAGGCTGATTTAGTAACACCAACACGCTGGTTCAGCTTATTAATTAAGTGTCCCATCTACTGCAGCGTGTATTGTCACTTCACTGTGAAGACTAGTTGAATAGTTCTCTCTGACCGAGATGGGGAATAATGGATCGCGAAGACTTCCTTTCTACATTGTCCCTATGCCTCTACGCTCACCTCACTCATTTTGCTCCGTACGTAGTCACTTGTTGAAATCTCTAGAAAGACAAATACTCCATATTTGGGAACAGAGGGAGGATTTTACTCCGTATTTGGGAACAGAGGGAGTATCACCATATGGAGGGAACAGAAGAAGCTTGAAATATGAACATGTCAATGGGAGGGAGTAAGCCCCATGCATGCATGCATGCATGCATGCATGCAACATGCAACACTCACACGTACACATGGACGCACGCAACACTCACGATCCCATGCGGCACACAACACACGACGCAACACACACGCTCACGCTCAAGTGCTCAACCTACTCCCTACGTCCGTGAAAGACTATACATTTAGAGATTTACACATTGACCAGGGCATAATTAACGCCCAAAAGTTATGTGTGCATGCGGCCATTGAGAGAAGAAGATTAAATGAAGGTCATTGCATGCTGTAATTAAGGATAGACATGTAGCCTATACCTAGAGCACAAGTTTGTGCATTAGTCAATCAATATCAATTTAGATTAAAGGCTAAATGCATTGGAAGTGCAGATGTACTACACTCTTTGTTTTTAGCTGATTTCTTTGCTCTGCCAACTGACAAGTGGGACCCAGAAACCAGGTGACAATTTAACTAGTCAACAAAGTGCCACGTCGACTATGTGGCCGGTCAGTAGGGTGCAATACGGTGCTCTACGATGAGCTAGTGACCATACAATCACCGCAAAACTATATATAGTGACCGTAAAGAGCTTATTGTTACATACGTTGACCGCCAGTGTATTTTTCTCGTTTCAAATTAAGCCATATTAACCGGAAAGGACGCAGTATGGACTAGTACTAGTACTGCTTTGATGTGTCTCGTCAACTCGCGAACAAGGAGAAGCTTGCTTACTATGCCTCTCCCTCGCCCACGCGCGCAGTGGTTCGCAGGACGAGGAGAGGGTTTTGACTAGAGCGCGCCCTCTCCCTCTCCCTCTCCCTCGCCCTCACCCTCGCGGTGGACGTGCAGCAGTTCAATCGGTGTCAGATTGCCAGAAGCATAATGTGTACTGTAGTATCATCATTGTTGGACCTTCCGAAGAGGCGAAGAGCCAAGTGCAAGGTTCACACGAGTACGAACTGTTGAACCTCCCGAAGAGGCAAAGAGCCAAGCGCAAGGTTTTATAGGAGTTGTCGTCCTAGTAGGAGCGTACTACAACTATAGCGAACGATGCTACTGTATGATGCCGCCACATCACGTATATCCAAAGCTGTGCTACCTTTTTTTTCTCAAAGAGTGTGCTGGAGCCCGTGCAACAACCACACAAGTTGCACGTACACATAACACATTTACTAGTAATAAATTCTAAAGGACAAATGCCAGTATGCCACACAAGTTCATCTCCAATTCATGTGATAAATTTGTGCACGACTAGTCTACATATATTCACGGTGCTACCGTTCACAATTTACCGTACTCCACTTACACGTTATAGATGGGCTACATGTCCTCCTCCAGGTTCCAGTCCCAGGTGTTCTTCATGGATGGCACGATCCATAGCGGTAGGCAACGGGAATCATTGTTGCAGCTTTCTAGTCCGGTTCCACATGATGGAGACTCATCCAAGCTGAAGCGGCATAAATCAGGGATAGCGTGTCCCAGCATGTCGTTCATCCGGTGGTGTGCACGGAAGACACAACCATGCTTCATGAACGGCAGGCCTTCCGTGTCGTGCACGGAAGGTGGCATCCGCTTCACAATGGGGTAGCTGTCCCCAATGAAAAGCGAGTACTCTCCAAGAGTGTTCCTCGGCACCCACGTAGCATCACGGGGTACGAACTCAGCGCCGTTCATCTGGTACACGCGGCATCTCAGATCTGGACACATGGTGAAATACATAGTCAAGGTCCATGCATAATAATGTTGTGCTCAAATATGGCGGTCAGTAATACTGTGCAGCAAATAGTACTACTCCGGTATAGAGGAAGTAAAATAACCGGCTTATTATATATAGCCATTGTTGGCTACATGGATGAGATAGTAAGACATGGAAAAACAAAAATGGTGGCAGCTAGTGGGTTCAAGTCTTCAAGGGCCTAGCTAGCTATAGGCGTCCTCCAAGGTAAAAAGTACTCCTACTAGTACGTAAGTAGAGTACTAGTACAACAATGAAAGAGAAGGCGAGAGGGTTAAAAAATGGAATACCTGGGTAGATGGTGACGGTCCGATCGTGGTAGATTGTGTGACCATGTTGCACATCAGTGGTACCATGGGTAACGACTGCTAAGATAGTTGATCCCAATATGCCAAAGTCAGCTACAAGGTTCCAGGTTAGACCGAATCGCGGATGCAAATGCACATCCAGGATCGGCGATCTTATTTTGATCGCTGGATGACTGGTCCCTGCAAAATAATGGAGTACCGTTAGGGATGCAAATGATGGTTTGTGCATTCCGATTGTAATCTCCCGTACCGTAGGATGGCAACCAGATGAAACAAGTCCCCTGGCTTGTCATCGCGAAGATGCGGCCTAGATGGTGCACGACGTCTTCGAACGTGTAGGGGTACAAATCTGCCGCCGCCAACATGCGCCAGCCTCTGCCATTACCGCCTCTTGCATTGATGGCAATCCTTATGTCGAACACCGCGATGAGATAGTAATCGTCGTAGCCGCGTCGCTTTGTCGGCGGGTCCGCAATTGCTATCTTCTTCAATCTCATGTAGGCATCATCATACGTATTCAAGCCCAGCCAGTCCGGAAGGCCGATCCCAATGGTGGAGAAGGGGTCTACCGGAACGGCCGCACTGCTGTGGATGTTGTGCAAAATGATGGTGGTATCCGGCCGGAGGTATGCTAGCCAACCTTCGTTGGCACCGACCCAGACCTATATATAAGACGGTGGGCAGGAGAGAAATTATGGGCTGGAAATGGAATAACTAAGTACTACATGATCAAACTCCATTACTGACCTGCTCATCGGACAAAATCCGACTACCTCTCAACGTCGGCAACTCTAGCGGAGTCAACGTGCAACCATGGCCAGGGAGCGGTGGACTGTTCGAAGGATTGTCCCATAGAAGAACCTTCTCCTCGAGGACGCATGGAAGACCAACAAGCATGGCCTTTTCCCAAGCCATTTTAAGCACCGTCTTGAAATAGTTGGTGCAGGAAGCATCGAGTCTTGCGGCGTTGAGGACGTCGGAGCGGCGTGTGATTTCTCCCACAGGATCGTCATCCAAGGTCTCCCAGCCCCGACAAGGAGGAGAACCGCCTGGCGAATCCATGGGAGCAGCGACGAACTGCCTTCTATTCGGGGGGAGGGGAACTGGCGAGGAGAAGATAAGAGTGTAGTAACCGCAGGGCCTCGTCCCTTCCAACTGTAGATCGTTCCCTCCAACTGTAGCGAAGGGGTGAGGCTATTATTTACTACTAGTACTAGCATTATGGGACGTTATGGGATTGCATTATACTGTAAATAATAGCACTAATAAGAAATTTTTGGCACTAGCTAGTAGTTTTTGGCGTGGATTAAGAATTTTTGGGTATGTTTTTGCTATTTTTTGTACACGCCAACTAGTGTCAAAAAACGTCTTACATTATGTGACGGAGGAGTACGTACTCGTACTGTAGTAGTACTAGTACTACTTTCTCAACTAGTAGTGCGAGGGTACTACTAGTGCTATGTACTGTACTTCTAGTATAGTGCACCAGTTTTGAACTCTTGAATCTCAGGGCCAAGGAGCTACAGTTGGAAGTGGAGGGTACTACTGTTCTCTAGAACCATCGATGTACTATCAATGCAAGGAAAGTACACCTGCGTAGTGGCCTAGTGGGTACTCTCGGTGCTCTATTCAGCCGCTGCTCTCACGTAGCTGGCCTACTCAGCCGCTCCTCTCACACACACACTAGCAGCCTGTTTATCAGCGACGGTTACTGCGGGGGCAGAACATTTGAGTTATTCGATACAGCGAGACTAGGCTTTTCGCTTCCATTTGTGGAGGTGTAATGGATCTCGTCGAACTTTGTTAGTAGTTCCTTCTTTATGAATGAGATGAAGCAAAGCTTTTGCCTCCGTTTCAAAAAAACACGTCAAGAGGAATTTCTTTTATAGTAGAGCCGATAATGGAGTGAAGTCCATGCGTGCAATGCCACAAGCTGCAGAGTAGTAGTAGAGCACTTTACGTACAGAGCCATATTGCACAGTTCCCAATGCCCCGCCAGGCTTTTCTGGCTCCTCGGGCTTAATTGGGAGGCACTAGTTTAAATATGCTACTAGCTGATGAGGAAGCTGCAAGCGAGGTGCGGCTAGGGCGAGCACGCGAGCCAGGAGATGCTGGGAAGGAAAACCCGTTCACGTGGCTAGGCTATCCAGTGCACCTAGATTGTGGTGCCGCACGTCCGTTTGACTTCAAAACTCAAACTACCCGTGTAAAATATTGGCTCGCAGCGAAGTTACTATTTCAAAAAGGCCGCCATGTGTTCGGCCAGGATCGAACCCACAAAACGAGGTATACACTCCCGCGACCACTAGTAGTACTCGTTGGAGTACAACGCAACCTAGAATCGCCTTTTGTCGCTAGTAGTACATTGTTCCTTACAAGAAACCCCTAATAATGCAAGAAACAACTAATAATGCCAAGACACTACTACCACTTGCATACGTGGCAGACTTAAGATAAGACTACCTTATCAACCATTGTACATGCTCTTACCAACCAGCCCTACCAAGAAACGACTACTCTACAAAGTGTCGTTATAGGCACGTTTCAACCCATGGCCCTGTTTGGATACATTTGTTGTCAATCTAACCCTGCCATCCAAACACCACTTTGGTTAGAGTTAGTTCAGGGTTAGAATCTAACCTCTGGCTTAGAGTATCCAAACAGGGCCCGTGTCGCCCATTAAGTCAACACCTTCTATTCGACCGGGCGTTATGACTTGTGGGACCTACATGTCAGTCTGCACAAAAATCCCCGAGTGACCTCCTACCTCCGGCCCGTCCACCTAGTCATCCTCGACCATGGGACGCAGCTACCGCCGCCGGCAGAAGGCGACGTCAAAACCGCCGGCGGTGCGGAGCCCATCTTGCGGCAGCCCGGATGCCAGCTCCGTCCGGCGCTCGCGGCCGCTAGCTAGCCAAGATAGCTCCGTCCAGCTGCTTGTCTGCAAGGTTTGCTAGCTAGATTGGCACGACGGCGCGGCGGCTTGCTCGCGCGCGCCGCGCTAAGGCCAGCCATCTGGCTCAAGCGAAGGCCAGCGCGGCGGCTTGCTCGCTCGTGAGTCACGCTCGGGCCAGCCTGCCAACCCGTGCGGAGGCCAGCGCGGCGTCCGGCCCGTCCGGCGGAGCGGCGGCTAACTCGCTCATCACCGGCGCCACCGACGAACATGCATCAGCACTGTTTGAAGTAATGTTCAGGAAAAATAAAGATTTGAGGGGGAATAACAGGATAGAAGGTCAGATGTGGGTCCCTCGTGTCAACGGTCAAACAAAATGTGTTGGTTTAAGCTGCCTCGTCAGCACGGACGTGTGGGCCAACCCTGTCATAAATGGGTTTAAACTAACCTAATCGGTAGGTAGTAGTTTTTGGCGTGGATTAAGAAATTTTGGGTATGTTTTTGCTATTTTTTGTACAATAGATTCTTCCTAGGGCTGGTTGAAAGTGGTAGTTTTTTGTTAAATACTCTACATATTGTAAGTAGGAGTGAAAGTTAAGCTTTGGAACCCAATAAGCAAGGCTAGTTACATAGTGCATATGTGTACATGATTGAAAGTAAATATCAACCATGAGTGACTAATATCTTGATGGAAAACTCGTAACTATATATGGAATACTAGGGAAAAAATTTGCATGGTTGGAAATACTAGCAATGTTCATGTGCATTGCAACGAATCATAATTGGAATAATACTTATTCACAAACTTGATACAAAACACTCTAATTTTGATATACATATATCACTAGAGATATATTATGTTTCAATTAGAATATATTCCTTGGGCTGTTTTGGTGAGGTTGGGGAGGGATGTGGTTGGTTTTAAGATACTAATTATGGGTTTTTCTGCAAATTGGTAGACAAGTGGGATGTTTGTGAGAAAAGGCAACAACTTACCTCACAGTCGTTAGATGTAGATCTAATGGTCACAAACGACGGATGGCAGACACACCATCATCACCAACTTAGTCTTCTATAGGAGTACTAGCAAGATATGTGCATTGCACGGAACATCAAGATGCATTTTTTTATAAAAACACTCGTTGTGATTGACCCATGCGGGAGTAATCCCATGTGTAAAAACTAATGATATCTCGAGAAATAGGAGATAAGGTGAAGAGGAGTGGGGCATGGTGGTGATTGGTGGTCGGACTGAGCGGAGGCATGGGGATTGATGACGCCGGCAGCGGCCACCAGGCCAGTTTGTTCCAGAGGCTTCCTTTCTTAATTGTTCAACACTGAGGTTGTTGGAGATAAGGATGAACGAGGGAAGGCCTTGCCTGCAAATATGGAGAGGGGTGCGGGAATCTTTTAGTTTAATTTCCATCAGTCAGATATAGATCGGACGGTCTATATTACAAGATGGCACGCGTACCATCATCACCAACTCGGTTTTTTATAAGAGAAGAAATATAAGTATGGAGATACAAACGTATTATCGATACTTGTTTCCATAAACTAGCATCTACATTCTATTCAACGCCTCGGCATGTGAGGCCTTAGCACAATGACTTCTCGATTGTGTAAAACAAAGGTTTTCCCGTCGCCGATAAGGAGGGGGTGATGGCGGCGCGCTTTTTGGCTTGCTCAAGTCCTAGTAGTCATACTAGGTGGTCTAAGCACGTGTAGATTTATTCTTTTTCACGTCTCGTGTTCGCCGTACTACCACGACTGTTGATGAATAGACGGTAAGTTATTCACGGGGAAACCCTTGTTGAGCGTGTTTGCGAGAGAGAGAGAGAGAGAGAGAGAGAGAGAGAGTGCATGTGTGATATGTCTAGAGACTGAGGCAATGATAACAGATTCTTTGTGTCTATGTGTGTGGAGGATAGAGAGAGACATGTACATGGGGCTTTGTGTTGTGTAACGTGGAGACACATATACATAATTAGAGAGTGAGTGTGCGAGATACACATGCGGACATGTGGAGAGATGAGGATCCAAATTAATGGGTGTTTGTGCGTGTCTGTGTGTGTTTGTGCGCGCGTTTGTGTGTGAGAGGGAGTGTGTGTATGTGGAGTAGAGAGACCACTAATGATGTAAACCTAGTATAAGGGAAGGGGGAATGGTGTGACATGTGTAGTAGCGGGATAGCATGGGTGCGGGCGGGGGGAGCAGACTATTTGGAAGGGACATCGATTGTGTGTGGGAGAGGGGTGTGAGAGCAAGAGAGAGAGAGAGAGAGAGAGAGAGAGAGAGAGAGAGAGAGCGATGGAGAGAGAGAGAGGAAGAGAGGGGCGAGAGAGGGGGCGTTTGTGTCCATAAATGGCGTATAGATAGGGAGACAATGTTGATGTTGTTTGAAATTGGCCTATGTACGGAGACGCAAGGGCAGCGAGTCATCGTGTGTGTGATAGGGACTTCATGAGAGATCTAGAATAGATGGTGTAGAGAACAATGTGTGAGATCGAGAACGATGATACATTAGGGAGCTATGGAAAGAGTCATGACATATATGTATACAGGGAGGACCTGGGGCGGGTCCGCATGTGGGAGAGATAGAAAGAGGAGAGTGGTGCACAAGGAGACAAAGTGTGCTTGTTTTGCAGTGGGGGTGGTGTGTGAGGTGAGTGTGCGAGAACCACATAACTAGGGAGATAGACGTTTGGGGGTGACGTTTTGTGTGTATGGGAAAGATACACTCTACATAGTGCGTATGCTTGGGAAAGAGAGATGTCGGGAGACCTAGCTAGAGAGTGGGGGAAGAGATGTGTGCATGCCCAAGAGATAATGTGATAGAGACCTATATTGGGGTCCGGACTTTAGAAGAGAGAGGGGTGTTAATGTGCTCGTGTGTTGGTGTTTGGGGGAGAGAACGACTTCTCTGTGTGTGGGGGGCGACGAGGGGGGGTTGCTTCAGATAAAGAGTGAGGTGTCTATATTTGAGGGACTTTAGCGTAATTGAGATATACATGGTCAATAGTGTGTGCACTCAAGGTTGATCAATTTGTTTCACAGTTTGGACTATGAGATAACGATACTTTTGAACATGCGTGATATACTTTGATGTACCAGAATTACAAACCTAAGATTGGAATTTTGGAATTCGACTCCATCATTAGCTTTTGTAATTCATTTAAACGGAGGTACATTTTTAAGCCGGGATTTCATGATTTCAAATTCATATATCAAACCTAGAGATATACACATACGGGCATGTTCAAACTTTATAATCATCCACTTTATTCATACACATACACATTTTTGCTTTTGTCATCATATTTAGGATAAACACATTTGGAATTTCATTTGAATTGGACCATATGATGGTATTTGCTTGTAGTAGCTCAATGATCCATATTTGAATTGAATGGACAATCTAAGTTTCGAGCTGGAGACATTGATTTTCAAAACCTGCACTTTTTTGCGTGCAAAACAAACAAATTCTCGGCCATGATATCATAGTCGGCCGTACAAGAGCAGAATATAATTTCAGGCGCCAAAAGCTTTCAAACTTCCCGCTCACATCGAAATATCTCGCGCCCGAAAGTTTAGCCCTGGGATATTCCTGTTTTACCCCTGCCACATGAACGGAAAAGGGTTGCTTTGTAACTCCATTGTTTTCCCCTCTTTGCCCCCAACATTCTTCCCCAGAGCCCCTCCCCTTCCCCTCCCCGACCCCCCCCCCAACCATGGCAAGCCGCCGAATCTAGTCCTCCGCCGCAGCGGTGGACCTCATACCCCGACGGATCTACCTTCCGCACCTTGGAACCCCCAACTGCCAACTCACCACTTCACCGGAGCCGCTTCAGCGACTGGCTTGTACACCGCTCCAGATCTCCTTGACCGCAATCATGGTCCACCGCACCGGATCTGCTTAACCGGCGCCCTCGTCCACCATAGTGTAGGCCCTTCACTGACTCCCTCGTCCGTCCCTTCGCTGGCCCTTCATACAAGCCGTCATCCGCCGCAACAGATCCGCCTCACCGAAAGCACTGTACAACGCGCCCGCCGAAGCCTTCGTCCACTGCACCGGACCCGCTCCACGGACACCATATTCAACTCCACCGGCCCTGCTTTATCGACGCCACAGCCTCATCAGGTTATTTCGATCTGTAATCCTTCAGTTTTTCTCTTTATCGTGCAACTGTTCACTTACCACAGATGAGCTTTCTTGTATGTCGACAGGCACCGCAACCGTAGCACCGGAGCCACTTCAGCGACGGGACAGCCGGCCCAAACTCAACCGCAACACGAGCACCATCAACGATCCTTAGCTATCAAGTATGCCAACGATACCCATACGCCGCCGAGAATCAGGTACTATTATCCAACGGCCGGCGCCTACGTTCACTTTCTTAACATAAGCACCGCACCTTTGAATTTCTTCAGGGCATCATTCAGTTTTTCATGAGACGCGTTATTCTGCTTGCACCTGTAGGGCCATACTTCTGACAGTGCAACATGTTACATGTGCTAAATTACATACCAGTGCACATATAGTTAATATGCTTTAGTTTTGTCCTAAGTATTACTGTATTTCCTAGATATCACTGCCTACTATTTTACTTCTTGCATGCTATATTTATGATAATGGTGTTGTTCTGATGCCACCTGTTGGTTCCATCAGACTGCTTCATGTTCTCTATGCTTAATTACACATCAGCAAACTAGCATGTGGTTCCGCTGGTTTTTGTTCGTTTTACCCTACATTTTCTGATGCTAGCTATTACATCACTGCTACGAGCCTCTGTTCATTACTTTTTTGTGTGTTCTTGATCTTCCCAAGTTGCATGACTAATTTGATGCTTCTATTAATTATGGAGCTGCCAACCCCATCAAGCATAGTTGTTCTTTTGGGGCTGGCACCTCGAACAAGCATAAAAATAGAGGGAAGCAGATATATTGTCGTGTATGCACACACACCCTTCTTTCATTAGTTTAGATGAACCATTGATGATCAATTCGAACCAGTGTATGCGATTAAAATTAATTTTACCTAAATAGAGGGTGCATAATAAACTACAACAAGTAGATTTGCAACCACATGGGATGCTGACGATATCTTCAAAGAACATTGCAACAGCAGCGAGGCTTCACAGCAACATATGGTAAGCTAGTGTGTTTTAGTACATGTGAAATGTAATGCGTGTGGGCTGCTTTCTTGGCTTGTGCCCTCAACATGTAATCCTACAGAATAACAAATAGTTCAGTTGTCTGCTTTGCTGTATTGCTTGATTCGAATGCTTGTTTGTTACTTTTTACGCTATACCTGAGTTGGCCAATATGTCAGCAGTGCCTGCTGTACTATCGTAAAGAAATGCATGCCTAGTTCATTTGAGTCCTTAACTTTTCCTCTGAAATTCATCACAGGACTGTCTTCATAGTTTATATGAGGCTACACTGTTAAGTGCTTTCTCAGATTATTTTAACTGCTTAGATGCCTTGGCAACTTAAATATAGCGATGGTACACTCCCTTTCAACTAGGGATGTCAACTGGGTCCCGTTAATCCCGATTAAAGTCCACTAGTGGTATAATAGTTCAAAAGAGTTTTTGTTTTTTGAGGAAAATGAACCAGGGAGCTAGCAAAAACTAACTAGATGGGACTGGCAGATGTCGTTTATTTGCCACTTACATCCCTAGTTTCATCTTACCATCTTAATTTGTTTTCGGCCGATGCTGCTTCGAACCATTTAAGTACAGCTTGCCATGCTCGCCAATAATTCATATGTCGTCTACCATGTAAGCTTACTGCCTGGATCATGCGATAACTATCTCTTACTTATGTCCAGCGGAAACCTTTCAGGATGCCGTTCACACTAGGACACAATGTACAACCCCAGAATCTATTTGTGGAAGCAGTGCGCCATCCATGTTACCAGATGGTAGCAGTTCAGTGGCAACACCGCCGGAGAGCAGTCTGAGCACAGATATTATAGTTCTTGAGGCTCTACTAGAGGTAAATAGAGATGGTGTGGCTGCCATGAATGAGGTAATCTCGATCTTGAAGCTGGAAATTATGCAATCAGCTGCACGCATTATGCAAGCAACCCAAGAATTGGAGGAAGTAAGAATGTTGCATTTGAAGACGGAGGAGGTCCTGCTGCTTCTGCTATCTGAAGCCCAGGGTAATCCCAGTTCTTCTTTAGATAGCAGTTGAAATTGTCATTAGATTATTGTACTTGCATGTTTTGTCATGTCTCTGAATGGATTATGTTGTAAGACCCCCTATGTTGTCCATGTGTTGTATTGATCCGAATTTTTTAGGCGAGGTAATCCTCAGTACTTGTATGATTGACATAAGTGTGAACTGTTTTTCGTGTGAGCATATTGTATTGGATGAAATAACTGTTTGACTCAAAGTGTATCCAACCTACTGAATTCGAAGATCACGGCATTTCTAAATCATAATCATATATAAAGGTGGAATAAATCTTTGTTGTGGTTTTGAAGAAATAAATAACAAAACGTAGAATTATCTGTGGATATTCGTAATCGAATAAAAATTGGATTTGGATTTAGTTGCCAGGGCCCAGGGCAAACGTGAATGCTAATTCTCCCAAGTTTTGAACGAAGCGCCTAACAACCCACTATCATTTGTGGGCTGCCCGAAGCAAGTGTTTGCGAGATGGAAATTACTGTCTACCCCTGACACTTGACATCCTTATCGACCGGATTTACACTGCTGTCGATAGGGGTAGACTAGTAACTTCAATCAGACGTGACACGACGGCCTCTAAGCCCATTCAGACACGGTGGGCGCCAAACGTGGGCGGCAAAACACATTTGATTCAAGCTCGTCCGAAAGACATGTGTCTCTCCCTCCATTTCCCCATTCATCCACGGTAGGCGGCAAAACAAACTCTCCTTGTCCGAAATCGATGTCGGCTAATATTTTAAATAGGGGCAGATGTGTAACTTCCCTCAGACGTGACACAACCGCCCTACCTGTCAGCCCCGTTCATACACCGTGGGCGGCAAAACACCCTCTCCTCGCCCGAAATCGTTACCGGCAAATATTTGGGAGATGCGAGATTACCGTCCTATCCCCAACCGACGTGATGTCCGAAATTTTAAACGGGGGATAAGTTCGTAACTTTCCCACATTTCAGACAAGCGCGTCCCAAAGTTTGAGATCCCCCCTTCCCTCCATTTCCCCATTCATACACCATCGGCGCCACGACAACCTCCCCACTGCGGCCAGCCTCCTCCGTCTGCCACCCCATCCTCCACCTTGCCAGAGCCGCTACCCCTACCCTGTCGTCCACTGCAAGACATGGACGTCTCTCATCCACGGCGCCGGACCAGGATCCTTTCATCGCATCGTCTCGCTTCATCGGCGCCGTCGTCCACTTTGCCGTTGGCGCTCCTACGACCGCCTCGTCCACGGCAACAGGATTTATCCCCCAACCCGGCCGTCTGCCATCTAAAGTCTTCTTCCCCCCCGCCGACAGCCATCGCACCCGCAACACCCTCAATGTATCAGCAGGGGCCTACACGGCGTCGCGAGAGAGGTGGTACTCTTCCATATGTGCTTAAGTTATTGATCTCACCCGGAAAATAGATCTTAAATTGTTTAGTGTACTTTTCTTGTCCGTACCAAATTGTAGTTGCTAGTTGAATGCAAACATTGGTTGCGAAGTAGCTTTGTCCGGTTTGCACCTTCAGATCTGCCATGTCACGGTCACTATACTCGTAAAGCTTATGGTTTCCCCCCTTTATATTCACTACCATCATCGTAGGTGCTTCCTTGCTATGTGTCGTGCTAGCACTGCTCCTCAAGACCTCAACCCATCAAGCGAAACAACATGCCACTCATAATTCCAAAGCTTACGTGTTAAAATACGAATCTGATATGATGCTCATATTACTAAAACAGAGAACGTTTAATTGGTCACCTAATGTTCCTATATTCGTTTCGAAAAGCATGTGCGCCACCCACTGGTCCAACTAGTTCCACTTTCCTGATTTTACTCTTGATGCTTAGGGTTTTCCCCTTTTATCTACTCTACTATGATCTGCGTAGGTGCTTTCTGTCATACTAGCATTACTCCACCCTTCAAGCTAAACAACACAACACTAAAAATTCCAAAGCTTAGTTGTTCAAATATGATTGTGATATGATACTGATATTAGTTAACAGACACATTTAATTGGTTAGCTAAAGGTCCCACTTGAGTTTCCAAATGCATGTTGCGACATATAGAGAGACAGCAGAATTGCATTTCTTTGTCACTTGTTGACTGTACTTTCTTGTTCATACCAAATCTTAGTTGTTATTTCAAAGAAAATATCGGTTGCTAACTACCCTTTGCGCGGTTTGCAGCTTCAGATCTGCCATCCCACTGCCACGGTCAACATTATACTCATCATGCTTACGGTTTCCCCATTTTATGATGACCACGATTAGCCTACGTGGTTCGTGTCGTAATAGCACTGCTCCACCCATCGAGCTAAACAAGCTTAGTTGTACAAATTCAAATCTGATATTATGCTGATATTAGTAAAATTGAGAGATGTTTAATTGGTCAGCTAAATGTTCCTACTTTAGTTTCGAAATGCATGTGAGCCACATATGGAGAGACCGGAAGGAATAGTATTTCTCTGTGCGCTCTGGTTCATCATGGGTGGCCAACCGACATTGTATAGAAAGACTTGTAATATCTTCAATCTGCTTGCTCTTCTGCTCTTCTTTAAGATGATCCTCTTTTCTTGCGGTCGACTGGTCAGGTCGAGTTATTCTCCCTTAGTATATTTTGAATCTGTCAGGTCAGGTCGACTTGTTCTTCTTTACTATATGTTGAAGCTGTCATCTGCGAAGTATCATCACTTCTGGAGCTCTCATATTTTCAGTAGTAGGCCACATTATATTAATGCACACACCAAATTACAGCATGCATGGCACCTCTTAGAAGAATTGCAGAGATAGCACAAAGGGGTTTACAGGGAGGAAGTATTGGATTAGAATCACTTCTGCATTACAAAGATAATCTCACTTGTTTTTATGTTTTCATGCATGTCAGGTATTGAACATTATCAAAATGAATATGAGAATTGGCGCACGAGAGGAATATTGCGGAACGATCCACTGGCTAACAAACTTGGCATGGTGGAGGATGGCCTATCTTATTCACCCATCAAGGTGCATGCTCTATCTTGGCAAGGTTGTATTGGTCGCACATATTTTGCATCTGACCTCTTGCATTACTTCTACTTTGTTACACCATCTGCTTAGTTTAAGCATCATATATGAGTATATGCCGTACCTATCCATTTTTTGTACCTATTCCATGTGTCGACATACTATGTTTTTCCAGTCAAATGTTGTTGTTTCGTAATAGTTGTCCAAAAGGAAGAGGGTGATTACAGATCCTCAAGGAGTACAAACTAGGTATTTGGAAAAGGTAGTGCTACCTGTTAAATCAGATAGATCAGCAGCCACAGAAAACACAGGCCCAACTGTAACAGACTTTACCCCTACTCCAGTGGCCAAACCCCTATTAGAACTGCTGACAGCCCAACGTCAGGTACTGTCTATGATATCAATTCAAAATTTGAACTCCTAAATTTCTGCATGTGCCTTACCTTCTCTCTTGTATGAAAACTAATTTCAGATGAATCTCCTTGCTCAAAGGATCATAGGATCTCACGACAATACTGGGCTCTGCATTGCTCTTGTCAGTACCTCTTGCCCTTTGTCAGCATACTTACACTCATTGCTGTTTGATTATGTAGCATCACTGTAAATGTTCGCTTCTTTATCCTTCCTTTGCTTGAAATTATAAGATCTATGTTTACTCTTAGATAAATGTAGAATTAACACAATGGTTATGAAGTTTTGGATTGCTCATGTAAGTACCTGTTGTCATGTACTCCCTCTGTATCGAATTAATTGTTGATCAATTGGATGTATTTAGAACTTAATAGTGCTAGATACATCCATTTGAGCGACAACTAATAACGGTCGGTGGTGGTATTACTGTGCATGCATCGCGAGATAGTTGATTGTCTAGCATTACTCTGCATCTTATCTGCCCTGCCCTCCACTTTCTCCAAATTATCCTATCTACATTTACTCTTACCAAAATGTTGAATAAAGCCAATGCCACTGCACACGTTGATGTCTGCATTCCTCTTGTCAGTACCTTTTGCCTTGTAACGCTGTACTTAATTAATTGCTATTTGATTATGTATCATCAGTCTGCACCTGAGCTTCATTATCCTCTATTTCTTCCAATATTATTTGATCTATATTTACTCTTTGCAAAATGTAGAATAATGGCAACGCTTATAAAGAATTTTCTTTGGGGAATTTATTGAATTATCTTTCCATCAACATGGAGAAGGGTTTTGTCCAGCCTGTGTTAACATGTAATGTAAGTTCATCCTTCTCAAGCCTTCAAACTTTGTTCTAGTATAGATTTGGATAGGCATCATTTCCTCCACTGATGTTTACATCTGATTGGATGTTTGCAACAACTACCAGTTTTAAATAGTAGTTGTAAAAACATGTTCCTTATGCAGAACAGATCCATTTATTTTCTTATATAATTGTGAAACCTGTTACGTGTCTCCTTGTTTCTCTTTCAGAGTCGTATCTCTTATGCCAGGCAGAACTTTAGGAAAGATAGTGAGCCAAACCATCTTGAGGACAGTGAGATGACCCCAAGGTCCTGTCTTGATGAAGACAGTGAGTTGAAGCTACTCACCAGCAGGTGTGAGACAACCTCTATGCAGTCGCTGCCTCAATCAGTTCGACTTCTTCAGTCTCAACTTAAAGCGGAAAGGCTTGCTTCAGCTCAGCTCCGACTTGAAGTCAAAGAAGTAATGAAGATGTCAGGGGACTGCCTTGCGCACTATGGTGCCATACAGCTAGGGATGAAGCATCTATCGTTGACACAACTGAGGTCTCATCAGCTTGTTCGGCTGCTTGCGGGGGCCCGAGCTTGCCAGGTCTAGTGCCTTCTGGAGTGCTCTCAGTTTTGTATATTCTTTTGTCGGCGCGTTTATATGCACTGGTGGCGACCTTTGATGCCCAGTGTATGTAATCCGCGGTCATGTTGCCCTTTATTATCACCGGGTAGAGAACTTTGATTCCTAATATGCCGTAATTTCTTTGATGTATAGTCTAGGTTTATTCTTTGGTCGGTATGCTGTAATTTAGGCCGGAAGGTTCAGTGGATCTCAGTGTTGTCGGTCTTCAGGCCGGCTCGTTACTCATATGGGCCAAAACGTGGGCCTATAATCATCTTGGGCCATTAGCAGGTCTAAACCTATAGTAGTTTCCCGCCTTTAACAGGCCATGGGCTACATATTTACTGTAGTGACACTGGGCTTCCTACAGGCCGTAGAAACAATGGGCCTTCTACGGTCCGTAGAAACAATGGGCCTTCTACGGGCCGTAGAAACAATGGGCCTTCTACGGGCCGTATCATCAATGGGCCTTAGACAGGCCGTATGATCAATTGGCCAAACATGGGCCAAAAACAGACCGCATTATGGCCGTAAACGGGCTAGAGTTGGAGTCGTCCGTTCATGGGCCGACCATAACGGGCCGTCGTTAATAGGCCGTATTTGATGACGGTATGAAAACGGCCCAACGTATTAACGGGCCACAAACGGGCCGACTGTAACCACGGGCTGAATTTGGCCCACAAGCAGAAAATGGCAGTAACGGGCCGTAAGTAACCGAATGCTGGAAATGAGCCCAAGAATAAATGGGCCCTGAGAAGGCCGAAAGATAACATGGGCTGCAAACGACCCAATGGATTAATGGGCCGTTAATGGGTATAAAGTGATACACTGTTTATTACGAGACAGTTTCACCACGGGCCGTTAATGGGCCAAGAGTTACAAAGGGCCTCATCTGGGCCGAAAGACGTCATGGGCCATACATGGGCCGGAACTTAGAATGGGCTAGAATCATATTGGACGGCCCAGATGACGCTACTGGGCCTAATTTGGATAGGTCATAACGGGCCCTGGGTTAGCGGGCTGTAAATGGGCTATATGCAAACAGGCCATTAACAGGCTTTTCGTGGGTTGGCCCGCCACCTTTTGACCAAGTCAAACGGGCCGGCCTTTTCACAGGAATGGGCCTCTGTTGGGCCGTGCCACGTATCGACGTATCATAGGCGCCTTCTGTCCAATGAGTGGATTGCATCTGTCCCAACGGTGAGCCGACACGTGTTTCCTCCAGCCAATAATGATTTTACACGTGGAAAATCCCCATTGGTCGGGGCTGTTAGCGGGTTATCGGATCCAAAACCGGACCCGATAGCTTAACGACGTTCCGTTACGGTGGATGCCACGTGTCGGTCACCCTTGACGAAAGCACTTCTGTGACGCGCGATTTATCATCATGGAAGTGGACACTTCCGTGATGATAATTTTGCTAATCTCATGGAACACTTCTACGACAGCACAGGTATGACTATCTTGATTCTGTCATAAAATTGTCATGGATGTACATGCATGACAAAAAATGCGACCTACTATGACAAACACGTATCATCACGGAAGTGTTTTTTTATAGTGCTAGTCTGGGGCTTTGAAGGCGGTCGAGACAATGCACAGGTTGTCAGGTGGATTTCTTGGGACGGATCCGGGTGAAAACTTGGTCTTCGGTCGTTGGCCGGAGCCGGTGATGACGATGCCCTTTCATCGTTTCCTTCATGAAGGCATCATCGAGGTGAAGCTCCCAACTCCACCCAATACCTCTGGGGGAAACCCTAGATCAGCTGATCAGATGATGGCGGCATTCATGTGTCGTTACCCCCTTGGGGGCAGCATTCTTGGAGAGTCATTCGGGCTCGAGGGACCAGCGGATGGTTTCTTCGGTGGAGCGGTGTTTATTTATACATATCATGGCGGTGGTTCTTGGCGGCATGGTGCGGTGGAGGCTTGGCGTCAGATGTGTGGCGATGGACACGCGCAGGAGGTCGATGTTGTCTAGCGTCGTGGTGGCCTCGATGGCAGAGAGGCCTGACAAGTTCGATGCGTCAGTACATGCTTTGACGATGGATCGAGGGAAGACAGAGGTGACGGCCCTTTGCAGTGTGTGCGTGTGGTACTCACTGAGAGTGCGCCGGACCGAAGTGTTACCCAGTCCCGCCTATGAGGCTTGGATGGGGCATTCGGCGTTAGATGTTAGGCTTTTGTGCGATGTCTGTTTGGTATTTGGCCCGGACATTCGGCACCCCTTCATCAAGAGGATAAGAGTAGCGACAGATGTCATCTAGATGGTGGCCTCGGGTTTACTGTTGTATTTCTTTGTAAGGTCTTTGTGGATAATAAATAATATGGCCACATGCATCTCCCAGATGCAGAGGCCGGGGGTGATTCCTCCTTTTCTAAAAAAAAGTGTTATCGGACAAAAGAAAATTGTAGATCAATGTGGATTTGGATCCTGATCCGACTAAAGTTCCCACTATCTCAACCGATGAGAAGGCGAGCGCCGTTCAGCATGCCGCCGCTAGTTACCTTGCTTTGACATCACGGGCAGTAACCTTGCTTTGATCACGATCTCGCCCCATGGATTCGCGAGATTGAACCGCTCCTCTTCATCAAATAATTGAGATGAAGATCTCAACTCTAAGTTAAAATATAGTTCAGGGTCGTATTATTCGATCTTAACATAGCACCCCTACCATGTTGATCCCACACCCCGAATAATATGCATCGCAACGTGTCTGTTTCTATAACATTGTGAAAACCCTATATTCCGAGTCATACCTCCACCTCGAGTTCATTTGAAAAAAGTTATCTCTCCATCGGTGTCCCCAACTTCTACGGGCTGCAATAGTAGCCACCGTCAAAGTCTCATTGTCACAAACCTCTACTGCTTTCAACCACCCAATCGAGTTCTTGGTGAATGTATATGACACAAACACTCCCTGGTCTTTGCTTCACATTCTAGCTCTTTATCTCTTAAGTGTCGCTCGTCCTTCACTGCCACGGCTCACCCTCTGTGCGCCTCCAGCCACCCCCGCCTTCGCTCCCCTTACCGTGGTCGGGATGCACTGTTGGGGTTCCATGTTATTTGTCGCTTGGTGGCGCAAAAGATCACATCCGCATGTAGCTTTTAGAAAGTTGTGCCAACCGGAAAAATCTGGTTAGTAAGATTTTGGCGTTCCTATTCAAAAGATGTTCGCTTGCCTTCGCTTAGCCAAGATCACCATGACACCATACTTTTGGCATCACATGTCAGCGTGGTCCTGCCGGCTCGCCGGCCATGCCCCCGGCCCAAGCTGCAAATAGCAATGTCGACATACTACTCCATCGTAACCACCACCTACATTTCTGTTTTGGGTGAATTTTCCATGAAAGAACCCATGCTCTAGATAAGCCTTCTGCAAGAGACATGATTGATCATTGATGGCAACCGGCAACGAAGCTATTGGCCGGCCAGAGGTGGAAAGCTACCTAGCCTAACTTAACCCATGGCACATAGTAATGCATATTGAGTTAATTGTTGTTAAAGTAACTGAAAAGTTACAGCTGATGAAGCCATTGGTCTAATTTACTCACCAGATCGTGATGATGATCCGATGGCCTTGGCTAAGTCGACCAGCCAATTGATTACTCTAAGGAGAAAACAACTAATTGGTGTAGGAAATGTACGCGTGTGCCCCGTTCTATTCAGCGAATGTATATATTACTGCCAGAACATTCTAGTCTTCCACGGCGATAACTGATTAGGTACTACTGCTGCTACTAATTTGAGCCAAGTCGGACAGAGCAAACAGGTGGGTGATTGATACCCTAGCTTATCTCCAGATATATTTCTGCATGCGCCGTTGCAATAAGCTTTTTCGACCTCTACCTTATTAAACAGCAATGAGATAATGAAGTCGTAGTCACGTGTAGGTGTCCTCCTTTTTTTTGCGTGGAGGCGTCCTCTGACGTTAAGAGTCCTAGGTTTTGGCCAACCACATGCACCAGCCTAATTAAGGTTCCTAATCAAGCATGTCGACGCAACATGTACCAAGATATTTCGGGCAATCGCGGCTTGCCATTCAGTGGAGATTAATAGTATGTTTATGAGACCGATCAGATTGCACTGGTAGAAAAAAGCCCTTTAGTCCCGGTTCGCAACAGCCTTTAGTCCCGGCTGTGCAACCGGGACTAAATATGCGCGACTAAAGACCCCCCCCTTAGTCGCGCCTCTTACGGACCGCGACTAAAGGCTTTAGTCCCGGTTCTTGTGGCTGACCGGGACTAAAGGCCCGTCCACGTGGGCGCCCGTGGTCCGTCGGGGCGGAGGACCTTTAGTCCCGGTTCTCGTGGCCAACCGGGACTAAAGGGCTCCTCCGTAGGTTTAGGGTTTTAGCCCCCCTAAACCTGGTTTCTTTTTAGTTTGGAGTGTTTTATTTCTTTTATATTATATTTTGTGTTTTATTTTAATTTTGATAAAGTTTCAGTACACATATTTTACGCTACTATATACATGCATATGAAATTTCAAACAAGAAGAATTCAAGAGGAATATATAATATATATTCAATCTCGGGTGACACAAAACTACTTCGAACAAGTTTCCATACACAATTAGGATGGATGACCATATACAACTTCGTACAAGTTTCAATCTCGGGTATGCATATAAATTTCTTCGTCCTCGGTATAGTGTTCTCCTTTAGGATTGATGACTTCCCTCATGAAAAATCCTGCTAATTCTTCTTGAATTGGTCGGAAGCGAGCTTCTGGACTAAGCCTCCTCCGCAAGTTATCCGTCGCGGTCCGCACGCTATCCGATGCCTTCCGCTCCGTGGTGTGTCTCCGGATGTTCTCACAAACATAGTATCCACATAGATTGGTCCCCGGTGGCTGCTTATCCACATTAACTAACCTTCTGAAATCTAGCTCATGTTTGAATTCACCGACAATTTCTTCTGAGAACCGTCTCCAAACCCTACAGGGCAAAGAAAATTAAATGAATAAGGAAGTTATTAGTTACTTGATATTAGGAAATGAACGAAAGAGACCGATCGATATAGAGCTCAAATGATTGAAAATAATTACTTTTGCAGCATTTTTCTCATGTCGGCCCAACGCTTTGGATCCGAATCCATAGAGTCCATGATTAGAACTCTGGAGGTGTGAAGTTCAATATTTAGCAGAATCCAGTGGAACCTGCGGACACGTTACATGCACAGTCATGCATAACTCATCGATTAGACATACCATGCATGGAGTAAACAAAAGAGAATGGGCACAAGAGAGAAACACTCACCCAAAATGGTAAGGAAATAGAATATGACTTTTGAGTTGATGCTTTCTAAGAAACTTGTACAGGTCTTCACGTCTTCGGGGTGATGTTGTAACACATGTCCATTAACGATATGTGGGTCAATGAACCCAACATCATGGATGTTTCTTATTTTGCATTCCCAAATCTTCAATCTGCATAATAGCGTACGCAACAATATAGTTAGGACAATATATATATATATATATAGTGCAGGCAATGAAGAACGAGATGAGGTAGAAATAAATCACTTACAGAACGTAGCAACTCAGCATAGATTTGTCGAGGTCACGCAGATTGAACAGCTGGAACAATTCACTCATATGAATTTCTACAGAGTACCGTTTGGTGTGATGCTCATCTGTAACATCCGCATAAACATATTCTTTGTCGGCCCATGTTATGAATTGCTTGTACCAACGTAGCAGATTTCGCATTTGTGGTGGTAGACTCTTTTCCCGCGCAGGCTCGACGAGAGGCCCATTCCGCACATATTGTAATGCTATCTCACATACGGGCGCATCCTCAAGGCCTAACAAGGCACGAAGAGTCAAACCCATATCGGACGCTTGTTCCATGGCACCCGGTACAGTCAATCCAAGTGCTGCCGCAGCTGCTATGATCTCGGGGTCCTCTTCCGGACCGGCTTTCACTATGAGCGGGGGGATCGATTGTTTCTTCTGCATCCCGAGCTGGTCAACTTGTTTCCCGCTTTTTTTACTTTCTTCTTTCTCCTCCTTCAATATTTTTGCTTGCCTACGAAGTTCATGTCCATAGTCGTCAGGCATATTCAGCTCGGCTTGGGACGGTGTCGTCAAAAAATCCTTAGCCCACTTCTTTTGCTTCTCAGTGAATACTTGCTTGGGCTCAGGCTCTTTTTTCGCCTTCATATCCGCCTTCCATTTCTCATAATCAGCAGACGCGGCCAATTTGGTTTCAGCTTCACTAAGTTCCCCAGGCCTTGGGAGGAGAGGCTTCAGTGATGGCTCCGGTACCCTTGTGGTCTTAGGTACATAAGGGTCCGGGTTAATAGTCCAGGAGCGGGTTTCCTTGCTGTCCGCCTGCTTTCGCTTCTTCACCGGAGGTGGATTGGGGGGCGTCTTACCCGCCGGAGGAGGATTGGGGGGCGTCGTACC